>NC_033797.1:52519710-52556105 GCF_001876935.1 Asparagus officinalis
CAGCGGCTAGGGTTTTTGGGTCGTGTATGGCTCTGATACCATGTTGAATAGTATAGAGAAGGAATATTGGGAAAAGATTATGTGATTTTCTTAATCCAATAAAAGAATACAATGGTCCTTATATAGAGAGAGAAGGAGCTATACAAGGAAGTGAGCTATACAAGGAAGTAATACTAATATACTATGATTCCAGGAATCATAACTATACCATATATATCTATACTATATATATCTATACCATATATTCTAATACCATATATTCTAATAATTTTATATACAAAGAAAGCTATCCATTAAAAATGCAGAAAATTGAAGAATGTTGTGTGAGTTTGTTACCTAGATTCATGGTGTGGTGTTAACCACCCATGAACCATGAAATGGTCCCATAAAAGTGGTCCAACGTTAATAATTTGATGTAACTAATGTTCATAATTTGTTGTAACTACCCAATTTGTAAATTATTAATCTGATCATATCTTTGTGGTAACTACCCTTAAGTGTGTGCTTGATGGGAAGACATCTATAAGTACAATTAAAAGGGTTTTGGGTCCCTAAGCTTAATTACTCTCTTGTTATTTTCTATACACCATCATAAGAGTGTTTGAGAGCTTAAAAGAACACCAAAACACAGAGCATCAAGGCATCTCCAAGCAATGGCGTGAATGGCCGGAGGTATACTGATCTATTCCGCATTCAGTTTATTCAAATTTATAGCATATATTGTTTATAAATATGCTTACATTTGGTATCATAGCTTGATTTTTCTCTGCCTTGACATCGTATGGGTAATAGAGAAACTGTGTTCTTAAGAATGCCCTTCATGTATGGGTTCTTTTAGAGCATTAATTTTCTCATTTTGGTCTATAAACGGGTGAGATGGAAGCCGGGTCGAAACGGTCCAACTCAAGGTTGAAGATGACCCAAAGCTACTTATATATTGTTGAATAGCTGATTCAAAATTAGTTATTAGGTTGTTTCCTATTTTTCAGGATAGTATATTAGTAGTGGTTTAGTTGTTTACTTAGTCAATTGTCATATGTTTTTTGAATTGTTTGTTGCTGATTTCTAGGAGTTTAAGTTGGTGTAAGGCCTATATATTTGGCCATTCTCTCTGTTAGCAAATATGAGAAAATGAAACATTTTCTTTAATAAAACTTATATTCTTGTTTTCTCCTCTTTTTTTTCCAACATGGTATTAGAGCTCTAGTTTTCTTGGGTTTGTGAGGATTTTAAAAAAAATATAGAGTGATTAACCTTTGCTTTTTAATGACATCCAACAATTTTTCGCTTCCTTACCCCATCCTCAATGGAGACAACTATCAATCTTGGGCTATCAAGATAAAATCATATTTGAAAGCTTTGAGTTTATGGGAGGTTGTTTAGAGTGACTATGAGCCGACCTATCTTCCACAAAATCCAACCCTAAACCAAATCAAGAAGCACGATGATGAAAAAGAAAAGAAGCCAAAAGCCATCTCTTGTATTCATTCGGCCGTGTCGAACAGAATCTTCATAAGTATAATGACTTGTGAATCACCTAAGAAGGCGTGGGAGATTCTAAAGGAAGAGTTTGAGGGCAACGATCAAACAAAATTGATGTAAGTTCTAAATCTCAAAAGGGAATTTGAGATGCAAAAGATGAAGAAAGGTGATACTATCAAAGAGTATGTCGGTAAGCTTATGGCTATTGTCAATCAAATTAGATTGCTTGGTGAAACATTTTCAAATGAAAGAGTGGTTGATAAGATTTTAGTGACTGTTCCCTAAATGTATGAGTCCAAAATTTCCTCACTTGAAGATTCTAAAGACCTATCCAAAATAACTTTAGTGGATTTAGTCAATCCCCTCAGTGCCGTAGACCAAAGAAGACAATGAGGGAGGAAGAAAATGGTGAAAAAATTGAAGAAGCCTTATTAGCCAAGACTCCATCTTCAAAAGGGAAAGACAAAGGCGTCCAATGCAACCATTGTAAGAAACTTGGCCATGAGGAGAAGGATTGTTGGCATAAAGGAAAACCTTAATGTCACAAATGCAAGAGATTTGGTCATATCAAAAAATATTGCCGATATAATGGTGAAGAACAAGCAAACATGACACAAGCAGTTGAAAAAGAAATTTTATTCTAGGAATCATGGTGAGATGTGCACCATGGAGAGATTAAGACAAGTGCTCTGTCAATGTTTGTGGAGAGAGGTGCTCCTTTAAGAGAATGTTGGTGATTATGTGCATCAACAAGATAGAGATGAGAAGTGCATCACAAAGTGAAGAGAAGTGCTTTACAAGATTATGGAGAGAAGTGCTCTATGAAGATTCAAGAGGAATGACAAGAAATTTTGAATCAATGAGGAATGTTCAATAACTGATTCAAAATTAGTTATTAGGTTGTTTCCTATTTTTCAGAATAGTATGTTAGTAGTGGTTTAGTTATTTACTTAGTCAATTGTTATGTGTTTTTTGAATTGTTTGTTACTGATTTCTAGGAGTTTAAGTTAGTGTAAGGCCTATATATTTGGCCATTCTCTCTGTTAGCAAATATGAGAAAATGAAATATTTTCTTTAATAAAACTTATATTCTTGTTTTCTCCTCTTTTTTCCAACATATATTGTATCTTGTGGTGACGTTCTTATAGGATCATAATTATAAGATTAGCAACCTTGCTCTGATACCACTGTTGGGAAATTAACAGAACAATAAGACCTTTTCTGTCTTTGTGATGAGATGAGAATAAAAATAGAAGAGAAAAAAACACAAAGAGAGATAGCACACACAAGATTTACCGAGGTTCAGCTTAAATTGAGTCTACATCCTCACCTGCCTCTTCTTCACCGTTTCCACTATAATCAAATGAAAGCTTACAAAGTATCTTCTCTCAAGTTGGTATAACTTAACTTGAGGATCACTTTCTCTCAAACTCACTTGAGGATTATAACTTTCTTTCAAACTCACTTGAGGATTACAGATTGTATGTGGTTCTTGTTCTTGCTTCTTGCTTTTAACCTTCACCATCTTCCCTCTATTTATAGGGAGGATATGCCTCTTGGGTACATCACATTCATTGTATGGGGAAGTCTAAAGACTAGCACTTCCTTTTCCTAATGCATGAGGAAAGACAATCTATCAATGCATGCATGTAGTCAACCATAAAATCTCCATGGATTAAATCTATATTAATTCATCATAGGGATAGACCCCGGTTCCCATCAAGAAGAACACCAAAACACATAGCATCAAGGCATCTCCAAGCAATGACGTCAATGGCCGAAGGTATACTGATCTCTTCCGCATTCAGCTTATTCAAATTTATAGCATATATTGTTTGTAAATATGCTTACATCACATCTATAAATGTAATTAAAAGGGTTTTGGGTCCCTAAGCTTAAGTACTCTCTCTTGTTATTTTCTATACACCATCATAAGAGTGTTTGAGAGCTTAGAAGAACATGCACCAAAACACAGAGCATCAAGGCATCTCCAAGCAATGGCGTCATTGGCTGAAGGTATACTGATCTGTTCCACATTCAGTTTATTCAAATTTATAGCATATATTGTTTGTAAATATGCTTACATGTTGTATTCACATTTAGGATAATGTCACGCAAAACTTCAGCTTGTATCACTCTCTAACTCAAACTTATGTGCTATATTCAAAGATAATCAAGGCATACGCTATACTCAAGGATTATCATTTGTGTTATAGCTACATGTCAACTGTTCTAAATTACTATTATACACTATAATTGAGCCATGACTTGTGCTAATACATAATAACATTACCCCTAAAACTCATGGGGTCGACCGGAAGCAATCTTGAGTTTGAAAATTTGAATACAAAAGACGTCCAAAATGAAAGAGCATAGTGAATATGTCAACGATGTTGTTTTGAGTCCTAATGAAAGAGACTGTGACCATTAATGTTGATGGAAAAATTAAACATATCTAATAACAAGGTTAGGAGTTCAGGGATCAAACACGCGCACACGCACGTATAGACACAAAGATGTATGTGTCTCTTTCTTTATTGAGAACCGAGTGCTGAAATTAGGGTGAAGACCAAACCTCAATTCAGGCGAGCTCGAAGTCAGCGAAGCTTCAAGTGAGCGCGGTCGAGGCGAGGTCGAGAAGACCTTCAGGCGAGCTCAAGCTCAGCGGCTTCAGGTGAGCTTGTAGCGGGCGAACATTGCAGGCGAGGTCGGTGACCGTCAGGCGAGGTTGAAGCTGGAGAGCACTAGCGACGAGTTGTAGGCGAGGTCTTGGCTGTAGGTGGGGTTGAGCGGCTCTTTACAAAAAAGGTCGACACAGGCGAGAACTACATAGGTAAGCTCCAGCGCCCTCGCCCGCAGGCGAAGTCGAGCTCAGGTGTGGGTTCCCCTATAAAAGGGAACCCAAAACCCTAGGCCCCCGCTGCTTCTTAGCCCTGATCTCTCGCTCTTCTCCTCGTCATTTTTCTAGCGGCGGTGTTTTCCCCTTTTGCCTTTTTTTCCTTTTTCTCCAGCGCTCTGATTTTAAGGGGAGATTTAAGAAAATTTAAGAAAGGAGAAATTTATTGTGGGGGAATAAAAGAGAGAGATCATCACTGTAGCTACAGTATTGATTTGGTATTTATTAAGAGATCTCAGTTTGAGATCTTCTCTTGCATTGTAATTTCTTGAGATTAATAAGAAATTACTGTGTATAGCTTCTGAGGACGTAGGCAGTTGTCGAACCTTGTTAAATCTTGGTGTATTTTTTCTATACTGCATTTCTGCTGTTTTAGTGGTTACGACGTAAATTCCCAACAACTGGTATCAGAGCCTGAAACGATTTAGAGGAAGTCAGATTCAAGTGGGAGCGATGGCCGCAGATGAAGGAAAGATAAGATTAGAGAAGTTTGATGGATCAGATTTTGGATTCTGGAAAATGCAGATAGAGGATTATCTGTATCAGAAAAATCTATATCAACCTCTCTCAGGGAAGAGGCCAGAGGGTATGAAGGAAGAAGATTGGAATCTTCTAGACAGAAAGGCCCTTAGGGTTATTCGTTTGACGTTAACCCGCAATGTTGCTTTTAACATTGCAAAGGAGAAGACCATGGTGGGTCTTATGGCAGCACTCTCAAATATGTATGAGAAGCCATCAGTCTCAAATAAATTCCATTTGATGAGGTGGTTGTTCAATCTGCGAATGGTGAAAGGTGCATCGGTAGCACATCATCTCAATGAACTCAATACAGTCACGACCCAATTGAGTTCAGTTGATATTGAGTTTGATGAGGAAGTTTGAGTGTTGATCCTTTTGTCTTCCTTACCAGAGAGTTGGAATGCTACAGTCACAGCTGTGAGTAGCTCGTCGAGAAGCAATAAGTTGAAGTTTGATGACGTTCATGATCTGGTTCTCAATGAGGAGATCCGACGGAGAGAGTCGGGTGAATCTACAACCTCTTCAGTATTGCATATAGATTCAAGAAGTCAAAATTCAACCAGAGGAAATGGATCAGGGGACAAGAGGTCTAAATTCGGGAATCCCAGCAACTCGAAGGCTATCGAGTATTGGAAGTGCGGGAAAACCGGGCAGTACAAGAATTAATGCAAGAGTGCACAGAAGGAGTAGGAGGCAAAGGCAGATGCAAATGTTGTTTCCACCTCAGGAGGAGATGATGCATTGATATGCTCTTTGGAGAGCAATGAGGAGTTTTGGATGTTGGACTCTGGAGCATCATTCCATGCTACTTCTCAGAAAGAATTCCTCAAGAAGTATATCCCTAGAAACCTTAAAAATGTATACCTTGGTGATGATCAACCATGTGCCATTATTGGTAAAGATGTAGTGAAAATTAAGTTAAATGGGTTAGTATGGGAGCTAAAGGATGTCAGGCATATTCCCAACTTGAAAAGGAACTTAATCTCAGTAAGCTAACTGGCTAGTGAAGGCTACACTATGACTTTCCATGGTGATGATTGGAGGATTTCAAAAGGTGCAATGATTATTGCCTGAGGCAGGAATGTTAGACCCTAGAGGGGGGGTGATTAGGGTCTTATGCTAATCTAATCCGATTTAAATGCCAATTAAAACTAATTCACAAGTTATCCTAGCAAGTATGAAATACAACAAGAATATAAGCTAGAATAAGCAATATGAATAATGAAATATATCCTATATGATGAACTATATATGCAAGGATATATAAACAATAAGATATATCCTAACAAAGAGATATAGACAATGTATGAGCAAGGATATATGAACTAACACAAGGGTAAAATAAACAATCTACACAAGTGATAGGGTAATATGATGAGCAATACACAAAGGCGATATAAGATATGAAAACGAGAATAAGAACGCCAATGCAATCACAAACAAAACGATATGTTTACGAGGTTCAGTCCCCACGACCTACGTCCCCGCTCCTCACCTCGAGGAGATCTCCACTATCACAACCGGGTTTTCTACGTTCACCCGAACAACGTTTACACCTCACAATACAATCACTATGTAATCACACCTCACACACTAAGTGTTGGTCCTAGCCCGTGTCCTCCTCCTCAAGTGCTCGGTTACAACCTCTCCCTAGGCACGTCAACCGACGCCACTCCTCTTGGATTCGACCCCGTCTCTCACCACACACTTCTCTCGGTGTACAAGTGTATTACAAGTGAATCCTCACAATAAGCACAATATAAATCAAATGATTTGTTCTCTAAACAAGGTGAGAACTCAATTAAGCACAACTCTAAGTCACTAATCTCACAACCCAAAATTATACTATGAATGTAAATACAATAAGCTCAATAGGTTGTGTGTGAACAAAGAGATAATAAAATCAACTAAACTCAATATGAACACTAGCTTAATAAAAAGATAATCAAACAATATAAAATATGAAGCTAGATTGAGTTTAGAAAACTTCTCAATAGATCAAGAGTGGAAGGAGAAGAGTTGGATGCTCAAACACCAATAGATGATCTCCTCAAGCTCTTGTGGAAGTGATTCACAAAACCAAAACACTCAAATGCTTAAAAGCTTATAAACACACTTAAACCAAACATAAACCCTTGATTAAAACTCTCTTAAACTTGTTTTTAAACTCTCTTGGCTCACTTGAAAAGACGCTTAAAAGCTTTTTAAACCAAACTTAAACAAAACCTTAAACAAGTTTAAACCCTTGTTAAACTATTTTTTAAAACCATCTCTTAGAGAGCTTGAGAGTTGAAGACAATGGGTATTTATACCCTCTCACTACTCAGCCAAAAACTACCCAAGAAAAGGACAAAAAGACCCAGAGAAAATCGGCTCAGAAAAGAGCCGTTAGAAAGCTACGGTCACATAGTCGGTCGACCGAAAATCCCGTCGGTCGACCGATGAGAGCAAAAACACGAAGAAAACTTTCTGGACTAACGTCGGTCGACCGGAAATTCTGTCGGTCGACAAAAAGGACTTCCCAAATGAAAAATATCATCATTTTACAAAATAGTCCAAAACATGAAAACCTGAAAATTGATATTTTGATATTTTGACTTAAACAACATTTTGAAACCTTATGAAATGATTGTATAGACTTGATAAAGGATATAACATGTTGTTATGAAGTCTATAACCTAGAAATGCAATATTTTCATAAAATTGCATATTCTATGCAAATATATTCAAAACACTAAATATGATTTCATTAAATATAAGCTTGTTAAAGGGGAAATCATATATAGGTATATAAACATGAAACAAAATAGTATTTTCCAATTCTATTCATTTGTTTCATAGTAAAACTTGAAAACTATCAAACCAAAACATATACGTATATATATAACTATATATATACAAAATTCAAAACGTGTATGTGTGTATATGATTGAGCTTAAAGTACTAACACACATAATATAAATTCCTAAACTAAATTACCCAAGCAATCTTGATCTTCAACGAAGCTCTATCTTGGTACACTTGCGGATGAAGCTAAACTTGGATCTTGAACTTGAATTGTACGATGCTTCACTCCACAATTCCACCAACCTCCTCTTGATATGATCGTGTAGGCTCAATCCATCCAACCTCCAACTACGTTGTTTGTCTACAATAAATAAGAAAACACAAATACTAGACAAACAACATTAGTGGTAAATTGTTTGTTAAATATCATCAAAACAAGAAGGCCAACAAGGAAGACTGGTACCCTGTATATGACAGTAGGCACATGTTGTTTAATCTTAGTTATAGTAGGCAATGAGACTTTAAGGCTGTGGTACCAGAGACTCGGTCATATGAGTGAAAACGGGATGAAGATTATGCACATAAAAAGAAAACTTCCAGGTTTACAATAAGTAGAGATTGATACGTGTGAAGAATGCATACTTGGAAAGCAGAAGAAAGTTAGCTTTCAGACAAGTAGCAGAGCCCCAAGGAAGCAGAAGCTAGAGCTCGTTTACTCATATGTGTGGGGACCAATAACCACCGCGTCTATTGGTGGGAAACACAACTTCATGATTTTTATCGATGATCACTCTCGGAAAGTATGGGTCTACATTCTGAAGCACAAGTCAGAAGTGTTTGAAGCTTACAGGAGATGGAAATCAATGGTCGAGAATGAGACCGGTCTGAGAATAAAGAAGCTTAGGACCGACAATGCCGGTGAATATTAAGACACCAGATTCAAAAAGTTTTGCTATGAGTACGGGATCAAAATGGAGAGAATCGTGCCCTGCACGTCTTAGCATAATGGTGTCGCTGAACGCATGAATAAAACGTTGACAGAGAGAGCAAGAAGAATTCGGATACAGTCAGGTCTACCGAAGCCGTTCTAGGCAGAAGCAGTCAACACAGCATCTTACTTGATCAACCGAGGGCCATCAGTTCCATTGGAGCACAGAATACCAGAAGAGATATGGTGCGAAAAGGAGGTAACCCTCTTACATATCAAAGTTTTTAGTTGTGTAGCTTACGTGCATGTTAGTGATCAAGGCAGGAATGAGCCTGATCCTAAGTCCAAGATATGCACATTCATCGGGTAAGGTGAAGATGAGTTCGGCTTTTGGGACAACGAAAACAAGAAGGTGATCAAGAGCAGAGATGTGATATTCAACGAGAAGGTGACGTACAAGGACATGCACAAGACAGATGCCAGTGACTCAGAAAGCGAGTCAACATTTGTAGATGCAGATGATGTCCCAGATAACCTCTCGGTACAAAAGGTTCTTAGCTAGAAGAGCATGTTGGACAAAATGGTGCGCAGAAGCCCAAAGCACCAGCTCCGATATTAAGGAGAACTACTCGTCCTCTTGTGCCTAACAGCAGATATATGAATTATTTATTTCTGACAGATGGTGGGGAGCCTGAAAGCTATGATGAAGCTTGTTAGAGTGGAGATGCGAGCAAATGAGAGTTTGATATAAAAGAAGAGATAAAATCTCTGATCTCCAACCAAACATGGGAACTAGCTAAGTTTCCCATAGGGAAGAAGGCACATCACAACAAGTGGGTGTATCGAGTGAAAAAGGAACAAGATGGTTCCAGAAGATACAGAGCCCGACAAGTTGTCAAAAGATTTCAACAGAAGATCCAAGGAAGTAAGAATCCAGCGGATATGTTGACAAAGGCAGTGACCTTTTAGAAACTGGAGTTATACGTAACTTCAGTTGGCCTTCATGCATAGGTGATGAGGGCGGAGCCACACAGGAGGAAGGAGCTTGTTGAGATAGTCTCCTGACGACGGTTTGGTCTCTAAGTGGGAGATAGTCTCCTGGTGTCTCAGGCCTAAAAAAAGAGGCTTTTATGTAGTTTCAACCACCCGCATCCGATCCTTAGGATTATCCCGTTGTGATAATCCTAAGAAGAGCAATTATCTCGCCGTTGCCGAGATAAGCGCTTCTGTTTCTAGATTCCTTCGCGAATCGACGGAGTTCTGGATCTGATCTGATTGTCAGGTAGTCCACGGATATCGACGTCCCCGTCACCGGCTAAAGACCCACGCAAGCAAGAAATGACGAACGGATCTTGCGTTATTTTTGAGAAAGTTGTAATCTTTCATTTTCTTTTGTTAAAATTTGAATTCTTTGTAAACGATTGATATTATAATGAATTCAGCAATGAAGGTAACTTTTACCGAAAACAAACTGGCGACCACAGTGGGAGCCAACAGCCTCGCTGCCGAGGCTGTCGTGACGCAACCGACATTCAAGATCCGGGTGCATGAAGAGATCGAATATGAGTTCGATCAACAAAAGTTTGAAGAGTACCTCTCTTCCTCCTCCCCCAGATCCGCCTCTCCAAGAAGGCGTAGGAAGGTCTCCTCTTCCAGAAACACCCACGGGGAGTCAGACTTGAAGATCAAGGATCCCCTCACCGCCGCTACACCCATGCCTTGCGACGTCCCTGCGACATCCAAAGAGGTCGAAGCTGTAGATCCAGACTCCTCCTCCGCCATGAAGATAACTGATGAAGGCGTTCCAATTTTGTCGAAGAGGGCACGCCAAAGACGGCGTCAACGCCTTGCGCAACAATTGGCCAAAGCTTCAGAGTCGATGGATGGGATCCGCTATAATGAGGATCTGAAATCAAGGCAGCGCCGAGAACAGCAACGGTGAACCGCCAACCCCTCCTCTAAGGCGGAGACGAACGAATGGGTCCGCGTCAAGAGGACTCGCTCTACTCTCGAGGAACGAATCAAGAAACGCTGCGCATTGCTTGCGCATGCCCGAGTCCTTCTGCAGAAAGCGGAAGAGATGCAAAAAGAAGAGACGGTTAAGAAGCCGCCCAGACATAAACAGGTGTGGGTACCAAAGGAAAAACCAGCACTTAAGGCAAAAGTGGACGAAGTTACTGTCCGGCCTTCTTCAAATCCAGATCCCGTTTCCCCTGTCCCCACACCTCCGACGGAACCGGGTAATAGCGTGGATCTCACAAAATCCAGAGTTCCTTTGAAAGGTCGCCTCGGTCCTCTACCTGAAAATCGAGGTAAAGCACCCGTAAAGGAACGATTGGGACCGTCAAAAAGTCCCCAAACAACAATCCAGACTGGGGGTCGTACCAATCCCCCTAAGAAAGATAATAAAGGGAAAGCCCCTGCTACCGACCGCATTGGATTGCGGGTTAAAGTTCAAGAGCCCGTTAGGTTTTCACACTCACAAAAGCGTAAACCTGAACGAGTGACTTTTGGGGACGCCAATAAAACGTCGTATCCACAGAGGGAAACACATTTGTCTGATGATGATAATGTTATACCTGGAAAGTCGTGCCAACACTCTATGGGTTGCTCCAGTCATCAAACTGACGAGTTGTACTATAGGGCTGGGGTACGAATAAGTCTCGAAAAAGAAACGTTCGAGACACGGATTCTCATTGTCCGTGTGCCAACATAATCAAGGTAGTGCTATCAGAATGCTACTGTTCTAAAGCCCCACGAAGAGTTTCTGTGTTTCAGAGAATCTCCACCAGAACGTCCGAGGCTAGACCAAGACACTACCGTAAAAGGAAACCTGCTCTTCAAGAGGAGGAATTTCAAGAAGTGTCCGTCAATATGACCAGAAGAGGGAAATTAACGCGACGCTTTAATCCGGATCAGTTTGCTGCGGTGTCCCAGCGTATAACTCGATTGCGATCGGGGACCAATAGACGAAGGGATTACCAGAGAATGCAGAAGGGGCTCCCTTCAGATGATGAAACCTCAGATGTTTTCTCGGATGCCTGCTCGGATGCTTGCTCAGCGATGACTTCAGATGACACCGCATAAAGTGCAGGACAACCCTACGAATCATTCATGATTAGCGCCGAACAGATGGATAAAATACTGGAGGATGCTTTGACTAAGCAGAAAGAAAATTTTAAATTTGAAATGGAAATGGCCATGCAGCAGATGAGAGAAATGCATGACCAGCAAATCGCGGCACTGACGACTCATCAAGGAGAATCCAATCGTTGCAATAATCCTAACCAAGGTGATGACGAACGGGAAGTAGAGGATAATGCCAACATGAACACCCCTCCCATCAATAACAATAATGGGGGTGGCTGCTCGGATGATAACAATACGAAGGAGGACCACATTACTTCTCCCCGAAACCACTCGAAGACAGATACGAGTGAAGATAAGAAAATGAGGGATTTGGAAAGCAAAATCAACGCGTTGATGAATGCTCAAGAAGTGAAGAGGTTCGGGATACCATGTCCATACCCAAGGGAGTGGGAATCAATTCCATACCCGACGAAGTTCAATTTAAACAATTTCACGCTGTTTGATGGAAAGGGTTCCCCTACCCAGCACTTAATATATTTTAAGTCTCACTTAGGAATAATCTCCGGGAATGAACCTCTAATGGTACAGTCATTTGTTGGCACTCTTCGAGGAGCGGCCTTCGATTGGTATCGCCGTCTTAAGCCAGGGAGTATCAACAATTGGGATGACATGGAGGATATATTTTTGACAAACTTATTCGATGACGACACTGAGATTTCAATTGGTATATTATTTGACGAGAAACAGAAAAATGGTGAGACGGTTGAAAACTTTGTCAAGAGATTCCGGAACAAAGCGATGAACAGCAGGGATCCGGTCAGTGAATATTTCATCCTCGAGACTTGTTACAATAATCTTTCATTGGATATCCTCGAAACTATGGGAATGGCACCACCAAAGATTTGGAAAGATTTGAAAGTGCGAGGAGAACGAGCCGAAAGATTCCTTAAAAGGAAGAAGACTGAAAGGGGTCTGCAGCAAATAATACTCCACAACAGAACTTTGTTCCTAAAGGTAAAGGAAATGCACAAGCGAATGCGGTGGATGCGAACCAAACATTCGAAGTATAAGCGCAACCGCAACAACAACAGAAAGTGCCTCAACATTCAAGGTGGCAACAACCGCCTCAGAAACAGAAGGCTTCGGAACCAAAATTCCCGAAGGTCTACTCGTTCAAAGAGGATGAAGTCCCTGGTATCTTCAAATACCTCATAGAGAATAATAAGATTAAGCCGCCTCCGATCCAAGATCAAGAAGATGCTAAAAGAATTAGTGACCCGAAGTACTGCGCATTTCATAGAGCGGTACACCATCCTACCAAGGCATGTTACGCTCTCAAGGATAAGATCCAAGCTTTAATTGATGTCGGGGTCATCACTATGAAGCAACCTAAAGAGAAGAAGGTGGGCGCGAATACAGTGTCGATCAGTTTTGGATCCATTCCTTTGAACTGGTTTCAGCCTGAGCCAGTAATAAATGCAGCGGTAAAGACAGTGAATGACGATCCTCACAAGCAACGCCAGAAAGGACTTGTACCACACACGGGTCCAAATGGCGAGATTCTCTGGGTTCACCCCGATCTAATTGGAGATAAACAATGGACAGGATCCTTTTCCAAGAAAAAGTCAAAAGGAAAAGGTAAGTCTTGTTGTGGAGCCGCAGCCATTCCAGAAGGAGACGACGACAGAATTCCTGCTTTCCCACTTTCTGAAGATGAACAGAAAGCCTTTGTTACCGGGAGTGGGAATGAATACCACTTCAAATATCCGGATGCCTCCGAGTAGTTAGCTGAACAAGGGGTGACCAAAGCTATTCCTTCCAAGACATTGGCGGAAATGGGGGTGATCGCGACTCCCTCGGCACCCGTAGTTGCAGAAAAAGTCCAACAAAAGCAAAAAGGGAAAGAGCCCAAAACCCGAAGCAGTCTCGATTCAATCTACCAATTGGAAGAGATAAACCGGGGACTTCGAGTACTCCACATCACTTTGATATTATGGCGCAACTAGCTAATATACCAGCTAGAATAACGCTGTATGAATTGTTGCGTCTTTCAAAGGACATAAGGGAAGCATTACAAGAGGCCTTGTCCAATTCTGAAGTTTTCCTCACTCGAATCAAGCCATCTCCTGAAGAACCAGAGCCGCCGGTCCAACACTGTAATCTTGCTGCACACCACTTTCCCTGCATTTCTTTCACCAAAGAAGACATGCAGACGAAAAACTCAAAGCATGATCGGCCTACCGGCAAGTAAGCTAGCATCCACGGGCACTATGATCTACGGATTCAACACCAGTGGGTCCAGACCTTTGGGAAAGATTCGGATAAAGTGCCAGATCGGGGATTTAAAGTCGGAAGTCACTTGTTACGTGATCGACGCGGAAACATCCTACAACTTACTGTTGGGTCGACCTTGGATCCACGGTAACCTTATAGTCCCGTCAACTCTGCATCAATGCCTCAAGTACGTGGACTCAAATAATGAAGTCAAGACGGTGGTCGCGGATAAGCAACCGTTTAAGGGGTTGGAGAACTATTTCACCGATTCCCTTCTATACGGTGCTGAATCCGATACTGAACCATCGGCCCAAGGAACGGACAGCGGGGATGAAGCTGATACCGAAGCTGGGTTTGATTATGATGGTGGTTTTGTACTTAATGACATTGTACCCATTGTAATCAATCTTGACGATGAAGAATCATCGGAAAGTAGTTGTAACTGGCAACTTGCCGAAGATATTGCAATAAATGATGATTTAGAGTACTCGTTGTGTCTTGATAACATCACTAAGGAGCTGTATGATAACCCTGACTTGTATATGCCACTTCAATCATTTTGTATGACAAAAAAACAGGTACAGGATACATGCGGAACGACACTTGTCATCCCTGCAAAGACAGGGGGTGAAAAAGAAGTCATCTACGGTAAAGGAAGAGAATATCCGATACCAGACCACTTCTTGGAAGAGAAAGACAATGATGATAAACCTACCCCTCATCTATTTAGGTATAACACAAAAGCGCGCGATCTAATGGAGAAGTATGGATATGATTTCATGCTCAGAGAAGGTCTTTGCTTTGGTCGAGGTCCACGAGTTCCACCTCGAATGGCCTATGTACCAAAGGGAAAACCCGATGATTATTATCGCCATAAAAGAGGTTTAGGTTATGTCTCCTCATCCAATGATGAATATTGCTGGCAGGTCATCGATCAAATTGCTAACAAAGGTAAAAACGGGGATTCTTCTGATTCTTCAGCTTGGGATTCCGACGCTAGTCTTGGTGAAATGTTCAAAAAGCTAATGTCGAACATGGCTACGGTCGACCCTACGACAAAAGAGGAAGATGATCAGATACCGACTTGGGAAGATCCTTGGGTTCATCACCTAAACATGCAGTACGGCGATAGGTTTGAACAAAGAGAACCTCCTACCGAGGATCAAGTGGTCCAAGCGAATATGGGAAACGAGGATAATCCGAAGCCAATATTCATTAGCGACAGCCTCCCGCCCGATGAGAAAGAGGAGTTAATCTCTCTTATCAGGGAGTACATCGATGTGTTCGCCTGGAATTATGAAGATATGCCAGGACTCGATCCAAATGTAGCAGTGCATCGTCTTAATATTAAGTCGGATGTCAAACCTATCAAACAACAACAAAGACGGTTTCGTTCGTAGATGATTGAGGCAATCGAGTCCGAAGTTAAAAAGCTAATTGACTCGGGCTTTATTAGGGAAGAGCAACATCCCGAATGGCTTGTCAATATTGTCCCGGTTCTTAAGAAGAATGGAAAATTAGGGTTTGTATCGACTTTAGAGACCTCAACGCTGCCTGCCCAAAAGATGATTTCCCCCTTCCCATCACAGATGTCATCATCGACAATACGTGCGGGTTCGAGAGGATATCTTTTATGGATGGGTTTTCTGGTTATAATCAAATAAAGATGCATCCAGATGATAAAAAGCATACTGCGTTTAGAACACCCCTCGGCGTTTTCTGCTACGGTCATGCCCTTCGGCTTAAAGAATGCAGGTGCCACATATCAGAGAGCCATGTCGAAGATTTTTCAGGAGCATCTCCTAAAAAATGTCGAATGCTACGTGGACAATTTAGTCGTAAAAAGTCATGACAAGAATGATCACATCAAAGACTTAAAGACGATGTTCGATCTGATGCGAACCCATCAATTAAAAATGAATCCTACCAAGTCTTTCCTCGGAATGTCCAGTGGTAAATTCCTTGGATTCGTCGTCACCACCAAAGGTATTCACATCGACCCTGATAAAGTAAAGGCAATTAATGAGTTACAACCTCCGAGAAACCTTAAAGAGCTCAGAGGATTGCAAGGGCGGTTGGCTTATATCCGTCGGTTCATCTCGAACCTCTCAAGAAAATGCCAACCATTCTCCAAACTCACAAAGAAGGGCGTATCGTTCGTATGGGACAACGCTTGTCAAAAAATGTTTGAGAGTATTAAAGAATATCTCTCAAAACCTCCTGTACTCGTTGCACCGAAATCAGGTAAACCGTTCTTGATTTATGTCACAACGACGAGCCACTCATTAAGTGCATTACTTGCACAAGATGACGATAACTGTCATGAACAGGCAGTATATTATCTAAGTCGGACCTTGGTAGGCGCTGAATCTTGGTATCCCATGATTGAAAGGGAATGTCTCGCCTTGGTATTCGCAATTCAAAAGATGCGACATTACCTGGTTGGACAGACTATTTATGTTATCTCCAAAGTTAACCCAGTCCGAGTATTCATGACACAGCCAGCTTTCACGAATTGGCGTTTAGTAAAATGGGCCTTACTCTTGTCCCAATATGACTTGCACTTTAAACAACAAAAGTCAGTAAAAGGACAGGCCATCTGTGACCTCCTGGCAGCTAACCCAACTACGGATACTGCTGAGATATATAACGATCTGCCAGATGAAACCCATGAAGTCAACGTAACTTCACACCAACAAGTATGGCGTTTGTACTTCGATGGTGCTTCTCAAGCGGCTAATGTAGCAAGTACCCCTGGATGTTCTAAGATTTCTTCTGGAGTTGGAGTTGTCTTAGTTTCCCCGGAAAAACATGTCATGCCTCAAGCCTACTCGTTGACCGAGCCATGCTTAAATAATGTAGCTGAGTATAACGCGCTACTCATAGGACTCAATTTCGCTAAAGAACTGGGGGTTGAGTATCTCGAAGCTTTCGGCGATTCTCAACTAATAGTTAAGCAGGTTCAAGGGGAGTATGAGGTCCGAAGTCAGGATTTAATACCATATCACAAGATGGCTGTAGAGATGGCAGAATCATTCGAATGATTCTTCATCGAACACATTCCGCGATTACAGATTGCTTACGCAGATGCTTTAGCAGCATTAGCCGTATCTCTGGCGCAACCTCCTGAAACAGAACAGTTTGTTACGGTAAGAACTCACCAACTCTTAGTGCCAATCTACTATGAAGATGACAAGGAAGAGGATGTTCAAGAGGTATATTCAACTCAAGTCGAGTTTGAACCCCGAGATTGGCGTTTCCCTATCATCGATTACGTCTTGCATGGAATCTTACCAGAATATGTGAAAGAGAGGGATTCAATCCGACGAAGAGCAGCGAGATTCTACTATAATACGGAGAGTCGAACGCTATACCGCAGGGGGTACGATAGTTTGCTATTACGTTGCTTATCGACTAAAGAAGCTGAAGAAGTCCTTAAGGAAACACACGAAGGGGTTTGTGGTGCACACCAACCCGGCCCCAAACTTTATGACCGCATCAGAAGAATGGGATATTTTTGGCCTTTCATGATGAGTGACGTAGTTGCGTATGCTCGAAAGTGTCATGCGTGTCATATACACGCGAATTATATGCACCAACCTCCGGAGCATCTACATCCTTCGGTTACATCATGGCCGTTTGAGACCTGAGGAATGGATATTGTTGGTCCTATAAATCCCCCGTCAGTCAAAGGTGACCGATTCATCCTAGCAATTACTGACTACTTCTCCAAATGGGCTGAAGCGATTCCACTCAGAGAAGTTAAGACCAGTAACGTCATCGCATTCATCAAACACCATATTATCTACCGGCATGGTGTCCCAAGACGAATCATACATGACAACGGTCCTCAATTTGTCAGCAACGCCTTCATCAGGTTTTGCGAGAAGTTCAAAATTCAGGACGTCTCATCGACGGCTTACAATCCCATAGCAAATGGATTGGCTAAAGCCTTCAATAAGACTATCATAAAGCTTTTGTCAAAACTCGTGAAAACTAATAAACGAGATTGGGATGACAAGCTTGGCGCTGCTCTATGGGCCTATCGTACCACGGTGCGTACACCGACGGGAGCGACCCCGTATTCTTTGGTATATGGATGTGAAGCCGTTCTTCCGTTAGAAATACAAATTCCGTCTCTTCGAATCGCTCTCACGACCCAGATGACGACCAAAGAACAACATCAAAAACGTCTCGAAGAACTCGAGATGCTCGACGAAAAGCGCTTAGAAGCTCAACAACATATTGAGTTCTACCAAGCCAGAATTTCCTGAACTTTCGACAAGAAGGTTCGACAACGGGGTTTTAAAGAAAGAGATTTAGTCTTGACTGAAAGACGACCTATGATCCTTAACTCCAAGAAGAAAGGCAAATTTGAACCCAAATGGGAGGGACCATTCGTAGTAGAGACAGTCTACTCGAGTGGCGCATATCGCCTGGTTACCAAGGATGGCGACCGGCTTATGATGCCGATAAACGGCAAGTTCCTGAAAAAAATACTACCCTTAGTACCTTCGGGATAACCAATGTATCGGGAAGTTCCCGGAAGAATACCACATGTGGTATTCTTAGGGATAACCCAATCACTGTAAAAGTGATAAATAAGAGATCCACATTTAAACTCTAAATGTCAGAATGTTTCCTTTTATTGTTATCAAATTCTCTAACTCTCATGAGTTATTTTGTGAGACAAGATTCAATCCTTTGATAGATTAATCCTTCCTCGCAAAGCTGTCCACTGATCAAATCAATTGACGGTGGGTCCACCAAAATTTCTATCCGCTAGTCATTGGTAGTTCTCGGACTCAACATGTTAGGTCTTAATTACTTAGCATTGAAGTCCTCCATTGAGTGATAGTACGAGTCGGCATTTTCATTGCCTCTGGTATACCACTCTCTTCGCTTTCAGGTCAAACCTATAAAAGTTAGGGTCAAAGCCAAATTCTCCTCTTGATTCCTTCCATGAACGAGAGGTCCACTTCCAATTCGAGCAATCAAACCTATAAAAGTTAGGATTGTCTCCGACCTCACTTAGTCAAACCTGCAGATAGTTAGGACTAAGATCAAGTCAACCCTTTCGATAAACGAAAAAAACTTCTATCTTTTCCCTTTCAACCAAACCTATAAAAGTTAGGATTGAAACCGGGATTTCCCCTCAATAAATGAGGAACTCTTTTCTTGAATCAAGCAACCAATCCTATAAAAGTTAGGGTTGTTTGAATCTTCCTGATTCTCAGAGTGGAGATCTCACTCCTAGTTTCATCTTTTCGGATTCTGGGGGTGGAGATCCCACCTCGAGTTTCCTTTCTAACTAGAGATAGAATATAAAATTCTTCCTCTTCAGTGTTGGAAGATAGAATATAAAATTCTTCCTCTTCCATTTTTCCAGTCCGTCTTTACCCTGAGAAAAGACACAATTCCCAACTTCCAATTCGCGCACTTCATGCACGGAGAATTTTATCTCGACTCCTAAATAGAGATAAGCCTACGCCTAACACGCGTTACCGGTTTAGTCTTTCACCGATTGAAAAAGACACCAGAGTATAATTCTGGGGACTTTTATCCCGAATCCTAAGAAGGGATGAGTCAACGCCTAATACGCGTTGCCGGGCGCCATGTTCCCATAAAATGTGGTGAAGTCTATGTATTCAAAAGCATAGCACTAAGTCTAAGAGAGGTAATCCTCTTAGCACAACGTTACATGTGAAACAGGTTTTAATAATTCACATGCTAGCCCGATTCAAACGGTAGTCGGTAAAGGCTCATCAAACCCGTTGATGGCTGGGGCTTTGCCAAAAATCCTAAAGTCTATGTCTAACACACATCGCTGGTTTAATCTTTCGCCGATTGAAAAAGACACCAGAGTCTAAGTCTGGGGAATTTTATCCTGAAACCTAAGAAGGGATAAGTCATCGCCTAACACACGTTGTTGGGTACCTTTTTCCATAAGAAACGGTGAAGTCTATGTATTCAAAATCATAGCATTAAGTCTAAGTGAATTAACGCACTTAGCACAGCATTACATGCAGAACGGACTAAAATAATCTGCATGCTAGCCCGATTCAAACGGTAATCGGTAAAGGCACATCAAACCCGTTGATGGCTGGGGATTTGCCAAAAATTCTGTAAATATTGTGTCCATTAAATTCGCAATCAATAAAGAAACATCATGATAAAAGATGAGTGTATTAAATCAAATACTGGGTCTCTACTAATGGATCAAGCCAAAGCATACAACAAAAAGCTCATTGGCCCGAACGCAGTCGGCGAGAAAGAATGTGAAATTCTAACTTAGAAAGTCTATCTGCATAACTCTGCTCAAGCTCAGCCTGCAGATCAACTCGGACAGACTCTTCAGAATTGCTCAAGATCTTCGCGGCTTCATTTTTCAGCTTCATCAATCTCTCCTGTGTAGATCCTAATCTCTCAAGCATCTGTCCGCGAGATTTCTCTAGTTCAGCCAACTCCTCTGCCATGATAGCACCGGACTCCTCGGCATACTTCAAGACCTTCTTCAACTTGTCTACTTCCTCATGGTTGGAGTCTAAAGAACTGAGTAACTCGACTCTGTCAGTGTCCTTTCTTGCAAGACTAGCCATCAGCTGTGCAATAGAATTCTCATGTGACTGAAGCTCGCTGCCGATGGAAGACCTCAAATGACGCCATTATGATAATCTGTGCTCCAACTGAGAGGACACGAAAGAAGAAGCTCCATTAGCCTTTAGCTCCTCTAACTCTCGGAGTTCAGACTCCAAGACAATAAAATCGGCAGTAAGAGAGTGAGCTAACGCCGGATATCCCTCTTCTTTGATCATCGTCAGGTGGCGAGAAAGGGAACGTCTGAACTGATCAAAGCAATACCCTTGATGAAGAATCTTCTCGATCATGCCGTTAAAAAAGATGACGAAAGAGCTGAGATCCATTCGGAATATGTCTCTACTGGGATCAAAATCAGACAAAAGGGCGAGGACATGTTCATAGGGAGAAGGCTGAGATCCTACAAGCAATCATGTTGAAGAGTAAGAAATTCTCGAACGTGATAAAATTTAAATCCTACAAGCAATCATGTTGAAGAGTAAGAAATTCTCGAACGTGATAAAATTTAATTTAAAGCGAATTGCAAGCATACCAATACCAATAGAGGTCCCCGATAAAATTTAATTTAAAGCGAATTGCAAGCATACCAATACCAATAGAGGTCCCCGCAGACTGAGGTCTCACAATCGGCTCCGTCAGTCTAGTCTCAGCGGGCTCCGAGATGACAGTAGGTGTGGTCGTTGAGGGTATATCAACCTCTCTAGGTAAATCGGTGGTGCCTCTCGGCGGCGAAGGAGAGACACCATCATTATGCAAGCTAGCGGTCCTAGAAACCGTAGTCGCATCAGTTATGATGGCTGGTCCTATGGTTACACTTCTTTATTAGTCAAATAGAAATTTAGACAAATAAAGAGGATCGTGGTGATCGGATTATATGCGTACCCGCAGGTCTATCACCCTCCGGCAATCTTGAAATGCCAGGAGTCATAACCATATCAGTCCCGGTGGCTGGTCCTGAGATTACACTCCTCCATTAGTCAAGTAAAAATTCAGACAAATAACGGTGATGAAGATTATATGCATACCGGCAAGTCCATTATCCTCAGGTAAACTAGAGATGCTGGGAATCATGATGGAATCAGTTCCAGTGATTGGTCCTGTGATTATAATTCTTTGTCATTCAGATAAAAGACCTGACAAAATGAAGAGAATCAGATATATACCTGCAGACGTATCACCCTCAAAGGATGGTCCTGTGGCCCCTCTGGTGGCCTGCTCAGCCAGCATGTCGACAAATAGTCTAATGTCGGATCCCGAGAAACTTGGTGCTGAGACATACCCTTGTTCCTCAAGACCTGTATCATGAAAAGCCTCATCCTCAACTGGTCTCTCTAATACGGCTCCTGCAGAATAATTTAAGTGTTGGATATATACAAAAAAGATGGGGAAAGAAGGAAGAGCTCAGATGTACCTGCAGTAGGGGCAGAAGATTCTTTTACCCTGACATCCGTGTTTGGATTCTTCAAGTTATCTGAAAGAAAGCAAAGCACGGAAATAATTAAAGGAGAAATAAATCTTGAATTCCCTAACTCTTTCGGCTGCTACTCGAGTAGGGTATCATCGGAATTAGATATACCTGAGCATAGAATTGTTGGTTCAACACTATTAACCTGTTCAGTATCCATGTTCTTGTCAACATCCATGGGCTCATCATGAATAGCATCACACATCTGCTGCACGAAACTATCCAAATGATCAGAATCAGGGAATACAGAATCCTGTGGAAGTTCACCTTCGTCATGGTTTCCTGGAACATAGAACATGATTAAGTTTAGCGAATCCCAAAAGGTGAATTATCTTAAAGCAATAAAGACAATGGGGTATTACCCTCTTCCCCGCCAACAGTGCTTCCTAACTCTGCCCTGTAAGTACGCCGACCAGTATGTGGTTTATGAACGGTTTTCTTCCGTTTCGGGGTACGAACTCTTACGGAATCGACAGGTCGTTCATGCATGAACTTGGTACACATCTCGACCTGTACGGGAGCTTTGCCACTAGGCTAAGACCTCGCATAGCGAGAAGCAAGCGACTCGTGTTCATCAACCATTCTACCTGAGGTGATAAGAGTCATCTTGTTAGGATAAGTGAATAAGACCTTTCGCTCTGGTTGGTGAAAAGCCAATTGAGACCTAGAAAGGATATGACGTTGATGCCAACGAAAGAAGGCCAGATCAGTTAATTCTGAAAAGAAGGAGTCTGACAAACCTGCATTAGGTTCTTCCTTGTCAGTATCTGTGTCCACATATTCTTCCTCAGAAGTCTCGTCCTCATCGCCAGTAGGAAGGAGCTCTTCATCATCCTCCACCTTGTCTCTGCTCAAAAGGGAAGTTTTGGCAGGCCTTTTCCCCTGTTTCTTCGAAAGCTCGGCCTTATGAGCAGCCTTGATGGTGATTTGAACTAAGTGCTCAGCCTCCAACTCTGAAAGACTCCTCACGCCTATAAACTCATTGGAAGAAAGGAACCACTTGCAGCTGAGAAAAGTAAGCAACGGCTTACGCTTAGATGAAGGAAGAGTGAAGTAGGCCCCAGTACAGCCTACCATAGTCCAAAGCCATGCTTGAACGCCATCAATAAGCCCCCCCTCAGTTTTCAAATCACGGCTCGGATTCCCAACATATAGTTGGTCGTAACCGAACTGGCGACCGAAGCGGCACGGAAGGTAAGGCTCTATGTGACAACGGTTCTTCACCCGAAGAACAAGATATCCAACGCGGATGTTCACCAACCAACGGAAATAACCAGCGTCCAAAGAAGTCCGACCAGTCCGGGGTTTCTCTTCATCAATCAACACATCATCGTAACGGCCTGAGAAGTGAGGAAAACACTTGAAGAACTCCCAGCTCTTACAAACTTAGAGCTCTCGCTGTACATCAGTGAACATCTTCCCGAACCATTTACTCCTTTCCAACAGCTGCACAAAAGGAATGGAGACATCAGCAGTACTAGGCGCCGACATCAAATCAGGACGATGAAGAACGAGCCACGCCATCAGGTATGTATACGGAAGCTCGACCTTTACAGAAACAAGCTCAGTCGACGGTTCAGGACCCACCTGTGTAAAACCATCGACCAAATACCTAAGCCCACAATGGATGCCAGCAACCATCGTCGGAAGCAGAGAAAGCTCCCTCCCGTAAGCTAGTTGAACGGCAGGGAAGAGCACCTCGAGAGGTAAGGCGTCAGAAAACTGATATGGAACGACGCACTTCTTCAACCAGATGGCGAGATAGCCAGCTAACAGAGTCCTGGGCTGAATAGACTTATGTGCATGGCCAAGAAATGTCCGAAACTTGCTGAATAGACTTATGTGCATGGCCAAGAAATGTCCGAAACTTGGTCCCTGCAGAAAAAGCTCCCTCAACACCGGCAGTAGTATAGGAGCAAGCTTCGGCCTTTTCCATCAACTCATTAATGGCAGAAGGTGTCAAAATATCTAACTCACGAATAGTTTCGCTTGGACCACTCTCCAAATGTTGGAATTTTAGAGAATTGGCAAAACCCTGCCGGATTGAAGATTGATCGAGTTCTTCAACTCTAGAGAGAGAGATTCTTCAGATCTACACCACCCGCATCCGATCCTTAGGATTATCCCGTTGCGATAATCCTAAGAAGAGCAATTATCTCGCCGTTGCCGAGATAAGCGCTTTTGCTTCTAGATTCCTTCGCGAATCGACGGAGTTCTGGATCTGATCTGATTGTCAGGCAGTCCACGGATATCGACGTCCCCGTCACCGGCTAAAGACCCACGCAAGCAAGAAACGACAAATGGATCTTGCGTTATTTTCGAGAAAGTTGTAATCTTTTATTTTCTTTTGTTAAAATTTGAATTCTTTGTAAACGATTGATATTATAATGAATTCAGCAATGAAGGCAACTTTTACCGAAAACAGTTAGAATTGGGGTGAAGACCAAACCTCAATTCAGGCGAGCTCGAAGTCGGCGAAGCTTCAGGTGAGAATCTTAAGGCGAGTGTGGTCGAGGCGAGGTTGAGAAGACCTTCAGGAGAGCTCGAGATCAGCAGCTTCAGGTGAGCTTGTGGGGTTGAACTTCTCAGGCGAGGTCGGCGACCGTAAGCCAAGGGTCTGAAACTTAGGCAAGCTGCGACAAAATCAGGCGAGTCTCGAGCGACGAGTATGCAAGGCAAGGTTTCTTGGCTGTACGGCCGGGTCGGCGGCTCTTGCAGGCGAGGTCGACGAGCGCTGAGAACCGCACAGGCTAGCTCGATGCCGCCCCTCGGTCCGCAGGCGAAGTGAGCAGGTGTGGCTGGCGACAGCCTGGGTTCCCCTATAAAAGGGAACCCAAAACCCTAGCCCCCGCTACTTCTTGGCCCTAATCTATCGCTCTTCTCCTCGTCATTTTTCCAGTAGCGGCGTTTTCCCCTTCTATGTTTTTTCCTTTTTCTCCGGCGCTCTGATTTTGAGGGAAGATTTAAGGAAATTTAAGAAAGGAGAAATTTATTGTGGGGGAATAAAAAAGAGAGATCATCACTGTAGCTACAGTATTAATTTGGTATTTATTGAGAGATCTCAGTTTGAGATTTGCTCTTGCATTGTAATTTCTTGATATTAATAAAAAATTACTGTGTGTGGCTCCCAAGGACGTAGGCAGTTGTCGAACCTCGTTAAATCTTGGTGTATTTTCTCTATACTGCGTTTCTGCTGTTTTAGGGGTTTCGGCGTAAATTCCCAACACCGATTGCTCTGAAATGACCTTTCAGCAACGTTTTTTGTTGAAAATAAAATAAAATAAGCATGTTACATTCTTAACAAATATCTATTAACCAAAGCAAGCAAGGAATACAGGAAGAAAGTACCTTGGTGAAGCTCCAGAAAAGATGGAGGCTAAAGGGAATATAAGCTGACTTTCTCAGACAATTTTCCAAGAAAAAGAAACTTGCATTAAGTCGAACCGTCCACTCTAAGAATATCGAAAAAGGAGGAATTAAATTTCTTTCATGAGCCTCTTTAAGCATTTCTCTTTGAAGGGGATCCAACCGAAAGCCTAGACGTTTCATGCAGCACTATGATCTATTATTTGCATGATCTATTATTTGCCGGCGCAGTCTCTCATATGATATCACATCGAGTATCCCCTAATATATCCTCCTTTATTGGCTTACAACCAAAGAAACCGTCATTTTTCTTCTTCTTCTTCTTCTTTTTTTTTTTTTGATATATTAAAAAGAAAGATTGGAAAAAGTATAAAAAACTAGTGGACTAGATTCCTAATGAGAGTTGAAGCATTAGGTTAACATATTAGATTCCTTCTTAAATTAAAAGAGTACGCAATCGGCCAGGATTCACGGCCGTTCGGTATGTAGAAAAGTTATTATTAAAGGTACCGTTTGGCAAAGGGTTAAGTGAGGGGTTAAGGAGACTTAACCCCTTCTTAACCTGCCAAACACAACAAATCTATATAAGGGTTAAAGTGAGTTAACCCTCCATAATTTGTCAAACATAAAAAATATAGAAGGGTTAAGTTAACCCCTCTAGAGGGGTTAAAATGAGTGAATCCCTCAAAATGAGGGGTTTACTAATACTCCTATTTAGATGGAATAAGCGTTAACCCTTCTAATTATAAAGGCAGTTAGACGTGAAGACGGCGTTTCTTCACGGAGATCTAGAAGAGGAGATATACATGCACCAGCCAGATGGTTTCTCAGAAGAAAAGAAGAAAAAGAACCTAGTGTGCAGACTCAAGAAGAGCTTGTATGGCCTGAAACAAGCCCCAAGGCAGTGGTACAAGAAATTTGACGGCACGGGTTAATAATTTAGTCCTTCGGATTATCAAATGGACTAAGTACATTAATCCTTCTCTTTAACCCCTTTTTATTAACCATTTGCCAAACGGGGCCAAAGGGATTACCTCATAAAAGAAACAAAAAGTTTTATCCGATTTTTCAAATGACTGCTATAATTAGTTCCTAATGTGCTAAGCGTTTGTTATAACGAAATGGGATCCTCTCAGTTGTCAAGAATTAGTAGAGAGACCATTATTTTTAATTATAACTATTAATTAATTATCAAATGTGTGACTGTGATTCATTTTAAATCTAACATTCATTACGGTTCCATATATTGTACTCATTCCTAATTTGCATTAGACCCTTAAATTTGACAATTTTTAAATAATATGTTTCTTCCTTTTCAGGATCCAGCCCAATTAGATGGCCTAATCGAAGCCTAAGAACACACTTACTCTTCCTAACTGGAAAAAGAACTATTGCCCAGCTCCTAATCCAAGAAAGTAAGACAGGCTGGTCGTTTTATTGATTGTGATTTCTAGGCTCCAGAAAGAAAAGGCAATCAAGAGGAAGAGAAAGAAAGACAAAAATAATAAATATTAAATAATAATAATAAATATAAAAAATAAAAATAAAAATAAATAATATTAAAAATAGCAAAATATTCTATGCATGCCTCGGGCCCGCAGCATTTTGATAGCCCATTTATTTGTGGCATTACGAAGAAAACTATCATTTACAATGGCTTCTTCAATAATTAATTGGATCAGTTGTATTTACCACATAAATTGGATCACAAGTATTTACCTCATAAATTTGATCATTAGTCACTTCTATTTTTTTCACCACTAAACATAATGAACTTTCGCTCACGTGATATAAAAAAGTCATGACCATTTGACATAAGGAATTTATTGTTAGAATGAGGGTGAAGATCAAACCTCATTTCCGATGAGGAGCGGCGACGAGGAGCTCCGACGAGTTCGATGGTCGCAGACGAGCTCCGGCGAGGTCCAGGTGACAGGCGGCGAGGTCCAGGCGAAGGCGAGCCCTGCGTCACAGCGATGCCCAACTGTGCGTTCGGCGAGCTCTGCGTTCGCCTGCCCCCTCCCCGAGCTCTGCGTTTGGCGAAGGCCAACTCTGCGTTCGTGCGAAGCTGGCGTCGAAGCGAACTGTGCGTTCGTTCGGATTTGGCGTCGAAGCGGTCGCTGGCGACAGGCTGTCGCCAGCTCATCCAGCTCTCCTCTCTGCCTATAAAAGAAACCCAGGCTAGGGTTTTGGGGCTGCCGTGCTTCTCCTTTCCCTCCGTGTTTCCCTCTCTGGCGGCGACGAAAACGCCCAAAAACGCAGCTGCGTTTCCAACTTAAATCACAGCAGTGATTTCAATCTCATCTCCAGCTCTCAAACTGTTTGAGGGGAGATTAAGAAAAAGGAATTTAAGAAGAGAGAGAGAAGGGGGAATTAAATAGGGGTTTTATATTGTGGGGTTATTCATTTATTCTCAAGTTGATAATTGATAGGGTTCATACCCTTTAATCATTAACACTGTAGCTACAGTGTTTATCTGAGAAATCTCAGTTTTGAGATACGCTCCTAAATTTGTAATTTCTTGTTTGATTAATAAGAAATTATCTGTGTGGCTCCCGAGGACGTAGGCAGTTGCCGAACCTCGTAAATCTTGGTGTACTGTTCTCTATACCGCGTTTCCGTTGCATTAGGGGATTTAGGGTTTTATATTGTGGGGTTATTCATTTATTCTCAAGTTGATAATTGATAGGGTTCATACCCTTTAATCATTAACACTGTAGCTACAGTGTTTATCTGAGAAATCTCAGTTTTGAGATACGCTCCTAAATTTGTAATTTCTTGTTTGATTAATAAGAAATTATCTGTGTGGCTCCCGAGGACGTAGGCAGTTGCCGAACCTCGTTAAATCTTGGTGTACTTTTCTATACTGCGTTTCCGTTGCATTAGGGGTTTAGGCGTTAAATTCCCAACATTTATTTCTATAGATAATTCTTTAATTATTTTCAGAAATGAAATTTGTAACATATGTAGCAACTAGTGTTGAATAACTGAATAAGCATCTGACATTTTATTCTTAAAAATATTAACTCAGGACGTATTGAGTAAGTTGTATTATTTAAATATAAATGAAAATGTACAACTCAAATTGACAAAAAGTGTTAGAAGTAACCACTAATCTGATTAGTATTTGATTACACATCCGGTCTTCCAAGCAATTGAAACATATGTATGAAAATCCAATTATGAAATAAATACACTGATCACTGATTCAATTAACCTGATTCTTTTATGTGAAACATGTTAGAGCTAATATATATTCAAAAATAAATGAATTATTCTTAAGTTAACCGTTACCTCACCTTTGATAAATTGAGATTCGGATTCTTATTATGGATACGATTAAAGTTGCGCGCACCAATTACAACTGTTTTTAGGTTAGTACCAACTTTAGTCATGAATATTTAAAAATGAATGATAAATTAGAGAAGATAGTCTAAATAGTCCTGGTGCTATTTTGTTGGCCCAAAGCTGCTGGCCCATTTGCTAAAGAGGCCCAGTTCCCACCTCTTTATTCCCTTGCCTATCCCTTTGTCCTGTCTGCTACCACTTTGAGTCTCATCTTCCATTCCTGTAGGTCTGCTCCTACCTTTCGAAACCCTAGCCTATCTCTCCCGTGTCAGCTGCCCCCTTCTCTATTTAAGTCGAAGGGCTGGAAGTAGCTCGAGACGAGAAAAAAAGCTACGGTGACGAGAACTTGACCTTTGTGCTCTACTGCTTTGTGCGATCCCTTCACCCTTTGTGAGTGATTGAGGTGAAGAACTGTGGCAAGTTCCCCTTGTGTCCTTGGTGGTGCAAATCTGAGGAAACAGTGACTGAAGAGTCAGGCTTTTGAGCCAAACAGCGATGACATCGAATCTCTACAGTGGTATCAGAGCCTCGTTGAGTCGTCACCGTTCAAACCGCCGCCGATCGCCGCTGGACCCCTGCCGGACCGTCGAGCGAGTAGGTTAGGTCGAAACCCTCTCCTAGGGTTTTGCTTAGGTAAGGGGACGGAAAACTGTTCCTGTGGCTTCTTTGTTTGATCTCGTCTGCATCGCCCCTTTATTTGATGTTATATCAATTTTCCTATTTCCACTGCGCTTAATCTCTGGTTTTATTTCGTTGCATTTAATTGCTGAAATTGAAATTGGTTTGTGCTCGTGCTAAAGAACAAAGGGTTTAAACCCAAGCTTCGTGCTCATTATTCCAATTTGTTCGTGCTAGTTGCCTCGCACACCTTGAGCCTGATAAATTTTGAAAATTTTTACCTATATTGCATTTTATTTTTTTCTGAAAATTTTTTGTTATTGTTTATGCTCGTGTGAAAGAACAAAGAGATTGAAACAAGAACTTTGTGTTCATCGTTCTTCCCATTTGTTCGTGCTAGTTTCTTCAC
The DNA here is from genome assembly GCF_001876935.1 of Asparagus officinalis. Taxonomy (NCBI): domain Eukaryota; kingdom Viridiplantae; phylum Streptophyta; class Magnoliopsida; order Asparagales; family Asparagaceae; genus Asparagus; species Asparagus officinalis. Next base: position 52,549,490 of record NC_033797.1, read on the forward strand.
ACGTTTTCGAACCAGATAATTACCAAAATCAGATTTGTTCGTACTAGTTGTTGTTTGTTTTTCTGTGTGGAGAATATCTGCTGCTAATCAATATGGTATGGTTTTGTTCAACGGAAAATCTGATTTTAGCATTTGGAAATAAAAAATAAAATGCATTTTAATTCAATAAAAGCCATTTAGGGCTGTTGGTCATACTTATTTGACTTCTGACACTAAAGAAAAAATGGTTAAAATGAACGAAAATGCTTGATCCATAATTTATTTAAACTTATCTAACTCTGTGCTTAGAAAAGTTGGAATTTTGGAATATGCTATAACCCTTTGGGATAAACTTGAAGAACTCTATACTGAAACCTCTTTGCCCAGTAAAATGTTTTTGCTTGAAATTTTTTTCAAATTCAGATTGGATATGTCTAAGGACATTGAGAAGAACCTAGATATTTTCACAAAACTTATTTCAGATATTAAGTTAACTGGTGATAAATATATAGACGACTATACTCTTATTGCCATCCTAAATGCTATTAATATTCCAGACTCATATAGTGATGTGAAATCTATTATTAAATATGGTAGAGATGAGGTTAGCCTTGACATTGTGATCAATGGTCTTAAGAGCAAGAGATTAGATTTAAAACATTCTGGGAGAAATAAAAATTCTGGTGAGGTTATGCATGTGAGGGGTAGGTCTCAGAATAGGTCTAATAACCAAAAGAATGCTAGTAATGGAGAATCAAGTAGAAAAAAATTCAAAAATGGAAGGGGTAGATCTAAGTCTAAGTTTAAAGTTAAAAAATGCTATAATTGTCATGAAACTGGTCACTTTATTAAAGATTGTCCTAAGCCTAAGAAAAATCAGCAAAATGAGCATGCTAATATGGCTGTTTGTGAGGGCAAAATAGGTGAAATTTTCATGATTAATAATCTTTGTGATTATACATATTTGAATTCTGTGTTATCTGATTCTTTGTGTAAATCAGATTGGTTAGTAGACTTTGGTTGTATTTTTCATATGACTCCTTTTAAAAACATGTTTTCAAACTATAAGAAAATAGTGAAGGGCTTTGTGTCAATAACAAATAAAAAGAAACGCAATGTTTTAGGAACTGGTGATGTATGCCTTAGGTTTTCTTCTGGTTCTATGTTTATTTTGAAGGATGTTAGGCATGTTCCTGATTTACGTTAAAACTTGATTTCTTGTGCATCTCTAGAAAATGATGGTTTGGAGGGGAAATGGGGTAAAAGAGTTATGAAAATTCTGAAAGGGTCTCTTGTTATTTTTACTACTGAAAAACAAAATAACTTGTATGTTTGTCATGCTGAACATGTGCTTGATTCTGTTAACTCTGTGATAGGTGATAAATCTGTTTTATGGTATAATGGATTAGGTCACATGAGTAATAAAAGATTAGAATTTTGTATAAAGGAGGTCACTTTAGATAAAATATCCCACATCCCTTTCTGTGAATCTTGTGTGCTAGGAAAACAACATAGGGTTAGTTTTTCCTATTTCTTCTTTTCCTAATCAGTCTAAGTGCACTGATGTACTTGAATATTTGCATGCTGATGTGTGAGGTCCCTCTAGTGTGCCTACGCATGGAGGGAATTAATATTTTCTTTCCATAATTAATGATTATTCTAGAAAAGTTTGGGTTTTACTCATGAAACAAAAATTTGAAATTTTTGATAAATTTAAAAACTGGAAAATTATGATTAAAAACCAAACGAGAAAGAAAATTAAAACTCTTAGGACAGATAATGGTCTTGAATTTTGTAACAAACAATTGAATGATTTGTGAACTACTTAGGGTATTAAAAGGCATAAAATGGGGTTGCTGAAAGAATGAATAGAACTCTCTTAGAGAGGGTGAGGGCTATGTTGGCCACATCTGGGCTCTTTAAGAAGTTCTAGAGAGAAGCTGTTTATCCTGCGGCCTATTTAATTAACAGGTCTACTTCTGTTCCCTTAGGAGGGAAATGCCTTGAACTTGTGTTCACGGGCAAACCTCTTAATTTAATTAATTTGAGAATTTTCGGATGTGCTGGTTATGTGCATCAAAGGATTGATAAGTTAGAACCTAGATCTAAGAAACATGTTTTCTTAGGATACCCTGAAGGGGTAAAATGTTATAGGCTTTGGAATAAGAGTGAACTGGAGTTTAAGGTAGTGATAAGTAGAGATGTTGTTTTTAATGAAAATGAATTTCCTTGTTTTCCTTTACTTGTCCCTATTCCTGAAAATGATGCTCCAAATAAGGTGGAGCAAATACCTATTATTAATCAACCTAAATCACCTCCTGAAGAGAAATTAAATAATATAATTATTGAAAATCAAGATGAGATTATTCCTAATGAGGTGGAGCATGATATGCAGAAAATAGATAACATGTATGATTTGAATGATTATCAACTCACTAGGGATAGAAATAAAAGAACCATTAGGAAACCTGAAAGGTATAGAGATTACAATTTGACTGATTGTAATATGTCTGAGTTTGCCTTTAATGTGTTTGAATCCCTTGAGTGCAATGAACCTAAGACTTATAGAGAAGCATTAAGGTCAAAATATTCTGAAGAATGGATTAGTGCTATGAAGAGTGAGATGGAATCCCTAAGAATTAACCAAACATGGAAACTTGTTCCTAAACCTGCTAGTTGTTCTGTAGTGGACTGTAAGTGGCTGTTTATCTGAAAGTGTTAGGTTTAAGGCTAGGTTAGTAGCTAGGGGATTTACTCAAAAGGAGAGAATTGATTATGCTGAAATTTTTGCTCCTGTTGTCAAATTCACTACTGTTAGAATTATGCTTGCTTTAGTTGCTCATTTTAATTGGGAATTAAAACAAATGGATGTAACTACTGCTTTCTTGCATGGTGATCTTGATAAAAATATTTATATGTACCAACCTGAGGGCTTTATGGACCCTAAATTGCCTGATTATGTGTGTTTGTTAAAAAAAAAGGCTTTGTATGGTTTAAAACAATCACCTAGGCAATGGAATATTAGATTTGATAAATGCATGCAATCTTTAAAGTTTAAAAGGAGTTCTACTGATCATTACCTGTATTATAAGCATATAGACTCTGTGACTGTATTTCTCTTAATTTATGTGGATGACATGTTGATTGTTAGTCCTTGTTTGAAGTCTATTGAGCATGTTCAAAAATGTCTTTGTGAAAATTTTGACATGAAAGACTTAGGCAATGCAAAAAGAATTCTAGGCATGAATATTATTAGGGACAAAAACAAATCTACTCTAGTTTTAAACCAAAGTTCATATATTGAAAATTTTTTGAGTAAATTCGCTATGTCTGATGTCAAATCTGTGAATGTACCTCTTGCTTCCCATTTTGTGTTAAGTAAGGATCAGTCCCCCAAGACTAAAATTGAAATAAATAATATGAAACAGGTGTCATATTCGAATGCTATAGGATCGGTCATGTATCTCATGATTAGTACTAAGCCTGACATTACATATGCGGTTAGTTGCTTGAGTAGATATAAGTCAAATCCTGGTATACCTCATTGGAATGCCTTGAAATGGCTTTTAAGATATTTAAAATCCTCTGTGGATGTAGGATTAACCTTATCTAAGTGTTCTGAATGAGTTAAACTAGTTGGCTATGTAGATTCCAATTATGCAAATGATAGGGATAATAGAAAATCCACCACTTCCTATGTGTTTACTTCGTGTGGCTTTTGCATAAGTTGGAAATCCCAACTACAACTCATTGTTGCTTTATGTACTACTGAATCTGAGTATGTCGCTGCCACTGAAGCTTTAAAAGAAGCTATTTGGCTTAGGGGCCTTATATCTGAAATTGGTTTTCCTGATAAAAATATGGTTATATTTTCTGATAGTCAATCTGCTATTCAACTTTACAAAAATCCTATTTTTTATAATAGAACTAAACATATTGATGTTAGATTTCATTACATTCGGGATATAGTTGAAAAGGGTATTGTCAAGTTGGAGAAAATTCCCTCCGAAGTTAATCCGGTTAACATGGGTACTAAGTGTTTGCCTGTTAAAAAATTTATCCCGTGTCAAAGAATCTTGAATTTTGACTTTGGGTAACTTTCCTTTGCTTTATGTATTGCCTTTGTGGCCTATTAACTTGCTTTGTGCTTGTTAGTAGTTTGTGATTTTTTCCTTTGAACTCGATGACCGTTTGGTAGAGTTCGGTCCTTTGTGGACTTTGCATGCTTGGTGATCTTGTTCCGATCTGTGTGATCTGAGTTTACTTTGTGTATTCTCTTCCATTGCTTGTACCTTCTTTGTGATCTTATAGGTAATAGTTTGGCAATGATGAGTCCTGTAGTTCCGTGTTTTTCCTCTGTGCACTACCTTGGGCCAAAGGTGGAGATTGTTGCTATTTTGTTTGCCCAAAGCTGCTGGCCCATTTGCTAAAGAGGCCCAGTTCCCACCTCTTTATTCCCTTGCCCATCCCTTTGTCCTGTCTGCTGCCACTTTGAGTCCCATCTCCCATCCCTGTAGGTTTGCTCCTACCTTTCGAAACCCTAGCCTATCTCTCCCGTGTCAGCTGTCCCCTTCTCTATTTAAGTCGAAGGGCTGGTAGTAGCTCGAGATGATAAAAGAAGCTTCGGTGATGAGAACTTGAGCTTTGTGCTCTACTGCTTTGTGCGATCCCTTCACCCTTTGTGAGTGATTGAGGAGAAGAACTGTGGAAAGTTCCCCTTGTGTCCTTGGTGGTGCAAATCTGAGGAAACAATGACTGAAGAGTCAGGATTCTGAGCCAAACAACGACTCATTGAATCTCTACAAGTCCTTTAAGTTTAGTTCTTTTTTCTAAGATGCCTCTAAGTTTCTATTTTTATAATGAAGAAGTCTCTAAGTTTATCCCTCTTTTTTAAGAAGTCCTCAGCTTTCTTTTTTTGACAATAAAGTCCCTAAATTTTGTCATTTTCTTCTAAGAAGTCCTTAAAATTTACCCTTCTCTTCTAAGAAACCCTCAAGTCTTCTTATTACGTTAGAGGTTTTGTTGTCGAAAAAAAACTTGGAGACTTATTGGAGGGGGGAGGGGGGGCTTAGGAGCATGTTTGACAAAATTAGAAAGTTATGGGCTTCTTAGTAAAGATGAGTAAATTACTTGAGGCCTTTTTTTGTTGAAAACAAAAAGTTATGGGCTTTTTAGAAAAAGGGAGAAAAGTCAGGAGCTCTTTAGACTATATTCTCAAATGATCAAAAATTATCTTTGGATATTTTATATTGTTCTCCATAATTTGTTACCCTGTAACATTTTTTTGGCAAGATTGTATAATACTCCGAAATTTTTGGTTTTAATATTATAATCACTTTTCCAATATTGAAGTGAGAAAACCTTTATGTCCTAACCCCAATGATTGGGTTACAAAAGTCTACTTAGTCTTGAATTAACTAAAAAAAAGCCAACTCCCATTGAATCATGACTCCAAATTTATTATGGGCCAGTCTAATATTTCTAGAGTTTATAAAAGCAGCTTATAAAAACAACTTATATAAACTACTGAAATAGCAGTTTGGTAATTAAATATAAAAAACTACTTTAAAACCAGAAAAGATGTTTGATAGAAATGTGCATATTGATCATTATTAAAAGATGCAAGGAATATATGCTATATAAACTAAAAAATTAGAAGCCGCTTATAAATGTATTTCTAAGATTGCTTCTAAAGCACTCCCTAGAAGAAAAACAGTTTAATAAGCCAGCATAGGAAAAGTTTTTTCGCCAAAAACATTGTTGTTTGCTGCTTCTTGGAAAAAACATTAAGTAAAAGCACCCTAAAAAGTAATATCAAACTAGCACTTAGGGGGGGTTATTCATTGGGGTAATTTGGGGGATAATGGAGTAATTTTTGGAACATCACCTTTTGATGTTATTCATTGGGATAATTAGAACTAGAGTGAACTCTTTGGTGTTATTAGTTTGTTGGTGTAATTGGGGGACAAAAACTCCATTACCCCTAAAATTATCCTAGCTATATAAGCTTGACTCAGCCCCCAAGCCCAAAATTACCCCATATCACCTCCTGGAACAAAAGAGGGGAACAAATTACTCCACTTCCGATCTCGAGCTCGATCGAGAACAAATTCACCATCGTCGTTCTCGAGGTCGTTCACCCGCTCCTCCGTCATCGTTCTCGAGCTTGAGAGCCAGCTCTACCATCGTCGTTCTCAAGCTCGTTCGCCCGCTCCGCCATCGCCATTCTCAAGCGTCGGATCTGGATCTGCTGTCGCCGTTCTCGAGGTCCATCGCCGCCGTTCTCGAGCTCAATCGCCAACTCCGCCATCATCGTTCTCGAGCACGATCGCCTGCTCCGCCATCGTCTCCTCCTCCGCCTCCTCCGTACCACCGCCTCAACCTACCTAACCCAAGTACATGGACCTTCAATTATATCTCAGTTCTACAAGTTGATCTGAAATATTGTTCATTTTTTTTTGAGAAAAATGGTCTCAATATTCATGTTCATTTAATTTTTGAGATAGCTTAATTTTGAGATAGCTTAATGTTCATGTTCCAATAATATGTGCCTTGTGTAAAGCATCAATACATCTGAAATGGGAACTGTAACCAATGTCGTACTTAAAAATGCCAATTTGGTCATTTAGCCCTTTTG
>NC_033797.1:52557105-52579739 GCF_001876935.1 Asparagus officinalis
ACTTGGAGCCTGAGATAGAAAAGACTCTTCAGACTTTGCGATCAGAAGCTGGCACTGCTGCTCTCACCGACGAAGAACTGAGAGCGAAGGCTACCACAGAGGTCCGAGCTAAAAATGCTGCACGTATAGCTCAGGCTAGGGCCCATCTCGCGTCCTTTTCTCTTCGGGAACCACCTTTTTATATTCGATAACTTTTTAGTCTGTAATAACTTTTTGATACTCTCATGACAATTATGACTTTTGCCTGTGATGAATTGTGGACATCTCTTGAAATGATATGGTTTTTCTTGTGGTATGAAAACTTCTGTAAAGTTATTCTCTTGTGTCTGAATGGTTTGAACGCAGGCCCATTAGGGACATCTGGCTTTGTCAAACAGGTTTGACCTCGACTTCAAGACTTGGATGATAGTCATAAGTCTGATCTTTTAGATTTCTTCTAGCTTGTAGAGTACCTTCTGAAAGTTGGAACGATCATGTTGTGCGTTCATTGGTGCGAACACAGTGTCAGATTCTGTAGCTGTAGGACTTGAAACGCAACTGTAGACATGTCCTGAACGCAGCCATAAAACTTGCGTTCAGGAGAGCCGAACGCAGGCTCTATCAAGGACGCAGGATTCTGACTTCGTGTTCAAATAGATCTGAACTCGGCTTTGAGATTTGAGCTGTGTTCAGACAAGTTTGACGCACTCCAATTTGTGAACGCAGCATCCTAACTGCTTAGAAAAAGAATGTTTACAACTCTCTCCATTCTCAATTACAATTGGATTTCCGTTTACAAAAGAGAAGAGAATGATCTAGATTCTCTCCTTTGTTTAATTCTGGGTTCTTCTTGGTAGCGATGAGATGCCTCCCTCGAATGCTTGCGTCGAGTTTGCTTCTCGTTGACGATCCGAATATCTATACTCACTGGAACAACTGTCTTGGCCGGTTGATAACTCTTGTCGAGTTTTGTGACTCAGAACAAGTAATAAACTCTAATGACAGAGTTGTTCGAACCGAAAATAATTCAGTTGATAAGCCAAATATCGATGGTTTAGAGATCCTCCGTTTGTTGATTTCCCAGACTGTGTAAGGAGTCAATCCTCCTTTTTCTGATTCTGGAAGATTTGATCGAAAGATCCCCCTCCGATTAATGAAAAGAAATCTCTCTTGATCTGATTATCAAAAATACGATCTCCCCCAATCCAAAAAGGAGATCCCTTACTCTGTTGAGTTTGTTGCTATTTATAGGGGGATTAGGGGTGTAACTGCCCCCATAATCCGCGCCTAAATGGGGGTTTAGTTACCCCATTAGTCGGGTGTAACAACCCACTAAAGCCACTCCTCAAATCGTGGGTGAAGAACAGCTTCGAAGTTGTTACGATCACGTTTGAATGAGTCAGAACCTTGACCTGCGTTCTGGCGGTGATTGAGCTGCGTTTGGCAGCGACTGACGGGCTGCGTTGGGCAATGATGGATGAGTTGCGTCGGCAGCGATTGATAAGCTGCGTTGGGGCTGTGCTTGGCAGCGATTGGAGCTGCGTTGGGCAGCGATTGATAAGCTGCGTTGGGCAGCGATGGAGCTGCGTTCGAGCTGTGCTTGGCAGCGATTGGAGCTGCGTTCGAGCTGTGCTTGGCAGCGATTGGAGCTGCGTTCTAGCTGTTGATTGTTGTAGTATTTAGATTTCTCTGTCTTTATATATGGATGACACCAAAGACCAGTAAAGAAGGTCTTATTCAGGCCATTTGTGACAATTGAGGCATCTCAATAACGCTCTATCAACTGCAGGTCATGATCTCCACTGAGTGTGTCGAATATCATTACACTGCTCATCAGCACCTCTAATGGTTGCTAACATGATATCAGTCATGTTGTTGTCGCAGCCATCAAGATCAATCATCTCACATAAGAAGCTGCATTCGTGTTTATAGCTGTTGAAGCGGCGTAGGTGATTGAATCGGTGTAGTGTCTTGATGATGGTACGCGGGGAGGACTTCCACGTCTTGGTTTGAAGAGATCGTCGATTTGTAATCCTTTCTGTCAGAGTATTGCTAAAGACTGTCGTTTTGTAATCTTTGCTTTAACTCTTTGACATGTGAAAATCTTCGAATTGTAGCCTTCTGGAAGTCGTCAGATTGTAACTTCCATCATCAGTGTTCGATGGAGACTCAGCTATCCATTGTGATTTTTAGACAGCCTACAGAACCCCCTCCAAAGTTTTCGAAAGTTCGCGGTTGACTGGGACGAATTTTCGGAATACTTTGGATCCCAAAACTTTGCTGATTAAATGTATTCCATCGTAGACTGAGTAGAGCATCTCAGGGTTTTAGGCAAATTTTGTCGACATCCTCCTTCTTGTTTGATTCATCAACAATGGCTTTAGACTTCAGCTTGTATGAACAGACTTTCATCCCCAGCTTAGTCAGGAGGACAGCTTCGAAAGACTCTTCTCGATCAGCTTGTCTAGGGTAGAATGATCTCAGCAGTCTGATTATTGCTTGGAATATTAACCCCTTTGAAGGTGTTATTTATGTGAGTGCAGTCATCAGAACGCATGTCTAAATCATGCGTTCGACTGTTTGACCGTGAGGGTGCGTTTGGTAGTTTGAAAAACCCCTCCTCCCCTTCATTTGAAAACGCGAGAATCACGTTTCAGGTGAGATTTTACCTAAAATCTCGTTTCGATTTGACAGCTACAGCTGTTTATAAATGGACCACTGAGGTCAAATCAAAAAGTCATTCGACTTTTCCCTTTCTTGTTTGATTTCTAAACAGGGCTACTGTTCATCTTCTCCAGCGCTTCAACGGAAGAAAGGGTCCGTTCCTGAATATTCCGCCCATCTTCGTCTTCCACTTCACGGTTGCCATGGGACCCAAGAAGAAAATGGCCTCCAAATCGAAGACCGCCCAAGCTCCGGATGTTCCTTTGGCTAGAGCCTCCGGGGATGATCAAGTTCTCACGCCTTCGTCGCTAGTTCCTTCAACCAATGGTAAGATTGACCCATTGGAAGTCGATTTGACAGATCTCTCATTTTCGACCCTTGATTGGCGATCCGTATTCCATCTTTAAACTCAAAAGATAATTCTCAGTGTTTACCAATTAAACGTATGGCTAGCTCCATCGTTCCTGAAATTTCAACGTAGGTTCAGACCCTGCGTTTAAAAAATTTTGGACGCAGGTCTGAACCTTGTGTTTAGAATTTTGGATGCAGGTTGAGACCCTGCGTTCAAGACCCCGAACGCAGGTCTGAACCTTGCGTTTAGAATTTCGGATGCAGGTTGAGACCCTGCGTTCAAGACCCCGAACGCAGGTTTGAACCTTGTATTCTTGAGTTAGACTTCTTATGACTAATTTTTCTATTTGCAGTATGCTACTCCAAAGAGCCTCTTTCTTTCAACCACTACTTCGGTCATGCGGGAGGTGCGGAGAAGAATACAATCTTCAGCTTCGCCTTTGAATATCCAGTGTTTCAGAACACCCACAAAGAACGGTCGAAGCTCATCACTCAAGCCTTTCCTGAGACTCTCAGGTCTTTGGTTACAAATGCCAAATTCGAAACCGCAGAGCGTGAGATTTTAAAGAAGCCGTCCTTCCTATTCGGGGATTCTGTAAAAATGGACCCCAAGCGGATGTCCGAGGGGAATTACAAATGGCTGAAGGTAGTTAACAACCGTCGTCTTTTCCTTCCCAACTTGGAGCGGATGTGGCCAATTTCTTATTATCAGTGCGCTTCTATTCCGCGGTCGATGAATTGGGAACTTGTTCAAGACCAAGGCGGTGTTGCTACGGGGCACATCACTCATCGGGGTACTCATCCCGCTGGTTTCAATAATTTCATGGCTTTGAAGCCAGGTTTATTCCAAAAAGAGCACCCTGTCGGAGAGTCTGCTAAGTTAGCGGAGGTGTTTATCAGAACATTTATTTCTGTCAAAGGAGAGTTCCCTGCTCGGGATTTCAGGGCCCCTACTTGGGTTCACTCCAGTGATGCGGACTGGTGGGCCCGGATGATAAATTTCGTCTTGGAGGAACTAGAAGAACCTTTGAGAATTTCGGATTTGAGAGTTCCTATAACAGCCACTCGATACGGTATTCCTCCGAATTACAGCGGACTCTTCGCTATGCTGGAATTCTACAACCCTCACACCGGCACCTTTTTCACTCCAGTTGGTGAGCTGGGCTTCGCTCTCCACGAAATGTTTGAGATTTCTGGACTGTCTTTTGGGGAATTGCCTTATGAGGAGTTTGTTCCCGGAAGCAGGGAATTAGAGATCCTGAAAAATGGTGCTCCCGAAATCTACGACACTTACTGGGAATTGATGTGCCATTTCCAGATATGTGCGCAAATTACTGGGAAAAGAGCAAGCGGCGTGAAACAAGGACAATGGGCGGAATATCTTTTCCACAATCTGTGGGACAAAGAAGCTGAGGTGACTCGCTTAGCGGCCAGTACCCTTGAGGAAATCACGGAACGTATCAATGACGCAACTTCTCATTATACTTGCGAGGTTGAGGAGGATGTCTTCCCGGCGTTTACCACGTTTGAAAGTTTCCACTATCAGGCAGAAGTTCCAATCTCCGACATGGCTTTGTTTGCTGGTTTTCTAACTCTTTGGTTGAAGCGTTGTGTGGTCCCCACAAGGCCAGTGGATGCTATTACAGTAGAAGTTTTGTACCCCGCCGTTCTATTGGCTTATGGACGACCCTTGAATCTTCTTTCAGCCATGGTGTGCTGCTTACAAAGTGGTTTGCGGGAACTATCTTCCGAATTTGTTGCTGTCAAGAAAGTGGATTCCGACGGGAAGACTATCATTCAGACCCCAACCCCTCGAGTACCGATGCCATACATTTATTTGGTGTCTTGGTTTGTGTTGCATTGCCCTCCGATAATGACGACTCCTGAATCAAGTGGCACCTCAACTCCTCTTGTTCAGCAATTAGAAACCTCTGAATGGGCCGGTTGGTATCAAGTTAGATTCCGTGAAATATTGAGACGGGATTATAATTACGAGATTGCTTGTAAGTTTCCCGCTTTCGAGGGCGGCGCGTATGGAGAACTTCATCAAGACACTCCGGGACCGAATTCTTTCACCATGCTTAGCAGGGGTGCCTTTTGGTGGCTCATAAACATTCGTCCGGGCTATCTTATTTTTCGACAAGGGAGAAAATGCTTTATTGAACCATATCAGCCTTATCGTTTTTCTCGGCAATTTGGCTATGATCAGCTCTATGTTGGGAACCCAAACCCTACTCTTGCATACACAGGTAATGTGTATGAAGGAGCAAGAGCTTGGTACTACTCAGTAGCTGGTTGTACCGGAGCAAAATTCCGACTGCCACATAAGACGCCCAATGCTCGTACTTCTTTGAGCTTCTGTACATGGTACCAGGCCGCTTCTCAGATTTCAGCTTACCACATGAATACCTCCTGCTTAAGAGACATCCGCAAATGGTATGCTTCAAAGAAGAGTGCTAAGCGGTTCCGTGCCCGGGGTGCCAATGAATATTTGTCATATGAAAAGTCGATTACGGAGGGTGAACGGCAACAGTCACCAGAGCGAGCTCAGGAAGAGATCAGGATACCGGATACCCACAAGGTACAACCTTCAAGAGTTCTGACCCGGAGTCAGAGTGCTACGGGCAAAAGGGCGCTGGGGGCGGTCGAAGAAGCCAAGTATGACAAAAGAGCTCGTCGGAAGTTAACGCTTGAACCCCCTGCTTCCAAACTTATGTCGGACGCTCAGAAAACATGGCGTTCTGAAGAAGAAGAACAAGAATCGACTGCTCTGGAACTCTCGCCTCAGCCTACTCTCCCCACAGTTAGTCCTGCTTTAGGAGGCCATGATCCTTCTGCTCGTTCATTGCATGAAGAAGAGCATGGAGATGAATCTTTTGCAGGGGGGTGCGGAGTTTGTCCCCGAAGGCACGCTTCATGATACTGCCTCCACTACTTCTCACGTGGTAGAAGATATACCTCCTGTCCCCGAACCTATTGTGACTGCCCAGCAAGACCCAGCAACAGACAAGTCTCCTTCCACCTCTGTGTTATTGCCAATTGTAGGCGATTCACAGCTTAGCCCTACCACTGGGATCATAGCAAAGCCTACAATCACCGAAGATGCATCAGCATTTTCTTCCGTAGGCGAGGATGAGCCCATGGATCATAGCGACGGCGATGATGATATGAATGATGAGGGTGACCAAGGTGGGGGTGATGATGATATGAATGATGATGGAGACCAAGGTGGAGGTGATGAAAATGATGACAACTTGGGTGATGACAGCGATGATCCAGAAGACTGGTATATCCCACCATCATCCTTTTCCGACAAAGCGTCAGCCTACATTCCCCTACCTCTCACTGGTAAGTGCCGTTTGTTTCAGCTCCACTAATCTTTTCTCTGTATTTAAATAGATTTCTCATACAGATCCTATGATACATGAAGCGAGTACTGTCACCCCTCCTTCGACGCAACAGCTTATACCACCACCAGCTCAGGTGTCAGAGCCACCTCGTTTGGAGACCTCCACAACGGCTCTTCCACCGACGACTTTACTGACAATTTCTCTAGCCTCTACCGAAGTGGTAGACGTTCCAAGGTCATCTCAAATGGGGGAACTGATGGCTTTGCAATCGAGTCCATCTCAGCTGGATATCGGCACTCCTTCACAAGCCACTACACCGAAATCGCCTGCTGGTCTTTTACTTGGCTTAGCATCTTCAGAAGTTTCTGTACCGTCGCCTATTGCTGTTTCGAGCCCCGCAGACGTACCAGATTTTGTCAAGATTTCCCTTGACTACTTGAGAGGGCTTACCAAGAAAATAATTGAGGTTGTGCTAGCCGGACGAGATACTTTTGATACCTTCAAACCCATGCTCACGAATAGTTTGAACAACCTCAAGCTTGTAGGTGACGTCGACGTCGTTCAGCGCTGCTCTGAAGCTATCTCACGTCTAGAGGGACAACTCAGATTCTTGGAGGCTTTGGGTCGCGCTGATATCCAAGCGCAGATTGCATCTACTTTTGAGGATATTCGAGCCGAAGAACTCAATAAGTATGAAGCCGCTCAACGTCATATAGCTGAGGAAGAGGTTGAGGTTGAACAACTGCAACAGCTACATGCTCAAAAACAAGTTGAGCTGACACTTTCGAATACTTCTCTGGAGAATTTGCGAGAGAAGATCGCTGCCGCTGAAGTGGAGTTGACTAGGATGAAGGCTCAATTCAAACGAGAAGAATCTATTGTCACTGAGCTCAACGTCAAAAGTGCTGCTTCCCTGGTGAATTACCGTGCCAAGGCTGGTGCTCTGGAAGAGGCTAAGAAGGAGGTAGCTGCCATGCTGTCTAGTGAGGACGAGCTTCGGAAACGGGCCGAGATGCTGGTTCGGGCCGACCATGAAGAAAAACTTTCTGACATTAAGTCTCAGCTAACTTCATTTGATCTGATGAATTGATGAGCCTGTTTTCGTATCGTTCTTTTGGTAGGAACAACACTTATCTTAGGTCACCTTGTTTTCCTTTAAATAAAGGTAGTGTTGCCGTTTGGCTTTTTATTGTTTCTTTTTCATATCATGTTTTGACATGGAACAATGAAATACCAATTTGATATTGCGACAACAACTATTTATTCCTCTTGTACTATGCTTTTGCCTTAAATATTGGAAGAATAATGTAAATGCCAGGAATACAGTATTAACGTGGCACACTTTGTGGTCCCGTCGCTCTATTGTTAAGAGTCGACGAGTGGAAGGTGTTGCGATTGGAGCAACTTTGAGGACTTATCGCTCTATTGACGAGAGTCGATAAGTTAGAAGTGTTGCGTTTGGAGCAACTTTGAGGACTTATCGCTCTATTGACGAGAGTCGATAAGTTAGAAGTGTTGCGATTGGAGCAACTTTGAGGACTTATCGCTCTATTGACGAGAGTCGATAAGTTAGAAGTGTTGCGTTTGGAGCAACTTTGAGGACTTATCGCTCTATTGACGAGAGTCGATAAGTTAGAAGTGTTGCGATTGGAGCAACTTTGAGGACTTATCGCTCTATTGACGAGAGTCGATAAGTTAGAAGTGTTGCGTTTGGAGCAACTTTGAGGACTTATCGCTCTATTGACGAGAGTCGATAAGTTAGAAGTGTTGCGTTTGGAGCAACTTTGAGGACTTATCGCTCTATTGACGAGAGTCGATAAGTTAGAAGTGTTGCGTTTGGAGCAACTTTGAGGACTTATCGCTCTATTGACGAGAGTCGATAAGTTAGAAGTGTTGCGTTTGGAGCAACTTTGAGGACTTATCGCTCTATTGACGAGAGTCGATAAGTTAGAAGTGTTGCGTTTGGAGCAACTTTGAGGACTTATCGCTCTATTGACGAGAGTCGATAAGTTAGAAGTGTTGCGTTTGGAGCAACTTTGAGGACTTATCGCTCTATTGACGAGAGTCGATAAGTTAGAAGTGTTGCGATAATTGTTATCGTGTAACAGAATCCCAATTGCAGCTGTAGGGGTTCAGAGGAACAGGATCACCCCCTGCGTTTGGGGCCTTCGAATTGAATTGTGGATATTGTGCGCTTGAACGCACCTCCAGATTATTGCGTTTGGCTTCCACTATACGTTTTCCAAACGCAAGGCTTTGTCTTGCGTCTTATCAGAAGCCCAAACGGCTGTAATGATGACGAAGAGATCTCCTTTAAGCGGGAGTCTTGGGACTCTGCACCGTCATAAATTATTTATAAATTGGGTTGATTAGTCATGTCAAGAGGCTTTAACGTTTAAGCTTCTTTCTTGAACTCCCAAACGAGTTTCTTCTCGTTATTTCTTCCACGATCTGATTTCGTCATCTGGCCATGGCTCCCAAGAGATCTCACGAACAGATGGCGGACATTCTTCCGCCGTCGAAGGATGCTTCTGGGTCCGCCTCCGGACCGTCGTCGACGCCTCCGACGCCTGGACATCGAAGTGAGTATCCCTGTCTTCTTCGTTTTAAGTATTCTTTGTCAATGGGTTTTCTTGACATTCTGAAGACGAATTCTGGTTGATGATGACGAATAAAATTCGTCTCTTCAATCTTGAGAAGAACTTGTATGCTTCTTGACCAAAGACTGTTCATCTCTTTGATCTTGGATGACAAGAGAAGTTCTTGTGTCCATTGTTGAACTCTCCTTGTTGAACACATGGAAAAGTTCCTGTGTTTATTGATAACAATTGTTTGTCTTAGATACGAACAACTGTTCATGTGTTCTTTGATCTTGAATGTGGAAGAAGGCTTCCGTGTTTATTGATAAGATGAAGGGATTAATCTCTTAATCTGGAACTCAGGCAGAAGTCCTGCGTTCATAGCTTTTGAACGCAGGTTTAACTTCCTTGCGTTCAGGCTGATCCTGACGCATGTTTAGATTTACTGCGTTTGCCTCCATCTATTTTATTAACTTTGCTTTGGCTCATATGCCAGGTGGGGCTTCTGCTGCTGAGCCCATTGTTGTATCTGATGATGAAGAAGAAGGAGTTCTCCCAGAGAACGCCCCTCTAATTACACCGCTTGCAATGGTTCCTCGTGGTAAAATGTACACCCCAGACCTTGAGAGTGTAACTTTCCTCACCAATCTCCTAGAGAACATGGTGAAGCAGGCACACTTCATCGCGGAGCAAGGATGGGCTCCATTTTCAGATTTTCTGGATTCGTTCTTTGATGTGATGGACTTGCTAGAACGCCTCAATCGCAGTTGGGCTGGTCACTGTGTCAGGAAGGTTCACTCGTTCAGACGTTCAGTGGAACTCATAGAAGAGCTGCAGAGCACTGACTTGGAGCCTGAGATAGAAAAGACTCTTCAGGCTTTGCGATCAGAAGCTGGCGCTGCTGCTCTCACCGCCGAAGAACTGAGAGCGAAGGCTGCCACAGAGGTCCGAGCTAAAAATGCTGCACGTATAGCTCAGGCTAGGGCCCATCTCGCGTCCTTTTCTCTTCGGGAACCACCTTTTTATATTCGATAACTTTTTAGTCTGTAATAACTTTTTGATACTCTCGTGACAATTATGACTTTTGCCTGTGATGAATTGTGGACATCTCTTGAAATGATATGGTTTTTCTTGTGGTATGAAAACTTCTGTAAAGTTATTCTCTTGTGTCTGAATGGTTTGAACGCAGGCCCATTGAGGACATCTGGCTTTTCCCAACAGGTTTGACCTCGACTTCAAGACTTGGATGATAGTCATAAGTCTGATCTTTTAGATTTCTTCTAGTTTGTAGAGTACCTTCTGAAAGTTGGAACGATCATGTTGTGCGTTCATTGGTGCGAACACAGTGTCAGATTCTGTAGCTGTAGGACTTGAAACGCAGCTGTAGACATGTCTTGAATGCAGCCATAAAACTTGCGTTCAGGAGAGCCGAACGCAGGCTCTATCAAGGACGCAGGATTCTGACTTCGTGTTCAAATAGATCTGAACGCGGCTTTGAGATTTGAGCTGTGTTCAGACAAGTCTAACGCACTCCAATTTGTGAACGCAGCATCAGATTCTGCGGCTGTAGGACTTGCAACGCAGCTGTAGACATGTTTTGAATGCAGCCATAGACTTGTTTTGAACGCAGCCATAGGTCTTGCGTTCAGGAGGACTGAACACAGTCAAAAGACTTGCGTTCAAGAGGACTGAACGCAGTCAAAGGACTTGCGTTCAAGAGGACTAAACGCAGTCAAAGGACTTGCGTTTAAAAGGACCGGACGCGGTCGAAAATAGGACTTTTTCACCAAACAGATTATGCTGATAGTTATTTGAAAGACTTTGGAGAATTCTTTTATTAAAATGAACTTTAAATCGTCAGAGGTGTAGTGTTAACTTGACGACATACAAAGTAGAAGAACTTATTTGTTCAGACAGACATTTGATGGGCAACTCCCAACTTGTAGTTTACGGGTAATATTGCTTGAGAAATTTTCCATTAATTGGCATCATAAGTCTGTCGCCTTTCTTGTTGATGAGATGATAAGCTCCATTGGAATAGACTGTCTCAACGACAAAGGGTCCTTCCCATTTAGGATTGAATTTCCCCTTGGTTTTGTGGGTCATTACCATGGGTCGTCGATTAGCCAGAACCAAATCACCTTTCTTGAAAATCCGTTCTCTGACCTTTTTGTTGTAGGCTTTAGAGATACGGGCTTGATATAATTCAATCTGTTGTTGAGCCTGAAGTCGTTTGTCGTCTAAAGCTTCAAGTTCTTACAGACGTCGCTCGTGCTTCTCTTCTTCCGTTAGCCCGGTTGCGATAGCGACTCTTAAAGAAGGAATTTGAATTTCTAATGGCAGTACGGCCTCGCAGCCATATACCAAAGAAAACGGCGTAGCTCTTGTAGGGGTCCTTACTGTTGTGCGGTAGGCCCACAAACATTCACCGAGTCTTTCGTCCCAATCTCGTCGGCTCTTAGAAACGAACTTTTTGAGGAGCTTCACGATAGTTTTGTTAAAAGCCTCTGCGAGACCATTTGCCGAATCTCTGAAATCCAAAGCTAACGAATTGTGTCCCGTTGTCGTGAACTATTCGTCTCGGGACTCCAAAGCGATATACGACATGATGTTTAATGAACTTGATCACGTTCTTTGTCTTGACTTCTTTTAGCGGGATTGCCTCTGCCCACTTAGAGAAATAATCGGTTACGGCCAAAATGAACCGGTGTCCTTTAGAAGTTGGAGGAGAGATTGGTCCCACAATATCCATGCCCCACATTTCAAATGGCCAAGTTGCAGATGTAGGATGTAGATTACCCGGCGCTTGGTGGATAAAATCGCCATGAATTTGACATTCGTGGCAATGTCTGGCGTAGTCCACCGCGTCTGCGAACATCTTCGGCCAATAATAACCAATTCGTCGAAGACGATCGCCTAACTTAGCTCCAGGCTGATGAGCTCCGCACATTCCGTCATGAGCTTCCTTAAGAGCTTCTTTTGCCTCCTTCCGGGAGAGACATCGAAGCAAAATTCCATCATGTGATCTACGATACAGGGTTTGAGAAACTGCATCGTAATAGAATTGGAGGGCCTTCCGTTTGATAGTGGCCGCTTCCTTGTGGTCATCGGGCAAAATTCCGTATATAGCATAATCGATGTACGGGAATCGCCAATCTCTAGCTTCTAATTCCATCGAGGTTGTGCAGACTTCTCCTATCGATGTCTCATCTGAGCTTTCCTCTGTAGGAATCTTGAAACAGTATAACTCGCGTCCTGCGACTGAGATAGTAGTCTCAGCCCCTGGGGGTAATGCTAATGAGGTTGCTAAAGAGGCTAATGCATCTGCATAAGCATTCTGAGCTCGCGGGATGTACTCAATAAAGAAACCCTCGAACTTCTTAGCTTGCTCTAGCACTGCGAAGTAGTACGGGATCAAATCTTCATGGCGTACTTCGTATTCTCCCCGGATTTGATTAACGATGAGCTGGGAGTCACCGTAAGCTTCAAGGCGCTGAACATTAAGTCCCTCAGCAAATTGCATTCCTAATAATAGGGCATTATATTCGGCTACATTGTTGGTGCAGGGTTTGATTAGGGAAAATCCTCTTGGTATTATGTGACCATTCGGGGAGACGAGCACTACCCCCACTCCTGCAGTAATTGCTCCATGAGGATTCGCTCTGGATGCCCCGTCGAAGAACAACTTCCACACCTGCGTGGTTTCTTGAGTAACGCAAGTTTCAGCAACTTCATCTGGCAATTCTTCATACAACTTTGATGTTCCCGTCACTGGATGATCGGCTAAGAAGTCTGCCAATGCTTGACCCTTGACTGCCTTTTGCGGCATGAATTGCATATCATATTGTGACAGGAGGATGGCCCATTTTGCAAGCCGGCAATTTAGAGATGATGGTTTGGTCATCAGAACTCTTAAGGGATTCACTTTAGAAATGACATGAATTGTTTGCCCAACTAAGTAATGTCGCATCTTTTGAACCGCGAATACCAAAGCAAGACATTCTTTTTCAACTGGATTGTATCGGTGCTCGGCTCCCATCATAGTCCTGCTTAGGTAATAGATGGCTTGCTCTTGACCCTGATCATTATTTTGGGCCAACAAAGCTCCGAGAGAATGTTCCATGGCCCTTACGTACAACAGGAATGGCTTTCCTGATATTGGGGCTACAAGAACCGGCGGTTGAGTAAGATACTCCTTAATCTCCTCGAATGCTCTTTGACATTCCGCATCCCAAACAAAGGATATTCCTTTCTTCATGAGTTTAGAGAAAGGTTGGCAACGCCCTGAAAGATTTGATATGAACCTTCGAATGTAGGCCAGTCTGCCTTGCAAACCTCTGAGCTCTTTGAGATTCTTTGGAGGTGGCATGTCTTGGATGGCACGCACTTTCTCTGGATCAAGAGAAATTCCCTTGGAAGTAACGATAAATCCCAGGAATTTTCCACTTGAAACTCCGAGGAACGATTTTGTCGGGTTCATCTTCAGCTGATGTGCTCGCATGATTTCGAACATTGTCTTCAGATCTGCAAGATGATCGTCTTTACATTGACTCTTTACTGCTATGTCATCAACGTAGCACTCGATCTTCTTTCGTAGATGTTCGTGAAAGATCGTGTTCATTGCACGTTGATAAGTTGCACCTGCATTTTTCAGGCCGAAGGGCATCACTGTGTAGCAATACACCCCCAGTGGTGTTCTAAAGGCAGTATGCTTTTCGTCATCTGGGTGCATCTTGATTTGATTATACCCAGAGAATCCGTCCATAAAAGACATCCTTTCGTATCCGCAAGTGTTGTCGATCATGACATCAGTAATAGGAAGAGGAAACTCGTCTTTTGGACAAGCTGCGTTAAGATCGCGGAAATCAATGCATATCCGGACCTTACCGTTTTTCTTGGGAACTGGAACAATGTTGGCTACCCAGTCTGGGTGTTGTTCTTCCCTGACAAAACCTGAGTCTATAAGCTTTTTAACTTCTGACTCGATTGATTCCATGATCTCTGGACGAAACCTGCGTTGTTGTTGTTTAACGGGTTTTACATCCGGATCGATGTTGAGACGATGCATAGCGACCTTTGGGTCAAGGCCGGGCATATCCTCATAATTCCAGGCGAAGACATCTATATACTCTCGGATGAGAGATATAAGATTCTCTTTTTCGGATGATGATAAGTCTTCCGCGATAAAGATAGGTTTGGGGTTGGATTCGTCTCCCATGTTGATCTGGATCACTTTATCTTCAGTGGGTGGTTCGCGTTGTTCAAAACACATGTCCCATAAGATGTTGAGGCGTTTGATCCAAGGATCGTCGGTGAATTCGATTAATTCTTCATCACCCCCTGCGTCTTCATCCGGATGACTGGTTGAAGTCATGTTTACAGTCAGACTCTTAAAGAAGGGTCCAACACTGACGTCAGATTCACAGGAAGATATTCTGGATGAATGATCTTGGCCCAGATAATTACTGATTTCATCTTCTGAGGCGGAGGGAGTTGTGACATAACCTAAACCACTTCTGGTTTTGTGGTAATAATCTTGAGGTTTTCCTTCAGGGGCTAGAGACATTCGGACTGGGGTTCGTCTACCTTTCCCGAAATTCAGACCCTGTTTTTCATTAAAATTATACCCCATTCGTTTCATCAATTGGATGGAATTGGGTTCGTGATAATGAAACTGAGGAACTCCATCGTCTTCCTCTGAACTTCCTCGCTTAAGTTGTTCGGGTTTGACTCTGCCGAACTGGATCGGCTTCTGCCCTTTCCTTTTGGACGGGACTTTGTAGAAAGCCTTTTGTGCGTCTTCCACTTCTTCATTGGAAGCGAAAGATGACTTGATTGGCATTGTTAGACATGCCTCTGTGCACAATGCGTGCCATGAGTGGGTACCTGCATCACGATCATTTACTATTTGTCCAACTTTAAAGGATTCATCAGACAAGTACGCCAAAATAAAATCTTCATTAATGCACCATTCGCCCTCACTCGGTACATTATTATTGTTCTCGACTGAACCAATTACATCAAAGTTTAACTCCCATGGACAATTCCCTTGCGGATCTGGCTCGACATCAGCTTCATTACCGCTGTCAACGTCTTCTTCTTCTTGTGATTCTGAATAGAAAACGGAATCAGTGTGAAAGTTCTCTACCCCTCGGAAAGGATATTTTTCTGCAATCAGGGTTCGAACTTCTCCCTCATTATTAGCATATTTCATGACCTGATGCAGGGTAGACGGGACAATGCGGTTTGCATGTATCCATGGTCGTCCTAGCAAAAGATTGTAGGACGTGTCCGCATCTATGATGTAACATGCTACTTCAGACTTAAGATCTCCTATCTGACATCTGAGTTTGATCTTTCCCAGGGGTCGAGTACTGTTGGCGTTGAAACCAAAGATAGTGGTCTGGGTAGTGTGCAACCGATGCATAGGAATCCCTAAAACCTGCATGACCCTGTAAGGCATAATGCTGAGTGCGGAGCCCGGGTCAACCTGGACACGACTGATTTCAGAAGATCCGATATACCCTGTGTAGTACAGTGGTCGGTCATGTTCGTGTTTGACCTGCATGTCTTCTTGTGTGAATGATATGCAGGGTAGACTTCTCGCCGCTTGCAGGCATTGCAGACAAGTTTGATCATCAGAAGCTTCAGGAACTGGAATGACTTGGGTGATGAAGCTCTCTGTATTCTTCAATGCCTCAATGAGAGCTTCCTTGGTGGTTTTGGACAACCTCAGGAGCTCGTATAGAGTAATCCTGGCCGGTATGTTGGCCAGTTGCGCCATGACATTGAATTGGAATGGATTGCTCGACTCCCCGTGTTCCTGGTGGAGATTCCTGTTGAACCGGAGTTCTTTTTGTTTCCCCTTATCCGCTGGCTTCTTCGGGACAGAACCTCCAGCGTCTTGGGGCTGTTCCTCGACTTCTTGAGCATTCTGGCCGTAGTCTTTCAAGTAAGTCTTTCCAGACCGAGTGCCAGGGTGATCTCCCGGATATGCTGCCAGGGCAATCCTCTCCTCTTCTGAATCTGTAAGGGTTTTGAGGTGGTCATCATTCTCAGTAACGGAGGGGCTAATCATGTTAGAAGACTTAGCCTTGCCTCCTTTCTTCTTGGACCAGGTATTCGTCCACTGTTGGTCCTCCACTAGATCAGGGTGGACCCACATGATTTCTCCTTTGGAAATTGTGAGGGGTACCAACCCCCTGTCCTTCTGATTGTGTAAGTCGGTGTTTTTCAGGTGCATCTCCCCTTTACGGACTGGGATGACACCGTCTGCAGCAGCTACAGGAGGAAAATCACCGAATTGGACCGCAATCAAGTTAGTAGATACAGTCTTCTGCTCCGGCTTCAGAGTAAGCACATTAGCATTCACCAAGTTTTGCAAAATGTCCTTGAACACATAGCATTTTCTGGTAGGATGTCCCAAGAACCTGTGATAGCGACAGTAATTGGGGTCATCTATCTTCCCTGCTTCATCTGGCTTTCTGATTTCGGGGAGCTGCAATTTATTGTTCTTCCGAAGTAGTTGGAACAGAGTGTCCACATGCTCTTCTTTGAACGAATACTGCTTGGGCGCTCTTTGCTGATTGGGCGTCTTGCCTTGCTTAGTAGGCGGTGGGACTTGCGTGTAGTCAGCTGCTAAAGTCTCTTTTCCCTTAGACCGCTGGGCATTGTTCTGATTGCGTGGTTGCTGCAGTTTGGGTTGTGGCTCTTCTTCAGCTTTGATCCGAGCGACAATCTCTTCAGCTTGCTCCCCTTGTGAAACTAGTTGTCTCCAAGAGCGACATTCTGCTACTCCCATCTGGGCGAGGAGCTGAGTCTGCAGGTTGTGCCTGCAAGTTTCAACTAGAGTTGATTGGGTCATACCTGATGGGCATCGCAATGCCATGCTACGGAACCTTTCCACATAGGCTTTAATAGATTCTCCCTTCTTTTGCTTTGTGGCGAGAAGAGTAGGAACCGAAACCTCTGTGTCATCTTCGAAGAATCTGGCCAAGAAAAGCCTTTCCAGATCTACCCATTTCTGGATTGATCCAGCAGGCAGTTTCATAAACCATTCAAAGGCCACCCCTTTAAGAGTGCCGATGAACAAGCGCGTCAGAATGGCATCATTGGCTACCACATCTCCTGTCTGAGACTTGAAGTAGTAGATATGCTGATTTGGTGATCCTGTACCGTCGAACGGTTGTAAGGTAGGGGCCTTAAACTTCGGTGGGTAAGGAGCGGTATCCCACTCAGCAGGGTAAGGCCGCACTACTCCCTCCTCGCTGAGCTCGCTTCGGTTGGCGATTGCATTGAGGCGAGCTTCCAGTTCATCCATCTTGGTAGATTGAGGGTGTAGTTCTTTCTCCACCTCTTTCTCACCTTCAGAAGAGGATTCCAAGTTGTGAGTCTCACGATCCGAATGTTCGGTCGCTTTCTGTTTTCCCTTTGAAGTTGTTCTCCGGGAAGATTCAGGTTTGTGGCCTTTTTCTGTAAGAAATTGGACGAACATATCCTTCAATTGGAGAAGTGTCTCCTGTTGTGCCTGGAGCATGGTATGATGTTCATCCACTCTTTTAGCTATGTCCTCGGGATTCGTCGTCATGTAAACAGAAACTTTTTGTGCTCCAACAGAGCTTGAAGATTGAGATTCAGCTATTGCCGAATGTTCATCACTTGTCGTAATCCCTTGGGCTAACCTTTGGTAATTAACCGGGCGGATAGCTCCAGTCCGTGACCGGGTATGTCGATATACCCCTTCGAACTCGTCGCAAATTTCTCGAACGGTCGGGGAATGGCTTCTTTCTGATTCATCGGAACTGGGACACGGGGCTTTTCCTCTACTGGTCATGTTGATGGTAACCTGAGGGTATTCAGCTTCAGAAACTTTCTTCTTTTGACGTCGTCGTTTGGTAGGTCTTGCGACGTCAGTCAATCTGTCGAATACAGATCTGCGAGGTTCAGGAATACAACAGTGACATTCGGAAAGGACTGTTGAAATAAGCCGTTCGCAATGACATGGATGGGCTGCTCGTTGCGTTGGCTTTTCTCTGGAAAGCAACTCTCGCAAATCTGAGACCCGAGGACAGTTCTTCATCGGGGATGAAACTCCCTGTTCTTGAGTGGGTGAAATTGGTTCTTGTTGAACCTGACGGACCCTATTGCATTCGGGCGTCGAAGCGTGAGGGTCGCGTTTTGATTTATAAACACTAGGCCTTGGCCTGCGTTTAGTTGAAGGAACAGACCCTTTAGGGTCTTGTTTTGTTTGGACGCACTCTTGAGGTGCTTGTTTTCCCTTAACAGGGCTGTGCTTTGATTGGACAACGCACCACTGAGGGTCGCGTTTAAGTTGAATCACCCGAGGTTTGTAATTGGATTCATTACCTCGAAGTGTGCGTTCGCAATGCTTAGGCAGATCTTCGGAGACGCAATCCTTGCGTTGGACTCGGGATTGATTTTCTCGGAGGTGTGCTCGTCGGATGGACCTTCTTCGTCGTCGAGCAGCGTTTTTCTTGGCTTGTTTCAAAGCCTTAGTATCAGCAACACCGGCGTTGATTGTGCCTATCTCTGTCATAGGCCTTTTACAACCAAGTACACGCTGTGTCGACATAGGCGTGTGATCTTCGGTTTGCAGAGCGAGCTTGAGGCTTTGGCCAAAGGAGAGGACTTTCTTTGGCGTCTCAACAGCAGTTAAGACTTCTTTAGAGCTCTTACAAGCATCTCGCCTAGCCTTAGGGCTGAGCGATCCGGAAGAGAGAGCCTCCTCGTATTTGGCTTGGTCAAATTGAGGCATCTCAATAACGCTCTATCAACTGCAGGTCATGATCTCAACTGAGTGTGTCGAATATCATTACACTGCTCATCAGCACCTCTAATGGTTGCTAATATAATATTAGTCATGTTGTTGTCGCAGCCATCAAGATCAATCATCTCACATAAGAAGCTGCATTCGTGTTTATAGCTGTTGAAGCGACGTAGGTGATTGAATCGGTGTAGTGTCTTGATGATGGTACGCGGGGAGGACTTCCACGTCTTGGTTTGAAGAGATCGTCGACTTGTAATCCTTTCTGTCAGAGTATTGCTAAAGACTGTCGTTTTGTAATCTTTGCTTTAACTCTTTGACATGTGAAAATCTTTGAATTGTAGCCTTCTGGAAGTCGTCAGATTGTAACTTCCATCATCAGTGTTCGATGGAGACTCGGCTATCCATTGTGATTTTTAGACAGCCTACAACGGTCGACCGCCGCGGTCGACCAGGTGTTGTCCTGAGCCATAGTTTTGCTGTTTTGTTGCTCGCGGTCGACCGCGAGTTTCCCATGGTCTACCGCCGTATGCCCAACGGCTCTTTTTGTACAGAATCTAAAAAATCTTTTTCTGGGTTTTTAGGAGATTTGATTGGGGGTTTCGCTGTTTGTTTCTCTTCCTATATAAACCCCTCAAACCCCAACTACCAAGATCAACCAAGAAGTTTTTAAAATAAAAGTTTAATAAAGGTTTAAGCTTGGTTAGTTTATTTTAAGTTTGGGGTTTTACAAAGAGGAGCTTACATTAGTTGTTGAAGAGTTCATCTTTAATATTTCATCGTCCTCTCTTTGTGTTTATAGAGAAGTTTTCTTAACTCTATTTCCTAGCATTTTTGTATTCCATATCAATTTTTTTGCTAGTTCTTCTTGAGTTAAGTCATATTTATTTTTATTGTTTACACACACCCACTTGAGCTTATTGTATTTTCATACTTAGTATAATTTAGGTTGTGGAGAGTTGTAACAATTGAGAGTGAGCTACATTGAGTTCTCATCTATTGTAGAGAATATATTTGTTGTTACATTGTTAGTATTGTAAAGTTTTCGGTGAGCTAGAAAACCGAGTGTGAGGTGTAGACGTTGATCGGTGAGTGTTGAAAACCGACATTGTGAGAGTGTGAGTTGTGAAGTTTTCGGTGAACTAGAAAACCGAGTGTGAGGTGTGGACGTTGATCGGTGAGCGTTAAAAACCGACATTGTGACGTGTAAATGTTATTCGGGTGAGCGTAGAAAACCCGATTGTGATAGTGGATTTCTCCCCGGGAGTAGGGAGCAGAGACGTAGGACGGAAGGTCCGAACTCCATGATCATATCGTGTGTTTGAGTTTGCTTTGGCGCACTTCTCTTATGTTTATATTTCTTGTCCTCATTCTCCATTGCTCATTATTTATATCATCCACTATTTTGTTTATGTTTATTTCACCCTTGTGTTAATTTGTATATCCTTGCATATATCTCATAATATATCTCTTTACTAGGATATATCTCTTTGTTCATATTGCTTATCCTAGCTCATATATCTTGTTGTATTTCATACTTACTAGTGCTTATCCTAGCTCATATATCTTGTTGTATTTCATACTTACTAGGATAACTTGTTATTAGTTTTAATTAGCATAAAATCGCTTGTTGTATTTCATACTTACTAGGATAACTTGTTATTAGTTTTAATTAGCATAAAATCGGATTAGATTGGCAATAGACCCTAATCACCCCCCTCTAGGGTCTAACAATGTTGATCATAATCTGGAACCTGTACATGTTGTGCACATTCAAGCTTCAGTCTCCAAAGATCCTGTGCATGCTAAACAAAATCTGGAGCCTGTGCATGTTGTCTCAAAGGATAATATACTTTTCCAACAAGGCTCAACATCTGGAACTGGAGTCAGAATTCTACAAAGGTCTGTGGGAGCTAGAAACTTTAAAAAATCTGGAAAATTGGTTCAATGAATAAATAAAAAAAATCACAGTTAATTTCTTTTTTTTCCACTGGATTTCTTGGATAATATTGATCCTTCTACTTTGGATAGAGGGGATAAAGCTACATGAATCTAACATTATGGAATGTTAGAGGATTGAATAAATCCTCTAAGAAGCACTTGATCAAGCATCACTTATATCAATATAAATCTTCTTTTATTACTCTACTTGAGACCAAAATTAGGGAAACTATGATATCAGTAGCTGCTTAGAAAATTGCACGGAACTGGAAATGGATATCAAATGTCAGGAACTCTGGTAAGACTAGGATTCTAATCATGTGGGATCCAGATGTTTTGGATGTTCAATCCCTTAGGTCTTTTGATCAACACATCACATGCATTGTGCAATCAGTTGATGGCAGAATAAACTGTATTATTTCATCAATTTATGGTTTTAATCTGAATGAAGCTAGGAAAGATCTTTGGATGGAGCTCACTCAAATAAAACAAAGCATTGGAAATTCACCTTGGTTGCTCTGTGGTGATTTTAATGTGATGATAAGCTGTGAGGAAAAATTAGGGAGTTCTCAGTTATCTGAGGCTGATACTAAAGATTTTAGAGACTTTATTGAAGATTCTTTGCTTTCTCATCTGAAAACCCTTG
This sequence comes from Asparagus officinalis, assembly GCF_001876935.1. Lineage (NCBI taxonomy): Eukaryota > Viridiplantae > Streptophyta > Magnoliopsida > Asparagales > Asparagaceae > Asparagus > Asparagus officinalis. Next base: position 52,578,400 of record NC_033797.1, read on the forward strand.
GATGCTTCTTCACTTGGAACAACAAACAAAATGCTGACTCAAGAGTCTAGAGTAAACTTTGTTAGACCCTAGAGGGGGGTGATTAGGGTCTTATGCTAAACTAATCCGATTTTTTTGCTAATTAAAACTCATTAATAAATTATTTTTGCAAGATAGATATACAATATGTTATGAGTAAGAATATACAATATGAACAAAGAGATATATCCTAGTAAAGAGGTATATGATAAAATATATGCAAGGATATATAAACTAACACAAGGGTGAAATAAACAATCTACAAATATGATAGGACAATTTATGATGGCGACAAGAATGTAATGAACACTAAGCACAAATGAAACGCCAAAGCAAACTCAAACACAAGCAAATGATCACGGAGATCGGACCTTCTGTCTTACGTCTCTGCTCCCCACTCCTGGAGAGAAATCCACTATCATAACCGGGTTTTCTACGATCACCCGAATAACGTTTACACCTCACAATGTCGGTTTTCAACGCTCACCGATCATTGTCCACACCTCACACTCGGTTTTCTAGTTCACTAAAAACTTCACAATTTACACTCTCACAATGTCGGTTTTCAACGCTCACCGATCAACGTCTACACCTCACACTCGGTTTTCTAGCTCACCGAAAACTTTACAACACTTATAATGTAAGTACAATAAAATGTTCTCTAACATGAATGAGAACTCAATTAAGCACAACTCAATTGTTATAATCTTTCACAACCCCAATATACTATGTGTGTAAATACTAAAAGCTCAAGTGGGTGTGTGTAACAATGAGGTAAATCAAATCTAAACTCAATATAAAACTAGCTTTAATAAAATAATAATCAAAACAAATATGCAAATGTAAAGCTAGATATGAGTTTAGAAATTCTTCTCTGAAAAAACAAGATGGAGAGATGGATAAGATGAAGCCCAAACAATGTAGATGATCTCCTCCACTTATGAAACAGTCTTCACAAACCAAACTCTTTTAAAACACACAAAACAAACTTTAAAACCCTTGTTAAACTTGTTTAAAACATTCTCATTGTTGTTATGAAAGATGAGAGCAATGGGGTATATATAGCCTCCCAAAATCTTAGCCAAAACCCCAAAGGAAAAGACCAAAAAGCCCACAAAAACAGCTGCAGAAAAATAGCCGTTGGTGGTGAAAAGACAGTGCGGCGGTCGACCGTGGGAATCTCGCGATCGACCATGAGTAGCTCAAAAATAGGGTTTTGGCACAAGACAATAGACGGTCGACCGCGACGGTCGACCGCGGCAGTCGACCGCGAAACTTTCTGGACTTCATCTGGTCGATCGCCATGGTCGACCGCAAGCCAA
>NC_033797.1:52581116-52581788 GCF_001876935.1 Asparagus officinalis
AAAAAAAAAAAAAAAAGCCACTAAAAAGAAAAATGAGTCTTTGGACTCAAGGGCGGTCGACCGTGGCGGTCGACCGCAAACTGACATAAGACAAAAACAGGTTTGTAAACAGTTTTCTGATTTTAAAACCTTGTTTAAAAATATCAAATAAATTCCAAAAAAATATAAAACTTTGAAAAATAATTGTAGACATGATAATACACATGCTACAAAAACTAGTTTTTATAAAGGACCTCCTAAATGAAAAATATCATCATTTTGTAAAATAGTCCAAAAACATAAAAATGTGAACATATGAGTTTTGACATTTTAGCTTAACCATGTTATAAAATAATACAAAATAATTTTATAGACTTGAATAAAGATGTAAACTATTATTATGAAGTCTATAAACAATGAATATAGTATTTTATCAAAATACACATATAATGCACTAAAACATGATTTCATTGAACTAAATAAAATTGATATTGATGAAATCATATATATGCATATAAGTATGAAACAAAAAAAATATGTTTTCTAATTATATTCAATTGTTTTATATTAAAACTTGAAAACTCAAAACCATGTATGTATATATATAACTAAATATACATAGAAACCGAAACTTAACTTATGTATATATATATATATATATATATATATATATATATATATATATATATATAT
>NC_033797.1:52581813-52612647 GCF_001876935.1 Asparagus officinalis
GGAAATATAACCCTTCTCTATTAAAATTTTCAATAATTTTGAATATATTAATATAATACAGGTTTAATTAAAAAAAACTGTGAGAGTTAGTAAATAGGTCCTAATAAGTTATTATTTTGTAGTTTCACGTTATGTTTAATTTAACATTGCAATTCACGGGCGACGTTGGGGTGCTGGATCTGGTAACGCGGGAACAAGATTATGGAAGCCAACTGCGGAGGGCTTGCATAAAAATAGAAAATTTGTCACTTTGCCATCAGAAGTTATGTATAAAAACCAGTCGGTGCAATACTTAGTTCTATTCCACTAAAATTTTGAATTTTGTTGTTGGCCACTCGAAAGCAAATGCAAAAACAAATATTTATGAAAGTTTCAAGGTATGAATTAAATTTTCATTTATCGATATCATATACAAAAATAAATTAGATTTTGAATTCATAGATAATTATAACAAGGAATTGTGGCCCATCAGGTATGGTTTTCTAGCATGATAATTGATCTTCGATCAAAATTAATATGAGAATGCATCGCTGACCAGAAAGTTATGAAGTTATCTGGCACTAACTATCTCGACCAACACAACAAAAGAAAACAAATCATCGCTCTGTTATAACAAACTTTACTCACTTTCATGAATTAATATTGAACCACGAAGCCAACTAAATAAATTGTATAGCAACATGTATCCGTTGTGAGATTGGCACACGAAATTCATTATCATATTGGGAATAATTTGATTAATTTAATGTTTCTTACTAACGTGCATAATACACATGTGCACGACATATAACTTGACCATTTTTTGTAAATAATTATTGAACACCACCAACGCACACACAAATAAATAAAAAGAGTATTTCTACGATATTCGGCACCAAAGAAGCAAAAAAAGTAAATTATTATTAATTACAAAATAGGTCACGGTGGGCATATCACAAATTGTCGGGTCTCCGTATAATATAATCCAAAAGCCCTAGCCCATGTAGTCAACTCTCGATCTCAGGATCCTACACACAAGCGAGGTCCTCACGTCTCGTATCTCCTCCTCCCTCACATACATCTGCGCTCATTCGCATTTCAAAGCGGAAAAATCACGAAACTCAATCGAAAGGTAATTTCTTCTCACTAATGTAAGGGTTTACGTCGTCGGATTTCTAGGGTTGTTCGTTTGTGTACTGTAAATGCGAAGATTGGGAGGGCGGTACATCTTTTGGTTTAGGTTTAGATCTAATGAATAATATTCGATCATGTCTAATTTATTCTATAGTCGAGTAGATTTGGACTATATGCTACTAATATAAGGGTACATCCTATCAGTTTTAAGTTTTAATATGCATCTTTTAGTCAAAACAAATCAAAGTAAAAACAACAATTATTTTAGTTTTTTGTTGTTTGATGGGATATGATTGGAGCATTTGTGCGAAGGTGTTATATTAGGAGTTATGGCCGCGGAGAGAAAGCTCTCTTTCTAATTATCTTCTATATGTTGCATGTCCCCCTTACCAATTGTCGCTATGCGTGCTTTTCTAGGAAACGAAGGAAGATATACTGCAGTAGTGTTGATGTTCGAGTCCGGCAGTATCGAAATACCATTTTAAAAGGTAGATCATGGCCGTCTACTGGTTGGGGTAACAACTATTGTTCTTAGACGAAACAATTTTTTTATATGATCTCTACGCGTGATGCAGATATAATGTTCACTTGTACATCTTACAGCTAGTGTTGCTTTGGGTCATTTTGGGATTTGGTTTATTATACAAAGAACAATAACAAGAGGTACTTGATTTTTTTGGGTTTTAAATCTTTTGTTTGCCGTTTTTTTACATCGAATCATGTATGAATTGTATTTTTACAAGTACTTATCTTATAGTAATTAGATAGCCACTGACTTTCTTAATTATTCTTTCAATATGTTATGTTTATAGTTATGTTTATTAGATATATTTGTTGATGATTAAAGACTGTATTTAAAGGACAATGTGTTTTGGGATAGCCCCATGAGCCTGTATATGGAGAGCTAGACTATACAGCATGTAAGGAATTCATTGAAATGGATTAGCTAGTATTTGGAGCGTTTATTGATGCTAATTGCTAGTGTGATTGATGTTGCACTGAAAGCTCGAGTATAACTCATATGTTAAATTCAGCGACGCATAAATGGAGGAAAAGGATTCCAAAATTAGATAATGAACGAGTTCACTAATGGCTTCGTATTTGTGTAATATTATGTAATCTGAGCTTATATTAATTTCGAGTGTTGGAGATAGAGTAAAACTGTCATTGCAAGTTTAGTTGGTTATTGCTTGCCTAAGATTTCATACGGAAATATAATTGGAATGGTTTCATTTAGTTGAAAAGAAGAAATTTATTATCGGAAAGTGGTAGTATCTTAGTGTGAATCTTCCTCATGCTTAAATCAGAAAATTCTAATGGAACTGATTGATAATACGAGAGCGTCCGTTTGAAGAGTATGAATTTACTTCTTTATTTTGTGCTGTAATTGGAATCTAATGCATCACGTAGTGATTATACATTTCCTTCATATTGTGTGCCGCTTATCAAGTTCTTTTGTTATGCTTAAATTGACTATTCATCTGTCAATGCCTTAATATCTGGGTAGTTTTTTTTTTTTAAAGAAGCTATTTGTTATAATTTGTGATTTGTTTTGATATCCAAATTTGTTATATAAATCTCTTTTCATGTAGGCAACATTTGAGCATTCAGTATTCTTGGATAAGCAGGGTTCAGACCTGAATTAGAAGGACTATATGAGCTAAGACTCAAGTTCTCTACATCAGCTGATATAAAGATCTAGGATCCAGGTTTAAATATTTTCATAACTTAGACTTGAAGTTTATACGTATAAATATACACACACGTGTATATGACTGTAAGCTGCATGTATTATTTTAGCAGAGCACAAAGTAACTTAAACGTGTATTATATATTCTGTTGGAGTAATTATTATGCAAGATGTAATATACAGCGCCTCTAACGGTACTATATCTCAGGAATTTTGACAAAAATATGGCCATACCCACATGGGCTGTGAGAGCCCCACTAATCTTTATCTTGATCATGAACATGTTCAGTTATGTTGGGGCTATTAGTTTATCATGTGTCGAGTCAATTTCTCCTGATATTTAGAACTTCATATCTGTCTCTCCTCTTTGTACGATATTTGACTGGTTCTGTGTTCTAGGGAACTTCAATGGGGATTGGTTTACCCAGACAATAAAGTTTTTGGAGTGATTTTGATAGGAGCATCAAAATGGTGAGAGTCTCTTTGATTGAATTGTGAGTAGTTGACATATCGTTATTAGCTCCGTTGGATGAACAGTCATGATTCGTTCCGAGAGGTCAGCAAATATACTATATCTAGTACTTGTGCTAAATTTATGTTTAATCGTCAACTTTGTTCCATAATATGATTATTTTATGTAGCCTTTCTATTTATAGTCATTAAACTAAAGGGAATCTAATTGGTACATTGTGTTGTATAGATGTTGGTAATTTGTTACATTATTAACAGATTGAGAAGACTGTTTTCTGGATCTCGAGTTGAAGGCCATGGATATTTAACTAGTGGTATTTATTTAGTTAATCTTAAAAATTGTGTATCGATCGTGTAGGGGCTGCAAATAACTAATGATTCAGAACTATAGGAGTTAGTTAATGCTAATTATAGTATGCGTAGAGTGACAGAGAATGAATGAGGTATAAATAGTATTTATATTTGGAGCCTTTTGAATTTCTTATTAACCCAGTTTTTGATATCTCACAGGTTTGGTTTTATACGAAGTTAGAGTTACGGTCAACATATAATTCGTGTTCTTTTTGGTATAAGCTTGGTTGTGTGGATGAGTAATATGAACAATAATAAGTCAAAAGTAACTAAAAACTGCTGTGACGTCTGAGTCTTGTGTAGTTATTCAACATAAAAAATACTGTTTAGTGAGTAACGTTACACACCAATGCTTCTATGTTTAATAAAAGTAACTGGATAGAATGGTCGCTGATGAGAGTATTGTTCTATGCCTGGTTATAAGTGTATGCAGATATAGGCATATCGTAAAAACGCAACATTGAAAAACACTTGGAAGTTGTGAGGGAGGTGACGTAAAACCAGGACTGTCTTTGTGTCAAAGACCTAAGTCGCTTTAACTCCTTACTTCGAAATTCGCTCTTATCAGTTGGCCGTAACAAGTATTTGTGAGTTACTATTTAGGCATTGAACGTAGTGAATGAAAGAATATTTCCTCATACATCATTTTGGGATAATGGAAGAAAACACCCTGTTGTCGGCGATCTTGTGAAAGTGTGCACAGTGGAATGAATTGGAATCGAAATTGGGACTCAATTGGACTGCATTGAATAAATATATAAAACTGCAATCATTCATAGAAAGCTGTGCTGGTTCATTGAGCAAAACCGCATTTCTACGGGAAAAAAAGACAGTTTGTGGATTGTTTTATATATGTTCAATGCAAATGTATAAATAAATATGTATAAAAGGTAAGAATCTAAGAATGAGCTACTTGTACATTATTAATTTGTATCACGGGTAACAAGGCAGGGGTGGTGACATGACATGTATAGAGGGTAGATGCGTTGCACCGTACAAATTCGGTAGATGTTAGTTCATATAATCGTTTGGCTATTATTTACATAAAAAACGACTGCGCCCGCCAGAACCCCAACCAAAATATAACTACAATAATAAGTTAGTTAGCAATAAAATAACACCATGAAAAATTAAACGCATTTAATCTACACAATCATGCTCAGAATACATATGATATAAAGAGTGATAGTATTTGAGTGATATCCCATCGTACAAATAGTTTAATAATATTATAGTTTTAAATTAGCTAAAATAGAGATGCCTTGTTGTACCCCCAGCAACCCACGGACGAACCCCCAAACATTCGAAAGGATTTTTGGATGACATGATGTATAAAAAGAAATTAGTACGTGAGTCATATATTGTTTAATTTATATTCACCAAAACTATTGAAGGAACATGTAAACTCTTATACAAATTAGTTAATTTTTCAATGTACTTTAATCGTATAGGACGAATATAGATGACTACTCCGTCGAAGGTTATGGAGTGTATTTATATATAGGACTGATGATATGGAGATGTCTAGTTGAAAGTGTGTAGACTAACTTACAGAGAATGTTGGCTGCCAGTCGAGCACAAGATGAGTAGCTGTATTGGGACTCGTTAAAACGCTCTAAGAAAGGAGCAGAAGGTATGGAAAAAGCATCATCTTTAAGTGTAACGGTAGAGTGTTGATGTGTGTGATATTTGAGCAATTGCAGGAGGAGTGGATGATAAGTGTTTCCCTTCTGAATTTGGCATATTCATGTAGACAATACAATGATCGATTAGTCGAGTGTTTGAGTTGATTTAGCGAAAACGCAACTTAATCGTGAATTCTTACCATAACTGTAGAAATAATTCTCTATTATGTTTTCAATGTTTAATACTGTTTTTGATGGTGTTGGCCGTGATTGCTGTCATGTAGTTAGTCCATAAAAAATAGTGTCTTTGGTTGATATATACATAGCATGAATGCTAGTATGAAATGAATTATATTTTGAATTTTGAATGTCTTTGGAAACTCTTCTACTATCTATATCTACTAATACTGATTTCTTACATGTAAATTCCCACAGAAGTTGTTGATTAGTGCTCATTAATCGTGAAGGCTTTATTATCTACGATCATCATATCAAGATGATTTTAAGAGAAATGCTAGAACATTAAGCACCTCGCATTCTTATGAAGATTGTATATATATGTATGTGATAGTTTAGTTAATTATGTTTGTATGGTAAGAGATGTTTAAAATCGAGCTTTCTATAAGCTTTAAGTGATATAAGATATAGTTCTGTTACTATTTGCAACTCGAATAGGACTATTTGCTGGTTTTAGCATTTAGCTAAAAAGAGCAGAGTGAGTATTTCTAAGACAACTTGAGAATATACTGCTGAAGTATTTGGACTGTAAAATTAGGGTGGTAGCATTAGCAGTATTTCTTTATGGAATAGTTTGTAATTATTGGATGTTGAAAATTCTTAAGTAGATGTGACTTTATGTAAGAATGTATGCGTTTAGCAAGACTAATTTGTTGTTTGTTGTTTTTATTTGTGTGATGTTGTATATGCGATGGTGTTTGATTGTTTGATGATGATGAATAAAGTAAGGAGAGATATATCAGATATGTAATTAGAGGATGACGACATCAAGTTATTGGAGAAATATATTATATGATTTGTATGTATTTTTAGGATGGATGTGACAGAGAGACTTGATAGAGGAGTTAGAAGAGGAATCTGAAATTTTTTGCTTCAAACATTCAAGAATGGAGAAACCATTTTTATGTTGCTGAAGATACAAAGTCAGAAGTTGTTATTTTCAGTATTACTAATCTTAACATATTATAATAAAAAAAACCTTTTGTTCATGAACTTGAGCAATAGTACTAGATGACTTGAAAATAAGATAGAATACTTTGGTCAGAAAATACCATACATTATTGTATAGGGTATTAAAATAATAAAATTAATTGTGAATAGTTGAATTGCTAATTGCACAATGTTCTAATTTAGATTTATTCCATTTTTTCTCATATTGTATTTGTAGAAGAAAGCAGTCTTATTCATTTATAAATCTACTTTATGTTTGCAATTTTAACTATAATGGCATACAAAAAAAGTATGGTACTATACTGATTACGTTGGTATACAGATATATAATAAAGTTATTGATAGAGAGTAATAATTATTACCAATATCTTTCTGAACGATTAAATGTATTCATTTATGAAGTGGATTAAATGATATGGAAACAAAATTGCATAGTGAAGTAAATTTCCTGTGAACTCAATTGCATGATATGTTATTTAAGACAGGATTATATAGTCAAAGCGAGGGTTTCTTATCTATGTTATTATAATGATATCCGGATCAAACATACTGGAAATTCTTCTTCATCGGACGTGCGAAGAATAATCTATAAAAGTATCAAAAAAAGAGGTATGTGGGAGCTAGAAACTTATATTCATATAAAACTACTTACATGTCTTTAACGATTATAATTATAAATCTAGGTTCAAAATGAATAAATCAGGTACAATAGTCTCTTTTAAGTTAGAGGGCTGTGTAAAATCAACAAAAACACAGCAAGGTTCCTTCAGAAAGTGCTGGGCTGGTAACCGTTAGTGTGTGTAGTGAAGTTGTTTTCTCTAACCGTGTAATCATAGCAAGAGTGATGTTCTTCTTGTTTGTTTAGGTTTCTTGAAGCTAAGGTTATTTGCTTTTTTGTAAGTTTTATTATGGTTCGAGAGGCATAAGTGAAAATATTTGATCGCTTATAAAACTAATGTGCAAGTTAATAGAGTGTGGCAGCATAAACAAAGTATTATTCAACTCTGAATTCGGCTATAAGACTATTTACTCGGGAACTTATAGTATACATAGAGGATTGAATTATAAATCATCTCCTAGACAGAAGCACTTGATCAATTTTGCAAGCTCTACCAGTCATAAAGCTGACTTATTAAAGCATTTTTATTAATATAATTCATCTCTGTCATGTTTACCCCTCGACTCATTTTTTCATAGGTTTATTTTTTTAGTGTTTACTCACAACCTTCCTCAATAGTTCCTATTTTAATTCTAGTGCTGATATGGGTCTGTTACAATATTATAATGCTTCTGTTAAAAAACCAATGTTAACACTAACTAAACCTGACCAATCGTATTTGAGCAGAACATTTTTTTTGTGTATGCGGCGAGAGTTTGATATTGAAACTTAATTCTGGAACCAACCATTGGCAATAAGAGTATTTAAAACTTGCCTTATGTGGTACTTCAAAAATTCGTTATTTACGCATTCATTATACTCAAAATTTTGTCTCATGCTTTCGTTTGTTGACCAAAAGGTACGAAATTATTTGCATATTCTTGCAAAATTCTCAACTTTTCTGGGCTATACCACAATTTTTGCCACTTCTTCTGGCTTTATGAATATAATAACAATTAATATGCATACTTCCAATTATAGCTACTTTTGTAGTGATAATCATTTATTTCGACATTTCGATCATGAAGCAATACAATTGAGCCAAAGAAAATTAGGGTGAGTTAAAAATTCACAGTGATTGTTCATGGATTGTACATAGATCGTTTATATATATGGCCCAATGCATTTTAAATATTGCATTACTTCTTTAAAGTTGTTAATTAGTTAAATGGATCTAACGTAGTAGCGAAAATAGGTAGGTATATTTTTATTGTTCAAGTAAGGAATTCGCCCTATACTAATTAAATTGTGGTAACTTATAAAAGTTCATAATTTTCACTGGCCATGCGATTTTTTCACGAACTCCATTTTAAGGTAGATGTCAATGAATTAATATAAATGCGTAGCGATTAAGAATTATGCCAGATTGTAGAGGATATTATTAATACACTAATTTATGTAATGTGCCATACGTTTTGTTCGTGTCGACCAACAAAAAACAGCTATTAGAATACTAAAAGATAATGTCGTTGATTAATTCATTGGAGTTTAAAACGACGAATTTTCTGTCAATAATTAACGATCTGTTTTAGATGACATGAATGGGCAGAAACTAATTAACAATTACTTATGACAAATAATCGCATAAATGATTAAGAATAAAATTATAAACCTATGATATTGAACATATGTCGTTGGATGTGGCCAAGGAAGGCATCAAATTGGGATATTAACCATAGTATTATTTTTGGCTATGTTATTCAGACTAAAAAAATAAATATGCCAATGGGTTTCTAGTATAACTTGAAATAAAATACCACCCACAAATCAAACATGAGTGAAAAAATTGACCTTTGTGGACGATAATTTTTTGTTTATCAACCTAAAAGCAATTGTAAAAGTTTGTAGTTTTTTAATTGGTCAGTGGAAGATAAAATGTAAATATGGTTTAAAATGATATATTACTCAATACATAATTAATTTATTCTATTACAATGTTTGCATAATTTTTAAATGTCATTTGTATTACTTACAATAAAGAAAATTTGAATAGAAGATTTTGTTTGTTGATATGCCATAATTATTTTTTGTAATTGATTCTTCTTTTAAAACCTGAAAAAAAGAGATGAATATCATTACATTGGATACGAATACAATTCAGAATTCATGGTCAAATATCCCAACCATTTTTATTGTTTACAAATTTGCTTATGCCAAAAGATAAATTAAAGTGTGTGTAGCTCAACTCACTATTTCATGGTAATATCACTATTATTTTTGTTTTTATATCGTTGTTAAGACTAAAATGAACATTAATTATGCGAACAAGAATTGCAATATGCAAAATTTCACAGATGTTTCATAGAGAGGGGGTATATGATCATTTTTACTGTTTAGATTAAAAAGAGATGATAAAATAGTGTTAGAGTAGTATGTTACTCCAACTTTGTGATTTTTATAGGCTGTTGAATCAAGATTTTGTTGTGCATTATTAAACCATATTTATGTCGAGATGAATAAGAATGTCTAAGTATAATATAGAAATATATTGGACTCAAAAAGATTAGTCGATAAGAGTTAGGGACTTTATCGTTAGTATAATATAATGTTTGTACATATTTTATGGTTTGTACATGTTTAGAATGGTCAAGGTTAAGTAGGCTCTTAGATATGGCTAACTTTCTATACTGAGCTATGAACCATGACTAATCTAGTTTGCCATTTCGTATGATTCTTAAACGATACAATATATACGTTACGAATGTCACATACTGATCTATCTTAAAATAAAGTTTCATTAGCATATCTGTTCTATCTCTTTTGTTCATATATGGATCATCTGACGAATAGACAATTTGGTATGTATTTGATTTAAATATGAAAGTCGATGATTATTACAACGCAACTTATACTTGCGATTTCTAGGATGGATATCGAAAAGAATTTTCTTTACAATGTTCAATTCTTTTCAAACCAATAAAATCAGTCTATGGAAGACATACTACAAACGAAATACGATTTTCATGGATTATGCGCAACCAATGATCCACATTTTGTCTGAAACATTCTGTTTGATAATTTGGCATTAACGTAGAATGATATAATTAGGAGTATGCATTTCAAAAATTCAATATTTTTAGATCGCTCTATTTTTGGTTTATTATGGGGGTGTCATTAATTCGGTCATATAGTGACAATTGCAATATGCAACTTGAAAAAATTCAAGGGGTGAATTAAGGGTATTATGGGATATAAAAAAATAATACGAGCTTTTTTATGGGGAAATCACTCGTTTAATTGACGAATTTTTTAAATAACATTTAATTTTATTCAACTTTATCAATACCAAAATAAACAATCAAATGTAATGCATTATACATAAAATTATAGTATATTTGCAACACGATAGAATAGGCTATATGAATTTGTTTTCTTATTTAAGTTTGTTAAAATTTAAAGACATTATGCTAGTAGTTCAAAATCTGCAATAAATAATAATAGGGAGCTAAAGAGTAAAACTTATGATTGGTTGTAAATTATTCATTATTAGAAATGAATACATAAAATGATGAAACAATTATAAAAAAAGTAGATTTATACAAAATTCAATGTATAAGTAAGGGAAAGAGATATTAATGATATTAATAGTTCATTATCATTCTGATAACTGGTTGTAAATACTCAAACTATTGGCACAAATTAAAATATACATGTAGATTAATATATCACAAATAATTTATGCAGTGGGTTACTAGTAGTATCAATACTTATAGATCCATATTTTGGTTCAATATTAATACAAGATAAAAAAATATGCCGGAAAGGAAAAATATAATAATTTAGAATAAGATGTTGCAATCAATAGTTCACAATGGTCTTAACATACAATTTTTGTCCATATTTGTTCGTAAATGAAATGTCACACGAAAAATAACGCTCATAAGCAAGAATAATCTTGTAAAATAAAACATGAACCAAAGAGCAATAACAATAATTCGTTATAAATCTACGATATGGCTAAGAAAATGACATTACAACCAGAAGAGAAGATTTTAGACCAAAGCTCTTTTTTCGTTTGTTTTGGATCTAATTGCAAAAAGTTAGTTTATAAAGGCAGTATGAATGCTAATATCATTTGCACAATCATAGTAATGCCTACACTCGATTTGCAAAATCATTTAATTTATATTTGGCCATAAAATGCAATAATTATGGGACACTTTCAAATTCGAAAAAGAAATGATCATCAGGAATAAGGGTATAAAAACCATTATGTTAGTACAAATAAATATTATTTATAGAACTGGGAAAAGGGTTTATAAGAGATAAACGCATTAGTATTTTAAGATATACAGAAATGCGTAGATAAATATATGACAGGTTTAACGAGTATTTCCAAAGTATGTTACAAGAAGTCTGTATTTTCAAAGGATGATTGATAAACAACCTGATTGATAATGTATGAGTCAACACCTGGCCACACCCTTCGAGCTTTTGACTATTCAAACAAATTAAGATAAAGCTTGTAATCTAAAAATCTAAACAAAAAAACTCTCACAATGTTCAAGGCCTTTACAACGCTCACGCGAATACAAACGATTCTACACCTTATTCAAAAAACTGCTATAATCAATTAATGAATTTGTTTTCCATTTGGGTTCGTAAATATAATAAAACTAAATTATAAAAAAAAAGAAAATCGGTTAATCTTCAACGGAGGTGTTTCTCATCGCTATCTAAGCTCAGTTATTTTGTTCATTTCAGTATGATTAAATTATCCTCAAAATATGTGATTTTCTAGCCGTATACATGTATCAAATTTCCACGAGATCAAGTCTGTTTAGTACAACAATTATAATCGAATTAGACGTACAATAAAAATGTTACATGCTAGTAAAGGATAACGATGAATGAGAACTCAATTAAGCGCAGCACTCGATTGTTTAACTTCACCAACCCCGATATATACGGCTCATTTCGTTGTTAATAATCTACAAAAGCTCAAGTGGGTGTGTGTAACATGAGGTAAATAACAAATCTAAACCAATATAGAACTAGACTTTAATAAATAATAAATCAAACAAATACAGCAAATGTAAAGCAATAGATATGAGTTAATAGAAACCAATTCCTTCTCCGTGAAATATATATCATACAGGCGCGAGAGATGATAGCTTAGTATGATAGCACAACAAGTAAAGATTTGAATGTCTTTCCTCCACTTATGAAAGTATTTGAGGGTCTTTACAACGAAACGCATATATTGAGCTCATTTTAACAACACACACAAACAGAAGCTTTAGGAAACCTTGTTAATATGTCGTCTGTGTTTAAAAGTATCTCATTCTAGTGGTCAGTTATATTGAAAGATGAGCAGACAAATAGGGTATTATAGGCCTGGCTTCATTCAATATCTTGTATAGCAGAATAAACACACCATAATGGAAAAATATGATACTAAAAAGGGCCTATGATACTAATACACAGCTAGAAAAGAAAAATAGCCTGCTTGGTGTGGTGATGATAAAAGGGACGGATGCGGGTGACATCATGACGGTACAAATGAGAATCGTACGAAGGAAATCAGATCGTCTAGCAATGACGCTCCGACCATGAAGAGTAGCTCAAAAATAGGAGTTTATGCAGCAAGAGCATTATAGAAATGCGGGCCTACTAGAAAGGATTTTCCTGGGGCTTTTTTAATTTAGGGTAAAAATAGTAGATTAGACGGTGCCGACTCCGAGTGTATAAGGCAGGTTGTCGATGGGGTTTGCCGCGAAAACTTCTGGGACTTACATCTGGCCCTCGAAATGATGCAGTTTTGGGGTATGCATCGTACCTCATTGTAAAATTGCAATCTTCGAGGAAAAAACAACTGCAGAATAGAAATGGCATAGTCCAGGTACTGAAAAAAGAAAAATGAGAAGATACTTAGTGGAGCTCAAAGGCGCGGTCGACCGTGAATTTTATGGAACGTGTAAGTGGGCCGCAAACTTGACATACAGACAAAGAAACAAGGTGTTGCATAAGTCAACAAGTCGTTTTCTAACTGATTTAAACACCTTGTTTCTAAAATATCAAAATAAATATCCGAAAAAAATATAAAGAACTTTGAAAAATAATTGTAGACTAATGATATAAATACACCATGCCTACAAAAACTAGTTTTTACAATAAAGGGACCTCCTAAATGAAAAATAATCATCAATTTTGGTAAAATAGGATCAAAACATAAAAATGTTGCAGCAATAATGAGTTTGACATTTTAGCTTAAACCATGTTATATTAAATAATACAAAATAATTTTATAGACTTGAGATATGATGGATGTAACTATTATTAGGTTTTATAGGCTATAGATACAATTAGAATAGTATGTTATGGGTTTTTAGTCAAAATAATATCGAGCATATGAGGAATTTTAGCACATAATAAACATGTCGATCTTCATTGAATATACTAATTAATAAATAAGTTTGACTGTCATTCCGTATATTATTTTGGGAAGCAATATATATGCATAATAAGTTACGTTCGAAACTCAAAAATATGTTTTCCTAATTATATTCAATTGTTTTATTTATTTAAATTTAAACTTGGAAATACGGTCAAGGAGCCATGTATGTTATAATATAATAACTCACAATATATACATAGAAATCTCTTTATACATCTGAAACGTAACTTTATGTAGAAATATAGCAATATAATTATATTTATAGTTTTATATATATATACTACTTGTAGGTAGTATATATATCATAATGAATATAAATTATGTTATCTTATTATTATTAGACGGCATGAGGTAATTTTGCGATTTATAATGGTATTTTTGGGAGTTAGGATATAATATAATATATTTTGGTCACGTATATATTTACATATGGTTTCTAGATAATGATATATACATTATTATATTTTTGTTTTATTATATATTTTTTTTTATTATTTATATATATTGTAATATTAATTATAATTATAAATTTATGCAAAACTTCTGTAACTGTAAGATGGAACACGTCCACTAAGATTCTATCCATTGATGAATATACTTGATTGAGCTATAATTGTAACAGGATTGATCTCGTTCCGTTAAACTTGATCTAACATATTTAAAACCCCAACACACACAAATTTGGTGTGAACTCGTTGTGGTTTGAATCCTCCGTCGAGCCATGAAAAGTTCTATTCACATTCGAGAAACCGTTAAAATATGACACGAGTGATGAAGGGTCCAACTACGAGCGGTTCACACTCAAGAATTTGGTGTGTGATGTTTTAGAATATGTAGAATCAAAGTTGAAACGGACGGATGCATCACACAAATGTAGCTGCAATCAAAGTGATATCATGGATAAAACTTAGTGATTGTCCAACTTAAAGTTGCAACAGAAAGTTTACTAATATACTATATATATAATATATATATATTATAATATAATATATATATATATATATATATAACTATATATATATATACAAAGAAACCAATAAAATATGTGTGCATATTATATTGAGCTTAAAGTACCAACATACATAATATAACATCTAAACAAAATGTTACCCAAGCAATCTTGATCTTCAATAAGCTTGGCTTGGTACACTTTGTTGATGAAGCTTGAACTTGGATCTTTAACTTGAATTGCAAGACTTCACTCCACTATTCCACCAACCTCCATTTGATATGATCGTTATGGCGCAATCCATCCAACCTCCAACATATTGTTTGTCTATAATAAATAACAAAACACAAACACTAGACAAATAAAATTAGATGTAAATTGTTTGTTTAATCATCATCAAAACAAGAAGGCCAACAATCTCCTCCTTTTTGATGATGACAAACAATTTACAAAAAGGATATATGCATGAAAGAAATGAATATATAAATTAGAATTATCATGCATATAAACAAGAAAGAATTATCATGCATATAAACAAGAATGAAGAGAGCGAAAGCTCCCCCTATCAATATGCATGGGTGAGTATAAAACAAATATAGGGATTGATGCCTCTATCAAAATGCCTCATAGGATACATGAAATGAATGCTAAGGCAAAAACATGTGAGCAAGCATAAATAAAAAAAATGCTAAATATTACTCACATACAAGAATACAATGACGACACATATTGATATGTCATTAAAAATAGTGTATCATTATACTAACATAAAAATCATGTATAAAAATAGATTTATGAAATCAAAAGAGAGAAAACATGAGTATCATGTAAAAAGAGTTTTTGAATGAAAATAAATCAACCAAATGAAATCATAAATCAACCACAATCACATAAAACCAAACCATCATTGATTTTTAAAAATCAAGAGAGGTAACTATATCTAGCTCTTGAGCTAGTATCAACCCATATAAATATTTTTAACACCCGGTAAATAAGATTTGGGAATAAACACCCAATAAACCCGGAGGGTAATATAAACACAAACCTCTCATCAAAACAAAACCAATAATCATGAAAACAAAAGAATTTGATTAATAAAAAAAATTATTTTCATGTTCAAAAGTTTAAAGTATAATTTTTCAAAACCAAGAAAAGGAAAAAGAAAAACACTAAAATACTTGGTTTTAAAAATCAAATTTATTTTGGTACCCAAGAATTCTTGGTACCAAGAGATTTAGGGACATGACCCCTATCTTTTAAGCTCAAAGTCCTAGGGTTATGAACCCTCTTGGGCATATGCGGTGCACTAACACGGTCAAAGTAATATTTTCTCAAATAACCCTTCCGATTGTAATTTGTGCGGAAAGAGATCCATTTGTTTTTGTGGACCTTTAGCTTGTGCACGAGAATCATTTGTAAATAAAGATTGTCTTTTAAAATTATTTTAAAAATGAGAAACATCATTAAACAAAGGTGGTCTACTTGAGAAATTTGGCAAGTTTGAATATTTTTTCAAATCATAACAAAACTTTGCCAAATAGTCAAATCTACCCCAAATATCACACT
This sequence comes from Asparagus officinalis, assembly GCF_001876935.1. NCBI lineage: Eukaryota > Viridiplantae > Streptophyta > Magnoliopsida > Asparagales > Asparagaceae > Asparagus > Asparagus officinalis. Next base: position 52,597,822 of record NC_033797.1, read on the forward strand.
TAAACACATGTGGTCTACGAAAAACATTTAACAAACTAGAATTCTTTTTCATATCAAAACAAAACTTTGTCAAATGGCCAAACCGACCACATAGATCACATTTATACACACGTGCATGTTTATGATGCGCAATGGGTGCATGTGTGTGTGAAAAATGTGATGATGAAGCTTGATGAGATGCACAAGGAGGATTAAAGTGAACCTTAGTGGGGTTATGTGCATCATAGCAAAATCTAGCAAGATGGCCTTTACGACCACAATTTGTACATTTGTAGACTTTGCTATACATGTGTGCATGATGAATAAGATGTTTAGATGTTTTAGCATGAGACTTAGCACACATGTTCATAAGCTTATCATGATTAACAATACATGTTTTAAGGGTTGAATCTAATGATGATATGTGATCCTTAACATGATTCCACTCATCATTATGCATACAAGTATTGTTATTAGAAGTAGAACATATATAGTTATTTATAAAAGAAGCAGTATCATTTTGTATGTTCTCTACTTCTAACATGACATCAATCTTAGCATGAGATAGGCTAGCAATGGATGATGATAATTTCTCATTTTTCAATTTTAACATATCATTATTTTCTTTAAGAGCTACATTTTCTTGAGAAATAATATCAAAATTGGAAGCTAGCTTCTCATGATCAGATTTTAAATTATCATGCTTGCTTTTTAAATTAATAAAATCATTTTGTAATTTCTTGTAGGCATGCAATAATCTTTCACTAGCACAAGCAAGTTCATCATTAGGTAAATCATTAATAGATTCGAACTTTCAAACCTCACCAGGGCTATCGCCTAGTGCTCGTGTGTATGAAGCTCCTTTTGAGCTTGAAGCGGGATCCTCCAAAGCTTGTCGGATCGCCTCCAAGTCCCCTTGATGTGCTTCAATAAGTTTCCATAAGTTGTAAGCACTATCAAAATGAACAAACTTGTTAGACAAGTTGTAAGCACTATCAAAATGAACAAACTTGTTAGACATAGATGAATTAAGAGCATTTAGCAAATATTCGAATAAAATCTTGTTCATTGTAAACATCCTTTTATCATGTTTGCTCCACTTAGATTTCTCCAAAGTGGGCACAATATAAGCACAATCAATGACTTCTCATAAATCAATATTTTAAGATTGAACAAATATTTTGAATCTAAAGCACCATTGAGCATAGGGGAAAATATTGAATTTAGGAGCAACACTAAAATCATACCCTAAACAAAATGCATCATTCATATCCATAATTTGTAAAAATATGCAAGCAAGATGCAAATGCAATCAAAACAAGATTAGCACAAAAAGATAACTTGGATCTTTAACTCAAGGCAATTAGATCTTAAATCAAAGAACATCAAGCTCTGATACTAATTGTTAGACCCTAGAGGGGGGTGATTAGGGTCTTATGCTAATCTAATCTGATTTTTTTGCCAATTAAAACTTATTAATAAATTATTCTTGCAAGATAAGTATACAATATGTTATGAGTAAAAATATACAATATGAACAAAGAGATATATCCTAGCAAAGAGGTATATGATAAAATATATGCAAGGATATATAAACTAACACAAGGGTGAAATAAACAATCTACAAATGTGATAGGACAATTTACGATGGCGACAAGAATGTAATGAACACTAAGCACAAATGAAACGGCAAAGCAAACTCAAACACAAGCAAATGATCACGGAGTTCGGACTTTCCGTCCTACGTCTCCGCTCCCCACTCCGGGGGAGAAATCCACTATCACAACCGGGTTTTCTACGATCACCCGAATAACGTTTACACCTCATAATGTCGGTTTTCAACGCTCACCGATCAACGTCCACACATCACAATCGATTTTCTAGTTCACCGAAAACTTCACAATTTACACTCTCACAGTATCAGTTTTCAATGCTCACCGATCAACGTCTACACCTCACACTCGGTTTTCTAGCTCACCGAAAACTTTACAACACTCACAATGTAACTACAATAAAATGTTCTCTAACATGAATGAGAACTCAATTAAGCACAACTCAATTGTTACAATCTCTCACAACCCCAATATACTATGTGCGTAAATACTAAAAGCTCAAGTGGGTGTGTGTAACAATGAGGTAAATCAAATCTAAACTCAATATAAAACTAGCTTTAATAAAATGATAATCAAAACAAATATGCAAATGTAAAGCTAGATATGAGTTTAGAAATTCTTCTCTGAAAAAACAAGATGGAGAGATGGATAAGATGAAGCCCAAACAATGTAGATGATCTCCTCCACTTGTGAAACAGTCTTCACAAACCAAACTCTTTTAAAGCACACAAAAAAAATTTTAAACCCCTTGTTAAACTTGTTTAAAACATTCTCATTGTTGTTATGAAAGATGAGAGCAAGGGGGTATATATAGCCTCCCAAAATCTTAGCCAAAACCCCAAAGGAAAAGACCAAAAAGCCCACAAAAACAGCTGCAGAAAAATAGCCGTTGGAGGTGAAAAGACAATGCGGTGGTCGACCGTGGGAATCTCGCGGTCGACCATGAGTAGCTCAGAAACAGGGTTTTGGCACAAGACCGCTCGACCGCGACGGTCGACCGCGACGGTCGACCGTCGAAACTTTCTGGACTTCATCTAGTCGGGGGGGGGGGGGGGGGGGGAGCCACTAAAAAGCAAAATGAGTTTTTGGACTCAAGGGCGGTCGACCGTGGCGGTCGACCGCAAACTGACATAAGATAAAAACAGGTTTGTAAACAGCTTTCTGATTTTAAAATCCTGTTTAAAATATCAAATAAATTCCAAAAAATATAAAACTTTGAAAAATAATTATAGACATGATAATACACATGCTACAAAAACTAGTTTTTAGAAAGGACCTCCTAAATGAAAAATATCATCATTTTGAAAAATAGTCCAAAAACATAAAAATATGAACATATGAGTTTTGACATTTTAGCTTAACCATGTTTTAAAACAATACAAAATAATTTTATAGACTTGAATAAAGATGTAAACTATTGTTATGAAGTCTATAAACAATGAATATAGTATTTTATCAAAATACACATATAATGCACTAAAACATGATTTCATTGAACTAAATAAAATTGATATTGATGAAATCATATATATGCATATAAGTATGAAACAAAAAATATGTTTTCCAATTATATTCAATTGTTTCATATTAAAACTTGAAAACTCAAAACCATGTATGTATATATATAACTAAATATACATAGAAACCAAAACTTAACTTATGTATATATATATAACTATATATATATACAAAGAAATCAATAAAATGTGTGTGCATATTATATTGAGCTTAAAGTACCAACACACATAATATAATACCTAAACAAAATGTTACCCAAGCAATCTTGATCTTTAATAAGCTTGACTTGGTACACTTTGCGGATGAAGCTTGAACTTGGATCTTCAACTTGAATTGCAAGGCTTCACTTCACTATTCCACCAACCTCCATTTGATATGATCGTTATGACTCAATCCATCTAACCTCCAATATATTGTTTGTCTACAATAAATAACAAAACACAAACACTAGACAAACAATATTAGATGTAAATTGTTTGTTAAATCATCATCAAAACAAGAAGGCTAACAGACTTGACAGAGCATTGGTAAATGATGCATGGATAAGTTCTTACAAGGCCAGTCATGCTAAATTCCTCTTACCCAGTTTCTCAGATCATTCACCTGCTCAAATTTCAATCTATGATGATTATATATAGGGAAAAAAGCCTTTTAAATTCTTTAAAATATGGACAAACCATCCAAGCTATAAGGTCACAATATATGATATCTCGAAAGTATCTATTCAAGGATGCAAGATGTTCTTTGTTTGCAAAAAACTTAAAATGCTGAAGGAGTCACTAAAGGAATTAAACAAGAAACATTTCTACAATATTAGTATGTACAAAGATCCAAAATTGTATTAGAAAACACTCAAAGAGATCTACAAGCTCAACCTCTCAACCCTGTGCTAATAGCTCAAGAGAAAGAATGCATATCAAAGTATAGCAAGCTGCTAGATTGTGAATTGTCATTTCATCAACAGAAGGCCAGGATCAAATGGAATCTTCAAGGTGACAGATGTACAAGTTTCTTCCATAATATAACAAAATCCAGGAATCATAACAATAGGGTGGTGGTTCTGTATAACAATCTGGGTGAAAAAATCACTGAAGCTAAGGGGATTATGGAAGAACTGGTAACTTTTTACAAAAATCTTATGGGTACTACTATGAACACATCACCACCAGGTACGAATATCATTAAAAATGGACCTTGCTTATCACCTTCGTAGGCAACAACTCTTATATCTCCAGTTACAAAAGAGGAAATAAAAGCTATCATCTTCTCCATATCTGAAAATAAAGCTCCTGGACCAGATGGGTATAGTATGTCATTTTACAAAACTATTTGGGCAACTATTGGAGAGGATATCACTCTGGCAATTCAGGAATTTTTTAGGAATGATAAACTGCTAGGTATGGTGAACTCAACTTCCATCTCCCTCATTTCAAAAATAAAATGTCCAAAAACTCCTGCAAATTTTAGACCGATATCATGTTGTAATTGTCTTTATAAATTTATCTCGAAAGTGATTGCAAATAGATTGAAATCAGTGATGGGATACCTTATTAATGAAGCACAAAATGCTTTAGTCAAAGGGAGACAAATAACTAGCAATATTATGCTAGCTCATGAACTGATCAAGAATTATAGCAGGAGAAGGATATCTTCTAGAGCCATGATTGTAGGCGTTAAAAAATGCTTACAGACATCTAAATACTGCTCAAGGCAAAGAGAAGACGATAAACGCCATTTCTTAGTCAGAGAGGATCATTCAAAGGAAGCGAAACAACATAGAAGAATAATATACACACCAACAGGCAACACATGGCGGCGCGGCTAAGGCGCGATGACACATGGCGGTGCGGCTTAGGCGCGGCAGCTCATGGTGGCGCGCCTTAGGCACGGCAGCTCATGGTGGTGCGCAAACTATAGTGGGTGCTGCGACGGTTATAAAACAGTTATACAATGATTTCTTAAAAGTTCACGTGGCGGCGTATCAGAAATAGAACGTGTGCTGACGTGGACAAGCAGTTAAACCACGAAAAAAGTGGTTAAAAGTCATGGGAGAATAGTTTCAAGCACGATGGGACATGGTTGTAACCGCTCCTTTGGCCGCGACAGTCTACACTGGCGCGCCAATAGCCGCGGTAGTGTTGACTAGCGCGGCCAAAGAGAGGTCATGTAGTCAGTTATTTCATCCCCGTTTCAACTGTTGTGCACTCCTACCCCTATAAATACCTCCCTAGACACGAAATAAAGAACAGAGAGCAGATTGGGGCATAGAGACTTGAGCTTTTGGTGATTTTGAGGAAGAAAGAGAGAATTTTCACCTTTCATAAAGAACGTTTGATGACTCCTAGAGATCTAAGCTCAGACTTGATCTTTGGAAGAGTGAACATCTTACATCGATCTTTAAACACCCTCACAATCTGTGAATCGGTGGTCCACGAGTCAAAGCACTCCCGGCACAGGCAAAGTCCCACAAAACAGGAGTCGAAAAACGATTTCTGTGTTATTTCCTCAAGAGTTGTAATTTTCCTATTTTTCATTGTAATTTTCTGTAAACGATTGAAATTTTAATAGAATCGACAATGAAAACAACTTTCGCTGAAAACAAACTAGCGACCACAGTGGGAGCCAACGGTCTCGCTGCCGAGGCCGTAGTGTCGTAGCCGATCAAGATTATGGTCAACGAGGAGATCGAATATGAGTTCGATCAGGCAAAATTCGAGGAGTACCTGTCATCCTCATCCTCAAAATCTTCCTCGCCTCGTAAGCATAGGAAGGTTTCATCTTCCAAGAAAGCTTTCCAGCCTTCAACTCTGATGGAGGCCGCAGGCGAAGATTCTTGCCCGATCGTTGCTAAGGAATCTGCCTGCAACATCTCTACTCTAAGTGACTCCACACCAATTAAGGAGTCGTCGAATCATAGCTCACCAGTGCTGACGAAGAGAGCTCGTCAGAGACAACGTCAGCGCCATGCTCGTCAATTGGCTAAGGCCTTACAACAAACCGACGGGGTCCATTACTATGCGGACCTAGAGTCGAGGAAGCATAAGGTGGTCCAGTTGCCTCAGCGGCAAACTAATCATATTTTTGCACAACTTACGACGGAGAAATGGACTCTCGTCAAAAGAGCCCGTTCGACCCTTAAAGAGCGTATACAAAAGCGTCAGATGAAGGCCACCCGTGCTCGTGCCCGTCGTCAACAAACGCAAGTAAACAAGAAGGAAATAGTGTCTGGAAAACCACCGAAGAATTGTAAAGTTTGGGTTCCCAAAAACAAAGATGCCCAAGAGATACGGAGGAGTTCAATCTCCAACCGCGGCAGCCCATACTGCTGTGGCATTTCATACAACCGCGGCAGCCCATACTGCCGCGACACTTCATACAACAGCGACAGTCATGGCTGACGCGGTCAAGAGAAGGTTAATAAGGTTTCCACTTCAACTCCGTCAGCATCCGCTCCTGGTCCGTCTAACACGACTGTGTCTGCTGTATCACCAGTGAAGCCTTGGGTCAGTCCTGACCTGTCGAAGTTTAAAGTCACGATGGCGGATCGTCTCGGTCCTTTGTCTAACGATCGAGGCAAAACTCCAATCAAAGAGCATCCAGATCCAGCAAATAAACCTTTAGTGTTTTCTTATGCAGGGGGTCGTAAATACCCTCCTGTCAGAACTGTACAAGTCCAAAGTGAGAAAATACCAATTCATTCTCGTTTAGGACCAATGAAGACTCCATTCCCGCAAAGGGGTGGATTTAAGAATTCAACTTTGGATCGCCCAGAGGCGACAACTAGTCGTCCTGTGCATGTTAACAAGGTTCAAAAACAACAGATAGGTTACACAAATCACAATAACGATGAGCTGTACTATCAAAACAATAACTCAAGAAAAAGAATTGTCCGAGAAGACGAGTCTCACTGCTCCTGCGAGAGGCTCATTAAAGCAGTATTGACAGAATGCGGTTGCTCTAAAACTAATTCAACAAGAGTCTCCGTATTTTAAAGACTGTCTACGGAAACGTCAAAACCCAAAGTGAGGCGCTTCAATAAGAAGAAACTTGTAATTCGACAAGATGAGTTCCCTGAGGTCACTATTAATATGACCGGCAGAGGAAAGCAACAATTAGCTAACCCTGATCCTGATTTCTCTCCGGAAGGAAGAGTTGAGCGGGGTCTTTCTCAAAGGATGTCACGACTACAAAGAAGAGCCAACCAACGTCGAAATTACAAGAAAATGCACGAAGGGTTATCTTCAGATGAGGAATTGTCAGATACTTGTTCCGCCGTTGCATCGGACGATACCACATCCAGTGTTGGACGAGTCAGAGAATCATTCGCGATAACGCCGGATCAACTGGCCCAAATACTACAGGAAGCGTTAGCTAAGCAACGCGAGGAAATTAGAGTCAAAATCAAAACCGAGATGGAGTTGACCATGCAGTAGATGCGAGATTTGCAGGCTCAGCAACACCAACCGGAATCAAGCCAAACGGCGGAATCCAGCCGGCGTAACGCTATACCTGTACGTATAACTGAGGTCGATAATGAAGAAGATGAAACTATCTTTGATGATCCTCCTCCTGATAAGGACAATTCCGAAAGTGGTCCGGTCAAGACATCTACTCAACCTCTACAGATCTACTTGAAGAAGAGTGAGGAAGAGGACAAGAAGATGCAAGATCTTGAGAGCAAAGTCAATGCTTTGATGACGGCACAAGAAGTGAATAAAACGGGCATTCCATACCCGTACCCGAGGGAGTGGGACCTGATTACTTATCCCCCAAAATTTAATTTGATTAACTTTACTCCTTTTGATGGCAGGGGTTCACCCACTCAGCACTTGATCTATTTTAAGTCGAATCTCGGCGCAATATCCGGAAACGAAGCCCTGATGGTCCGGTCATTCGTAGGAACCCTTCGTGGGCCTGCCTTCGATTGGTACTAACGTCTCAAACCCGGGAGTATCACTAGCTGGGATGATATGGAAGGATTGTTCCTCGCCAATTTCTTCGACGACGACACTGAAGTCTCTATTGGCACTCTGTTGGATGAGAAACAGAAAAATGGGGAGTCAGTTGATGTCTTCGTCAAACGGTTCCGAAACAAATCGGTAAACTACCGAGATCCACTCACAGAAGAGTTCATCCTACAGACATGTCACAACAACTTGTCATTGGATGTATTAGAGGTAATGGGGGTTGTGCCCTCTAAAACTTGGAAAGAATTAAAGGTGAGAGGTGAGCAAGCTGAACGCTTTCTCAAGAGGAAGAATTTGGAGAGGGGTCAGCCACCAGCTAATACTCAAAAATAGAACTTTAATCCTTGAGGCAGAGGAAGAGGGTCCACGGCAGCTGTTGATGCTAATCAAACATCACAACAGCCGCAACAACAACCGCAGCAATCATCTTTCCAACTGGCGCCAAATCAGAATCAACAACCTCCGAGGCAACCTAAGACTTCAGAGCCCAGATTCCCGAAGGAGTATTCTTTCAAGGATGATGAAGTACCAGTTATCTTCAACTATCTGTTAGACAACAACAAGATCAAGCTTCCACCGGTCACAAACCAAGAAGAAGCAAAGAAGACTAATGATCCGAAGTATTGTGCATATTACAGAATGGTCCACCATCCCACTAAGGCGTGTTATGTCTTAAAAGACAAAATACAAACCTTAATCGATGTTGGTATCGTAACGCCGAAACCAAAAGAGAAAAAAGTAGGTGCGAATGCGGTGTCTATTAGCTTCGGATCGGTTCCTTTATCCTGGTTTCAAGCTGAGCCGGTATCAAAGGTTAAAAAGCAAACCATCAACGATAACCCTCATGGACAGTGCCAAAAGGGACTCGTGTCACACACGACCCCCAACGACGAAATCCTTTGGGTTCATCCAGATTTGCTTGAAGATGAACAATGGACAACATCCACGTCAAAGAAGAACGTAAAAGGGAAGGGAAAAGAGAAGTCCTGTTACGGAGCCTCGGCAATTCCTGAGAAGAATGATGAAGAGATCTCAACTTTACCACTTTCTGAGGGAGAGCAGGAAGTTTTCGCTACTAGAAGTGAAAACGAATACAGTTTCAATTACCCAAGCGCATCCGAGCAATTAGCCGAGTAAGGGGTAGTTAAAGCGGTACCTACTAAGACTTTGGCAGAGCTGGGGGTGATTACAAGTCCACCAGTAGCAGTCGAAAAGCCTCAAAGAGTTGATAAGCAAAAGGAGAAGGAACCCCAACATAAAGAGGTTCAAGTTCCGAAGCAGTCTCGTTTCAATCGACCGATTGGACGAGATAAACCGGAAAGCTCGAATACTTCATACCGCTTCGATGTCATGACTCAATTGGCTAATATCCCAGCAAGAATCACGCTATATGAGTTATTACGCCTCTCAAAAGATACCAGAGAAGCTTTACAAGAAGCCTTGGCCGATTCTGAGGTATTCCTTACTCAGATTAAGCCAACTCCTGAAGAGCCAGAGTCATCAGTTCAGCATTGCAATCTAGCAGCCACAAAATTCCCTTACATCGCTTTCACAAAAGAAGATATGCAAGTCAGGAATTTGAAACATGATAGGCCTCTATATTTCACCGGATATATTGGTTCGAGCGTTGTCAACCGGATTCAAGTGGATCCGGGTTCCGCCGTTAGCATCATTCCACTACGATTGATGTACCACCTCGGAATTCCTGCCAGCACGCTAGCCTCCATGGGAACTGTCATCTACGGATTCAATACTAGTAGGTCAAGACCGTTGGGAAAAATTCGGGTGAAATATCAACTCGGAGACTTTAAGTCTAAAGTCACCTGCTATGTGATTGATGCAGAGACTTCCTATAACTTACTGTTGGGTCGCCCATGGATTCACAGTAACCTTATAGTTCCTTCCACCCTCCATCAGTGTCTGAAATATGTTGACACTAACAATGAGGTTAAGAAGGTGGTCGCGGATAAGCAACTATTTAAGGGATTAGAAAATTATTTTACTGATTCCCTTCTTTATGGTACTGAATCCGATACTAAACCATCGGCTCATGGTACGGACAGCGGAGAAGAAGCTGATACCGAAGCTAGGCTCGATTATAGTGAAGGTCTTGTGCTAAATGATATTGAACCTCTTATAATCGATATTGACGGTGGTAATTCGTCGGATGAAAGTTGTAACTGGCAACTTACCGATGAAATAATAAACGATGATTTAGAGTACTCGCATTGTCTCGATAATGTAATGCAGGAATTGTATGATGACCCTAATCTACACATGCCACTTCGTTCGTCTTGTACGACAACGAAACACATCCAAAGTTCATTCGGGACGACTATGATCCTACCCGTAAAGACAGTGGGTGAAAAAGAAATAGTCTTTGGAAAAGGGGAGCCATCCCCTACCCCAGATCTTTTCTTAGACACCAATTCGGATGATGAAGAACCCGGACGACATTTCTCTCGGTACAGTTCACAAGCGAATGGTTACATAATGAACCAAGGCTATGACCTCTCGCTCAGTGAAGGTCTTCATTTTGGTCAAGGCGTCAGGGTTCCACCCCATCCTGCCTATGTACCAAAAGGGAGACCTGATAATTATTATAGCTATAAAAGGGGTCTAGGTTATGTTTCGTCATTTGATGATGAATATTGCCAAGAGATCATTAGTTAGCTAAAAGTAAAAGCGGGTATTCGTCCGATGCGTCAACCTGGGATTCTGACATGAGCATTGGAGAAAGATTTAAAACCCTAATGTTGAACATGGCGACAGTTGATCCTTCCACAACCGAAGGAGACGATCAGTTGCCCACTTGGGAAGACCCCTGGATACATTACATGAATATCCAATACGGTGATCGATTTGAGCAAAGGGAACCTCCTACTGAGGATAAAGTAATCCAAGTTAATATGGGTGACGAAAGTAACCCGAAACCTATATTTATTAGTGGTGATCTTCCGTCGGATAAAAAGAAGAATTAATCACCCTCATTAGAGAGTATATCGACGTTTTCGCATGGAATTACGAAGATATGCCCGGACTCGATCCAAATGTAGCAATGCACAGCCTTAACATTAAACCGGATGTCAAACCCGTCAAACAACAACAAAGACGGTTTCGTCCGCAAATTATGGAGGCAATAGAAACTGAAGTAAAGAAACTGATTGATTCAGGTTTTGTCAGAGAAGAACAACATCCCGAATGGTTGGCCAATATTTTTCCAGTCCTTAAAAAGAACGGAAAGATCAGAATCTGTATTGACTTCAGAGATCTGAATACCGCCTGTCCTAAAGATGACTTCCCCCTACCAATTACGGATGTCATCATTGACAACACATGCGGGTTTGAGAGAATGTCATTTATGGATGGATTTTCTGGATATAATCAGATCAAGATGCACCCAGACGATGAAAAGCATACAGCATTCAGAACACCCCTTGGTGTCTTTTGTTATACTGTTATGCCTTTCGGTTTGAAGAACGCCAGTGCTACGTATCAACGAGCAATGGCGAAGATCTTTCAAGAATACCTTCGGAAGACAATCGAATGCTATGTTGATGACCTGGTCGTTAAGAGCCGTGATAAAAACGATCACATTAACGATCTGAAAACGATGTTCGATCTTATGAGGAGTCATCAGCTAAAAATGAACCCGACTAAATCCTTCCTTGGAACGTCGAGCGATAAATTTCTTGGGTTCGTCGTCACCACAAAAGGTATTCATATCGATCCTGATAAGGTGAAAGCGATACATGAGTTACAACCCCGAGAAATCTTAAAGAACTCAGAGGGTTACAAGGTCGATTGGCATATATCCGTCGATTTATATCAAATCTGTCCGGAAAATGTCAACCGTTCTCTAAACTCACAAAGAAAGGCGTGTCGTTCATTTGGGATGAAGCATGTCAAAAGGCGTTCGAAGATATTAAAGCATATCTAGCGAATCCACCTATTCTCGTTGCACCAAAATCGGGCAGACCGTTTTTGATTTATGTCAAAGCGACGAGCCATTCGTTAAGTGCATTACTCGCACAAGACGACGATAACGGTCACAAACAAGCTGTGTATTATCTGAGTCGTACATTAGTAGGAGCTGAGTCTCGTTATCCGATGATTGAGAAAGAATGCCTCGCCTTGGTATTCGCAATCCAGAAAATACGATATTATTTAGTTGGACAAACAATTTATGTTATTTCCAACATAAACCCAATCCGGGTATTCATGACCCAACCGGCCTCCATGAATTGGTGTTTAGCTAGGTGGACGATACTCTTATCGCAATATGATTTGTATTTCAAGCAACAAAAATCAGTTAAGGGACGATCTATTTGTGATCTTCTGGCGGAAAACCCTACGAAAGATGCAGTCGAGTTGTACGACGATTTGCCGGATGAAACTCACGAAGTTAATACCACCTCACATCAACAAGTGTGGCAATTATACTTCGATGGGGCTTCCCGCGCAACCAACATGGCGAGCGCGTCCGGATGTTCTAAAATCTCCTCAGGAATGGGGGTCGTTTTAGTTTCCCCAGAAAAGCATGTCTTACCTAGAGCATACTCATTGATCGAACCATGCTCTGTTTTAGTTTCCCCAGAAAAGCATGTCTTACCTAGAGCATACTCATTGATCGAACCATGCTCTAATAACATGGCCGAGTACAACGCATTAATAATTAGAGTTAATTTTGCCAAAGAGCTGGGGGGTCAAATACCTTGAAGCTTTTGGGGATTCTCAATTAGTAGTTAATCAGATACGAGGAGAGTATGAAGTCAGAAATCGAGATCTGATTCTATACCACCAGGTGGCCATTGAGATGGCAAGCTCGTTTGAAGAATTTTTCATCGAGTACGTTTCGCGTCTCCAAAATGCATATGCAGACGCATTGGTGGCATTGTCGGTATCTTTGGCTCAGCCTCCAAAAACAGAACAATTAATTACAGTGAGAACTCACCAGCTTATTGTTCCAATCTACGATTCGATCGCCAAAGAAGCCCACTCAACGAGAGTTGAACCCGAAGTTCAAGATTGGCGTTTTCCTATTATCGATTATGTCCTGCATGGTATCTTACCTGAAGATGTAAGAGAAAGAGATTCGATTCGGCGAAGGGCGCCGAGGTTTTACTACAACACTGCAGCACAAATGTTATATCGGCGGTCGTATGATGGTCTATTACTTTGTTGTTTATCCAACAAGGAAGCAGAACAAGCACTCAAAGAGGCGCATGATGGGACATGCGGTGCACATCAGCCCGGTCCTAAACTCTGCGACCGACTTAGGAGAATTGGATATTACTGGCCAACTATGGTAAAGGATGCAGTCGACTATGCCCGACGATGTCAAGTATGTTAATTACATGCAAATTATATGCACCAGCCTCCAGAACATCTACACCCGTCAGCAACTTCATGGCCATTTGAAAATTGGGGAATGGATATTGTAGGTCTTATTTTCCCGCCTTCGGTTAAAAGGGACCGTTTCATTCTGGCAATCACCGATTACTTCTTGAAATGGGCAGAAGCAGTTCCACTTAAAGAGGTGAAGATGAGTGATGTTATCAAATTTATTAAACACCACATCATATATTGGTATGGTGTCCCGAGGCGAATAGTGCACGATAATGGTCCTCAATTCGTTAGCAACACATTTATCAAGTTCTGCGGTAAATTTGGGATTAAAGATGTTTCATCAACTGCTTATAATCGCACAGCTAACGGATTGACTGAAGCCTTTAACAAGACCATTATCAAGATTTTGGCAAAACTTGTGAAAACCAATAAACGAGATTAGGACGACAAACTCGGCGAAGCCCTCTGGGCTTATCGTACGACTGTCCGCACGCCTATAGGAACAACTCCATACTCTTTAACATATGGATGTGAAGCCGTCTTTCTTTTGGAAATACAAATTCCTTCCCTCCGTATTGCTCTCGCAACGGGAATGACGACGGAAGAAAATCATCAGAAACGTCTCAAGGAATTAGAGATGTTAGATGAGAAACGCTTGGAAGCTCAACAACAAATCGAGTTTTATCAATCTAGAATTTCTCGGGATTTTGATAAAAAAGGTCCGACGACGAAGTTTTAAAGAAGGAGATTTGGTTCTCACTGTTCGAAGGCCTATGATTCTCAACTCTAAGAAGAAAGGAAAATTCTAACCCAAATGGGAAGGACCGTTTGTGATAGAAACAGTCTATTCAAACGGTGCATACCGTCTGATTACCCAAGATGGCAACAAATTAATGATGCCAATAAACGGGAATTTCCTAAAAAAATATTATCCGTAATATGTTCAGGATAACCTATGTAAAACGGGAAGTTCCTAGAGAATCATGTATAGGATATTTCGGGATAACCCGAGATCAGTTAATTGTTCTAAATGAGAAACTGATCATTTGAATAATTCATTCTTGATTATCATAAAGTTCTTTTACAGCTTTTGTTGAGATGAGATTCCAATCTATAAACAGTTAATCTTTTCTCACAAGATCCCTCACCGATCAAATCGATCAACGAAGGGTCCACCGAAATCCGTCATGGATTAAAATCATTCAGACCCCTACTAGGTCTAAGCCTTTAATACTCCCATTGCCCATTTGGTCAAACATTTAAACAGTTAGGACCAAAACCAAAATCTCATCTCGATTCCTTCTATGAACGAGAGGTCCATAAATCGAGCGATCAAACCTTCCTACAGTTAGGATCGCCTCAAAACTCCCTCTTGGTCAAACCTTACTATAGTTAGGACC
>NC_033797.1:52613647-52660955 GCF_001876935.1 Asparagus officinalis
CCGGTTGCATTGCGTAATAATATGGAGAAAGAAGCATCGAAAATTATTATGGAGTATTGTGGGTTCTTCGGAAAATTGTGCTCGAAAGTTATAGATGTGAAGGAATTTAAAAAGCTTGAAACAGACGTATCATTAATTTTATGCAACCTGGAGTTAATATTTCCTCCTTCCTTCTTCACGGTCATGGTCCATGTTACTCAACATCTAGCTAGCGAGGCAATCATTGCGGGTCCTGTATCTTACCGTTGGATGTACCCAATTGAGAGGTAAGGGACTCCACCCAGTGCATTAATTTCATATGCAATGTATACAGCTAATATTTGTCCTTTTCATGATTTTCTTTAGATTAGATTTTTGTAGTTCATAAAATTTTAATTATTGTAGATATTTGGGGTTTATGAAGCGTCTAGTTCGCAATCGAGCTCATCCTGAGGGTTCTATGGCTGAAGGTTATGTGACCAACGAATGTCATACGTTTGTATCACGTTACATGTGCAACCGCGTAAAAGCTGATCAGCCCCCAACTAAGGAGAAAAAACTCGTAAAATATCCAAGATCTGACTTGGAGCAGGTTCATGCATATGTATTGAATAATCTTGACATTTTCAGCGATTATCGAAGGTAATGTACATTAATTTAGGAATAG
This sequence comes from Asparagus officinalis, assembly GCF_001876935.1. NCBI lineage: Eukaryota > Viridiplantae > Streptophyta > Magnoliopsida > Asparagales > Asparagaceae > Asparagus > Asparagus officinalis. Next base: position 52,614,294 of record NC_033797.1, read on the forward strand.
GATGACACTTGTATTATTTACATTCATTGTATCAATACAATCTCATTGTTGTATAAATAGGCGACATTTGGAGAAGCTTAACAATGAAATATCAGGCAGGAATACAGCACATGATATCCAAAAAAACACATCAAAGATTTTCCCGATTGGTTCAGAACCGATGTAAGTAGCGTAGAAGTAGTATTGTATTTTTTATTTTTAAATTTTTAAGCAAACTCGGAGATCATTTTATTCAATTGATGCTTGAATTAGGTTGATAAAGACGTTCTTGCTGGTGCCGTAATCTCTGAAGATATTTTAGTACACACACAATGTCCTTACTATGAAGTGAGACGATATAGTGAACACATCATTAATGGGTATAAGTTTAAAACAGTGGCGACCGATGATAAGAGGGTAACGCAAAATAGTGGGGTCATGGTCTGTTTTGCTCAAGAATGTTTTTCTAGCATAAGAGATCAAAACCCAGTTGAAGCTGACATCTTATATTATGGCCAGTTGGAAGATATTGTAGAGATAATTTACGGCTATGGTAAAAAAAAATTAGCGTAATTATTGCATGTTTAAGGTTCGTTGGAGTCCTGCCAAACCGCGTAAGGATCATTATGGGTTTACACTAGTAAACCTCGACAAAGAGATATACCTAGATGAGAAGTTCATATTCGCAGAACAGGCGGACCAGTGCTTCTATGTGAAAGATCCAAGGGTTGCCGCCGATTGGGTCGTGCTATACAAGGAGCCAAGATCTATTGTCCTTCCTAATAATAACGCCGATAGTGATGAGGACAATGAACCAATTGGTTCTTCTGATGATATTTGGCAGAATTTCTCTTACCCTCAGAATGTCATGCTTGATTTAACAGATACGGAGATTCAGGCTGACAACCCAATTTTAGACGGGGATAGAGAACCGGAGGCAGATGTGCAACTAGAATCAACTACTAGTAGACGAAAGCAAGCAACATTAAATATAGCCCGAATAATACAAACAATACCTCGTTCAATACGAAAATAGCAAGTTGTAGAAGGTATATTATGTATGTCATTTAAATGTTTAATTGCAGTAAATGTTTATCTTGTGAATTAGTAGGCAAATATTTCATATTGAACTCTGCTAATTCCATGTTACAGATGAAGAACTCGAGGTTATTCGATCGATCACGTGATCGGTCACGATCTACGAGCCTAGGCTCAGAACAGCTTCAGGAGGCCCTAGGCTCAGAACAGCTTCAGGAGGCACGCATTTCATCCCATACGGATAGTGGTATGAATTTCAATTATCTTTTACAACTCAAAGTAGACATATGAAACATCATTTAGGCTAAGTTGTTTTTATATGAGTAGATGATGCGGAATTATCGGGTCGTCTACGGGACACGACTCTAGCATTCTCGCCTCATATAGGTATTAATCATATATGTGTTTGTAATATTTATCCAATCATATTTAAAGTCCAGCTTTTGTATTTAAAAATATATGTGTTTGTAATATTTATCCAATCATATTTAAAGTCCAGCTTTTGTATTTAAAATCTATTGTATATTAGCAATATTAATTTTTATTTACATACATAATTTGGCATGCATTGATTTTTCTTCACCCGGAGCCACTGATTCACATGCAGAGTCCTCCCACACTGAAGGTAATGGTGTCGCAATATATTTATTTTTGCTTTGCATCTCAATATAATGATCCTTCAATTTTCTCGTATTGATTATCTTCTTTAATCATTGTAGAGGGTTCTTGGACACCATCGTCTTCGCATGATACGCAGGGGGCCGAGTTGCGTTTGTGGACCCCTGACATCCCCAATCTACCATTGCCTCCAGACTCGATCATATCAAAGACTAATGCTTTGAAGTATCATCCACTTGCACTCAAAAGGCTAGATGAACTAAAGCCTATGATGCAAGTTAGAAAGCAAGTTGCAATCGCTGCGAGGGATAGAGAAGTGGAGAGAGGTAAATATAATAATTTTGTCTCATTGTTTTTGCCTTTTTATACTTAACTTCCAAAGCGAGATGCAACTGGACCGGGAGGACGTGGTGGAAGCAAGCCTGATTCCAAACAGGCACCGAGAGGCTTTCGGGGAATTCTTCAGTGGGTTGATAACTTGCCGATCGGCCCGTGGTCAAAAAAATTTAATAACTACATCGGCGTTTTAGTACGGCGGGCTCAAGTCATAAACCCATACTTCAAATTCAAGGAGCTTCCATGGTCCGCATACGAGGATATATAGAGAGAGTTGATGGTATATGATCATTACTTCTTTAATTTTTTTTGATATAGAATACGTTTACAAAATGCTTAGATATCTTATATTTTTACATGCAAAATTGTAGAAATACTATTGTCTTGAGGACTACCCGGGGGCGTGGCACTATGTTTTCAATATCAAAGTTGAGGCCGTGCTCAAACAGTGGCGACATGAGCTGAAGATATCAACATATGATAAATATACCCAAGACTGGCAGAGATTTTTAAATCTCGATGAGAGGGTGGATCTCGATCATTTCACGGCTCTTCTTTTTTATTGGGATACCGAGTCCGCACAGGTACGAGTACATTATCAGGTTGCGTACATGAGCATATTGTAAATGCAATTTATTTTTAACACGCGTAATTTTTGTAGGATAAATCTAAGAAGGGCTCGACGAACCGACATAGCAAGCGCAAGCTTGACCACCACTTGGGATCGAGGTCCTTTGCCAACCTTGAGTATAGATATTGTCGAGACACGGTATAATATTTAAAGTTGATGTATTCACATGCTAACACCTTCAATTTGGCCAAACTCTTCGACATTTCCTATTATATTTTGTAGGGGAAGCCGATAATGCCGATCAATTTGAAGGCAAAGTTAGCTTACGGCACATTTCACTCAACATATAAAGATGAAGAGAAGATTAAAGAAAACATGGTGTTGGTGGTAATTATTTTTCAACAAATATAAATTAATAACTATTACGTTGTTGTACATTTCATTAATTAGGAGTTTAAACTTTTGTAACTTGAAATCATTATTTGCCAATTCAATATATATCTATTTTCTGTATGTGATTTAGGATAATATTGCTGCCGCGTCGAAGGATGCAGCACTACGTGCTACCCAAGAAGCTGCTGATGACCCTCATGTTTTGTCAAGAGAGGAAAGTAATGTCATTGCAATGAATGTGATGGGGTATAATAACCGGGGTAGATACCCATTGATGGGGGTTGGAGCTCAGCGGGGTACCTCCAGAAAATCCTCCACGGCATCCTCGACAACCTCGACTGCAACTACATCATCAAACAGAACTCACACCATTTCTACAATTATGCGCGTCAACCGTTATCTGCACGGTAAGATCGACCCTACTTTACTCATGCAGATGACGAAGGCTATGTGTTCAGATTTGCCTCCATCCCCTACTAGCGACGATGTTTTTAGACACATCGTTTTATGCTTGTCCGGGAAGATTTCAGCTGAATTATTTGGAGAAGTTTTGGACCAAATAGATTTAGACGCTGGCGCACAGGTAAATTAATAATATGTCTTATATTGTTAAATGTCGTTCTCTAAATGTAAATCTATTAATTTTCAGGCTGGACTTGCTGGCGGAAGCAGTAGTGGCGTGCAGAGGAGGGAACATGACGATGAGGATGACTCTTGATTTTATGAGGTAAGTTAGTTAATTGTATGTGTGTATGTGTATGTAGAGATAAAATGATGTCAATTTTGTATATTAGTCTTATCACAACAAAAAGCTCCATGCATGACTTACTAGTTAAATTGTGCCAGTTAGAAGCCATACGCATAGGATGCTTTCGTTGGATCGATGTATATATATATATATATATATATAAGGTAATAATAACAAACGAGTGTTCGAAAGAATGAGATATCTGAAGAAAACAAATAATTGAATACTATTAGAACTTATACCAGAAAAATTCATGCTTACAATGGCCAGTTCTTTTCATTCTTTTCTCTCGGAGGTAGGCCGACACCCCAATTGTTCGTCTCATAACTGAAATCAAGCCTAAAACATATGGAACACATTCATCAGTCATTTCCAAATGATAAGTTTATAATGATTTAAAGATCACATCTACTGTTTTAAAGATACAAGAGCAACTAATAAAGAAAAGTTCACACTGAAAGTCAGACAGGATGAGAAAATCTTCAGTTGACAATACGAAATTTAAATGTGAACTAAACAATGCACTCTCAAAAGAATAACGAAGCCAACCTATTGAACCAATCGCCTGAGTTATAAGAGTCGCGGTCAAGTGACTTGGAACGCAGTATCTCATCACCAGAATGAAAAAATGGCACTCCCTTGAAACGAAAAGGTTAGACATTAGGAGGGTGGAGTGCCAAGGAAAAAATTGTATGACAGCGACAATGAGACTTTCCAAAGCAAAGCAACATTTATCATATCAAAATTTCTAACTAAATAAGTTGAATATAGTAACTAATTAATGAAGCGGATGGACTTATCCACCTTGTACTAGAAGTCAGTGGTAGCTTTGATTTACTTGCTGTCCATGTCTATCCTCTAGCTTTTTTCAATTTGACCCTGCTGTTAGTATCTGAAGCTAGTTTATGTTGTTGTTTTTTTTTTTGAGGTAAAAGCAATTGATAGTCAGACATGCTACAGACATCCCATGATAGGATGCATAATTCTAAGGCACACATTCAAGTTACTCTATCCAGTTTCTTTTGTTTTCAAGGTTGTTCTTGAGTTGTTATAATTCTGATACCGCTATCTCGATGCTTTTGGGTAAAAGCTACAGCCGACTAGCTGTAAAATCTTGCTACGAACTTGGACATCATTTGTCTTATTTATGCTTGTTTTGATTTTTTTAGCTCCACCATTCTTGGACTACATCAATATGCCTGCAATTCAATGTTAGTTTCTTGGAAGTTTGGTAGCTTTCGTTATGCTTAACTTGTCACGATATCTCAGTTATATGACAAGTCAGGTTTGATTTGGTTCAAGGTTTGCAAGGTTTGATTCATTCAAATTTTCTTCTTGTTTGACTGAATGAAATTCCCCGAACTTTACTGTACATGTTTCAATCATTCCATTTTCCTTCAGCTCCGACCAAAATTACCAGAATCTCCAGTAATATGAAGCACATTTCCCTTCCTAACCTCATCTGCTGATATTTTCAGCTTTCAGGTCCTTTTGTTTTCAAATTTTCGGTTTTCAAACGGTTTTGCTTTCTAAAAAATGGGGATCCTCTGTATGTTATGGCCACCCACTGAATATTATTTGGATTGCATAATCGCTGTGAGAGTAAAGTGCTCTCACAATAATTTTTAAAGCATCTGTATGATTTAGGCGTTGAACATAAATGTAATTATGAAGTTAAATGTTCCTATTTTGCTGGTTACTTCATTCTGGTTATTAGTTACTACTCATATTTTTTTTTTTATTCTGAAGTGAACACATCTGTTATAATGTTTTTGTGAGACAAACAACTTGAAATGACCTCATTCTCTACAGTCTTTTGCTGAGTTCTGTTTAATATGTGCAGTTAAGTGGTTGATTGAAGGGGGGAAAATAAAAGAAAAGCATTGACTCAATTATGTAGAGTAAATAATCAAAGCACAATCTTCACTAACATTTCATTCCATTTGCTCACTTTACCAACATCGAAGTATTTAGTAGAATGCACACTTAATAGTTTACGTACGCATGTTTCTGTTGTTGTAGTTCCCATAACAGTAGATAAGTTGCATATGTTTTGTTCTTTCTATGTTTATTCCATTTGCTCACTGTTACCCCTTCGTTGTAGGAACGGTGGCAATCACTTCTAAGCCAAGGGAGGAGTGTTATTGTTGTTGGTGATCTCTAGAGGAAAAAATGCTCGTGGACTTGGATATCGGTTTGTCATATTTTTAAATAATCATGTGTGACTTTGTTGTGGAAAAAATAATCATGTGTGACTTGGATATCGGTTTGTGTTGAGCCCAAAAACAAACAGTGAGTTGATTGAGTCAGTTTACAAATTTATATGCGTATGTGGATGATTATAAGTTGGCAGACGAGAGAGATGGGAGAGATGATATGTATATGTGATTTTTATGTGTGACTTTGTTGTGATTTTTATTGTTGATTATATATGTGATTTTTATTGTGAAATTTGTGTGATTTTTATTATGAAATATGTGATTTTTATTATGAAATGTGTAAACTGGATTATACAGGTATTTGTGTGAAATTTGTGTGATTTACAACCAATTTGTGTGAAATTTGTGTGCATTCCAGAATGATTTACAGGTATCCCAGACGGATTTTTTACATTCCAGACGAAAATATCCGCCTGGGATGTAAAAACGTCTGAGTTGATATTGGACAACCTAGACGGAATTTTCCGTCTGGGTTGCTAATATCCCAGACGGATATTTCCGTCTGGGTTAAATAACCCAGACGGAAATTTCCGTCTGGGATGTTGATTAAGGCAGACGGAATTTTCCGTCTGGAAAATTCCGTCTGCATTACTTATTACAGACGGAAAAATTCCGTCGCTTAAGTATTACGGACGGTTTTTTTTTCCGTCTAAAAAATTCCGTCTGGATTATATTACAGACGGAATTTTCGTCTAGAATAACTTATTCTAGACGGAAATAAATTAGACCCGTATTCCAGACGAAATTCCGTCTGGAATACATTTTCTAGACGGAATTCAAGTTATTCCAGACGGAATTTTCCGTCTGGAATAAGTCGTTTTCTACCAGTGTTCATTTGCAGGCTACACAAGTGTCTTATATACTGAAGACAACTGAAGCTTATCACCAATGCAACATTCAGTTAACATATTCTTTGTATTATCAGCATTACCAAACTTATTCAGCAACATGTCTCTCACTTTAAGGAGCTGCCCCCACATCCATGAATCATTAGCCTTTGATTGAACTGCCCATATGCTTTGATTTTTAGATAGCTACCATGTATCCACTTGATCTATAGGAGGTCTTTTTTGAGATGAATCATCCACAGGAGCTTTGTAGCAGCAGCGTAGTTCCAAAACTTAGCTGAAAAAAATCCCTAAACCCCCTTGTTCTTTCCTTTGACAGACAGCTTCCCAGTTCACCAAATGAAGTTTTCATCCCCACAAAAATTCTGAGCACATTCTGTCGATTTTCTCTAAAACTTTTATTGGCAATATGTAATTGCTAAGCCAGTAAGTTTGAATGCCCAAAATAATAGATTTGATCAATTCAAGTTTACCGGCATAAGTCAGACATTTCTTTTGTTGCCAGGATTGAAACTGATTGCTGATTTTTCTAATAAGGCTAGAGCAGTCAATGTATGAGAGTCTTTTTGCATTCAATGGTAAGCCCAAATATTTCATAGGTAGCACTCCCTCAGGGAATTTCAGATAATTGCATATCTGATCTTTAAGGCTATTATTAACTCCACTCAAGTAAACAGAGCACTTTCTGGAATTAGCTTCCAAACCAGAGACTTGTCCAAACTCTTGAAGGCATGTAAAATTTTTTCAAATAGAGTTCATATCAGCTTTACAAAACAGTAGCAAGTCATCAACAAAGATTAAATGGTTAATCTTCAATCTGTAACATTTCGGGTGGAATTTGAACGAAGAATCATCTTTTAGAGTATTGAGCTTTCTAGATAGGTGTTCCATCCCAATGACAAAAAGATAGGGGGAGAGTGGATCCCCTTGTCTCAGTCCTCTTGCACCATGAAAGTAACCATGCAGTCCACCATTTAAAGATAAGGAGAATTTGGGAGTGGAAATGCATTCCATGATCCAACAAATCATGTTATTAGGAAAGCCTAATCCAATCAACATACTCCTTATGAAATCCCAACTAATAGTGTCGAAAGCCTTCCTTAAATCAACATTCAGCATAGCTCTAGGAGAGTTATTTTTCCTACCATAGTGCTTAATAGATCATGAGCCAACAAGAAGTTACTAGAAATGAGCCTTCCCTTTACAAAAGCACATTGTGCATTATTAATTAGATAGCCCATGATTTTTTGCACCCTAGTAGCAATAACTTTAGAAATGATCTTATAAATGACATTGCAACAAGATATAGGCCGATAATCAGCAACTGACATAGGATTGAGCACCTTGGGAATAAGAGTAATAGATGTGTTATTAAGGGAACCCAAAAGTGTACCTGAGTGAAAGAATTCCTCAACTACTAGAAATAGATCCTCATTGATAACACTCCATGCAGATTTGAAGAAGTAAGCATTGAAGCCATCAGGTCCAGGAGCCTTGCTGTCAGGCATTGAGAATAATGCTTGTTTGATCTCTTCCCTAGATACAGGAGAACTCAGAGCATTCTGTTGATCAGAAGTTTAAGTAGGACCATTAGAGATTATATTAGAATCAGCAATTGAATTGGCCTTAGTATATCCCAGTAGCTTCTTGTAGTAATCAATGAGTTCTGATGCAATTCCAGGCAAGTCAGAAATTCTAGAATATCCCAGTAGCTTCTTGTAGTAATCAATGAGTTCTGATGCAATTCCAGGCAAGTCAGAAATTCTAGAGCCATCTGTAGTGTAAATTGACATAATTCTGTTCTGGTGCCTCCTAGATTTCATAACTGAGTGAAAGAAATGAGAGCCCTTATTAGAATGAAGACCCCATTTGATATTTGCTTTTTGCCTCAAAAATGAATTTTCATTTTCCAATAATACAGCATATTTCTTGACCCCATTTGATATTTGCTTTTTGCCTCAAAAATGAATTTTCATTTTCCAATAATACAGCATATTTCTTAGTGCACTCTTTCTCCTTTGAAATCAAAATAAAATGAATTTTCATTTTCCAATAATACAGCATATTTCTTAGTGCACTCTTTCTCCTTTGAAATCAAAATAGCATTAAAAAGATCTTTGCTCAGTTTGGATTGGATATCCAATAGTTCAGTTTGAGCTCTTAGAACTTGCTGTCTTATGTTCATGTAATTCTTCCTGTTGAGGTCCTTAAGAGCATGCTTGAGGCTTTTGAGTTTTGAATAGAATCTGTACATATTATACCCCCTGACATTGTGATTCCAAGCTGACCTCACCACTTCTAAAAAGTCAGGATGTTTAGCCCACATATTGAAAAATTTAAAAGGCTTTTTAACTTCAAAAATGTCATCACCAATAGTGATAAGTCCACGGGAGTGATCGGAGCAAAGGGGCATCAAATATTCCACTTGACTTGTAGTATAATGGTGAACCCAATCTTGATTGACCAAGGATCTGTCTAACCTACTTCATACTCTTGTTTCAGCATCCTGCTTATTACTCCATGTGAAAAAACACTCAGTAGTTTTAATGTGACTCAGTTGACTAAATGAGATAAAATCTTGAAAGTCTTCATTTCCAGCACCAGAAGCACCTCCAATTTTTTAATCTCCATTTACAATAGCATTAAAATCCCCACCCACAAACCATGGGCAGTCAACACTCCTTTTGAAAGTTAATAGATCTTCCCAAAGAGATTTCCTTTCATCATTCAGGTTGTGAGCATAAACTGCAGTGAAAAGGCATGACAATTTGTCATCCTTAGATTTTATAGCACAGGTGATATATTGATCAGAGGATTTGACCTCTTGAACTGAAAGCATTTCACTATACCATAGTACCCATATTCTAGCATTATTTGCCAATTGCTTATTTGATATCCACTTCCACTCTTTTGCAATTTTCTTGCCAATAAATTGCAATTTCTTATCCCCAACAATTTTAGTTTCTAAGAGTACTAGAAAAGAAATATTGTACTCTTGAATAATTTTTTTCACTATTCCATGTTTAGAGGATTTGTTAAACCCCCTAACATTCCAAATAGCTAAGTGCATTATTGATAAGTACCCCCTCTATCAGCATTAGAGGGATCCAAATCAAAAATTTGGTGATCAAGAATAGAAAATTGAGAGGCTTCCACTGATGTTCCAGGATCACTCATAATAGGTCTTTTTGCAGTGTTAGCTCTAGTGACAAAAGTAAATCCACTTGAATTAATAGGAGGAGAGCAAGAGTAAGCTTTCTGTTTCACTTTCTCAGCTTGATTGAAATCTGTGCATGTTTTCCCAGTCTGCAGAGAAACAGGAAAATTTTGTGCATGTTTTTCCAGCAGTGCATGTTTTACAGGAGCTGTATCAATTAGAACCTTCTCAGATTCTTTAGCAATTGATCCTTGAAAATTTAGCACCACATTCTTATCAGAAAAGATACCCCTCTCTACAGCCTCCCTCACTTCATTAGCAACACTGGAAGGTTTATTAACAGGCTCCCTCACTTCATTAGAAACACTAGGTACAGGTTTATTAACAGGCACGCACACTCTTTTTGGAACATGTTTCCTGCAGTGCTGAGAATCATGTCCTACACTATTACAAAAGGAGCACCATCTTGGTTTGAACTCATAAACCACCTTTTGATGATAACTTTTACCATCCGGACCTTGAATTTCAATTTGATCAGGTAGTGGTTCTTTAAAAGGCAAATCAACTTCCAACAAAACCCTTGCATAACTCAACCTTGGTCTTGAGGCAGTTAGCTTATCAGTAGCAATAGGACATCCAATCAAACTAGCAATCTTACTAATTCCAGTGGAACTCCACAAATTCAACCTTAGGTTAGGAAATTGCACCCATATGGGGTAATTTTGGTCTTGTAGTTTCTCTATGTCCATATCAATTGTCCATGGCTTTAAAACAAGAGAACGTGGGCCAAAGAACTAAGAACCACCTTCCAATATCCCTCTCATACTGCTCTCATTTTGGAATTCAAACAGGAATATACTACAGGATCTGAAATAGATACACTAGAACACTAGAGGGGGGGTGAATAGTATTCTTTTAAAATTTATGCAAAGTAGATTATAAATTGTAAAGAAAAATGGCAATCTCAGAAATTCACAATCACAAACACAAAGTTTTATACTGGTTCCACCAATCAAGTGTACATCCAGTCCCCAAGCAAATCCCGCTTGAGAGTTTCCACTATGATTTTGAATAAACTTACAAAATCAAAAGCAAACCTGACCAATTTGCAAGTCCCTGTAAATTGCAACACCAATTGACAAACACATTGTCAATTTGCACACCAATCTCTAAACCAAGAGATTAACACCTCTCACAACTCGAGAGAACTTTTGAAGCAACAATTTCAATTCCTATAAGCCTTGATTTGTAGTGTAGTGTAGTAGTGGCTTAGGAATGATTCTAACTTCTGTAAATTGCCTAAATAATAAGTATTTGAATGATGTTCAAAGGTAATTTCAGAAACTTTTCTTTTTCTCAAAATCTGAATATTTTTCACTTAAAAAATACACAAAGATCAAAGCTTATGGGTATGTAAATCTCTCCATTTTTTCTAAACAAATAACCTATTTATAGCCCTTAAAAAGAAAAGTTTTTGAACTTTAAAAACGTTTAAAAACGGCTATAAACATTCATATATTCAAACTTTAAATTCTGGAAAAACTGTATCTGTAGTCGACTACAAGACTGATTAGTCGACTACACTGAGTTTAAACAGACTCTGTGTATTCAGAAAATTTCTCAGTAGTCGACTATAAAGTTCATTAGTCGACTATACTGTAATTTAACAAAAACTTAGAAAATGAATTTTGCCTTCAGTAGTCGACTATAATATCAATTAGTCGACTATACTGTAAAATAACAGAAACTTATGTTTCTGTCATAAACTTTAGTAGTAGACTATTATTCATATTAGTCGACTATACTGTAAATTTACAGAAACATATATTTAAGACATAAACATGAGTAGTCGACTACTATTCTAATTAGTCGACTACTAAAAGTTAGAAAATGATATAAATTAAATGTTTTGACACTCCAATTTTTAACTATAACTCTAATGGTTAACATAGGGGATTTCTATAGTTAACCAACACACTAAGCATGTGTTAGTGTGTTCTAATATTTATGTGTGTGTGTAAGTGATTAAGGCTTGTACAATAGTTCTAAGTAAAGAAAATGTAAAATACATTATCTCATATGTTCTTCATCTTCTTCACTTCATAATGCCTTGAATCTCAACTTGTACTTGTTCATATTTTGATATTGAAAGCTGCATATAAGAGTTAGTGCATTTGTATAACACACATTGTATAAATTGTTATCATTAAAATACTATCATGGAGATATGATATTCAACATTCTCCCCCTTTTTGATGATAACAAATAATTTATGTATAAGTATGTATTTTATAACAAGGTTTAAACATTATGAAATAACCATACTTACTCCCCCTGCATATGTGCAAATTAGAGTCTATAACAACAATACATAAATCTAATATAGATAACCAACCATTTCTCCCCCTTTGTTATCAACAAAAAGAGATAAACAATTATGCTAAATATTATATTATTTCTTCAACATGAGCTAATACTTCAAACAAATTATCCAGATTATGAACATAGTCCATANAATAACATAATTGTTTTGAAACTTAACATAAAAACATCCTAAGGTGCTGGAGGAGGTTGCTGTCCTTGAAAATATGCATTAAGCTTTGTGTCCAAGTCTTCAAACTTCTTGATTAGCTCTTCTTGATTACTAATGATATAGGAATTCTGAGAATATAGAGCTCTTTGACCAGTTTCAAGTTCAAGAATACGTGCACTAAGTGTGTTGTATTGCACGTCTAAAAAACATGAGGGTTCTGTAGGAAATGGTGGTGGTTGACTAGAAGAAGTTCCTGCTTGAGTTGAAGATTGTGGAATATCTTGTGGAATTTCTTCTTGATGTGGATGAGGTTCATCTTGAGGATTTTGTTTTTGAATTTCAAATTTTGTTAACTTTATCCTAGTTAGGGCATTTGAATCAAAAAATTCAATGGAACGGACAACAGAATTTTCAGATTGAAGATCCACATGAAATTTGTCAAAGATTTTTGTTAAAAAAGCACCATATGGAAGAAATCCTCTTGGAATTGTCAGAAGATTGTCAAAGTAAACTTCAGCCCAATTAACTTGGATATTTCTCATTATAGCATATAGAGCTTTTTCTAAGTCCAGGGAAATGAAATGGAAACTTCCAGTTTTTGGAAACAAGTTATATGCTAAGATTCGTGCAATGAACCTAGGAATTGGACGAAGTTTGTTTGAATTACTTAAAGGTTTACTATAACCAGGAAAAAATATATGATTTGATAAAAGATCTGAGTCATTCATCCTAACTGACCTAAGAGAGACTCCTTGATAAGGAATATTAAAAATTTTTCCAATTGACTTTGTAGTCAAGTCAATTTCAATTCCTTTAACAAGAGTTTTGAGTTTTTCAGAACCACCAATAGTTCCAACACGTTCTATATTAGTATAGAACAATTGAACAAGAAAAGGATATGTGGGTTTTCTATTTTCAGCAGAGAATAATTCAAGCAAGCCCACATTATCAAAATATGATCCAAAGTTCCAGGGAATAAAATCATCAAATTTCACAAATCGTCCTGGAAGAACTTCAAAAGTGGAAATTTTGTTAAATTCTTCTAGTAAATCAGGACTTTTTAAGTAAATGATGATTTCATCGTTAACATTAGTATGGATTTTCTTATCTTTCTTAGCTCTAGACATGATAAGACAGAAAAATAACAGAAAATACAAAGATCAAGTTGAGAATTTTACCATAAACTGATGAAACCCTAGAATAGTCGACTATAATTTGGTGTAGTTGACTACAGAACCTGACAGACTGCTGAAAAAGATGAACTTGATGAAAGTTTTGAGGAGAACGAAGATGCCCTAACTTGGAATCGGTGGGTTCTGAAGAGAGGAAGACTCGGTTTTGGGATGAGTTAGTGGGTAGTTTTTAGGTTTTTATTTTTTCTTTTTAAAAGAATTTGCATTGTATGGTTTAGATTTAACTAAAAAAATGAAAGGTGAAGATTTTATGTTAGATATGAGGCTAGGATTTGTAGAGTTAAAAATGTATGGTTGAGATCAACTCTACTTAAATGAAACGGGTATTGGGTTTTGGGTTTTTGGTTTGATTTAATAAAAATCCAATAAGCTTTAAGATTGTAAAACTGTGAATTCAGTATTAGTAGTCAACTAATAAGAAAAGTAGTCGATTACACTGTAATCGACAGAAAGTTGATTTTTAGTTTTTGACTCAGAGTAGTCGACTATAGATGAAATTAGTCGACTACACTGTAAACGACAGAGAGTTGATTTTAAGATTTTAACTTAGAGTAGTCAACTATAGATGAAATTAGTCGACTACACTGTAATTCACAGAAAAACTTATATGCATCACTTATGCATGTAGTCGACTATAGGTCAAATTAGTCGACTATTAAGGGTATGTATGCATATGTGTTTGTTTTAAAAATTTAATTTAAATCTTCAATTGAACATATACCTAATTCCCTTCTTAATTTTACATAAATTTCTTCTTTTAAGGGTTTTGTTAATATATCTGCTATTTGTTTATCAGTAGGTATAAATTCTAATAAAATATCACCTTTAAGCACATGATCACGTAAGGAATGTGTTTGGTGGAAAATTTGAAGTAAGTAAAATGAAAGAAATGATGTTCCACTTGTACTTTTTCTATCAGATTTACATCCGGCAAAATCAGCATCACTATATGATATTAAATCAAAAGAACTATGTTTTGGATAAAATAAACCATAATTTGTAGTATCTTTAATATATCTAAATATTCTTTTTACTGCTTTAAGATGTGAAACTTTAGGATTTGATTGAAATCTTGCACATAAACATACACTAAACATAATATCAGGTCTACTAGCAGTAATGTAAAGAAGTGATCCAATCATACCTCGATAGAGCTTTTGATCAACATTCTTACCATTTTCATCTTTGTCAAGAGATGTCGTAGTGCTCATAGGTGTTGGTTTGCTTGTTGAATTTTCCAATCCGAATCTTTTAAGTAAATCTTTTGCGTACTTGCTTTGATTGATGAAAATTCCTTCTTTCAATTGTTTAATTTGAAGTCCAAGAAAGAAATTTAGTTCACCCATGTGACTCATTTCAAATTCATCCTGCATATTCTTAGCAAATTCTTGACAAAGATTATTGTTAGTAGAACCAAAAATAATATCATCTACATATATTTGGATTAGTAAAATATCTTTATTTATTTTCTTAATAAATAATGTTGAATCAACTTTTCTAATTTCAAAACCTGAAGTTAAAAGAAACTTTTTTAATCTATCATACCATGCACGAGGTGCTTGTTTAAGACCATATAAAGCTTTCTTAAGTTTAAAAACATGATTTGAAAAAGTTTCATGTTCAAAACCTAGAGGTTGTTCTACAAAAACTTCTTTTATAAAACCATTTAGAAATGCACTTTTAACATCCATTTGATATAATTTAAAATTCATAAAGCATGCAAATGCAAGTAAAATTCTTATTGATTCTAAACGAGCAACAGGTGCATAAGTTTCATCATAATCAATTCCTTCTTCTTGATTATAACCTTGAGCAACTAATCTAGCTTTGTTTCTAATAACTTGACCAAATTCATCTAATTTGTTTCTAAACATCCATTTTGTTCCAATAATGGATTTATTTTGAGGTCTAGGTATAAGATCCCAAACATTATTTCTAGTAAACTGATTAAGTTCATCTTGCATAGCAATTATCCAAGAATCATCAAGAAGTGCTTCTTTTTTATTTTTAGGTTCAATAGTTGAAATAAAAACAGTATGAGCAATTAAATTAAAATGAGATCTAGTAGTTACTTTATCAGAAATATTTCTAATAACTAAATCATGTGGATGATTTTTAACTTCTACAAAATCTTTAGGTAAATCATTTTGTAAATTATCATCTTTTGTAATATCTATCATTGAATTATCATGAATAGTATCAATTATATCATCATCATTATTTAAAATAATAGGTGATTTTGAAAAATTTTCATCAAATGAAACATGTAAAGATTCTTCAATAACTAGTGTTCTTTTGTTATATATTCTATATGCTTTACTGTGATTAGAATATCCAACAAAAATTCCTTCATCAGATTTAGAATCAAATTTATCTAAGTTATCCTTTGTGTTTAAAATAAAACATTTACAACCAAAAACTTTAAAGTAAGATACTTTAGGAATTTTGTTATAAAATAATTCATAAGAGGTTTTCTTTAAAATAGGTCTTAATAAAACTCTATTTAATACAAAACAAGCTGTTGATACAGCTTCTGCCCAAAAATATTTTGGTAAATTACTATCACACAACATAGTTCTAGCACATTCTTGTAAAGTTCTATTTTTTATTTCTACAACTCCATTTTATGGAGCAGCACGAGGAAAAGAAAAAGTATATGATATACCATGTTTATCATAAAAATTTGCAAATAATTCATTTTTTAATTCACCTCCATGATCACTACGTATAGAGATAATAGAAATAGATTTTTGATTTTGAATTCTTTTGCAAAATATAGAAAACTCATTAAAAGCATCAGTTTTATGTTTAAGAAAAATTACCCATGTGAATCTAGATTAATCATCAACAAGAACAAATACATATCTACTTCCATTTAAAGATGCTACTCTAGACGGACCAAAAAGATCTATGTGAATTAATTATAATGGTCTACTTGTAGATATTATATTTTTAGATTTGAAAGAAGATTTGTGTATTTTTCCTTGTTGACATGCATCACAAAAATTGTTTTTAAAAGACATTTTAGGTAAACCATTTACTGAATCATTTTTAGAAATCTTAGAAATATGTTTAAAGTTAACATGTCCAAAACGTTTATGCCATAAAATAGAATCATTAGATGATGTAATAAGACAATGTTCATTTGAAATATTTTTCATAGATAAAACATATATGTTATTCTTTCTATGACCTTTAAAAATAATAGTAATTAAAATCAATATCATAAATTAAGCAAGATTCTTTTTCAAAAATAATTTTAAAACCTTTATCACAAAGTTGACTAATACTAAGTAAATTATGTTTAAGACCATCAACTAATAGAACATTATCAATGATAGGTTTGTTTGGATTACCGACAGATCCAATACCGATGATTTTTCCTTTGTTGTTATCTCCAAAAGTAACGGTACCACCATCCTTGTTTTGAAAAGATGACAATAATTGTATGTTTCCAGTCATATGTTTGGAATAACCACTATCCAAAATCCACCTATCTTTCTTGGGTACCTAAAATAATGAACATTTACATTTTTGGTACCCATACTATGTTGGGTCCTTTAAATTAGCCTTTAGGAAACCAAACCCATGAAGAGTTTGATTTGCCTAAATAGTTAGTTGATAAACAAATATTTTTAATAAAATCAGAAATATAAAAATTCTTATGTAAAGAAGATAATTCTTTTGGAACACAAATAGAAAAGAATTTTGATTTCTTTTTACACAAATTTTCATTTCTATAGTCATACAAATCACAAGAAGGTTTTACAAAAATTGTTTTCTTTGATTTATTTTTATTAAATTTAAAACCTAATCCTTTTGTCTTTTGTGATTCTTTCTGAAAAGAAAGTATATTATTAAGATTTTCTTTACCTTTATTGAATTTGCTTACATTCAAACATATATATATCCTCATATTTTGATTTAAAAGAAGAAATATCTTTATCTAAACTATTAATACGAATTTTTAACTCATTACATTTTGATTTTAAATAAATATTTTCTTTAGATAAACTTTCATTTTCTTTAATCAAAGAATAATTTTTTTCTTTTAATACAATTACTTGAGAATTAGAATTAGTAGAGGAATCAGAAATTTCTTCAAGTAATCTTTTATTTTCACCTTTAAGAAAATTATGTGAAGTCTTTAATCTCACAAAAGTTTCATATAATTCATTGAAAGCATCTAAAAGTTCTTCATTGTCACTTACTTCATCTTGTACCATAAAACACATGTGAGCACTTTCCTTTGATTTAATTTCTTCATCTGAAGATGACTCATCACTATCATCCCAAGTGACTACCATTGCTTTCCTTTTCTTGTTATTTTGAATGTTGTTGAAGTTGTTGAAATAACTTGATTTTTGCTTATTCTTCAACATTGGACAATCTTTCTTCATATGACCTGGTTTATTACACTTAAAACAAAGAGGGTTATTTGAAATTGAACTCTTAGATTTAAAATTACCTCGTTTTATAAATTTCCAAAATTTTCGTGCAAACATGCCCATTTCTTCATCATCATCATCTGAATCTTCTTTATCGGAAATAGTATTGAATGCAAGTACTTTCTTGTTCTTTGTTTCTTCATCATTCTTTTTATCTTCAATTTGAATTTCATATGCCATTAGATTTCCGATAAGATTTTCAACCGTAAGAGTTGACAAATCATTGGCTTCTTCGATTGCAGTAACTTTTTTTCCCATTGTGGAGTAAGTGATCGAAGTATTTTTCTTATCATCTCCACTTGTGTATATGTTTTTCCAAGACCAATGAGAGAATTTGTGATGTTGGTGAATCTTGTAAATATTTCTCCAATAGTCTCATTTTCCTTCATCTTGAACAATTCAAATCTGTGCACAAGAACAGAAATTTTAGATTCTTTAACTTTATTTGTACCTTCATGAGTTACCTCAAGTGTATGCCAAATATCGTATGCAGATGTGACCGTTGACACCCTATTGAACTCATTCTTGTCAAGTGCACAAAATAATGCATTCATTGCTTTTGAATCTAAATTTGCATTATTTCTTTGTGAAGTAGTCCATTCTGAAAATGGAGTTGTTGGCTTCTCATATTTCGTTTCTACAACGTTCCAAAGTTTGTAGCCAATTGATTGAAGGTAAATCTTCATTCGACACTTCCAATAGTTGTAGTTCAATCCATCTAATATTGGTGGACGATTTGTAGAGTGACCTTCTTTGAATTGTAAAGTATTTGACGATGCCAACTTTTACCTCTCTCTGATACCAAATGTAAGATCTGAAATAGATACACTATAACACTAGAGGGGGGTGAATAGTGTTCTTTTAAAATTTATGCAAAGTAGATTATAAATTGTAAAGAAAAATAGCAATCTCAGAAATTCACAATCACAAACATAAAGTTTTATACTGGTTCCACCAATCCGGTGTACATCCAGTCCCCAAGCAAATCCCGCTTAAGAGTTTCCACTATGATTTTGAATAAACTTACAAAATTAAAAGCAAACCTGACTAATTTGTAAGTCCCTATAAATTACAACACCAATTGACAAACACCTTGCCAATTTGTACACCAATCTCTAAACCAAGAGATTAACACCTCTCACAACTCGAGAGAAATTTTAAAGCAACAATTTCAATTCCTATAAGCCTTGATTTGTAGTGTAGTGTAGTAGTGGCTTAGGAATGATTCTAACTTCTGTAAATTACCTAAATAATAAGTATTTGAATGATGTTCAAAGGCAATTTTAGAAACTTTTTTTTTCTCAAAATCTGAATATTTTTCACTTGAAAAAATACAAAAAGATCAAAGCTTATAGGTATGTAAATCTCTCCATTTTTTCTGAACAAATTATTTATAGCCCTTGAAAAGACAAGTTTTTGAACTTTAAAAATGTTTAAAAACGGCTATAAACAGTCATATATTCAAACTTTAAATTTTGGAAAAACTGTATCTGTAGTCGACTACAAGATTGATTAGTCGACTACACTGAGTTTAAACAGACTCTGTGTATTCAGAAAATTTCTCAGTAGTCGACTATAAAGTTCATTAGTCGACTATACTGTAATTTAACAAAAACTTAGAAAATGAATTTTTCCTTCAGTAGTCGACTATAATGTCAATTAGTCGACTATACTGTAAAATAACAAAAACTTATGTTTCTGTCATAAACTTGAGTAGTAGACTATTATTCATATTAGTCGACTATACTGTAAATTTACAGAAACATATATTTAAGACATAAACATGAGTAGTCGACTACTATTCTAATTAGTCGACTACTAAAAGTTAGAAAATGATATAAATTAAATGTTTTGACACTCCAATTTTTAACTATAACTCTAATAGTTAACATAGGGGATTTCTATAATTAACCAACACACTAAACCTGTGTTAGTGTGTTTTAATATTTATGTGTGTGTGTAAGTGATTAAGGCTTGTACAATAATTCTAAGTAAAGAAAATATAAAATACATTATCTCATATGTTCTTCATCTTCTTCACTTCATAATGCCTTGAATCTCAACTTGTACTTGTTCATATTTTGATATTGAAAGCTGCATATAAGAGTTAGTGCATTTGTATAACACACATTGTATAAATTGTTATAATCAAAATACTATCATGGAGATATGATATTCAACATATACCTTGCTTAATCAAAAATACTTTAGGGATAGAAATTTTACCCCAAAGCTTTGTAATATAGGACTCCATAGATTTATACTTAACATTCATCCCAATTACATGTCCAATTAGAGCAAAATTCCAGAAATTTTCCCCTTCTCTCCATTCATCCTCATTGAATGAAACAATATTTCCTTGGGAAGAAGGAACAAAATTTAGTGATAAACCTCTTCCAGCTTGTCTATTATCTGAAAATAAACTGACGAAAGATTTCTTAACCCCTGACACTTCATTATCAATAATTTTGACCTCGTCATCTTTAATTTTCATGCTCTTATTCTTATTTTGAGAAATTTTAACAGATTTTCCTGGCACTTCATTATCAGTAACTTTGACCTCTTCAACTATATTTTCCAGGCTCATATTCTTATCTTGAGTAATTTCAACAGATTTACCTTTAAAGATTCCTTCAAGATTTTGGATTAGCATGATCGATCTTATTCTAATCTAGAAAAGGAATTCCAAAGTCATCACAAGAATCCACAACAAGATCAAATTCATCAAATTCTTCAACATCATCAGCCCAGGAGTGAGGAGATTTACCTAGCTCATGAGAGATTCAATGATCACCATCAATCTGAAGAGAATCAGACAGAGGATTTGATCTTGCTAGAATCTCAGATAACAACACCTTCTTCTTTGCTCCCTTAGGCCCTGTGCTCTCCATTTCTCGAGTGAGAGGATTCACTGTTACATCCGAATCAACATCCGATACAGTAGAAGTTCCAGCTCCAGAGCCAGCAAAGATTCTAGACGATGAAGGATAAGAGAAGAGAGAATCTCGCAGCTCCAAGTTCAGAGTTCCCTTGCTAGCGCTCTTCTTCTTCCTCGATTTCTCCATTCAAATCTAGGCAGAGGCGCAGGTTAGTAGGGAAATCGCCTGCTAAAATGCACCTTCAGACCGCCACTTTTCTTCATGATGCATAGTACTACTGTAGGAACCTTGAGTAAGTTACTCTTATTCTTCCATAACCTATGCCTCTTCCCCTTCTAAACTTATTACCCTTGCACTTCCAAAACTCATGTTATTAACCTCATTTATTCTAACATTTTAATTTGATATTCCAACACTCAATTGGTATGCATCTAACTTGAGGGCTTCAACATGTGATAAGCTTGTTAGGAGGGCAACTCTATCGACTTGCAATATACGTGCATTTGGACGGAGGGAAATAGAAGGCTTCATGATGTTGGATGCTAAGCTGGTAAAGATTTATGTGCTTACTTCTATACTTCCACTAGTAGAACAACGAGCAATCTAGACAGAAATTTCCGTCTAGATTGCTCGTGTTTCCGTCTAGGTTGGTTCACCTAGACAGAAATCCGTCTAGTTTGTTCCGTCTAGTATATTTCCGTCTAGGTTGGAACAAACTAGACGGAATTCCGTCTAGGTTGACAACCTAGATGGATGTAAGAAATCCGTCTAGGTTGCTACCTAGACGGATTTCCGTCTAGGTTGGCAACCTAGACGGAATTCCGTCTAGTTTGTAACCTAGACGGATTTTTTACTTCCGTCTAGGTTGCTTTCCATCTCAAATCATATTCATATCCAACACAATCGATCTAATTATATTTCAATATCAAATATAATTATATTCAAATAATACATTCATCAAAAAACTAGAAAGATACATAAAATTTTTACATAGATTATAAAGAATACAATTGTTTACATAACTTGATGAACTTTGCATAATTTATAGAATCCAATTGCATTTACTCCTCCAAGTTGTTGAAGCATCATGTTTCATCCTCCTTGATCCTACATTATACAAAATTCAACATCAATTAGTCCATGCTTGAAATACACTTAGAAAGAATTAACTTTGCAAAAGAACTAATAGGGAAATCAAAATATTGGTTACTGGACTAACAGCAACATTGAGAGCAATCCATGTACAACAACTTTGCTATAGTATCGAAATGCATTGATTACTTTTGAGAAAACTGATTATCCACTTTTCATGAATGAAAGGTACCGACCAGGAAGCGGCTGGCTCTGATGATATGATATAAAGTATTAAGTGATTAAACAACACTATTTGAATACATAAATTAAAATGCTAGCTTCAGACAGGACTCCTACATGCTTACAGATTGTGATAAGAGCATACTAATGAGAAAAATAATGTGATAAAATTTTTGTGGAGGAGCAAATTCCCTCCAATCATTGTGAAAACTGTGTGTCATTCCAATATGATTTCACAAAAGGCCTAGTGTCCATAAAGAAGAATTACAAACCAACTAAATAGCAAAGTACATAAATTCACATGATAAGTGGTAGATTATTAAGAAAAGGAAACATGCAGTATATTATATATCCTAAAGAAATCATGAGAAAATACAATTTGGAGCAAGAATTGTTATAAGTGAATCAAAGATATTAAATTTGCATCATTCACACATACCTTGAAGGGAATCCGATCTATTCTCAATATGCTTCACCTTAAAACAGTACGTAAAGAAACATAAACTCAAAAATGTTTCATCTGCTTTCAAACAAAGTACAAATTAGGTAAAATAAACTCAAAAAAGTTATTTCAGCTGTTCCTCACTATCCAAATAACAGGTAAATAAAAAGCTCTCAACTTCAACCGATTTATCTGGTGCTAAAAATCAAACTTATCTTCCATATCATCTTTAAATCACGACTATGCATGCTAATTCTTATAATAATCAAATCATCACAATCATATGGTGCAAAAAATCTTCAATAATGCATAATAAAATGATAGGAATGCAAGAGCCAATAGCAACATGTAAACTTTCAAAATAAGCAAAGCAATAGAACATTCCATCTCTGGTAGAAACCCCGTGATTCTCCCTTTAAAGCCCACACAAGGTTCAGGTCTATGGAAAAGATTGCAAAAGGCAACTATACATTTGTATCCCCGTCAAGTCCTCACACAGTAAATCAAACAATTCCAATTACGAGTAAAGATTGCAGATTTCAACAAGGGACCCAATTTCAAGAAACAAAGTTGAAAACAAAGAAGAAGCTCTATGATCAAATGAAGAAGCCATCAAGAAATTTAATGTAACTGGTTAATTACTATCTAAAGATGTATATAGTCAGTGAATCGTACACTAAAACTCTTAAACATGAGAAAGATTATATAATAACACGAGTTGTCACAAAAAAGGCCCCAGATTGTATTCTGACAACACACAAATGAGAATACAATATGAACAGCTGACCAATTTGATTCCACTTATCCATAGAAACAACATACATCTAACTAACAAATACTTACAACAAAAACCAAGTTTCAGCGCAGAGCTCGCCCATTGCCAACCGAACCCCAATCCCCTGCAACACCCATCAACAATTACTCAAAATCCCAACAAAATGAGTGCCAAATAATATCAATATATCCCAATTCCAGAAAAAAAACTCATTAAGAAACTAAGTACCCATTTCTCAAAA
Organism: Asparagus officinalis; assembly: GCF_001876935.1. Classification (NCBI taxonomy): domain Eukaryota; kingdom Viridiplantae; phylum Streptophyta; class Magnoliopsida; order Asparagales; family Asparagaceae; genus Asparagus; species Asparagus officinalis. The sequence goes on from NC_033797.1 coordinate 52,638,026, forward strand.
ACGTAAATAAACAAAAACCCAGATCGAAAGGGAGAATGGCGTGAATCCCTCCTCTGCCTTCGTCGGCGAATCGATGGCCCGCAACCAGCTCGAATTCCTCCTCTGCCTTAAAAAATACACAATAACTTAAAAAAATTCATCAAGCCCACAAAATTAACCAAAAAAAATCGAGAGGAAATTCTCACTGAGTATAGAAATAGAAAGTGATAGCTCCTTGATAAACAACCAAAAAAATTCGAACCAAACAAGGAACTTTCTGACCTTGATCCCCTTCAGCTCGTCGGTCGATCCGTACTTGATGACGCCGGTGATGGTGTCGGCGTAGTGGACAAGGTAATCGAAGTGGATGTAGCAGGGGGATTGGAGGTTGACGGTGAAGTGGCCGTTGGAGGAGACGGAGAAGGATTTGACGGAGTCTGGGAGGAGCTCGTGGATTGACGATGGTTGGCAACTTTCTGATACTTATGTACAATGTTATGATGTGAAACTAACAGAGAAAAATACAGAGCAATAAAAAATCATCATATACATAATCGAGACAACCATCGCTCGAACATCAAGATCCCAAAGATCAAAATTGTGGGCCAAAAAATTGAGAAAACCCCCTTAAAAATTCCAAAGATCGAACCTTGACGACGGCAATCACAACACCTCGGATGCCTCCGGCATCTGCTTGCCACGTCCCCAGACCAACCACCGGGTCCTTAGCGCCGGTGTTCAGTTCAAAAAACATCGTCATTGTCTTCGTCTAGAGAGAGAGAGTCTGCCGATTTGACGAATAGGGAACCGAATCCAATCATGGAGCAGAGCGAATCTGAGGCCGACCATGGAGGAGGATGAGGCTGTCAAGGAGATGCGGAGGAGGGGGGATCTCGACACCGTCGAGGTCGGCGTGGAGATGTGCCGGAAGTTTGAGCAGAGGAGGATGAAGAATTGGGGATCTGAATAATTTTTAGGGTTTTTACATAGCGGGAAATGAAAAGATAGGGGGGAAATTGTGGCGCTGGGTCTCAAAACCAAAATATCGGAGGCATTCCGTCCAGAATGCCAACCTAGACGGAATTTTCCGTCTAGGATGTGGCAATCTAGACGGAACAGTCTAGACGGAAATAATTCCGTCTAGTTTGCCTCAAACTAGACGGAATTATATTCCGTCTAGGTTGTTCCGTCTAGCTTGATTGATTTTCTACTAGTGTTCATGCTGAGATACATGCTGAAGTGCAACTTCGGATGAATCTTTATGTTAAGATGTAAAATGTGCTTTGTATAGGCTCTAGTGTCTGAACTATTACAACAGAAGTTGTAACTTGCTGTCCTAATTTCTCCATACAAGTAGTATGTGCTGTTAGAGTAGCAACATGTTGAATACAGGCAACACAATAAGAAACTGACGCAAGTTCCGACACTTATTTGTGTCGTAAGATGCATATTAAAATAAAAAAAATAGAAAATAGTTATTTGAGTCTTGCAATATGATTTTGTGTCTAGATGTTAGTAATTAATTTAAAGAAAAATTATTTTATCTAATTTATTAGCGGAATAATTTATCCTTCTACTCTGGCCAAACGGAAAAACCTAGCACAAAACAAATACGAAATCCCGCAGAACTATTATGGCTAGGTTTTTTTTGAGAAAATATTATGGCTAGGTTAGCGTAAAACCCCAAATTTTTTGAAAATATTATTATAAATGATAATAAATGAGTTTTATTATGATTTGTGATCATTCTGGGATGAATGGATTAGATTGGAATCAATTTGAGATCGATTTGCAGTTTCAGCCTCGGTATCGCGAGTCTACTGAAAACTAATACTCTTTTATTTTTAGTAATTTTTCTATTAATCAGATGAGCACGAAATTTGCGCCATTGATTTTATAATGTCAAGACTGTGCTGTGATTAAAGTTTTGTTGTGTTTTGACAACGGAGACTGAAATACTATTTTGAGACGGTATCAAGTCCGTTAGCATCTTTCATATTTATATTTTTAATAATTTTTATATTAATCAGATAAATATGATGATTACACCATTGATCGTAGAATGTTGAGACAGTCTTGTGGGCAAATTTTTATTACTTTTTGAGAATGGAGATTTGAAACTTAATTTTTAAATAATATAAAATTATAAATATTATTATTATTATTATTTTCCTTTACTTTTCTTCTCTCCACCTACCCCGACCTACCCCCCTCCTATAAAAGCCTCTCCCCCCTCTCTCTTCTGAGCACACAGAGAAGAGAAAAAAGAGAGAGAGAGAGAAAGAGAGGGAGAGGGAGAGAGAAAGAGAAATAGAGAGGGAGAGAGAAAGAAGGAGAGAGAGAAAAAAGACAGAGAGGAAGAAAAGAGAGAAAAAGATAGATGGGACTTTGGCTATTCGGATAAAAGGAACGGATAGGGAGTCAAATTTCAGAGATCAATAAATGCAAGTTCATCTCTTTCCAAACTCATCCCTAGTAAATTTTGATCTTTATGAATGTACATAATATTGATGAAAAGATATGATATTGATAAAAATTAATGAATATACATGAGATTGAAGAAAAGACTTGATATTGATGAAAATTGATGAATAGAATATAAGACCAAATTCCTAAAGACATGATATTGCTAGCTAGAACTATACGTACATGTCTACCGCTGGAAATGCTGTTACTATTTATATGTATGGTACTATTCATACATACGGATACTATTCATACGTACAGTATTATTCATAAATATGGCACTATTCATAAATACCATTACTATTCATATGTACAGTACTGTTCATAAATATCGTATTGTTCATACGTACGGCACTATTCATGAGTACTATTACTATTCATACGTACTGTGGTACTATGCATAAATACCATTACTATTCATACATACGGTACTATTCATGAGTACTATTACTATTCATATGTACTGTGGTACTATGCATAAATACCATTACTATTCATACATATGGTACTATTCATGAGCACTGTTACTATTCATACGTACAGTGACACTATTCATAAATATCGTATTGTTCATACGTACGGTACTATTCATGAGTACTATTACTATTCATACGTACTATTACTATTCATGAGTACGGATACTAGTCGTAAAGTACTGTTGCTATTAGTAAGTACTGTTACTATTCACAATTTGTTATTATAGCAGATAGTCGGGGTTGGTAACCCTGACCATTTACTGGACAGTTTGGCCCAGTTTTATTTTCTGGAGTTTGTTTGCGCCGTTTGTAACGCGATCGCAGAGTTTGAGCCGCTCGATGTTATACTTACAGTCATGAATATGACGAAATACGCATTTGAGTATCCCACGGGGATTATGACGAATTGAGATCTATTTACTTGTGAGTTAGTACACCGCAAATGAGACTGTGATGATAACTATTTGTCGATCCGCACGGTGATGCGATGATATCTATTTGTCGATCCATACTATGATGCGATGATACCTATTTGTCGATCCGCACTATGATGCGATGATATATATTTGTCGATCCTCACGGTGATGCGATGATACCTATTTGTCGATCCGCACTATGATGCGATGATACCTATTTGTCGATCCGCACTATGATACGATGATACCTATTTGTTGATCCGCGCGATGATACGATGAGTTGGAAGAAGTTCAGAATGATAATATTATAAACTATTTAGCTGAGTATTTGGCGGATGCCAAAAGTGTTTCTACTCATTGTTGAGATACTTTGCTATACGAGTACACGAGATACATATGCTGATGTCTATTATGATGCTTTACTTTCCAGTTATATTTTGATTGCTTAGTTCAGGGTTAATATTTAGTTATTTACTACCTGAGACATACGGTATATACATGAGGGTTTCCTTGTTTGGATTATTTCGCTCGACGTACTACGTCTCAAGTTGTAAGTTTCTAAATATTAATTCCATTAGATACAGGAAAAATTGATCTAGGTAGACTATGCTTAATAGATAGAGCCTCCACTTTATCATCTAGCAGCCCTTCCCCTGGGGGAGGATGGAGGTGAACTTGCTGTAGCGCTCTGACGCTCTTGCTGTTGTTCTTTTTCTTTTAAATTTTCCTTTCAGGCAGCTCAGAGTTCCGGAGAGCCGCAGGATGACGGAGTTTTTGGCATAGTCGTCGTCGCATGATTTATTAGTTGAGACTCCACCGTAGATTTATTTTTACTGTTTAGACATTAGAGTTGTATTCCATTTGTAAAGGCTAGGTGCCTTTGTACGATTTTCAGTTGACTCATGTTGAGACATTTTACATTATTTCAGAGTCCAGATGTATTTCAGTTTATTTCAGTTCAGACATGATATCATTTATGAGATATATCTTTCTACATCATGTCTATTGTATTTACTTTTCCTTATTTTGTCTGTTTTGTACCTTCACTCATAATTGATTTCACTAGAGAATATTACTGTGATTGGTGAAACATGTTATTGTACAGTGTGGGTGCATGGCAGGTTCGACATCTCTGGGTTCACATTGGACTGCAGACATGTGTGAAAACAGGGGCGTCACAGTTGGTATCAGAGCTCTAGTTCCAGTATCCTTAGGATCATCATGTATTGAGTCGTGGAGCTAGAATAGAGTTTCTTAGGATTCATGTATAGAGTCCGCTAAAAATTTGGTAGAATGAGTGAGGACGATATATGCGTATATCTCAAAATTTTGGAATTTTTTTTATAACAACTATTTTATGTTAATCTAAAGTATTTGTGTGAATACTTTGTGTTATGGGTACTTAAGCGTGATACATTATGTTATGTATATATGTATGTTTGCAACCTCATTTACTGTGTCAATTAAGCTCTCCTCTTGATAGTATAAATATCGGGACGAGGACGTGATCGAGGTAAAACTCGTACCTGGAGAGCTGGGCAAGCAGAGCCCAGGTCGCAGCAGACTCCACAGTATCTGATCGACTTCATGGCGCCATTTACAGCAAGATTTTTGCAACACTTGAGGAGCGAGAGGAGTATCTGTTTCCGTCTGCAGTATCACTTTCAGGAGTTCCACCTCCGTTTGTACCTGTCGTGCCAAGTGAAGAGGCAATACCAATGAGTACACCACCACCATAATCAGTTGTTGATAGAGTCGCAGAGCAGGAGGCTTGGCTTAGTAAGATTGAGAAAGATATCAAATAATAAGAGCACCATAGTTTCAGGGCACACCGGATTCATGTGCAGCCTATAAATGGAAGAAATATGTGAAATTTTCTTAACGTCAATTCAGTAACAAAACAGAAGTTAGATGTAATCAGCGTAAAGGACAAACATAAGTTAGATGTAATCATCGTAAACGACATCACCGGAGGATAGCAACGACTTTAGATTTTCGCCAGAGCAGCAAATATAACTTATTTAGGAGAATTTTGTTTACTTCTTCGACAAGCAGTCAGAGTTAGTATGATTGAAGCAGGGAGATATGCCTGTAGTTAATGAAGAAATCAAAACCAGCATAGTGATGATGACAAGGGAAAGGAGCCTATTGCGGGATCTAGAGAACCCCAGCAGCGGGATAAAGATTTTTACCACTATCAACAAGGACAGTATAAGGAGAGAGCACAACATAATTCGAGAGCGCAGTTGCAACAAAAAGTTCAGGGTACATGTTACAATTGTAACAAGATTAGACAAAGAGCGAAGGACTTGTCGCAGTACACCAGTAGGAAGCCAGCTTGATAGAGGTCAGGGTCGGCAGTCTCAGAGCCGCAATTATGCCAGCAGCAGAGGATAGAGGCACTAACTGTTATTCCAAGGATTGAGGGGCTAGTAGGCTAGATTTGCGTTATCCAGGAGATTCCTGAGGGACAGATGGTCCTATATATTTTCCATCACTAACAGAGTTTATGCAGCCGTATCGCGTGTTCATGGTACGAGCGGAGCTTTCTTCGTTTAGACCTTGTTTTATTTAAAAAATTTCGCATTCTTTTATCTTTCATGCCTTCATGGATAGGCTTCAGCTTAAAGCACATCCTGTAGATGTTTCGTTATTAGTCTCTACTCCTTTATGGGAGATATCCCTATTAGAGAGTACCTGTAGGAGCAGTATCATCAGTCTAGATGAGTTCGAGTTTCTCATAGATCTGATTATGTTGTGGATGTCGGATTTCGACATCATTCTCGGTATGGATTGGTTTTCATCCTACCATGTCAGTATCAATTGTTTTGCTAAAATAGTCAGCCTATGAGCATTCGTTGGGTTTGTATAGATAGTAGCAACCTCATAGGGTAACCAGAATACGGAGTTATTTCTGGCATACGTTGAGGTGGTGATGCTGAGGGACCGGAGTGCTAATTTGTGCGAGACTATAGTTGTCTCAGATTATCAGGATGTCTTTCAGGACATATCTGGGTTACCTCCAGTGAGAGAGGATTGAGTCCTGCATCGAGTTGCAGCAGAGCATAGTACCGATATCCCGAGCACCCTCTCGTATGGTACCTGTTGAGATGAGGGGACTACAAATATAGCTAGATGAGTGCTATCTTAGAGTCTTACTCACTGGAGTATCTGTTATTCATGGGAGCACCAATCCTCTTCGTGGAGAAGAAGGATGGTAACTTATGATTATGTATAGATTTTCATGAGTTGAACAAGTTCATTATCCAGATTAGATAGGATTTATGACTTGTTCGATCAGTTACGGGGAACGCAGCATTTCTCGAATATTGATCTTCGTTTCGGTTATTTTTAGTTACGAGTTTGGGAGATGGATATTCCCAAAACCGCCTTTCTGACTCGATATGAGTCTTTCGAGTTTCTTGTCATGCCATTTGGGCTGACCAATGCACCCACGGTGTTCATGGATTTGATGAACTGGGTTTTTCATCCATATTTGGACTAATTCGTGATTGTATTTATCGATGACATCCTTATTTATTTGAGATCAGAGGTACAACACGAGCATCATCTTTGATTGGCATTACATACTTTACGAGAGCATCAGTTATATGCTAAGTTCGGCAAATACGAATTTTGGCTATCAGATGTTAGATTTTTGGGCCATGTCATTAGCAAGGAGGGCATTGCAGTTGATCCAGCTAAAGTCGATGTAGTACTTGATTAGGAGCAGCCGAAGACCGTTATAGAGATTCGTAGCTTTTTCGGTCTTGCCGGCTATTATAGAAAATTCATCTAGGACTTCTCGAAGACTGATACCCCGCTGACACACCTTAAGAAGAATGGTGTATAGTTTATTTAAGGACCGGAGTGTCAAAAGTCCTTTGAGACTTTGAAGACAAAGTTGACTACAACACCAGTATTGACTATCCCGAGCAATGATAAGACCTTTGTCGTCTACATGGATGCATCACTAGCGGGTCTTGGAGGTGTTTTGATGCAGATTCAGAGAGTAGTGGGTTACATCTCACGGCAGTTGAGGACGCATGAGCAGAATTATTCCACTCATGACTTGGAGCTAGCAGCAATGGTCTTTGTACTGAAGACATAGAGATATTACCTGTATGGAGTGCAGTTCGAGCTATTCACAGATCATTAGAGTTTGAAGTACATCTTCTCTTAGAAGGAACTAAATCAGAGAGAATCAACTAAGTGTTGGAGGATATATTGTGGGCATGTGTTAGCAATTTCCAGGGTATCTGGGAGGACCATATCTCATTGATTGAATTTGCTTATAAACAACAGTTGTCAAGCGACTATAGGGATGACACCGTATGAGGCATTATATGGGAGGCCTTGTAGATCGTTTATTTGTTGGGCAAATCAAGAAGATAGCTTGATACTTGGACCAAAATTTGTGAGACAGGCTATAGAGAATGCAGCACTAATTCGGGGGCGTATTCTTGCAGCACAGAGTCTGCAGAAGATTATGTAGATCAGAGGTAACGACCGCTATAGTTCAAGATTGGGAACTATGTATTATTGAAAGTATCTCCGATGAAAGAAGTTCAGCGATTTGGTAAACGGGGAAAACTTGCCCCGAGATATATTGGTGAAAGTATCTCCGATGAAAGAAGTTCAGCGATTTGGTAAACGGGGAAAACTTGCCCCGAGATATATTGGTCCGTTCAGGATTGTTGAGCACATTGAAGCGATTTGGTAAACGGGGAAAACTTGCCCCGAGATATATTGGTCCGTTCAGGATTGTTGAGCACATTGAAGCTGTATCGTGTAGGCTAGATCTTTCAGCATCGATGTCGAGTATACATGATGTTTTCCATGTTTCGATGCTTATGAAGCATTTACGTGACGAGGAGCAGCAGTAAGTGTTAGACGCATCGGAGAGTGAGCTTCATGATTGTTGGACCACTATTGAGATTTCAGTTTTATTCTAGCTAGAGAAGACAAGAGACTTAGAAATAAGGTGATTCCCTTAGTCAAAGTTCACTGGAACCGGAAAGGAGCTGAGGAGGCTTCTTGGGAGCGCGAGGAGGATATGCATCGCGACTTCCCGCACCTGTTTGAACAGATAAATTGATCGATTATGATTTGTTCCTGTTTATGATTATCCATACGATCATATTTATACTTAACGCTAGAATGGGGGTATGAACACTTAACTCCTAATCATTCGGAACACATGGTATATATATGAGGGATTCCTTGTTTGGATTTTTCGCCCGACGTACTAGTTCCGCTTAGTTAGGGGTAAAGTGAGAGTATTTGCATTCTAGATTGTTAAATATAGATATTTCTTTGTTTCATATCTAGAGATTAATGGTACGAGATGTGTATGTGAGGGTTTTCTTGTCTGGATTATTCCCTTAACGTGCTTTTCTCATATTATTAATCTCAAAGATACGATTGCGGAATTTCGAGGACGAAATTCTTTTAAGGGGGGAAGAATGTAAAACCCCAAAATTTTTAAAAATATTATTATAAATTATAATAAATGAGTTTTATTATGATTTGTGATCATTCTGGGATGAATGGGTTAGATTGGAATCGATTTGAGATCGATTTGCAGTTTCAGCCTCGGTATCGCAAGTCTACTGAAAACTGATACTATTTTATTTTTAGTAATTTTTTTATTAATCAGATGAGCACAAAATTTACGCCATTGATTTGATAATGTCAATATTGTGCTGTGATTAAAGTTTCGTTATGTTTTGACAATGGAGACTGAAATACTATTTTGAGACGGTATCAAGTCCGTTAGCATCTGTCGTATTTATATTTTTAATAATTTTTATATTGATCAGATAAATATGAGGATTACACCAATGATCGTAGAATGTTGAGACGGTCTTGTGAGTAAATTTTTATTACTTTTTGAGAATAGAGATTTGAAACTCAATTTTTAAATAATATAAAATTATAAATATTATTATTATTATTTTCCTTTTCTTTTCTTCTCTCCACCTACCCCCACCTACCCCCCTCCTATAAAAGCCTCTCCCCCCTCTCTCTTCTGAGCACGCAGAGAAGAGAAAAAAGAGAGAGAGAGAGAGAGAAAGAGAGGGAGAGAGAAAGAGAGGGAGAGGGAGAGGGAGACAGAGAGGAAGAAAAGAGAGAAAAAGATAAATTGGACTTTGGCTATTCAGAGAAAAGGAACGGATAGGGAGTCAAATTTCAGAGATCAATAAATGCAAGTTCATCTCTTTCCAAACTCATCCCTAGTAAATTTTGATCTTGATGAATGTACAAGATATTGATGAAAAGATATGATATTGATAAAAATTAATGAATATACATGAGATTGAAGAAAAAAACTTGATATTGATGAAAATTAATGAATAGAATATAAGACCAAATTCCTAAAGACATGATATTGCTAGCTAGAAAATTAATGAATAGAATATAAGACCAAATTCCTAAAGACATGATATTGCTAGCTAGAACTATACGTACATGTCTATAAAGACATGATATTGCTAGCTAGAACTATACGTACATGTCTACCGCTGGAAATGTTGTTACTATTTATACGTATGGTACTATTCATACATACGGATACTATTCATACGTACGGTATTATTCGTACATACGGCACTATTTATAAATACCGTTACTATTCATATATACGGTACTATTCATAAATATCGTACTTTTCATACGTACGGCACTATTCATGAGTACTATTACTATTCATACGTACTGTGGTACTATGCATAAATACCATTACTATTCATACATATGGTACTATTCATGAGTACTATTACTATTCATATGTACTGTGGTACTATGCATAAATACCATTACTATTCATACATATGGTACTATTCATGAGCACTATTACTATTCATACGTACAGTGACACTATTCATAAATACCGTATTGTTCATACGTATGGTACTATTCATGAGTACTATTACTATTCATACGTACTATTACTATTCATGAGTACGGATACTAGTCGTAAAGTACTGTTGCTATTAGTAAGTACTGTTACTGTTCACAATTTGTTATTATAACAGATAGTCGGGGTTGGTAACCCTGACCATTTACTGGACAGTTTGGCCCAGTTTTATTTTCTGGAGTTTGTTTGCGCCGTTTGTAACGCTATCGCGGAGTTTGAGCCGCTCAATGTTATACTTACAATCATGAATATGACGAAATACACATTTGAGTATCCCACGGGGATTATGACGAATTGAGATCTATTTACTTGTGAGTTAGTACACCGCAAATGAGACTGTGATGATACCTATTTGTCGATCCGTACGGTGATGCGATGATACCTATTTGTCGATCCACACTATGATGCGATGATACCTATTTGTCGATCCGCACTATGATGCGATGATATATATTTGTCGATCCGCACGGTGATGCGATGATACCTATTTGTCGATCCGCACTATGATGCGATGATACCTATTTGTCAATCCGCACTATGATGCGATGATACCTATTTGTCGATCCGCACTATGATACGATGATACCTATTTGTCGATCCGCGCAATGATGCGATGAGTTGGAAGAAGTTCAGAATGATAATATTATAAACTATTTACCTAAGTATTTGGCGGATGCCAAAAGTGTTTCTACTCATTGTTGAGATACTTTGCTATACGAGTACACGAGATACATATGCTGCTGTCTATTATGATGCTTTACTTTCCAGTTATATTTTGATTGCTTAGTTCAGGGTTAATATTTAGTTATTTACTACCTGAGACATACGGTATATACATGAGGGTTTCCTTGTTTGGATTATTTCGCTCGACGTACTACGTCTCAAGTTGTAAGTTTCTAAATATTAATTCCATTAGATACAGGAAAAATTGATCTAGGTAGACTATGCTTAATAGATAGAGCCTCCACTTTATCATCTAGCAGCCCTTCCTCTGGGGACGGATGAAGGTGAACTTGCTGTAGCTCTCTGATGCTCTTACTGTTGTTCTTTTTCTTTTAAATTTTCCTTTCAGGCAGCTCAGAGTTCCGGAGAGCCGCAGGATGACAGAGTTTCTGGCATAGTCGTCGTCACATGATTTATTAGTTGAGACTCCACCGTAGATTTATTTTCACTGTTTAGACATTAGAGTTGTATTCCATTTGTAAAGGCTAGGTGCCGTTGTACGATTTTCAGTTGACTCATGTTGAGACATTTTACATTATTTCAGACTCCAGATGTATTTCAGTTTATTTCAGTTCAGACATGATATCATTTATGAGATATATCTTTCTACATCATGTCTATTGTATTTACTTTTCCTTATTTTGCCTGTTTTGTACCTTCACTCATAATTGATTTCACTAGAGAATATTACTGTGATTGGTGAAACATGTTATTGCACAGTGTGGGTGCATGACAGGTTTGACATCTCTAGGTTCACCTTGGACTGCAGCCATGTGTGAAAACATGGGCGTCATAGTTAGGAACGTGAAATAAATTAGAGCAAATATAATACTTATACATAATAAGGTTATCTCTTGAAATCTAATGTTTTAATAAAGCACTAGTTATGTCAATTTGTGGACTTGTGGCTTAGCAATTGATAATTAGGGGGCATTTGGCAATCAAGGTGATATTTTTGTTTCCATTTCTTTTTTTCAAAACAACAACACATGTTGGCAACCAGAGTGTTTTTTTGAGCTGACCATTTAGAAAGACCAAAAGATAATTGATTTTCATTAAACACCAAAAAGGTGTTTTCATATCTTTGTTACTTTTATTTTTCCCCCAAAACCAACCCGATCCCCTTTCCCCCCTCAACCCTAAGCCGTCGCCGCTACTCCGACTACCACATCCACGTCACCACTGCTGCCTCCTCATAGCCGTTGTCGCCTCCGAGTCGCCACTACCGCCTTCCCATTTACTCTCTCACCCTCTCATCGTCACCAAAAACCAAATCAAAACCCTAACCCTAGTTTCTCTTTCACTTCTCGTCGAGCTGCTCTCCTACTCCTCTCTCTCTCTCCCCTCTCTCAGCGCCCAGCCCCCACCTTCAACCGCCATCTCCTTGGGAATTTGTAAGTGTATTTTCACAATTATCCCAAAAATTAGTTTGGATTTTGGATGATTTTTACAAATTTTGGTCGGTTTGGTTGCAGCGAGGCTGAAGGAGTGGCTAAGGGGTCAGAAGAAGAAAACGGCGGAGCCTGCGATCTGTGTATCTCTTGATGAGTAAGTTCCATTTGTTATTGTTTTGATTTCTTCATGTAGTATACATAAATTAGTTCATCTGGGATTGAAAAGAATCAAGTGTATTCTAATGTTGGAAACTGAATTCAGTGTGAGTTAAATTGGTTTTCAAAACACATTTGAAAAATAAACATCATGACATGATGATTTTTTAAATAACACAACAAAAAGAAACACTTTAGTTACCAAATACACCCTAAATTATGCATTGTGGCCTTGGGAGGATACAGCTTGTACTTTAAGGACCAGGATTCGTCGTCCCCAAAAATCCTCTTCATAAGATTTATCTAAAATACTCCACTGGGACATTCCCTCCATATCTAAAAAATTAAGCGAACCTAAATACAGAAAAATCCCTAACGAAGCTCGATGCTGATCTCAAACACTTATCCCTGCAAACTCTGAGCTCTGGCATCGACTTCAAATTCCTCTCTTCTCTCTGCCTCACGACCTCAAGCACTAACAATATTCTCATCAGCGATCCCTAATCTCCATCTCGCAAGTCCTATCCTCTGTCTTGGATCCAATCAGCTGATCATGCGTTTTAGTTTTAGTCCCACATCGTTCAACCCTAAGGAATCTAATGGTTTAAATGTGATTATTGAATTGATTTGGTTGGACGACTTGATTGGGAAACAAATCGCGGGTAGGCTCTGAACAGAAACGATGAATGATATATGAATGGTTTTGGGTGTGGCGACTCATATGTTAAAGTGGGCTTCGTAGTGGTTAAGTGGACTTTAATTAGAAATGGAGGTGGTGTGGGATCAAAAATCATGAATATGAGCGAATTTGTAATGACACAAATTTGTCAATATTCTCAAAACACTTTACATGTGTGAAGAGTTTAAGACACATTTGCACATATCCGTAGAAGGATGCTCGTTGTGCATATTCTTATCACACTTTTAAGATGTGTCATGTTTCATTTGTGCGACATAAAATCGTGTCGCAAGATGATAGAAAATGTGTCTACGTTACATCTTTTGTTGTAGTGATCATACTTCTGTAACTAGTAGCTACATAATGTTGTTAAATGGTAAATGAAATTATTTTTTATTCTTGACCTAAAAAATATTGAGAAAACACACGCAGTAAAACTTTATTGGTGGCTGCGGTGATCAAATCAATGCAATCAGTCCAACCAACGTAATAGTAACTCAAACATATATATTGAGATCATAGACTTTTTCTTTGTACTGTTCAGAAGAAATGGTCTCCTTAGGTCCTTTCACCAAACAGTGCCTCACATGTCATTTGTGCAGTGCAGCTTATCTTCAGCTAGTGAACAACTCCTCAACAAATCTCAACAAACCACTGTCACAAACATCAACTTTTAACTTTGTACAACTCCCGTATCTTCTCCTCTAAGTATATATTCTTCAAGAAATGGCCTCTTAACAACTTCTACCTCTTGTTAGAGAAATAAGCAAGGGGAACACCAAAATATGGGGGACAAAGTGAAGGCTGAAGAAGTGAAAGCAAAAACCGAAGAAGTAACTACTGCCGTTTATAAGCTCAACCTTCATTGCCCAGAATGTGCACATGCCGTTGAGAAGACAGTAGTAAGAACCTCGGGTATGTATGTATGGTTCAATTTGAGCACCATAGCTTTAGAGAGTACATATTTTATCGGAACACCGGCATAAAATATATACTCCTATAGGAATGGTTCTGTGACAGAATATATATTCCACATCTTTATTATTTCTGACTTAATTATCTTTTTCCCATTTTTGGTTGATCATAACTTCGTAATAGGTGTTCAAAAGGTTGATACTGATGTTGAGAGCGGGAAAGTCACTGTGAAGGGGAATTTTGATGTTAAGAAGATACAAGAACTAATAGCAAAAAAAAGCAGGAAGAAGGTGGAGTTGATATCACCCAAGCCTAAAGAGAAAGAAGAGAAAAAAGAAGAGAAGATCGAGAAGAAAGAAGTAATATTTTCATTAACTGACAAATATAATGAATTATTACAACTTGTTTCCTAATTAAGTCAAACGACTCAATCAAAGCTATTTACTCTGATTCTATTCTCTCTCAGGTAGTTGCAAAGACCACAGTTATAAAGGTTCATATGCACTGCGAGAAGTGTGAACAAGATCTGAAGTGGAAACTACTAAAACTTAAAGGTGTAAATTTACACCAAATTCTTCAATTAATAAAAATAAAATATTGACAATCAAAGTTTATGTAACAGGTATACATAGTGTTAAGATGAATCGAGATGCTGAGATATGCACCATTGTTGGCACTGTGGAAGAGAAAAAATTGGTCGAGTACATACGCAAGAAATTGCGAAAGCATGGAGAGATTGTACCTCAGAAGAAAGAGGAGAAAAAAGAGGAGAAGAAAGGGGAGGTTAAGGAGAGCAAAGAAGTAAAAGTGGCTGAGGTCGTGGAGAAGAAAGTGACTGAGATGTCGGAGAAGAAAGAGGAGGTGAAGACCAAAGAGATTGTTGTGCCTTACTTCATCCATTGCACTCATGCACCTGAATGGTTCAGTGATGAAAACCCAAATGCTTGCTTTGTAATGTAATTATGAGAATGAAAATTGTGTGTTGGTATGTGTATCTTACACTTAGATTTGATGTCGAAAAATTGTGTTTGTATGTGTATATTACATACACTTAATTTTGATGTCGACTGATTTACTTAGGCATTTACGTAACTGATCTAAACATACCTGAAAAATTGTTTTGGTAACCACCTCCAAGATAAGAAATCATATAAAACAACCAGAAGATATGACAACATTGCATCTTCATATGGAAAGCAAAAGCTAGAATGCATATAAATATAACTTACTACAAGTCTACAACGGAAACCATGAGAAGGGCTTCAAAATGAGCCATCTTCAGATTTCCCCTCTGACCTAAAGTATTTTCAAGTTGGCCTTACTCAGTGATAAGACTTACCTACGTCCACGGGGCAAGAAGGGGATAGGGTTTTTCACTAATAGAGAAGAAGAGTACAAACTGAGATTACAAATCACTCAAACTCACCAATTAATCTCACCAACAAATCTCTAATTCTCTCCAAACAAAACCCTAACCAATAGCTCAGAAAATACATCTTTTCTGTGCTCCAAATATCCCCAATTTTCTTCTTAATTCTCTCTTCCAATTGTATATATAGAAATCCTAAAACCAAAAACATACTAGGAATTCTAAAATAAAAAACAAAACAGATTAGGAATCCTAATAACCTGTTACCAAAACAGATTTGAAATCATGTTACCAAAATAGATTAGAAATCCCAATAACCTGTTACCAAAACAAATTAGGAAACATATTAGGAACCTGCTATCCAACAATATATATATATACACACACACACTAAGGGGATACTTGTTTCAAATCCTATAATTTTATGATATGGATTTCACCATGGGATTTGAAATCCATAGGTTTTTTAACATGTGTTGGAATTTCTAAAATGTTGTTTGTTTCTTCAATATTTTGGGATATGTAATCCTATAATTTATATATTGTTCGTTTCAAACTCAAATTGTAGCATTACGAATTTTAGAATTTGAAATCTAGCCCAAATCATTTCTCAAAGAGAGGATTTCACAAATACTATAATATATTAGTTTTGTATTATTTGGGTATTCAATATCCCAAAATTTATTTTGAATCAAACAAAGGTCTATAATATATTAGTTTTGTATTATTTGGGTATTCAATATCCCAAAATTTATTTTGAATCAAACAAAGGTTATGGAATCCATAAACTCAAAAAAACTGGGTATTCAATATCCCAAAATTTATTTTGAATCAAACAAAGGTTATGGAATCCATAAACTCAAAAAAACCCACTTTTTCATCTTAGAATTTGTAATCCACCCTATATCCCAAAAAAAAGTTGAAACAAACACCCCCTAAGAAACAAATCAAACTATCAACTCCTGCTAACAAAATTGACACTCCATCTTATGTTCCTATTATAACTTCTTGGAATCAAAAATCATAGGCAATATATTGTACAGAAGATTCATATTTGTATTGTGGAAAGCTTAAATTCACCTAGAAACTATAACACAATTCTTATCCAAGAAGAACCCTAAATGACCATTTTAGTCCTTGTTCAACAATCAACAACCAACCTACAACCCAAAAATAGTAGAATTGAATGCCATTTTTTCTCCTGCATTGTGTTTCAAAAATATTGACTGAAAAGCATTGCCAATGCAAATTTGAGGACTTAATTAGCATAAGTACCCTACATTTTTATATCACTTTCATTCCAAATACACATTGTTAAGAGAAAAGAATGATCACATTCCATTAATTTTAAACGAAAATAAGGCACATGACCAAATTAATAGTATCTTCTTTTTAAACATTGTTGAACTAATTAAGTAGATTATCATCTGAACTTACGAATAACTAACCCTTAATTCTAAATTAGGTGCCTGAAGAATTGTCCATATTAGCATAAACAGACATAATGTTGCCCTATAATAATGGATAGTAGACATGCATTTAATCTAAACTTCTAGCAACAATATGACGTTAGATCAATGGTGAGGTCCAAATATTATGAGGACATATATATATAATGAAATAACCCAGGAAATAATCATTGTCAAGAAACTATGTGCGGGAGCTCGCTTCAAATATCATGGAAATAGACAAGACACACACTGCCATGCAAACATAATCATAGCTAGCAAGTTTTCTTATCCTAGCTATTTTCAATTATGTTTTCCAATTTTTTGCTACACGATGCATTCATTCAGTAAAGTATAGCTTTCAACTCTTTAGAAATCTGCTCTCTAAATCCCGTAGGAAAATATTAGACATTAACTTCCTAGTTTACAATTCTTTTAATTCTATTCTCAATTCTTAAGTTCAAACTGTTAAGATATAGAGCTTTAGAGAAGAAAAGATACTATTTTTTATTTTATTTTTTCATTACGTTGAAGTGTTTAAATACAAAAGCAAGAGAAGTTTAATACTCTAAATGATGTTGGACTAAAAGAAAAGAATACAATATGCCTGATTACTATATTTAACAAAAACATATTCGTGGTGTCATTTTATGAGGGGTGCTTAACGTATACATATATAAATGCAATACACTTCGAAAATGTCAATATGAAAGCTTGGAGATTAACATTAGGTATATCGACAAGTATATATTTTAGTACATTCAAACTTTAATTAGGAGCACAATGCATTTAACTTCGCTTTAATTTAAGTCAAGACACGTAACTGATAGAATATGACACAATCAATTAATTCCCAATATTATATTTTTCTTTGTTATTTCCTCTAACTATAGCATGACCTCCTACGTATAACAAAGGATTCAGAATTTTATTTTCATCCACATAGTTGCATGTGTTAATTAATCCTTGAATATGGAAATGCAAAAAGCTTCTCTATTTTCAGAAAGAATGAGACTAAATTAATCAGTAGGAAACTAAGAAGAAGTGAGCTTATAAGAAATTATATATCCTTGAAATTACTTATTTCCCTGTACGTTACTTTGCTAATTATCGAAATTGTTTTCCATGTATATATAATGGACTTACGCATTGATAATCAATCAAAGATGCGTTTAATTAGGGGGAAAATAAATTGCCGTTAACAAAGTAAACAAGAGTATCTGAAAAGCTTTTTATTTATATAAATTAAAAGTTCTGGCAACATATAAACGTTCTTTCGCATATATATGATTAATCAAGGAAGTAAACATAATCTTAGCTTGCAACATTGAGTCGTTTAATTAAAAGTAGCTAGCTAGATCTCGGGTTCCACACAACAGGATGAGTTGAGGATTTCGCATAAGCCATAGAGATGCACTAACTGTAATGAAGCTCCAAATAGATTAAGCTATGGGAAAGGAGTTGTTTTATAGTTAGTTTTGGATCATGTCAGCATACAAATTTATTAGCGATAAAACAAATGCTTTCCTCAAGAAAATGAGAATCAATTATGGTAAACAACATTAGCTAAAATGTAAGCGCCAACAAGCACTTGTTTCTTCAGACATCATCATTCTTAGTGCAACACGAGGGAATCAGCATCTAGCTGCTACATTTTCCAAAGTTTCACACAGACCCAACATTTAGAACTTAGATGCAAAAGTTGGACGATAAATGGGGAATTAATGACTCCCAAAAAAAAACTTGCAAAAAAGAAGGTAACTAAAACCAAATTAGCCAGTAAGTAATCTTAAGCACAAATTAGCAAGATAATACATGCACACGTCAGATGACTCTAATTTACAAGAAACCCTAGCTGCAGGTTTTTGGCACACAGAGTAACAAATTAAAAAGTTGCCAAATAAAGCTTATTGATTTGCATCAAACTCGAACGCATCGGTTGCAAATGAAAGCATATCAGCTGAGAGTTTTCGTGAACAACAAACTAGCAACAACAACAACATCATCACCGTACGTGAAGACCTCAAAACACTTGGAAACAGGTTCAAAGAAAAACCAACAATTTCACTTGCAAAACAAAGACCCAAAAGGAAAAGAGAGAAAAGAAAATTAAGTTACCTAATTGTACATAACAGATAAATCTTAAGCTGACCTTAAAATCGTCTTGCTTGCATCAATGACGGCCCTCGTCCGGCCCGCGCCGACGAGTTCCACAGCCAAGCGTGGCCCATCCACCGCACTGGCCCCCATGTTATTCACCGGCTAAATTGGGAAGAAGCGGCAATCCGGCGATGACGGATCCGGGAACGGGTTTCCGCACCCCCGCCCCCGCCGCTCCTCCGTCTCCACCAGATCCCTCCGGCACCGCCGTAGGCGGCTGCATTCTGCAGCTGTGGCGCCTCCTCCTCGCTCAGCGGCAGCCTCTCATAGCGCCACATTCGTAAACGACGCCGCGATCGACGATAACGCGGACCCGCCAGGCGAACAGGCGCCCCGACGACGTTCCCTCCACCACTGCTGCCCCTGGCCTCCGCGCGCAGAAAATATTGACAAGCATTGGTGGCGCCGCGGGGAGGCCGGCGGCTGGTCAGGAACGAAACGCGGACAAAGAGATAGTATCTCGAACCCGGCCGTGAGAGTGAACGACGGAGCCGGTCGACGACGGCTTGTCGAGGCTAGACGTTGGTGGACTGTGCGTCTGCCGCTGAAGCACGCGAGATGCGCGCTGGCGGCGGCGGGCGTAGGCGGCCACGCATTTCGAAACACGTACTATCGGCAGCCCGGCCGCCTGATTTCCCACAGATGTGTGCCCGGGAGGGTGGTTGGCGCTCCTCTGGTTGATGATCACTGGAGGTTTTCGGCTTGTTCTTGGAGGCCGGCTGGCGCGCCCTCGGAGGCGTCGCCGACGCATGTCGCCTGGCCACCGCCGCCTGAGGCTATCAACTCTAGGCCCTGGTGACCGGACGATGATCCGTCGGCATCGCCAGAGCCTGAGAATTGATTGTTGTTGTTGTTGTTGTTGTCGTCATCGAAGTCGGATGGATTGTGATGCTGCTGCTGAAGTTGGAGATCAGGATGGTGGTGGAGTTGATGGATGTATCTTGAAGCAGTGCCTAGATCCAATCCAGCCATCATGCCAACATACAAAGGAACAATATTATGATGAAAAATTAAAAAATTACACAGTACTTGTTTTTTTTATAAATATATAAATTAAAAAAAGTGGGAAAAGGGTTGGGTGTGAATTTAAAACTAGGGTTTAATTTTTATGATTTTGATTGAATAAAGAAGGTGAGGGGGGAAAAAAGGAGAAAAATATTGAGAGGAGCTGTGGGAGTGGAGAATATAGAAAAAACGAGGATCGAGTGCAGAGAAAGAGAGGGTGGGTTAAGGGACTCAGAGAGGGGAGAGGTTCCCTAGAAACCTTTCGGATATAATAATACGGGTGATACAAAGTTGACAGTGATGTGGTTTTGGACCAAGCCTAAACTGTGGGTTAAGGGACGAGGAGCCCTAGGGTTAGTGAAGGGTTAAGGGTCGGGTTAATCAAGTTTAAGTGGTTGATGCGGCGTGTGGGGCCCACCAGTCACTTTCTTGTAAGGGGGCCAATGTCGTAAAGGTCCACGTAGCTATCAGCTAGGGTTTTGGATCCGACTCGAGAGAGAGAGAGAGAGAGAGGAGGGGGGGAGAGGGAGGGAGGGAGTATTGGGGGTTAGGGTTTCATTCATTCTTTTTGTTACGAGTTTGAGTGCGCTAATATTGTCTCCTCTGGTTGAGGAAACTTGACTGAGGATCACAACTTATTGATGGGATTTTGATATGGCTTGGACACGGTATCAAATTTTGTGCCGAGCTAGCTGCTGAGCTTTCTAATGTAGTTAACTACAAGTGCCAAAAGTAGCTATCTTCTACGTTCATAAAAATAATGACAATAATAATAATAAGTAGCTATCTTCTACATGATGTTAATATTGTGTTGGATAGGGTTGTTTAGACTATTAAATGGAGTGTTAAGGGGATCTAACCCTCAAAGGGGTTAAGAGAGATTATTATATACTCGTCATAATATTAATGAGAGTGGAAATAATATTTCTCATCTCATCTTTGCGGATGACTTGTTGCTTTTTGCCAAAGGAGATCTTTATTCCATTCAAAAATTATATCAATGTGTTAAGGACTTCAGTGATACAACTGGACTTGAAGCCAACTTGGATAAATGCTCAATTTATTTTGGTGGGGTGGCTGATGATATTAAAACAGAGATCAAAGACTTCCTGGGGTTCTCAGAAGGTGCTATTCCATTCAGGTACCTAGGAGTCCCTCTCATAACTTATCATATGCAGGGAGGATTCAGGTTATCAAAAGTGTGATTTTGGGTATTCAAAACTTCTGGACATCAAATTTTGTACTGCCAGTTAAGGTAGTGAAGAAGATTGATGAAGTTTGCAGGCAATTCCTGTGGGGGAAATCTGGAAATTCTTCAAAAACTCCTTTGGTCTCATGGGATAAAGTATGCTGTGGGAAAATTCAAGGTGGCTTGGGAGTGTATTCTGCAGCTATTTGGAATCTAGCTACTGCTATGAGGAGTTTGTGGTATATCCATGTCAATAAGGAAATTTTATGGGTGAGATGGATCCATGGAAATTATTTAAAGCATAGGGATGTATGGAATGTTAAAGCAAAAAAAGGAGACTCTTGGATGTGGAAGCAGCTACTTAAATGTAGAGACAAGGCTTTGAATGAAGTTGGAGGCATTGACAACCTGAAGAAATTGCTTGGAGATTGCTACGAAAACTCAAAAATCAAGCTGTCAGCAATATATTCTGTATTCTCCCCTGCAAATCAAAAAGTTCCCTGGTCTAACACAGTGTGGGGAGTTTTGAATTACCCTAGGCACTCATTTATACTATGGCTTGCGGTGCTGAACAGGCTACAAACACAGGAAAGATTATTGAGAAGAGGGATAATTAACATAAATCAGTGTTACCTGTGTGCAGGTTCTGAGAGCAGAGACCATTTATTTTTTGAATGCTATTATTCCAGGGATGTGTGGCTGGGCATCAGTAACTGGCTTGAAATTGACTGGCAAACATGCTATTGGAACTTACTTATGAATTGGTATATCACTAGACAAAGAGGGAAGGGATTCAAGAAAAAAGTTAGGAGATTGGTGCTTGCGGCTGCTGTGTACAGAATTTGGGAAGAAAGGAACAGAAGATATCACCAGCAGGCGGGTAGAAATGCTGATCAGTTGGTTAAGATCATCAAAACTGATATCTTCACTTTATGCCTGAACAGCCACATCACTGATGAGCAAAAAGATTGGTTAATATCTTTGTAAAATTTGTTTAGGAAGTTGGTTTTTCTCATAGTTGAGATAGTGATGTACATAATTTTCATATTTTGGCAAATGAATAAAAGTTTTTTCATTGACCAAAAAAAAAATGAGAGTGGAAATACAAGTATTTATGTAGCATATATATGAAAGTTTAGCAAAGAGGCCAAGGTTTCTTGGGAGATTGAGGACACACGGCAAAGGATAAGGAACAACATCAAAAGAATTCAATAGTATAGTTTATTCTTAGTTGTTCATGATTATGTTTTCTTATGCGCATGTACAGGGGCAGAAAGATGTTTATAGTTATAATTTTTATTTTTATTTTCCATCCAACATTTTTATTTTTTTATAGTTTATATTATTATTATTATTATTTTATTATTATTATTATTATTTTGGATTTAGTTGCACGACTCATTGTGGAATTTTGTATAATACCTCTCTGCTTTATTACATGGTGAAGGCTTTGTTCAAAACAAGAGGATGATGCATGATTTTGCACATATGGAGCTTAGCACAGGTCAGGGTTAATGTTGTATCTTTGCTCGGGAGGCATCAAAAGTGTCAACATAGGAGAAGAACGAAATAAGGTGAGAGAAGAATAGTAGATTGACCTGTCGGACTGGCTAAGTCTCACGGTTGGTGCATTGGC
>NC_033797.1:52660975-52669468 GCF_001876935.1 Asparagus officinalis
GCCAATTGCTTCGAGGCTAATTAATGTATTTTGGGTCTTCTTCGGTATTGTATTCAGGTGTGACATTATGAATACTGGTCTTCCAAGTCTGGATTTGTGTCCAAACCCCCCAAAAAGAAAACGAATTGTACATTCTAAAAGAGTTATAGCGAAGAAGCAAAAGAGAGAAATCTAGAATTTCTAAGGAACTTTAATGTGATTGAGAGAGGATTTCTTGTGGTAGAAAGTTCAAATCTTGCATAATCACTAGGATATAGAAGACTCAAATCTTTCCTCATGGACACAGACATCACCGAACCATGTAAATCTTGTATCTTTACATCTGATTACTTTTATGTGATATGTTCATATTTTAGTTTTCTATTATGTTCAAATATTGTTATTCTTGTTTTTTTTTTGTCAATGAAAAAAGATTTTATTCATTTACCAAGTAAGCAGTTACGAAGTACATTACAAATTATCAACAGAGCCTAGTAAAAACACTCAGGCTACTCAAAACAATCCCTCTAAGTACTCCCTAACATGTATTGGAACATTCTCATTCAAAATTTTTGAGTAAATGATGAACTTCACTGTAGGGAACGATATGTCAGGTTCTCGAGCTCTTTGCTGAAAAATTCTGAGATTCCTTTCTTTTCATATCATGTACACTGAAGTCGACAAAGCCATCCTCTTTAATTTCTTCTTAAATTCATCCCTCTCAAGTTCATATTGTGCCAGTTTACAAGCTGATTCCAACTACATGACCTCCAGTTAAATCCAACCCAGTCCATAACTTTGTTCCATACATTTGCAGAATACTGACATTCAAAATAGAGATGATGATAGTATTTCGTTTGACGATTGCTTGAAAAAACACATTGATTAGTGTTTAGTATTCGCAATCTACACAATCTTTCTTGTGTTAGTAGCCTGGATAGAGAGGCAAGCCACAGGATAAATGAGTGCTTAGGATAATGTCATCCCCCCAAATAGTTTCAGAGAATATAGTTAATGATGCTTGTTGATTGATCTTTCTATATATAGAAGATCTACTGATATTTCTATTATCACAGCAGCCACTGAGGATGTTTAATAGGTTATCAACATTTCTAAATTTTACTCTCAGTGTATCCCTTACCCTTAGCATTTTCTTCCACATCCATGAATCATTCTCTTTAGGTTGAACTTGCCAAATATTTGATTGCCTCAAATAGTTGTTGTGCACCCATTTGATCCAAAGAATGTCCTTTTTGAGATGTATCATCCAAAGGAGCTTAGATACAGATGCATAGTTTCAAAATTTTACCGAAGAGACTCCCAATCCACCATTCTTCAAATCCTGGCAGATAGAAGACCGAACACCAAATGAATTTTATGTCCCCAGAGAAAATCAACACGCATGCTATCAATCTTTTTTAGAACTTTAATAGGTAGTATATAATCACTTGTCCAAAAGATTTGAATTCCCAGGATAACTGACTTAATCAGCTGCAATCTTCATGCATAAGACAAGGTTCTGTTGTTGTGCCAATTTTGAAATTGATCCGACACCTTATTTATGAGAGAAGAACAATCCAGCCATAAGAGCCTCTTAGAGATGAGAGGGATACCTAGATATCTCATTGGTAACATCCCCTCTGAGAAATTTAGGTAATTGAATATTTGAGTCTTCAAATCATCTCCAATGCCACTCATGTATATAGAGCATTTGGCTGGGTTTGGTTCCAAACCAGAAACCTGGCTAAACTCCATGAGACAATCATTCAACCTTGATATATAGTACATATCAGCTTTGCCAAATAAGAGGAGGTCCTCTGCAAAAATTAGATGTGTGATTTTCATTTTGGAACATTTGGGGTGAACTTATAAAGCATGTCTTCTTTAAGAGTGTTAAGTTTTCTAGACAGCTACTCCAATCCTATTACAAACAAATAGGGGGATAATGGATCTTCTTGCCTTAATCCTCTTGCTCCTTGAAAATATCTATGTAGTGTACCATTAATAAATAGAGAGTACTTTGGAGAGGAGATGCATTCAATGATCCAAAGAATCATATTGTCAGGGAACCCCAAGCCTGTCAACATGCACCTAATAAAATCCCAACTGATGGTATCGAATGCTTTTCTCAAATCAATATTCAAAATGGCTCTAGGAGATGTATATTTTCTACCATAATGCTTAATGAGTTCATGTGTTAAAAGAATATTAATTTAAATGAGTCTTCGTTTGACAAATGCACTCTGGGCTTCACTAATCAAGGATCCCATGACTTTTTGAATCCTATTTGCAATCATTTTTGTAATAATTTTGTAAACACAATTGCAATAAGCAATTGGCCTAAAATCAGTAGTAGACTAGGGATTGAGAATTTTAGGAATCAAGATAATAGATGTAGTATTGAACGTACCTGTTCGCGGGAAAAACCGTTGCTTTCGTGCGATTTGTCGATCTCGTCGCCTCGTTGGCTCGTCGGTTTGTGCCGAGCTATGCTAGGGGACCTATAAGCAATTTTATATGCCTACAGATACCCCCTCCAAAGTATTTCAGTCTCGTTCTTTTATAGAAGAGTCTGGAATACTTTGGATATGCTTGTCCCAACCTTCAGTCGGTGTAAAGGGATCTTGGAATGACTTCCGTTCTTGATTCCTTCAATTCTCCAGGCTATTCGGTGCTTTGTCGAATGTCTGAAAGAGTTTCGGTGCTGCATTTATTGTCTGACCGTTGTCGGAATTTTGAACTTTGAAGTCGGTTCCTGATTTAGCTGACCATCGATTGTTGGCGTCGAGTCTTTATCTGCAACGCGTTGTCCGACGTCTTTTCTTTACCCTAGGGCCGGCCCCCCCCTTTTTGCCTCCTTTTTGAATTTCTCTTCCCTCGAGCCTCCGTTCTCCCTCAAAACTCGATCTTCGTCTTAGATTCATCCTTCCTTTTGATCCTTGACTGAGAAATCCCTCGAAACTTCCATATTTAGACTTTCCTTCGAGCCCCTCGAGCGCGTGGTTCGAGCACTTCCAAGATCTAATTTTTGTCGGATCCTCGAGCTTCCCCTCAGGTATATCTCCATAATCTTGATCTATTTCATGTTTGATCTAGTGTATGGAATAGCGGGATCGCATATAAGGGTTGAGGGAGTGATTTGATGCCTCAAGCTCGCCTTTTTAGGGGATAAAAAAGTGATTTTTATTTCTAGATCTGACCTCTTGAATTCTTTTTCTGTAGGCCATTATGTCGCGAGTATCGAGAGGTCGTTTTCCTGCTGCATCGGTTGATGGCGCGCCTCCCTCATATGCTGGTGAGCAATTTTTTGACCTTTTTCGAAAATTTACAAATTAGTCCTCTTTTTTCTGGATATTTGCAAATTAGTCCATTTTACCCCCCGTTGTTCTCCTTGGTGAGGCAACCGGGAAAGGCCTTGGTTCTCCTTGGTGAGGATCGACGCTTTATGGAAATTTTGCAAATTAACCCTCTTCTTCTGAGAATTTTGCAATTTAGTCCTTTTACCCTATTTTGCTCTCCTTGGTGAGGCGATCGGGAAAAGCCTTGATTCTCCTTGGTGAGGATCGACGCTTTAAAGATGGGTTTTGCTTGGTCAAAACCACATCTCATAATAAAGGGGGCGTTTTGACGCTGCATTGTGCTTTATAAGGCAGGGATATATTGTCGATATACCCTATCTTATAAATGCGCAATGTGGCCAAATCGTCTCGCCCTTTATAAGGCAATGACTCTATCTTACCAATTTGTAAGATGAATTCAATTTCCTTTTATATCTGAAATTAACAAACACTTAACTGCTTGTTTTCAGTGGAATATCCTTCCGGAGCTTTTTCATCGCATGCGGTGAATGGACGTCGTGATGAGTATTATTCCACATCTGATGACTTTTCGCCCATTCCGTTCACCTCCCAGTTTGCTCCGGGCACGTCGTTGGAAGTTGTCCAAGTGGTGAGGGAAGGTGGCCATCAAGCTCTTCGCCAGCTGATCACAGATGCGCCTCTCGTGCAGGATGCCAGTTCCGTTCAGTCTCTTAGGAAGACTGACTTCTTGTTTGGAGACTCTACCAGGGATCCCGATGCAGTATTTATTGAGGCTGAGCAGTGGCTTTACCAGACTGGCAGTCGTTATATGTATTTGCCGAAGATTCCTCGACACCGTTCTTTGACTGAGCTCAGGCGCCAAGCTGTGAAGCGGGAGATGTCGTGGAGTTTGACAAAGGAACATGAGAGCGTTCACTGCGGCTATATTACTCATCAGGCAGTTCCTGGTTCGAGTCGAGATCACATTGTTGGACTACATCCTGGAGTACTGGGGCTAGATACTCCGCCTCGCAATGAGTTCCTCACCACTGCTTCTACTTTGAGGAATCGCCTCGCTATCTTAGGACGGGAGATGCCTGCACCGCGCCACAGATTCTATGGTTGGGTCCATTCTTTGGACAGGTTTTGGTGGGCTCGTATGACGAAGTATGTCTTGAGCCGATGGAGCGAGGAGTTACATGCTTGCGGTCTTTATGCAGCCATTCGGGCCACTATGCATGGCTTGCCTACAAGCGCGAAGCATTTCTTTGCCCTATGCGAGCTTTACAATCCAGATTCCAACACTTTTCTGACCAGGCACGGAGAGTTGGGCTTGGCTCTACATGAGATGCACAAGATTTCTGGTTTGCCCATGGGACAGATGTTATACCAGGAGTACTTTCCCTCCAACCATGAGTTGAGTCAGCTGAAGGATCGCATGCCCGACCGCTACGAGACCTTATGGGACCTCACTTGTCATTATCACATTGCTTTGGCGCAGTCTAAGCCCCTAGCGAAGAGGACCAAAGCAAATGTGAGCCTGAAGCAGTTCGCATCATACTTGTTCAGGAATCTGGAGAGCCATTCTGGCCAATCTATTTGTGAACTGGCACCGCTGACTCCTTCAGAGGTTAATGAGCTGCTGAATAAGACTAACGCCCAATCCTATACCATTAGCAGTTCCGAGAGCGGCTTTCCTGCAGGGACTAAATTCAGATCGTTCTTATATCATGCGACCGCACCGATTCGTCCGATGACTCTCCTTGCCGGTTATCTCGCCATCTGGTTGAAGAAATGTGTGGTCCCGTATCAGTCTGGTGACGCTCTGCCACTGGAAGTGCTCTATCCTGCAGTTCAGCTTGCCTACAAGAAGGAACTTTCGCTTCTTCCGGTGATGGTTGCTAACATTCATCGAGGGCTTCGGCAGATTTCTGGTGCTTTTACACGGAGAGATGATGATAAACCGACTCAGATTCCTACCATTAAGGTAGAGCTCCCGTATATTTATTTGATGGCTTGGTTCGTTCTTCATCGTTCCGATGTGATGTCAGTACCGAATGCCATAGACCAGTCTGTCCCCTTTCTACAGTTGCTTGAGAATGGTGAGTGGGAGGGCCGAGGATTCCCCGATATCAGGCGTCAGCTACAAGTCCACAAGTGCTGGGCATTCTCCACTTGCTTTCCACAGTTCTCCAGCCGGTACGGCGAGTGTTTGATTGATGAGGAGAAGCCGAGGGAGTATAGGACTTATCTGGATATGGGCTGCTTTAATTGGCTAGTGAACATTAGGCCGGGTTACCTGACTTTCCGGGTGGGGAATCAGTGCTTCATAGAGCCGTATCTACCTTGCCGATTCGCCCGCCAGTTCGGTTATGACCAGCTTTATGTAGGGAACCCGCGCCAGCAGCTTCGGGCTCATGGAGGTCTGGTGGACGGTCTTCGTGCATGGTTGTGGACCGTGACTGGTTGCACTGGAGCTAGGTTCAGTCTCCCAGGTACTGAGCGACAGTTGAACCTCACTTTCCTGAGCTGCAAGTGGTTGCTAGCAGCTAATAAGACTGTCCGTGTGAAGCCTATCGAAGAGTTGGTGGCCGAAGAAGCCTCTCAGCTTGATTCTCGTGTTATCCAGGACGGTGCTCGATCACAGAGGGCTCAGGGCAAGACCCGCCGACTTGATGCAGAAGGTCACAGGGCCTTTAGTTCTGCTGGAGAGGCCTCAGGCGGAGACCCTGAAGACTACGAGGCAGATTTGGAGCAAGGTTAGTCACCTATCTTTCTTTTTCCCTGCATTTCCAAATTGCTATTTCTGACCACTATTCGATGTTTCAGGGACAGCGATCAACAGTGACGATGAATTCCGTCCTTTTACCCGGGCCAGACCTTCGATTGCTGTCCGTGCTGATAGGCGGAAAAGATTAGCCCACAAGCCGCCTGCAAATTCACGAGCATCTGAGATGGACTTGGCTGATGAGGATCCTGTTAGTGACGGAGGTAACATCTATTTTATAGATCATTTTCTTGATCGTTTAGAACTTCTGGCTCATGCTTTCCCATCCTATGCAGGATATCGTGAGGAAGGCGAGATGAGTCCTGATGATTGTGCATCTCCTGGTGAGCCTGACTCACCGCCCCAGGTAGAAAAGCCTGCAAAGACCGTCCATGTTGGGGAGTCTGTCAATGAAGGACCCAGTTCGGTGATTCCAGGTACATCTTCAAGAGGTAACTTGTCTCTATTGGCCATAGTTTCCTTCCTCCTCCTTCATACTTATATCTTTTTATGTCAGATTTTTCGATTGATGACTTCGATGGGGAGGGCCTGCCTATGGACACTTCTATGTTCAGCTTCATGTATGACTCTCCTCAGATCGATGGCCAGCCGCCTCAGGATATGTTTCCTGAGTCTGTACTCCCTCAGACTCCCGGGAACGGTTATTTTGAAGGTGCGTGCCTCTTCTCAAGCTAACTATAGGACTAGCCAATTCCTTGACTAATGCAACTAGACTCTTCTCAAGCTAATTATAGGACTAGCCAATTCTTTGACTAATGCAACTATAACATGATGTTTCTGTTTTGTGCCTAACAGGAGCTTTTACTGAGGCTGCCCCTGTTGAGCCAGCTGTGCGACCAACTCCACCAGTCGATGCAGCTGCCGTCGTTACATCCCCACCACCCCCAGTGACTCGAGAGGAAAGAGGTATATTTTAATTAACTGAGCAATGCCATTCATTTCCTCGTTGAAGCTTTTGATGAATTCTTCTTCTTTGTGTAGGGCTTCCTTCTCAGCTTCATGTCCTCGTTAAAGAGCTGTTATCGGGCAATGACCCTGAGAAGATCTTCATCAGCGTAGAAGTCCGCTCTTATTTCTCCTCCCTGAATGCTATAATTGGCAAGCTCCTCCACGACGGACTTTCTCTTCGCCAGTTTAAACCCTACCTTGATTCCAAGGTAAATTTAATAAGGGACATGGGATACCCGGACCTAGCGACGGCTATGGTTGATGACCTTGATCGCTTAGAGCATGAGTTTCAGATGCTTCATGAGCTCCGGGATGCAGGTGCCTCTTCATTCATTGCTGCCGAGTTGGATGCTCGTTTACAGACATGGCGTAGTACTCGGATGGTTGCTGAGCTCGAGGTCCAGGTGCAGCGGGGCCGAATAGATCGAGTTGAGGCTGACCTTGCCACTAGATCATCTTCACTTGATGAGCTTGATTCTCAGATAGATCAGCTCCGGCGAGAACTCCGTGAGAAGGAGGACGCGAAGATGCACGTTCAGCAAGCACATGCTGCTTTATCTGATGAGCTGAAGTCCTTGAAGCAGACACTGGCTGAGACAGAGGAGGATGCTGTGAGGACTTTAGCCGCGAACGAAGAGTCTGTCAGAGCTGAGTTACAGGAGGAGCTTAGGCGAGCTTATGATGAGAAGCTGTCTGAGTTTAGTCAGCAGGTTTTTAGCCATGGGCTTGATGTATGATCTTATTTGCTGTAAACTTTGACATTTGATCCTTTTAGTGGAACTGGTTTTTATCTTTGTCTTTATTATGATTCCTCATTCCGCTTGAAATGATTGACCATAATACTCATAGGATTTTTGGCAAACCCCCAGCCTTCAACGGGTTTGATTAGCCTTTACCGACTACCGTTTGAGTCGGGCTAGCATGCGGATTGTCTAAATCCGTTCCGCATGTAACGTTGTGCTAAGAAAGTGAATTCTCTTAGACTTTGTGCTATGATTTTGAATACATAGGCTTCGTCTTTCTCACGGGAATAGACTACCCGGCGACACGTGTTAGGTGTTGACTTTAGGATTTTTGGCTAACCCCCAGCCTTCAACGGGTTTGATTAGCCTTTACCGACTACCGTTTGAGTCGGGCTAGCATGCGGATTGTCTAAATCCGTTCCGCATGTAACGTTGTGCTAAGGGAATGAACTCCCTTAGACTTCGTGCTATGATGTCGAATACATAGACTTCGCCATTGTTACGGGAATAGGCTACCCGGCAACACGTGTTAGGTGTTGACTTTATCCCTACTTAGGTTTCGGGATAAAATACCCCAGACTGGTCTTCTGGTGTCTTTTTCTACGGCGAAAGACTAAACCGGCGACGCGTGTTAGGCGTCGGCATATCCTTTCTTAGGATTCAGGATGAAATTCCCCACACGTGTAAGGCATGGATTTTGGTGTTATTAATAACAACCTACCACAATGTTGAATAT
>NC_033797.1:52670528-52711188 GCF_001876935.1 Asparagus officinalis
GAGGAGAGTTTGGGTTACCTGATTGGAGGTTCGGTGGAACTCTCATTTGATCGCAATCGGCGTTAGTTGGTTTGAGAGCTTCGTGGGCTTCGCCGTAGCAGCTTCAAACCAACGAGCTTTTCTCCCGGAGGAGAACTTCTTGGACTTGCGGGGGGAGATAGAGCGGACGAGGACACGCTACTCCTCGAATTGGCTTGGTCGAACTCGTATCGACCTCCTCATCCGACGTGATTGCAATCCGCGTGCCTAGCGACGCATCGATCTCGTTGCGAGATCGTCGGCTCCACTGTGGTCGCCAGATTGTTCGCGGGAAAAACCGTTGCTTTCGTGCGATTTGTCGATCTCGTCGCCTCGTTGGCTCGTCGGTTTGTGCCGAGCTATGCTAGGGGACCTATAAGCAATTTTATATGCCTACAGTACCAAGTATCCTACCATAGCTGAAGAACTCCTCAATTGCTAAATATAGATCCTCGCTAATGACACTTCAAGAAGCATGAAAGTTAGCGCACCAAATCCATCAAGTCTTGGGATTTTATCATTTGACATAGAGAATACAACATTTTTAATTTCTTCCCTAGTGACAAGTAAGCTTAACATGGCTCTTTGATCAGATGAAAGCAGAGGACCATTTGAAATCACTTCTAGGTCATGAATAGATGTGGAAGCAGAAGTACCCAAAAGGTTTTATAGTATTCAATGAATTCTGCAATAATATCAGGCATTTTAGTAATTCTGGATCCATTTGCAGTATACAGGGACAAGATTCTGTATTGATGTCTTTTTTTCATGATGGAATGAAAGAAATGTGAGCTTTTATCCCCATGTAATCCCCAAATTATATTAGCTCTTTGTCTGTAAAAAGAAGTTTCACATTCCAACAGCCTGGCATATTTGCTAATGCATTTCTTTTCCCTAGATATCAGTGTAGGATTGAATAAATCATCATTTAGTTGCATTTGAATGTCATCTAGCTCTCCTTTAGCTCTATTCACTTGCTCACTTATGTTCATAAAGTGTTTCTTGTTCAAGTCTTTAAGTGCAGGTTTGAGCTTTTTAAGCTTGGAGTGAAACTTGTACATCTTGTATCCATGAATATCCTGTTCCCACACTAAGGTAATTGTGGAAATAAAATATGGATGCTTAACCCACATGTTGAAGAATTTAAAAGGTCTTTTACCCTCAAAATCATCATCTCCAATTGTTAGAAGTGCTGGGAATGATCAGAGCAACTTGGTACAAGGTATTCTACTTGACTAGATGTATAAAGTTGGACCCAATCCTCATTAACCAAGCACCTGTCCAATCTAGTCCAGATTCTGGTATTAACCTCTTTTTTATTACTCAAAGTGAAGTAGCAACTAGTTGATCTAATATGCAATAATTGGCTTGAAATAATAAAATTTTGGAAATCCTATGTCAGCTTCAGTAAATTGTGCACCTCCTATCTTCTCTTCACTATTAGTGATTGCATTAAAATCTCCACCAATCAACCAAGAACAATTGACATTTTGTTTAAATGCTAATAAATCATGCCAAGTGACCTCCTGCTAAACATTTGATTGGGAGCATAGACAATAGTACATACACAAGAAAGCCTTCCATCCCTGGATTTAATTGAACAAGTCAGGTATTGTTCTGAAGATTTAATAGTTTGAACTGTGAATACATCACTATTCCAGAGAATCCAAATTCTTCCATTTCCAACTTCTTGAATATTTAAAATCCAATCCTAATTTTTTGTTATTTTCTGTGCTAGAATCTGTAGCTTGCTTGAAGGGAGCTTTATTTCCAGAAGAGCTAAGAGAGAGAGAGAGAGAGAGAGAGAGAGAGAGAGATTATACTCTTGAATAAATTGCTTCACTAACATATGCCTAGAGGATTTATTAAGTCCTCTAATGTTCCATATAGCTAAATGCATTAATGATCCTTCTGATTTTAGACCAATCTCTTGCTGTAATTGTGTCTATAAAGTAATCTCAAAAATAATGACTGCTAGAATTCAGAAAGTTATAGGATATATAATTGATGATGCACAGAGTGCCTTTATCAAAGGAAGGATTGTCTCAAACAATATCCTACTTTCACATGAGCTTGTCAAGCATTATGGTAAAAAACACATATCTTCAAGGGCTACCCTCAACATAGATTTGAGGAAAGCTTATGATACAATAAGCTAGAGCTTTATCAGGACCATGCTAACAGGATTGGGGTTTCCAGCTAATATGGTTGGATGATACAATAAGCTAGAGCTTTATCAGGACCATGCTAACAGGATTGGGGTTTCCAGCTAATATGGTTGGATGGATTATGACATGTGTAACTACTATGGACCATGCTAACAGGATTGGGGTTTCCAGCTAATATGGTTGGATGGATTATGACATGTGTAACTACTATAAAATTTTCTCTATCTCTCAATGGGTCACTGCATAGATATTTTGAAGGAGCAAGGGAATTAAGACAAGGTGATCCTTTATCATCATTCATGTTTGTTATTGGGATGGAGTATCTGTCCAGGAGATTAAAAAAGCTCAAAACTGATACTTTGTTCAAATACCATCCAAAATGTTCTGGAATGAGAATAATACACTTGATCTTTGCAGATGATTTATTGCTATTTTGCATAGCTGATATGAACTCAGTTAGTAAGTTGCATGATTGTCTTTAAGATTTCAGCAGGGTATCTGGGTTGGAGGCTAATCCAAATAAATGTGCAGTGTACTTGGGTGGAATTGAAGATATTATCAAAGACCAGATCTGTTCTCACCTGAATTACTCAGAAGGCTCTATGCCAGTCAGGTACTTGGGGATGCCCTTGATTTCAAAAAAGCTTACTCATCTAGACTGCTCACCATTGTTAAGTAAAATTTCAGAAATGTTTCAAGGATGGCAGAATAGAAGGAATCTATCTTATGCTGGAAGAATTTAGTTGATTAAATCTGTTATTGTAGGGATACAGAATTACTGGAAAAGTAACTATGTGTTACCCATCAAGGTTCTACAAAGAATTGATAAACTGTGCTCTGACTTCTTATGGAACTGCAAGATACATTTAGTCTCTTGGTATGATATATGCAAAGATAAGAAAATGGGAGGTCTGGGATTATATACTGCAAAGGATTAGAATCATGCAGCTGCAATCAAATTGCTATGGATGATTCACATCAAAAAAGATATATTGTGGATTAAATGGGTGCATGAAAATTACATACACCACCTAGATATATGGCAGGTTCAATCAAAAGGAACTGATTCTTGGATGTGGAGGCAATTACTCAAAGTAAGAGATATGGCACTTAGCAAATTTGGTGTTAGAAACAATCTTCAAAGAGCTATGGAAAACTATCATGTAAATGGAAAATTACAGATATCAGCTATATATAATGCTCTGACCCTTTCAGCAACTGCTACATGGTCGGATACAATTTGGGGAGGCTTGCACTATCCTAAACATTCAGTTATACTATGGCTAATCACCCTCTCCAGGCTACTGACTGATACAGGTGTATCTTCTCTTTTGAACTTAGCGATCCTCATGGGAGGTTGAAGATAGATGATTCTCATGATAGCATGAGAATAGAGGTGTCAAATAGTACAAGGGAACCTGGGTTGGAGCGAGGAACGAGGCAGAGAATCGAAGAGTCAAAGTATCCAGATTTTAGCCTGTGAGTCGACTCATACATGTACATGAGTCGACTCATCAGGTTGAGTCGACTCATGCCTGTCATGAGTCGACTCACAAAACCAAGCCTAGTTCGCAGTTCAGCTCTGACCAGTTGACTCATCATTTTATAAGTCGACTCATCAGTCATGAGTCGACTCATATACAGTTTTGAGTCGACTCAAGAAATCAAGTCATGTTAGCAAAAGTTTCTGACCAGTCGACTCATCAGTTATGAGTCGACTCATATGAGGTCATGAGTCAACTCATAACTGTTCATGGGTCGACTCATCGGAGTTTTCCAGATTTGTTAAGGACTCTATTTATGTGTTTTCCTTTTTGGGTTGGGCTTTGTTATTTACCACTTTGCCACCCTCGTTTGTACACATATATAAGGGATTGTTTTAGGATTTAAAACAATCAGAGAGTTTAATCAAGAGAGATTAGATTATAATTAAGATTTGGAGAGCTTGTTCTTCAATTCTAGAGTGAGATTGTGAAAGATTGTAAAGTGCATACTCATAATCTAGATAAGATATTTTCCTCCGCCTAAAAACCTGAGTTATTCTTATGTTCTTATTGTTTTCTCCTCAACCCATCTTTGATAATTCCACGATCAAAGGTGCTCGCACGATAACTCGTATTAAGTTGGTATCAGAGCGATCAGATCTAGCGAAGGGGGGCATCCTGTGTATGGTCCTGACTCGATCGTAATACAAGAAGCTAGGCGAGGTCCTTATTTTATTGAAAGAGGTCCAGAAGATAAGGAGGGAGAAGATGTCTGAAGCAGATAACTCAGCAAGACTTGACGCTATGGAGAAGCAGATAGAGATGATCGGGACTACTCTTACTCAGCTCGTAGGACTCATCAATGGAGGGGACAAAAAGGAGGAATCTTCTTCGAAGGGTAAGAAGAAACTTGTTGAGTCCGATGAAGAACGCGAGAAATCAAATTCGGAAGAAGAGGTCGAGGTTGTTAAGTCTGCTTCACATACAAGGGATAAGAATTATTACCAAAACTTGAAGATTGATTTCAAAGTAGAGATTCTTGTTTATGATGGGAGTGTCAATACGGAGAAGCTCGATGATTGGATTAAGCATATGGAGATGTACTTCACTCTCTACGGATATCCATCCAAGGAGAAGATCGTGTTCGTGAGGGTGAAGCTTTCGGGGCACGCGTTGATATGGTGGAAGTCC
Organism: Asparagus officinalis; assembly: GCF_001876935.1. Taxonomy (NCBI): domain Eukaryota; kingdom Viridiplantae; phylum Streptophyta; class Magnoliopsida; order Asparagales; family Asparagaceae; genus Asparagus; species Asparagus officinalis. Next base: position 52,675,390 of record NC_033797.1, read on the forward strand.
TATTGTAAACAAGAAAAGAAGGCGGTGTTATGGAACAAATTCAAGGAGCTACTTAGAAAGCAGTTCTATCCTGTGGGGTTCCTCAAAGAGCGTTGGTACAAGTGGTACGGTTTGCACCAAAGATTCAATCAGACCATTCAAGAGTATACGACGAAGTTCCAGCAGCAGGCGATGGTTCTAAAAATCGCAACGGATCAATACTCTATTTTCATGAAATACATGGTGGGTCTGAATGATTATATCCAGAAGGAGATGAAGCTATTCACGGTCGAGACGATTGCAGAGGCGAGCGTGAAGGCAATTGCCATTGAGGGCAAACAGAAGAAGAGCAACAAAACGAAGGGTGATTCCAAATAGTCGGGAGGCAAGTCTAGTGGCTCTCAACATAAGGAAGAGAAGAAGAAGGGTGATTCGGGGAAGGCAGGATTGACATGCAATCACTGCAAGCAGACAAGGCACGTGGCTGATCGTTGCTGGGAGAAGTACCCTCATCTGAAGCCGAAAGGGTTGAAGAAGAAAGAGGAGAAGAAAGCATACGTGATAGCGCAGGGTCCGAAGGAGGTTCCTGGGATGATAGAGCTCAACAGCAGCCTTAATCTTATGGCGGGGAAACGGGCCGCAAAAGAAGACGACGACCCGAGAGAGCAACTCTTTGTTTTGAAGTTGCAGGTCAAGACCAGCTTGGTGGATGCCATTGTAGATACAGGGAGTCAGAAGAACCTGATATCTGAAGCATTAGTATAGAAGCTGGGATTGAAGACGGTGAAACATCTGAAGCCGTATCCATTAGGGTGGATTCAGAAGGAAGCGGGATTGAGTGTGATGAACCAGTGTACATTCAGTTTTGCACTGCATGAGTCGTATATTGATGAGGTCACATATGACGTGGTTCCGTTGGATGTTTGCCAAGTTATTTTGGGCAATCCTTACTTGTGGGATAGACACGCGGTATATGATCGGCGGGCCCAAAAGTATACGTTCAGCAAGAATGACGCGCAATTCATTTTTCGTTCGGCATCTCTTCCGCAGGAGACGAGTTTGGTGACGGTGACTCAGGCTAAGAGGTTGGTGAATGTGGGCAAGAAGTTCATTTTGTTGTTCATTCGGCCTTATGAAGAGCAGCTGAGTAGGATATGCTTGTCCACCTTGAGCAAGCTTCAGGAGGGAGATCTTGACAGTTTGAAGGCCAAGTATGCGGACTTATTTTCAGAAATCACGGAATTACCACCACGACGAGGTGTAGAGCATGAGATTATGTTGACCGGCGAGAGTTCCTTGCCAAACATAGGCCTATACCGCACATCAGTACAGGAGTCCAAAGAGATCAAGAAACAGGTTCAGGAGCTCTTAGAGACGGGAGTTATAGTGCCGAGTTGTTCACCTTATGGGTCGTCGGTGTTATTGGTGCCCAAAAAGGATGGAGGCTGGCGCATGTGCGTGGATTACAGGACGCTCAACAAGATAACGATCAAGAATCGTTACCCACTACCATGGATCGATGATCTTATGGACCAGTTGGAGGGAGAGAGGTTCTTCACGAAGTTGGATCTGAAGTCTAACTATCATCAGGTAAGGATTCGGGAGGAAGACACTTGGAAGACGACGTTTAAGACCAAACAGGGCCTGTTCAAGTGGTTGGTGATATCGTTTGGGTTATGCAATGCTCCGGCGACTTTTATGAGGCTCATGAATGATTTGTTGCGATCTTTCATAGAGGATTTTGTGATTGTGTACATTGATGATATTTTGGTGTACAGCAGGACCTGGGAGGAGCATCTTGTTCATGTGGAGAAGGTGTTTAGAGTGTTGCAGGACGGACAGCTGAAGCTCAACGGGAAGAAATGCGAGTTTGGGAAGGACGAGTTGGTGTATCTCGGCTTCATTGTAGGGAAGGGCCAGAGGAGGATAGATCCGGGTAAGGTTTGCGGTGATCACAAAGTGGCCGACGCCAAAGACAGTGACTGAGGTAAAGAGCTTCATGAGGGCTTGCCAGTATTTGTGCAAGTTCATTCGACATTTTTTGACTTATGCGGCACCGTTATATGGCCTCACAAAGGCTAAGGTTCAGTTTGAGTGGGGAAAGACGCATGAGGAGGCTTTTCAATTGCTGAAAAGGAAGATCTTGGAGGCACCGGTGTTAGCTTTGCTGAATTTACAGCGGACTTTCGAGGTGGAGACCGAGCGTCTAGTTATGCGATGGGTACAGTGTTGATTCAGGATAGGAAGCCAGTGGAATACCATTCTGAGATGTTTACGGGTGCTATTGCGAACTACCCGACCTATGATAAGGAGTTCTATGCACTTTATCAGGCGATTAAGCATTGGAGGGTGTACTTGTCGGAGAAGGAGGTGGTTGTGCACTCGGATCACAAGCTGTTGGAGTTCTTACATGCCCAGACGAAGCTACAGTAGGCGCGACACATGAAGTGGATGTCTTATTTGATGGCTTTCAACATCATTATTAGGTACAAGAAGGGGACGACAAACAAGTTGGCCGATATGTTATCTCGTCCATCGGTAAGGGCTTTATTGGTGGCGACGCATATTCAGCCCTTGGTTTCTTTGGAGTATGTACAGCTGTACGCATCCAGTAGAGACTTCGGTAGTGTGTTCGAGCAGCCGAAGGCTGGTCAAAGGTGGGAGTATGCACTTGGAAAAGATGGCTTGTTGTATCGTGGGACATCATTATGCATTCCGAAGGAGGGTGATAGGTTATAGTGGATTAGGGAAGTACATACCTCGCGTGTGCAAGGGCATTTTGGAATTCAGAAGACGCTTCTCAATCTACAGCGACATGTGTTTTGGCCACGGATGCTTGATGATGTGACCAAGTATGTTGGAGGGTGTAAGTTATGCTGTATTTCAAAGCCTTCTAACAGGAAGAAGGGATTGTACCTACCACTACCGATTCCTTCTAGGTCGTGGGAGAGCATATCTATGGATTTTCTAGGAGGGTTGCCGACTACCAGGCGCGGGCATGACTATTTGTATGTTATGGTGGACTGGTTCAGTAAGATGATGATTTTGATTCCTTGTAAGAAGACTATGATGGGAGCGGGTGCAGCACAGTTATTCTTCGAGCATGTGTGGAAGTATTTTGGGTTGCCGAGTTCGATTATTTCGGATCGGGATAGCCGATTTCTCGGGCATTTTTAGGACTCTTTGTGGAGTTTGATGGACACTAAATTGAAGAAGAGCATGGCCTTTCATCCACAAACAGACGAGCAAACAGAGGTAGTCAATCAGACTATGGTGCATATGTTACGAGGGTATAATTCCAGGCATCCCTAGACTTGGGATGAGAGCTTACCATATTTGCAGTTTGCTTTTAATCGGGTGATTCATGAATCTTAGGGAAAGTCACCGTTTGAGACTTGTTATGGATTCTTACCACCGAGTCCGTTTGATCTCGTGTTTTTGAGCGAAGCTACGACGAACGGTAAGGAAGGGAATGAAAGATAACGTGCTCAGTGATTTCTAGAGAAGATTGCGCATATTCATGCCACGGTTGAAGCTCAATTGAAGAAATCACAAGCCAAGTACAAGGCGAAGCATGATCAGCATTGGGTTCCTTGTAACTTTGGCATAGACGACATGGTATGGCTGAAATTGGGTAAGGAGAGGCTAAAAGGAGAAGGAAAGAAGTTGAAGCCTATTCGTTATGGTCCCTTTCGGATTCTCGATTAGATTGATGACAACGCTTTCAAGCTTGATTTACCACCTTACTTAGGCATGTATTCGGTGATCAATGTCGAGTACTTAAAGTTGTTTGAGCTTCCATTGCTGGATGATGAAAGTGATGACAAGGTGATCTTGTCGCATGTTGAAGACTTGTGGTTTGATAGAGAGGAGCCGCTGAAGGAAGATTGCATTTTGGAGCGAAAGACGACCACGACGAGACGGGGAATGAAGGAGTCGTTTCTCATTGGACGTCAAGTGTTTGTTGGAAATTTGCAATAAAAAGACAATGAAAGAAAAATTTGACTTGTATTCCTCTCAAAATCGATTACAATTTGGATTCCGATTACAAAAGAGAGGAGAATGAATTTGATTCTCCCATTTGTTTAAAACTGGGTTCTTCATGGTGGCGATGGAGTGCCTCCATCGAATGCTCGCGTCGAGTTTGCTCTCCGTTGACGATCCGTACGTCTTGATTCACTGGAACGATGTCTTCTCCTCATGATTTAACGCTGTGGAGAACTTGCGTGGAAAGTCTTAAAAATAACTCTTAACGAGTTGATAACTCTGAACGAGTTTTAGAAGAACTTGCAGAGCAAGTTTTGAACTCTGATCGAGTTGATAACTCTGGACGAGTTTGAACTCTTGAAAAAGAGTTGATTTGAACCGAAAGTCGGTTATAAGCCAAAAGGAAGAAGCTCCTGTTGCTGGTCTCCAAAACTCCTTGTTTGAATAAGCTCTTGTTGCAGATCTCTCGAGCTCCAGAAAATGCTCTAAGGATCTCCTCTGGTGCTGCCAAGTCCCAGATCCAAAATATGCCAGTCTTTTGACCGAATCTCCCTTTTTTGATGAGAAAAAAATCGATCCCTTAACTCAATTGAGTTTCTGGTATTTATAGGGGATTAAGGGTAGTAACTACCCCCTTAATCCGCTCTTAAGTGGGGCGAAAATCCCTCAAATCGTGGGGGAAAAACAGTTCCTGAAAGTGTTCATTGCGTGCTTTGAACGAGTCAAACGCTGAAAAATAGCGTTCAGGGCCCGAACTCTGCGTTTTTAGACTAAAAACGCAGAGTTGGGCCTATTTTGGTGGCTGAACGCATAGCCCGCGCAGCGTGATGAACTCTGAGACGCAGAGTTGTGATGTTTTAGGCTGAAAATGCACAGGTCGCACTATGCATAGATGAACTGTGCGTTTTTGTTGTTGGACGCAGAGTTAGGTTTTGCATTAACTGTGCGTCTCTGGACTTGGGACGCCGAGTTGAACTCTACATTAACTGTGCATCTCTGGATCTGGGACGCAGAGTTAGGTTGTGCGTTTTTGTTGTTGGACGCAGAGTTAAACTCTGCGTTTTAAGTCCACAACCTCAGCGTTTTGAGTTTGGAACGCAGCCACGACCTCTGCGTTTTGTGGTTATAACGCTGGTTCCACCTGTGCGTTTTGACCCTGTAATGCAGAGGCGAACCTCATGCGGGCTTGGTGAGCTTCAAGCTAAGTCCAATGTTCTGACGAAGTCTGGTCTTGCAGACGGACTTCAGAACATAATCTGCTACGAAGAACAGGTCATAACTTTCAAACCGTAAGTCGGAATTAGACGAATTATATATAAAAATCAGCTATCTCGACGAGACGGGGCCATCCAAACCAAGCCGAAGGCTTCGATTCGTTTCCTCCGTTTTGCCAAATTCCTTACGTTTTGAGAGATATCTGCATTCTAATATGAGGAGACCGTCAATTTGTAGTCTCTTTTGCTAGAGCTTTGCACAGATCATCCTCTTGTAATCTTCGTCTTGGCTCCTTAAAAATACGAGAGTCGTCAGATTGTAACTCCCGATGTTGATTGTGAAGGCTGTTGAATTGGGGCTTTCATTAGTTGTTGTGAAGGTCGTCAGATTGTAACCTTCTACGTGAAAGTCCTCAAATTGTAGCCTCCTGGAAGTTGTCAGATTATAACTTCTATCATTGGTGTTTGATGGGGGATCAACTATCTATTGTGATTTTTAGACAGCCTACAGAACCCCCTCCAAAGTTTTCGAAAGTTCGCGGTTGACTGGGACGAATTTTCAGAATACTTTGGATCTCAACTCTGATCTTGGAGCTGTTGATTCCTTGTCACCAAGGAGTTGTTCTCTGCACACGCTTCGAAGGCAGCTTGGTTGAAGGGATTTTCCACGCAGGACCTGTGTGAAGGTATGCGCCATAATCCTGCTTCTGGAATGTGGGGGTGGACCCTACATTTTGAACTTGAGATGCGGGTTTCACCCTTACATGTTGAATTTGGAATACGGGTGTGACCTCGGCGTTCGGTTTTTGCATCGCGGGTCTGATCTCAACGTTTTGACTTAAGACATGGAAGTGGCTTCCGTGCCTTTTTTACTAAGTCTTTGAGACTTGTCTTTGGCGCATCTGTCTTAAGTCTCGGCTCACATCCATTAAGCTGATGGACCTGCAAACGTGCATAGGATTTTTGGCAAACCCTCAGCCATCAACGGATTTGATAAGCCTTTACCGACTACCGTTTGAGTCGGGCTAGCATGTGGATTGTCTAAGTCCGTTCCACATGTAACGTTGTGCTAAGAGAATGAACTCTCTTAGTCTTGATGCTATGATTTTGAATACATAGACTTTGTCATTTTGACGGGAAAAGACTAACCGGCAACTCGTATTAGGCGTAGACTTATCTCTAATTAGGGATCGAGATAAAGTCCCCCATGCTTGTGAGGCATGGATTTTGATGTCCTTTCCACAGTAAAAGATTAACCGGCAACGTGTGTTAGACATTGACTTATCCCTACTTAGGATTCAGGATAAAATTCCCTATGCGTGTAAGGCATGGATTTTGGCGTTATTAATAACGACCTGCTACGATATTGAATACGTAGGCTTTGCTATTATTGCGGGAATAGGCTACCCGGCAGCATGTGTTAGATGCAGACTTATCTCTAATTAGGGATCGAGATAAAGTCCCTCATACGTGTGAGGCATGGATTTTGGCGTTATTAATAACGACCTGCTACGATATTGAATACGTAGGCTTTGCTATTATTACGGGAATAGGCTACCCGGCAGCATGTGTTAGATGCAGACTTATCTCTAATTAGGGGTCGAGATAGATTCCCCCAGGCATGAATCCTGGTGTCTTTTTCACGGCGAAAGATTAACCGGCAACGCGTGTTAGGCGTAGACTTATCTCTAATTAGGGATCGAGATAAAGTCCCCCATGCGTGAAGGCATGGATTTTTGGTGTTGTTTCTTCCCGTGTTACTTGAAACACTGAAAGAAAGTTGGAAGTGCCAGAGGTGTAGTATTAACTTGGCATGATTTTTCACTTAGAGTAAAATTTAAAAATTTTCTTCACTATCACTAGGATAATTCTAGAAAATCTTTAATCCACTGGGGATTTAATAATGAAAACTTGCTATTCTTATAGAAAAAGAATTAACAAGTTCATTGGGGGGGTTGGCTGTTAGAGGTGTGATATTAACATAACAGTATTTTATGGACCTATCGCTCTATTGAAGAGAGTCGATAAGTTGATTTGGTCGTCAGAGGTGTGGTGTTAACTTGACGGGTTTGTGGACCTATCGCTCTATTGCAGAGAGTCGATAAGTTGATTTGGTCATCAGAGGTGTGGTGTTAATTTGACGGGTTTGTGGACCTATCGCTCCATTGAAGAGAGTCGATAAGGGGATTTTGTCAGAGGTGTGATATTAACGTGACAAGAAGAATTTGTGATCGGGTAATTTTGAGGACCTATCGCTCCATTGACGAGAGTCGATAAGTTAATTTTGTCAGAGGTGTAGTGTTAATGTGACATGATTTGTGTTGCGATTGGAGCAACTTTGGGGACTTATCATCCTATTAACGAGGATTGATAAGTGGGTTTTGTCAGAGGTGTATTGTTAACGTGATAAGAATATGTTGCGATTGGAGCAACTTTGGGGACTTATCGTCCTATTGACGAGGATTGATAAGTGGATTGTCAGAGGTATATTGTTAACGTGACAAGATTTGTGTTGCAATTGGAGCAACTTTGGGGACTTATCATCCTATTGACGAGGATTGATAAGTGGGTTTTGTCAGAGGTGTATTGTTAACGTGACAAATTGGGAGTGATGCAAACTGAATGCATACTCTGTGGGGATTATGATCGTCAGAAGTGTAATGTTAACTCGACGATGTGAAAGATTCGTTACTCTTAATCCAGTGGATTCCAAGTAATCAACCCCCAGTCTTGATTGAGACTTAGCAGGTTGCTCGGGCTGATCCTGCCTACTTTGTTCTTCAGCTTTGATCCTGGCAATGATTTTTTGAGCCTGCTCGCCTTGAGAGATTAGTTGTCTCCAAGAACGGCATTCTGCAACTCCTATTCGGGCTAGGAGGTCGGTTTGCAAGTTGTGTCGACAGGTCTCTACTAAGGTAGATTGTGTCATACCTGACGAACACCGGAGAGCCATGGATCGGAATCTTTTGACATAGGCTTTGACGGACTCCCTCTTCTTCTGCTTAGTAGCAAGAAGGGTATGGATGGAGACTTCTGTATCCTCTTCAAAGAATCTTGACAGGAAGAGTCTCTCTAGATCCGCCCACTTTTGGATACAGCCCGCAGGCAGTTTCCTGAACCATTCAAAGGCAATTCCCTTGAGGGTGCCAATGAACAATCGAGCCAGTATGGCATCGTTCGATATTATATTTCCAGTCTGTGACTTGAAATGATAAATATGTTGGTTCGGTGATCCCGTGCCGTCAAAAGTTTGTAGCGTCGGGACCTCGAACTTTGGAGGATAAGGGGCTGCATCCCATTCGGCAGGATAGGGTCTGATAACTCCCTCATCTTGGAGCTCGCTTCTGTTAGCAATGGCTTTGAGACGGGCTTCCAATTCTTCCATTTTGGCAGACTGAAGATTCTGCTCGTTCTCAGTCTCTCTTTCTTCATCAGAGGAAGATTCCAGGCTGTGGGCTTCTTGGTCAGAAGCCGCATCATCAACCACTTTTCCCTTCCCTTTGCTTGTGTGAGGTCGGGATGAAGATGCTTTTCCTCTCCGGGAAGATTCTTGCCTAAGCGGCGAATCTGTCTCCTGAAATTTGGCCTTGTCTGCGACAATTTGAGTCAACATGGCCATGAGTTCATTGATGGCCTCCTGCTGTGATTTGAGCATGGTCTCCTGCTCATCAACTCTCTTCGCGAGATCTTCATGGTTTCCCGTCATATAAGCGAAGCTCTTATGTTCAACAAAAGAGCTTGATGACTGGGACTCTGCAATGGCTGAGTGTTCGTCATCGGAATTAGTTCCTCTGGCTAAACTCTGATAGTTGATAGGAGGAATGGCTCCTGTTCGAGTCCGAGTACGTTGGTAGATTCCTTCAAACTCGTTAGTGATTTCTCTGACGCTTGGAGAACGATATGTCTCTGACTCGTCAGAACTAGGGGTTGATAATCTGCCTCTACCAACCATGTTAGAAGTGACTCCAATGTATTCATCCTCTAAAGTCTTCTTCCTGTGAGGATGTCGTCGATTATTGAGCAAAACGACATTCGTCGGTCGGTTGAACATCGACAGCAATTCCCGCAAGTCAGAGACTTGGGATGAACCTCTCACAGAGCGTGAGGGTAGAGATGGAACCCCCTGTCCATTAAAGGATGAGACTGGCTCCTGGTGAACATGGATCTTGAGTCCACGTTGATCTTTTTGAACACGACGAATCGCATCGTGTTCTGAAGAAGAAACACGAGGGTCGTGTTCTGTTTTACTAACGCTAGACCGAAGTCTGCGTTTTGTTGATGAAACGCACCTTTGCCGGTTGCGTTTTTGTTGGTTAACGCAGTTTGTAAGTCTGCGTTTTGGATCTTGAACGCACTCCTGAGAGTTGCGTTTTGGTTCTGAAACGCACTCCTGAGAGTTGCATTCCGCCAAATCAACGCAGTTTTGAAGGCTGCGTTTTGATTGCACAACGCACCACTGAGGGCTGCGTTTGGCATAAACTGAGCCCACTCCTTTAGAGGTAGGGCTGCTCGAGTAATCTCGGCGACTAAAGGAGAGGGTTTCCTTTGGCATAGGAGCAACCTTTGGAGCTTTAGTCTCCTTGGCACCTCTCACAGAGCGTGAGGGTAGAGATGGAACCCCCTGTCCGTTAAAGGATGGGACTGGTTCTTGGTAAACATGAATTTTAAATCCATGTTGATCATTTTGAACACGACGAATCACATCGTGTTCCAAAGAAGGAACACGAGGGTCGTGTTTAGCTTGATTAACGCAAGACCAAAGTCTGCGTTTTGCTAGTGAAACGCAGTCCTGCGATCTGCGTTCGGATTCAGAAACGCACTCCTGAGAGTTGCGTTCAGTTTGTGAAACGCACTCCTGAGAGTTGCGTTTTGGTTCTGGGACGCACTCTTGAGAGTTGCGTTCAGCCAGATCAACGCAGGTTTGATGTCTGCGTTTAAATTTTGGAACGCACTCCTGAGAGTTGCGTTTTAGTTCTGGGACGCACTCCTGAGAGTTGCGTTCAGCCAGATCAACGCGAAATGATAAATATGTTGGTTCGGTGATCCCGTGCCGTTAAAAGTTTGTAGCGTCGGGACCTCGAACTTTGGAGGATAAGGGGCCGCATCCCATTCGGCAGGATAGGGCCTGATAACTCCCTCATCTTGGAGATCGCTTCTGTTAGTAATGGCTTTGAGACGGGCTTCCAATTCTTCCATTTTGGCAGACTGAAGATTCTGCTCGTTCTCAGTCTCTCTTCCTTCATCAGAGGAAGATTCCAGGCTGTGGGCTTCTTGGTCAGAAGCCGCATCATCAACCACTTTTCCCTTCCCTTTGCTTGTGTGAGGTCGGGATGAAGACGCTTTTCCTCTCCGGGAAGATTCTTGCCTAAGCGGCGAATCTGTCTCCTGAGATTTGGCCTTGTCTGCGACGATTTGAGTCAACATGGCCATGAGTTCATTGATGGCCTCCTGCTGAGATTTGAGCATGGCTTCCTGTTCATCAAGTCTCTTTGAAAGGTCTTCCGAATGTTCTGCCATTCTTATGTTCAACAAAAGAGCTTGATGACTGGGACTCTGCAATGGCTGAGTGTTCGTCATCGGAATTAGTTCCTCTGGCTAAACTCCGATAGTTGATAGGAGGAATGGCTCATGTTCGAGTCCGAGTACGTTGGTAGATTCCTTCAAACTCGTTAGTGATTTCTCTGACGCTTGGAGAACGATCTGTCTTTGACTCGTCGGAACTAAGGGTTGATGATCTCCCTCTACCAACCATGTTGGAAGTGACTCCAAGGTATTCATCCTCTAAAGTCTTCTTCCTGTAAGGATGTCGTCGATTATTGAGCAAAACGACATTTGTCGGTCGGTTGAACATCGACAGTAATTCCCGCCAGTCAGAGACTTGGGATGAACCTCTCACGGAGCGTGAGGGTAAAGATGGAACCCCATGTCCGTTAAAGGATGGAACTGGTTCTTGGCAAACATGAATTTTAAATCCATGTTGATCATTTTGAACACGATGAATCACATCGTGTTCCAAAGGAGGAACATGAAGGTCGTGTTTAGCTTGTTTAACGCAAGACCAAAGTCTGCGTTTTGCTAGTGAAACGCAGTCCTGCGATCTGCGTTCGGATTCTGAAACGCACTCCTGAGAGTTGCGTTCAGTTTGTGAAACGCACTCCTGAGAGTTGCGTTCAGTTTGTGAAACGCACTCCGGAGAGTTGCATTTTGGTTCTGGGACGCACTCATGAGAGTTTCGTTTAGCCAGATCAACACAGGTTTGATTTCTGCATTTAAATATTAGAACGCACTCCTGAGAGTTGCGTTTGGGTTCTGAAACGCACTCCTGAGAGTTGAGTTCTGCCAAATCAACGTAGTTTTGAGGTCTGCGTTTTGATATTAGAACGTGCCTCTGAAAGCTGTGTTCTATCTGGGAAACGCACACCTGAGGGTTGCGTTTAGCTTGGCTTATGCAGAGCTCATGTTGAGGCTCACAAACGCGGAGTTCGCGTTGATTGGAGGATCAGCTTTTTTGGCGTTGTGCCAAAGTCGAGTCTTCTCCTTTAGAGAGGGGACTGTATGAACAGTGCAACCCCCATGGGAGATAGTCTTTAAATGAGTTAACTACAACTGGAGCTTTAGTCTCCTCAGAAACTTTGTGGATCTTGCGCATAGCCTTGGGGCTAAGGGATCCGGAGGAGATGGCATCCTCGTACTTGGCTTGATCAAACTCGATAATCAGAGTTTCAATGGTCGTTCCATTGAGATGAACGTCGGATTGCACCACCACTTCTTCGTCAGAGAAGCTATTCCCCAGCGGAGTCGCCATCTTTTGTTTGTTGGAAATTTACAGTAAAAAGACAATGAAAGAAAAATTTGACTTGTATTCCTCTCAAAATCGATTACAATTTGGATTCCGATTACAAAAGAGAGGAGAATGAATTTGATTCTCCCCTTTGTTTAAAACTGGGTTCTTCACGGTGGCGATGGAGTGCCTCCCTCGAATGTTCGCGTCGAGTTTGCTCTCCGTTGACGATCCGTACGTTTTGATTCACTGAAACGATGTCTTCTCCTCATGATTTAACGTTGTGGAGAACTTGCGTGGCAAGTCTTAAAAATAACTCTTAATGAGTTGATAACTCTGAACGAGTTTTAGAAGAACTTGCAGAGCAAGTTTTGAACTCTGATCGAGTTGATAACTCTGGACGAGTTTGAACTCTTGAAAAAGAGTTGATTTGAACCGAAAGTCGGTTATAAGCCAAGGATGAATAAGCTCTTGTTGCAGATCTCTCGAGCTCCAGAAAATGCTCTAAGGATCTCCTCTGGTGCTGCCAAGTCCCAGATCCAAAATATGCCAGTCTTTTGACCGAATCTCCCTTTTTTGATGAGAAAAAATTCGATCCCTTAACTCAATTGAGTTTCTGGTATTTATAGAGGATTAAGGGTGGTAACTACCCCCTTAATCCGCTCTTAAGTGGGGCGAAAATCCCTCAAATCGTGGGGGGGAAACAGTTCCTGAAACTGTTCATTGCGTGCTTTGAACGAGTCAAACGCTGAAAAATAGCGTTCAGGGCCCGAACTCTGCGTTTTTAGACTAAAAACGCAGAGTTGGGCCTATTTTGGTGGCTGAACGCACTGCCCGCGCAGCGTGATGAACTCTGAGACGCAGAGTTGGGATGTTTTAGGCTGAAAACGCACAGGTCGCACTGTGCATAGATGAACTGTGCGTTTTTGTTGTTGGACGCAGAGTTAGGTTTTGCATTAACTGTGCGTCTCTGGACTTGGGACGCCGAGTTGAACTCTACATTAACTGTGCGTCTATGGATCTGGGACGCAGAGTTAGGCTGTGCGTTTTTGTTGTTGGACGCAGAGTTAAACTCTGCGTTTTAAGTCCACAACCTCAGCGTTTTGAGTTTGGAACGCAGCCACGACCTCTGCGTTTTGTGGTTATAACGCTGGTTCCACCTGTGCGTTTTGACTCTGTAATGCAGAGGCGAACCTTAGGCGGGCTTGGCGAGCTTCAAGCTAAGTCCAATGTTCTGACGAAGTCTGGTCTTGCAGACGGACTTCAGAACATAATCTGCTACGAAGAACAGGTCATAACTTTCAAACCGTAAGTCGGAATTAGACGAATTATATATGAAAATCGGCTATCTCAATGAGACGGGGCCATCCGAACCAACCCGAAAGCTTCGGTTCGTTTCCTCCATTTCGCCAAATTCCTTACGGTTTGAGAGATATCTGCATTCTAATATGAGGAGGCCGTCAATTTGTAGTCTCTTTTGCTAGAGCTTTGCACAGATCGTCCTCTTATAATCTTCGTCTTGGCTCCTTGAAAATAAGAGAGTCGTCAGATTGTAACTCCCGATGTTGATTGTGAAGGCTATTGAATTGGGGCTTTCATTAGTTGTTGTGAAGGTCGTCAGATTGTAATCTTCTACGTGAAAGTCCTCAAATTGTAGCCTCCTGGAAGTTGTCAGATTGTAACTTCCATCATTGGTGTTTGATAGGGGATCAACTATCTATTATGATTTTTAGACAGCCTACATCAAGGTCAAGTTCCTAGAAAGGCTAAGTGGTTCAATAAGGAAGGAGGAGCTCACAAGTTTCCTCAGCTGAAGTTCTAACTTGAACGGGATTTCAAGTTCCTAAAGAAGGGACCCATGATACAGGTGTATCTTCTCTTTGGAACTTAGCGATCCTCATGGAAGCTTGAGGATAGATGATTCTCATGATAGCATGAGAATAGAGGTTCAAACAATACAGGGGAACACAGGTTAGAGCGAGGAACGAGGCAGAGAATCGAAGAGTCAAAGAATCCAGATTTCAGCCTGTGAGTCGACTCATACATGTACATGAGTCGACTCATCAGGTTGAGTCGACTCATGCCTGTCAAGAGTCGACTCACGAAACCAAGCCTAGTTCGTAGTTCGGCTCTGACTAGTCGACTCATCGTTTTATAAGTCGACTCATCAGTCATGAGTCGACTCATATACTGTTTTGAGTCAACTCAAGAAATCAAGTCCTTTTAGCAAAAGTTTCTGACCAGTCGACTCATCAGTTATGAGTCGACTCATATGAGGTCATGAGTCGACTCATAACTGTTCATGGGTCGACTCATCGGAGTTTTCCAGATTCGTTAAGGACTCTATTTACGTGTTTTCCTGTTTGCGTTGGGCTTGGTTATTTACCACTTTGCTACCCTCGTTTGTACACATATATAAGAGATTGTTTTAGGGTTTAAAACAATCAGAGAGTTTAATCAAGAGAGATTAGATTATAATTAAGATTTGGAGAGCTTGTTCTTCAATTCTAGAGTGAGATTGTGAAAGATTGTAAAGTGCATACTCATAATCTAGAGAAGGTATTTTCCTCCGCCTAAAAACCTGAGTTATTCTTGTGTTCTTATTGTTTTCTCCTCAACCCATCTTTGATAATTCCGCGATCAAAGGTGCTCGCACGGCAACTAGTATCACTGTTAAAGGACAGATTATGCAAGATGGGAATGTTAAATGAAAATCAGTGTATCTTGTGCTCAGCTCAACAGGAAACATGTAAGCACCTATTTTTTGAATGTCAGTATTCAGCACACATTTGGAATGAAATGATGGAATGGTTAGACTACTCATAGAGATCATGTAGCTGAGATCAAGTTATGAACTGGTACAGTACAAATCTGAAAGGAAAGAGATTCATGAAGAAGATGAAGAGAATGGCATTGTCGGCTACTATCTATTGGATTTGGAAGGAAAGGAACTCAAGAATCTTTCAAGGAAAGCTCCATACACCTGCTCAGTTGGTCATAGAAGTGAAAACTTTAATCTAATCAAAGGTGCTAAATGAAAATATTCCTGAACATATAAAGGATAAAATAGGGAAAATGTAAGAAACAGTCTATTTTTGTTTGTTTGTTTGATTCTTACCAGAGATGAACTGGTAAAGATTTGATGTGTTTACACTTTCAAAATTTGGGAGATGAATAAAATTTTTAATTCATTGACCAAAAAAAATGCATTAATGAGATGATCCTCTCCTATCCACACTAGATGGATCAATCTGTTGCACTAGTAAGGAGAAATGAGATAGTTGGATACATGGAGTACCTGGCTCAGAGACATTCATTCTTCTTGCTATATTTTCTTTATTAACACTTGTAAATCCAGATGTGTTGACAATTGGAGTTAAGAAATTGATTACCTGTTTTTCAGCCATATGTTGTGCACGTTTTGGTACACCAAATGAACCACTAGCTGTATGCAACCCTGAAATATTTTCCCTCACATGTTCTTGATGAGAGAAAACATTAACAAGATTTGTAGACCCCTCTCTGATTCCCTGCATATCCAATTGTGCATGTTTTTCCACAGATTGCACACCCTGACTTTCAGTCACATGTTGTGCATGTTTAGTTGTCTGTGAACCCTAACCAAATAAACTACTATCTTTTACCACTTCTGAAACATTTTCCTTCTCTTGCACTGAGGTGCAAAAAGTAACATTTTCAGTAATTTCCCCCTCTGATTTCCTGCATATCAAGACCAAGAATAGGTTGTGTCTGTGCATCTTTTCCAACCTGTCTGTTAACAGGTATCCACATCTTTTTAGTTTTATTTTTCCTACATTGCTCAGTGTCATGGCCAACCATACCACAAGAAGAGCATCATCTTGGTTTGAATTCATATAGCACTGATTGCATGTAGCTACTTCCATCAGGACCTTGGATGACCAATTGATCATGTAGAGGTTCTTTCAAAGGTAATTTCACTTCTAGCAATACTCTTTCATAACTCAACCTTTGTCTAGTGGTTGTAAGCTTATTAGTAGCAATTGGGTTCCCAATGAGACTAGCAATCTTACTAATGCCTGTTAAGCTCCATAGATTAAGTCTCAAATTTGGGAATTGTACCCACATTGGATAATAATAATCTTGTAGCTTATCTAAATCTATGTCAATGCTCCATGACTTCAACATTAGAGATCTAGATCCAAAAACCCAAGGTCCTGCCTCAAGAACATCTCTCATTTGTTTCTCAGTTTAAAAATCAAAGAGGAATAGCCCTTGTTTGATTAATGTGACCTTCAGTATAGATATTTTTCCCCATAATTTGATAACATAGGATTCCATAGATTTAAATTTGACATTTAATCCTATAACATGTCCAATTAAAGCATTTTTCCATAAGTCTTCTCCCTCCTGCCATTCATTAGCAGAAAAAGAAACTATATTGGATTGAGTAGATGGCATGAAGCTTAAAGATAATCCATTGCCCGATCTTCTATTATAAGCAAATTGGCTTACAAATGATTTCCTAGATCCAGTTTCTATTTTTTCCATGTTCGCCTCATTATTCACAGGCTCCTCTGCTTTCAGATTTGGAATTACAAGAACATTAACACTAGAACTTAGAAGTGAATCAGTAACTAGCACATTTTCCTCATTAACATCTTTATTAGAAGAATTTTTGTTCAACACATCAGATCTGACCTTAACAGTATCTCTCATATCAGTTTCCAATGTAACAGTGTCCGTATCAGACATCGATTCTAAAATTAATGGATCTGAGCTAATAACTCTTGAAGATTTAGAAGAAAAGTTTTGAAATGAAGGAAAATCAAAAGAAATCACCTCCAGTTCAACCTCATCAGCCCAGGAAACCCTAGAGGAGCTACCAGCGTCGTCATTGAGGTAGCACGATTATACCCCGTTCATTTGAGGAGGATTCAAAGATTGCTATGAATTAATCAAAAAAATTGCAGATCTGAGAATTTCCTCCATAGATCTCTTCTTCTTCTCTCCCTTTAGCCCTATCAAACCCATAGTACAATTATCAAATCCTTCATCATCTTCAATCAAATTTGTATCAAAATGATCCCCTGAATCTATCTAGAGAACTAGAATTAGACTCTCTCAATCTAATGCTGAAGATTTTCTTCCTACTTCTTTTCTTCTTTTTTGCCATCGAAATCTAAGCTGGGGTGCAAGTTAGCAGCAATGAAATCGCTTACTAACCTACACCTTCAGCCCCGCCCTTTGCGTTTTCTTTCTTAGTTGCATGCTTTATATTGTTATTCTCATTGTTTTCCCTTGTCGAGGAGTTTAATTATTCTAGTGAGAGGGAGGAGATCTAGATCTCACCATAGTTTCTTCCCATTGATAGTTTCAACAATGTGGTATAGAGCCAATTATTCATTAATAATTGGTATTAAAGTTGGATCAGTTTGCATCGAGCGTGTCTTTGGAAAGGGATAGATCTAGGCATTGTTCAGATGTTTAACAACTTTTGGGCAATGTTTAGATGTTTGACGCAAATAGTCTTCGAGATGAAGCTTCATCTTTAAGGATATAGTTAGCCATGATGAAGAGATGTTTGTGCCAAACTCGGGTCTCAGATGGAATCATGAAGCTGCGTGCAATATGTCTATAGAGGGCTTGACATCAATCACAAAGTAGTACATAAAAGTCCAAACAATCCCTTTAGAAGAAAGGGCATAAAATAAAATATTTATCATGTGTTATGTCTCTATATGTTTTTAGTTTGCAGTGCAAAAGGCTATAGATAAGAGCAAAGTTTTTGGTAAAAAAGGGATAAACTTACTCATTGCATTAAGGTGTTTCGATACAAGAGCAAAGGGAGAAGTTCCAATATTCTAAGCAATGTGGAGAAAATATAAAGAAAAACAAGATAGTCAAACTGTAATATTTAGCTCCCTGTCTCAAATTGTACTTGGGTATCAAAGGCAGTTTACCTAGAAAAAGTGTAATATGGTAATGTGCTTGGAAGTAAATGTTTGTTGCAGTAGTGGGTATTATGGTGTTGTTTGTTGAGAACTTGGACAGAGGAGGTGAGGTAGTAGTTGTCCAATAAAGGCTTGAACAGATGCGGGTCATCACTATCCAATTATAACAAGGGCGGGCCAATGAGGTTGTAGCTATTTGGAATGACCGATGAGGTTGCAGTTATCTGGTGATAGTGCTAACTGTTGCGCTCAACGGAAGCAAACTCAATCCATAACAAGTCGGTAAGCAATGCACAAAGAACACAACGAGCACAATCCATAATATAAACTGCCAAGATCAATCACAATCACAGACCCGGGTTTGGATCAATCGCTAACATTGAGAGTACCTCGAATGTACCTCAATATCCACCTCACAGCATCCCAATGGCCCAGACCTGGGTCATGCATGTATCGTGAAACTATGCTAACTGCTTGTGATAGATCCGGCCTTGTACATATCATATCATACATTAAACTTCTCACTGTGCTTGCATAAGAAGTCTTCGACATCAACTCTCTATCTTCAACTGATTTCGATGAAAGACCAGTTGAAAGCTTTAAATAGGCTCTCAAATATACACTGTCTGGCTTTGTCTTCATACTGACATCAAATCGCTGTAACATCTTTTTCAAATAAGCCACCTGTGTTAAACAAAATCTACCATTATCTTTGTCTTTATCAATCTACATCCCCAAAATACATTTTACTTCACCAAAATTCTTCATTTCAAACTCGCTTGAAAGCTGTATCTTCTATTTATCTATGGTGAATCAGGAATTGGAAGCAACCTATATGTCATCTACATAAAGCAACAAATAGATGTATGCACTTCCATGAAGCTTACGATAGTACACGCAAGGATCAAACTGACTCCTTATGTATGACTTGCCGAGCATAAACCCATCAAATCGCCTATACCATTATTTTGGAGATTGCTTCAACCCGTATAGCGACTTCTTTCGTCTACACACCAACTTTTCCTTCCCTGCAGCTCGAACCCCCAATGGCTGAGTCATATAAATTTCTTCATCAATATTACCATGAAGAAATGTTGTCTTTACATCTAATTGATCCAATTCTAATCCATACTACGTCACTAAAGCTAGTAAGATCTGAATAGAAGGATGCTTTACCACCAGAGAGAAGACCTCAATGTAGTTAATTCCTTCTTCTTGTGCATAATCCTTCGCTACCAACCTAGCTTTAAATCTCACAGGAGTGCCTTGAATACCCTCCTTTTTAGTATACACTCATTTGCAACCAATCGCCTTTCGTCCTTATGGAAGCTCGACAAGCTCCCATGTGTCATTCTTGTGAAGAGACTCCATCTCTTCCTGCATAGCACTCTACAACATATCAGCCTCTGAACACTGTTCAGCCTCTCTGAAAGTAGTAGGAACCATCTCATTGACATTCTCCACCGAAAGTGCATAAGAAACCACTGTATTTTTATACCATGCTGATAACCGTATATCTCTCATAGGTCTCTAAACTGCTATAGATTCATGAACCTGAGCCGTCGGTCCCTGATTTTGCTCTGTCGTACATGTATCCTCTAACTCATCATTGTGCTCGCCTGGCGTCATCTCAGTCGGCATTCTACTGGATACAATCCCATCTAGACTCTGTGGAACTACATCAATTTCAATCATCTACGATGTCTCTGCTGTCAGGGTGTTCTCCACCTGATGAGAGCTAGGAGGCTTCAAGAGCAAAGCCTCATCAAACATGACATCTCTACTCAACACAATCTTCTTATCAACTGGATCCCAAAGCTTATATCCTTTCACACATAGCTTGAAACCCATAAAGATTTCCTTTTTAGCTTGAGGTTCTAACTTATCAGATTTGACATGATAAAATGCAGAGCACACAAAAACCTTGAACTGATCATAGTCATGTGCTGGTACTCCCGACCACATCTCCAAAGGGGCCTTCCCCTCTATCGCTGATGAAGGTAGCTTATTAATAAGGTGACTCGCATATGTAAGTGTCTTAGCCTAAAAGATCTTTTGTAAACCTGTAACGCCCCGTCCCGGGATCCTAGAGTCGGTATGCTATTAGATCTGATGGACTGACCTCACAAACCACCACATGTCTTTTCAGCACGTCTTGTCCTCACTCACACGCTCCCTGGAAAACTTCCCAGGGGTTCACCCATCCTAGAATTTCTTCAGGCCAAGCACGCTTAACTTTGGAGTTTCTAAGAGTTGGGTTCCCGAAAAGAAGATGCATCTTGGTGGTATGAGTATTCCAATCAAATCTACCAATACTAATCACATCACCCTCTCAAGGGTTGGGGTATTACAAACTCCCCACAACGTCCACGTTGCGCTAAATCATATCATTCAAAACCGTACCATTTGTGTGAGATTCTAGAGGTGACTCCTACAACCTCAAGAGGTGGCTCCCGCCCTCTCGACGTAGCACTTTGCGCTGCATAGCACTTAGCTCTCATAATTCCGGTTGGCTTTGCTTTGATACCATTTGTAACGCCCTGTCTCGGAATCCCGGAGTCGGTACGCTATTAGATCTGATGGACTGACCTCACAAACCACCACATGTCTTTTCAGTACGTTTTGTCCTCACTCACGCGCTTCCTGGAAAACTTCCCAGGGGTTCACCCATCCTAGAATTTTTTCAGGCCAAGCACGCTTAACTTTGGAGTTTCTAAGAGTTGGTTTCCCAAAAAAAGATGTATCTTGGTGGTATGAGTATTCCAATCAAATCTATCAATACTAATTACATCACCCTCTCAAGGATTGGGGTATTACAAAACCACTTTGCGATAATAAACATCGGATCTTTTCTAGTAAAGCCCGATTTAACCTCTCTGCCACCACATTCTGCTGTAGTGTATGACTAACTGTGAAGTATCTCTCTATGCCCTCGTCTCGACATAGCTGCTGAAGGGGATCTGAAGTATACTCACCACCGTTGTCGGATCTCAACTTCTTGATCTTTCTCCCTGTCTGCAGTTCTAATCTTCTTTTCTACTCCATAAATATCTCTAGGACTTTACTCTTCTAATTCATGGTATATACCCAACAACGTCTAGAATAGTACGATCATTCGCAAAAGTGACGAACCAATGTCGGCCACCAAATGATGTTGTCTTGGTAGGACCCTATACATCCATGTGCACGTAGTCCAAGATGCCATTACTTTTATGAATGGTTATCCCAAACTTCACTTTAGTCTTCTTGCAAGAATACATTACTCATAGGATTCAATTTTCCCACTATTGGCTCCTTTCAATAATCCCTGCTTACATAGCGACTGTAGTGACTTTTTCCCTATGTGCCCAAGTCTAAAATGCTAAAGTCTCTAGCATCCGCATCTGAAACTGCTGAAGCTACCTGGCCAATCCTAGTACTTCCCTTCAGATAATAGAGATTTCTATTGCAGACCATTTTCATCACTACTAATGATCCTTTAGTAACTTCAGCTGCAACATTTTCTAAAGTTACCTTGAATCCTTTTGCCTCTAAAGCTCCAACAAAAATATATTTTTTTCAGTTGAGGAACAAACCTTACTTCAGTCAACTCTCTAACAACTCCACTGTGTATCCGAATCCTAACAGTACCTATCCCACAAATACCACAGGACTGATTGTTTCCCATGATCAGCGCACCTCCATCAAGCTTCTCAAAAGATACAAACTAATCTCTCCGGGGAGTCACATGATAAGTAGCCTCAGAATCCAGTATCCAATCTGATGCTTCCGCATGGTTCATTTCTGGAGTAATGAAAAGAAAAAAGCATGAATTATCGGAATTATTACCATTTCCAGCAACATTCACCTCACTGGCCTTCTAGCCCTTCTTCTTGCTATTCTCCTTCTCTCTCAGCTTTGGGCAATCTCTCTTCTAATGTCCTTGTTCTTTGCAGAAAGCACACTGGTTTTTAGCAACTTGGTAGTGTCCTCTTGATTGTCCTCTAGACTTGAACCTGCCCTGATTACCACCACTAGGATAGGAACTCCTTTCTCTTGTCGACAAGGCTTCTCCTGAAGTACTAGCTCTGGAAGATTTTTTATCCTTCCTTCTCAAATCGAAATTTGTCTATGCATTTGTAACTTCACTATAGATGATAGAAGATCTACCATTCAATAATGTAAGCACAAATGTGTCAAAATCCTCATTGGGTAATGAACCTAACAAAATAATTGCCTTGTACTCATCAACATTTGTCATGTCCGACAATAACTTTGTATAGTTATTCACATGATCTGCAAGTGAGGTATCTCTGGACATCTGGAATCTGAATAATCTCCGTAGCAAGTGCAACCGATTCTCAATACTCTTTGCAGATAATTGTTATAGAGAATCCCCCACATCTTCATCGCAGACGTCACTCTAATAACATCATATTTCAACTCTTATTCTAAACAAGACCTAATCACCCTCACAAGCATTTCTATTCATTTTATCCCACACCGTCTTATCATATTTAGGTGGCCTCTCATGGGCCATTATTATCTCTTCTAAGTTTTGAGCATTTAAAGCATCTTGCACATCACTCATCTATAACCCAAATTTGATTTTGTCGTCATACTTCACAACACTAATCTTTGTATTATAAAGTGCAACCTGAACTGTACTCGACATAACCTTGCTACTATCACCACTTTCTTCTGCCATTACTTACTAACTCCAAATTGTAGAAGAATTTTTTTGAAAATGATAAGAGTTGAGAAATTACCCAAATTGAAACCTAGATGAGATTCCAAAACGATCTCTCAACCACACAAGGATCTCACTCACCTCCAAAGAATCTCCCTCTCAAAGTGCTCAATCAACTCTGAAAAACGCTTATATTTATAGCTGCCACGCTTATCTAATATATAAACCCTAAATCCTAAACATAATAGGAAATTGTTTTCTCTATGATCGGTTGACCGATACATATATTCGGTCGACCGACCAGAGAGAATTTTCCACCTGCTGCTGAGCATGATTTTCGATCGACTGATTAAGTTGATCAGTCGACCGACCAAAAAGATTTTCTGATTTTCACGCGAAGGCTCTTTCAACACTAACGCAAAGGTGCAACTTTCTCACTATCCGGTGATAGTTTGGAGGGGTTGATGATGAGAGAAAAATATAAGCTTATTTATTAAGTTGAGGTGTTTATATACGAGAACAAGGGGGAAATATTCTAGTGTCATGCTCACGGGACAAATATTTTTAACGCTCACTGTCCAATCCGAATAAACTCGCTGAGGTGAGAGATGATCAGAGATCAGTAAAGTCTACTGCAGTGGTCAGCAGCAGCGTTGGACTAGCTGCCCATTCCTTCGATGGACAGGAGAAGGTTTTCTGTCATTAGTTTGTGCCAGGGATCAGAAGTATACCATGCCTAGCTTTTCCCCCCTGACGACGAGTGATGTTGACGTGGACGGCGTTGTTGGGTTGGTGAACATGGTAAAGAGACAAAAACTCATATATAGGCATTTTGTGTCCGTAGAAATCTTTTGAGGTGCTCTTTTGAAAATGTGCGTAATGCACATGATTATTTGCCGTTGACCTATGATAAGCAATTCATTAATAGACCTTCGTGTCGTCCAAAAGCCAAACGATAACTTCACTTATTGTCATGTAAAAACGATTTAAAATCGGGGTTAATTTTACTTAGTTGACATATAATAATTACTACATCCCAAATCTATCTTATATTTGTATATATTTGACAAAAGAAAAGTGTAGGTTTACCTACAAGGCTACAACTATTAGTAAAAAAATTGAGATTAATTAACACCCGTTAAGAGCTAAACAATCAAGATGTTGTTTATATATTTGGGTAATCTCGTCAACTGAGAGCGTTGGCCGAAAACCTCGGGGGGTTACCATCTCTTGTAGCTCTGCCGGAGGGCAGGGCATGGGCGTGACTCTTGTGTCCAAAATCCTCCCGCTTCCTCGCTAGCTGCCCGCTTTCGCACCTTTGACCGTTTCCCCATGACAGCGACTACCGTTGGATTTCCGGACAGCAACGCGCTGGCCCCGCACGATTCTGTGTTTGATTTTCATTGTCGTAGGTGATTCCCGCCCGGCTAAATAGCATTTAAATCGGTTCACATCCTCCCGGTCTATATATTAGTGGGGTGTTTGGTTCAAATGCCAAAATTATAAAATTTGTAATTCCATATGGAATTTAAAATCCATAGGTTTTTACATGGCTTGGGATTTTTAAAATGTTATTTGGTTCATCAATATTGTAGGATAGTAAATACCACAAATTGTAATATTGTTTGGTTCAAACTCAAATTATAACATCACAAATTTTAGAATTTGAAATTTATAGCTGAACTAAACAATGTTAGGATTTCTAAAAAGAATGATAGGTGAATATAAGAACTTTTGGTGAGCTTACCTCCCACAAAAGAACAAACAAATTGTATTGCAATTGAGGTAATCATACTCGTTCAAATTTAAACCCCAACGACTATAAACGGTTATATTTTGCCATTTAGAGGGTAGCCTTTGATTGGTTTTAAACTTTTCCCAAGGGTTCAATCAGATCCTGGGCAAATTTAGAATCAAAGTTTCTCTCACAATTCTATGAGGAACAATCCAATATTACCTTAGCCAAACTCCTTTCTGAGAAACAAAGCGGGAATGAAACAATTAGGGAATACATCGAAATGTACCATAACTTAACATTGCCAGTATAATTTCATGGCAGGGATTGAAGCTCACATGGGCGCTATCACCATGCCTCTACTATTGCTGCTTCAAACTTACCGGCATAATTTCGCGACACGGATTAAAGTTCACATGGGCGCTACCATTGCCCACACTTAGAAGGATTTGATGGAGCAAGCTGAGATAGCTGAGAAGTCATTAGAGTATTTTAACAAATTCGAGCCTCACACAAATTTTAAGGGCAACAAAGGTAAATAAGGGCAGACATCATAACCGAAAGCCAAAGAGACTTTCGTAGTTGAAGTCTAGAATCCTAATAACAACCAACAAAGAGATCCAAGAAAGAACTTTCAGTACAATTCCTCGTTCAAGGACAAACATATAATCGCTATCTTCCAAGTCCTCAACAAAAGGAATCGTTTGAAGCTCCCATAAGCTCGAAGCCCTAAAGAAGTCGGAAAAAACGATGACCCTAACTACTATCTCTACTATAAAATGTTAGGACACCCGACGAAGGACTGCTATATCCTCAAGGATAATATCCAGACATTCATCGAATCATGAATTCTTAAGCTCAACCCCGAGCAAAAGAAAGTCACTGCTAACATAGTAACCCTTCAATTTGGCTCAATGCTAGAAATTCAAGCCCAAGATAGCGTCATCCCTATTCTTACTGCAAGAATGGAGGTGGTTAACTATGACCGTCAAAATCAGCAAAGCTAAGGCTTGATTCCTCTTACCACATCGATAGGAGAAATAATTAATATAGGTACATCCTAACATTCTTCAATATGAAGATTGGACTCTTCAGAAGTTCAAGAACAAGCAAAGGATGAAGACTTGCAATGCTATCTATGTGATCATTCAAGAAGAATCCATGCATGTTACTTCACTCACCGACTCAGAGGGAGAGAAAGTGACCATGACAGGGACAAGATCTGGCAAAGATTACCTAAGGGATTACAATCAACCAATGTAAAACCCCATAAATTTTTTTTTTGAAAAATACTAGGGTAAATAGTATTAAATAAGTTATATTAAAATAAATATCATTTAATGATGAATGAGAATGATAATAATTAATTTGAGACCAAATAAGAGTATATATGCATTATATACCGATGCAATTCGAATCTGAAAAATAACCAATTAAGAGTATATATACATTACAAACCGATTCAATTCGAATCTGGGAAAACTCAAAAGAAAAAAGTTGTAGGTCTCTTCAATATATTTCTAACTCATCTTAAATCACCTCATTCTGAGGTCGGAAGAAAGAGTTACAGTTAAAATACCGACGACTATTTTTCTAGTCTGACTTGGTTTCTTGTTTCGGATCAGATTAGTTTGTTTCGGGTTTACCTGTAAATAAATATGTAAACACACCTAAAAATTCTCTTTTACATCAGATTTGTGAATTTTAGCAGCCACCCTCTCCCCTCAAAAACCCTAGAGTATATTTGTGGTGAATTTTGAGAGCTTTGTAAAGCAAATACCGAGAAGAGGGCGAGATTGTCGGTGTTTGGCTAGTGAGAACTTTTTTCTTGTATCCTTGGGTTTTCCAGCAGCGTTTTAAGGTGAGTTTCATCTCCTCCAATCCCATCACCATTTTAATTATTTTTTATTGAGTTTTATTTGGTTTTTACTGAGCCTTAAACTCAGTTTAAGTAGGAATATTGTTCTCGTAAGGTATATGATATAAAGATTCGATATTTTTTCTTTAAAAAGTTATAAACAAATTCTCTCATATAAATTTAAGATCTGAAATAAAATTCAATATGAGTTTTTATTGAGTTTTATTGGTTTTTGTGATGTTTTTGATGAATATAAATATGTTAGGGTTTAAACAACTTAACTAGATATCATGTTTGTGTTTCATATAGATAATTGAACCCTAATCACATTAAATAAGATTTATTTTATGTATCTTCATGTAAAATTTGCAATTTGTAGCATAAATTTACAATTTGTAGCATTATAGATCAAAAACCAAAAAATAAAACATGTATTCTATTTGTGCTCGGGTCAGTCGACCGAAGTGAAGGAGTCGGTCGACCGATCCTTATTAATTTGCATGTGCATATTTGTGCACATATTTTAGTCGACCGAAGAGTTATTTTTGGTCGACTGGTCTGTGTTGCGCTATGTTTGTTGTTTGATTGATACATGAGTTAATCGTGAATACGAAGTTTTGGACCGCACGTCGAGATACGTGTTTGGACACTAAAGTATATGTTTTGGGGTTGCGTTTGCATGAGCGATAGAGGTGAGTAAAATATATTCGCGAGATTTGTCATAAAAGATAGTGACACATATATTGCATTTCATGATAGTCGGATGCTTGAGCGCGTTAATTGGTATATCGTAATGAAACTGTGATAGATTACGCTTAGGGTAGTTAGTTGGTATGTTGCAATGAGATCGCGGCAGACTACCCTCTGTTGTGCATCATTACTGAGTAGGATAGTTAGCACTCTGCAACGAGACCACGGGGGACTACACTCAGGGTGCGTTAGTTGGTATACTTCAACGAGACCGCGGTAGACTTCACCCCATGTGTATTATTATATTTCTAGATAGAGAACTACACAAATTTCATTTATGATTCCATGTTAGTTACCCGAGAGTAAGGTATATACTGAGGTTGTTATACTAGCCTATTCTATGCGATATGAATGTATCGGATGATATTCTTTATGACTACGCTAACTACCTGAGGGTAGTATGATGATTTGATGTGACTTGTATTGTTGAGGTTTGTACTTGTGTTTCTTTAATTTACTGTTTCATTCCTATGACTCTGGAGTTAGAGTTTAGCAATTCACAATTTGAGACATGCTATATACATAAGGGTTTCCTTGTTTGGATTATTTCACTCAACGTACTAATTCTCGTGTTGTGGATTTCTTAATCTCAATCTCCTTTTAGTTGAGGATAGATAGTTTTATATTTATATCTACTAACCTATTTTCATATATAGTCCTAACCCCTCCCCCTGGGAGCGGTGGAGATGATCTCGCTAGCGCTTTGACGCTCATTGTTTTCTCTCTTTTCAAGCAGTGAGTCAGGCGCACGGAGAGTCACAGGTTGATGGAGTTTCAGCTTTGTCCCCATCTTAATTTACATTAGTAGTTATTTATGCTCCATAGTAGTTTATTATTTATTTCCAAACATTTAGAGTTGCATTACATTTTTGGAAAGGCAAAGTGCCTTAGTAGCATTTCCGTTGACTCTATGTATTGAGACATTTTACATTTGCTCCAGTATCAGTTGTATTTCATTTATTTTAGTTGGGAATATGATTATTGCTATTTCTAGATATCTCTTTTTTATATATCATGTTCATTTCATTATTACCTTCATTTGCTTGTTTTGTACTTACATCTATTGTTTGATTCCACTAGAGAGATATTATTATGATGGTGAAACATGTTATTGCACAGTATGGGTGCATAGTAGGTTTAACATTATTAGGTTTATCTTGGACTGCATCCTTGTGTGAAACCAGGGGCGTCACAACTAGGAATATCTAAACAACTCGAACCAGCCAAATAAAAGGAGACCTGGTTCGATAAATCCTTACAACGTCCTCAGAGTGACCCTAAGGCCCTATTCAAATATAATACCATGACACAATTGGCCAACATTCCAGCTCATATCACCTTATTCAAACTATTGCATTTGTCTAAGGATACGAGAGAAGCTTTGAAAGAAGCCCTAAATAACAGTAAAGCGTCTCTCACCCACATGATCGAACCACCTCAATATGAAGGACCCAAGCAATGCTATCAATGCCAAAAGCATATGCTACACATCACCTTTACCCCGGAGGACATGTTGGTCATGGATCATCATCAGAACTAACCTCTTTACTACACTGGATATATAGTGTTGTCAAGGGTTGAGAGGATTCACATCGATCCATGCTCCGCGCTAAGCAGAATTCCGCAAAGACTATTGAGCTTTTTGGGAATTTTCCTTCATAAGCTCTCAAAGACGTACTGCAACCATACTCAGTTTCAAGTCTAGCAGTATCTGATCTTTTGAAAAGACTTGACTTAAATGTCAGATCGAAAACTTAAAGACGGAAGTGACCTACTATGTCATTAATATCGTGACACCTTACAACCTTCTGCCTAGATGACCTTGGATCTATTCTAACAAGTTCATCCCTTTAATGCTTCATCAGTGTTTCAAATACATTGATTAATAGGGAGTCCAACAAAGAGTTACTGCTGAAAAGCATCCTTTCAAAAGGGTGGAGAATTACTTTACCAATTCTCTCTTGTATTATAAAAGCCAGGCAATTGAGATTGTCCTCCCCAATGAGGAAGATAGCAGTAATGAAGCGGATATTGAGCTAGATCTCATTGATGATTTAGTCTAGAAGATTGATCCACTTATAACTACCCTAAAGAACCTCTGTATCGACCAATCCGCCGAATATTAGGGTGATTGGATTCTTAATAATGAAGAGTTTACTTACAACTACTCTTTAGACTCTGAGTCTAAAAATTTGAGAATCGAAATTCTGATGGTCAGACTAGCTTAGGAACTGGCATTACATATGCCGATAAATTAGTCGTACTTTACTCACAAGCAGCTAGACAACTAGACAACTAGATAACTCAGAGGATGCTACTTTCATGGTTCTGCCCAAAGGGAACACTTTGAACCCAATCATCTTCGAAAAAGTTATGTCACAATCTCACGAATAGAAATCCAATGAAGAAGCTAAAGAAGCGTCAGAATTCTCCCGTTACAGTCAACAATCTTAGCAGATTATGATAAAAATGAGATACGGTCTCACTGTAAAACAAGGGTTAAATTTAAATAGAGGACTATGAGTCCCTTTGATCACCTTTACACAAGAAGGAAAAGTTTTTGATTATTACAATCTAACCAAATGAGGACTCTGTTACATCTCTCTCGAAGCCAAGCCACAAGCAAGACCAGCATTTGGCGACTTCCTAAGCAGTTTTTCATACACGTCAAGTATCTCACCACTAAACTTCACCGAAGATCTCGCCAATGAACTCCGCCGAAGATTTCACTCCAAACTTCGCTAGAGATTCTACCCTCGAACTTCGCATGGAATCTCTCTTCAAATGAACTTTAGCGTAATTTAGGCACGCAGATCGAAGACATGAAGTTTATATCATTAGGCTGAGCCTCGCCTAAACCGACCCTTACTGAGCTTCGCCAAGATAACTACTCCTTCAATAAGTGAACCTCACCCAATTTAATAGGGCATTGAGGTGAACCTCGCCTGAATGTCATAATGAATTTTGCTAAGTCTCCAAATTGAGAAAATCACTACTCAGTTTGTTTGAGCCTTTATATAGTGAACCTCGCCAAAATGACTTGGCAAAATTCACTAAGTCTCCAAATTGAGTAAATATTTAACTCAATTTGTTAGAGACTTCATCGGGTGAACTTCAAACTGACTGTCGTTAGGATAAGGAAGCCTGAGCTTCGCTTCCAAATACGATGACTCCATGCAGACATGGAGAAGAAGAAGGAGAAGAAGATGGAGCCAGTGAGAATGGATGGGGATGGCTACTATTTATAGCCTCTTTTAAATTCTAACTCCCAAGAAAATCACATCTTTTGAGATTTGATTGGACTAGACAAAGAGGCTTAAACTTAGCCTAAAACTCAGTCAAATCCACAACGGATCTCGTGAGATCTTCAATAAAGAGATCTCAGTCATAAATCATAACGCAAATCCATAGACGAATTTCAACAAACTTCACAAACCAGCGAATGTTGCCAGATGACGAACTTAGCCAGCTAGCAAACGTTGCTAATCGATAAACTTCTCTAGTAGCCCAAAATTGAGCAACCCTCGCTCACACCCAAAATCAATCGAATTTTGCTAATTTCCTCAACATCTCCTCAATAACAAAAAAGGCAAATTTTGTTCCAA
The DNA here is from genome assembly GCF_001876935.1 of Asparagus officinalis. NCBI lineage: Eukaryota > Viridiplantae > Streptophyta > Magnoliopsida > Asparagales > Asparagaceae > Asparagus > Asparagus officinalis. The sequence goes on from NC_033797.1 coordinate 52,705,901, forward strand.
GCATGGATTTGGATGATCACAAGTATCATTAATCCTTCGATACAAGTCTACAACAATAGAAGTTATGTTCAACACTACACCTCTAGCAACCAAGTAAGCGGATGAAGATAAGTTTTCACCTAATCAAGACAACTCAAGCAATATTCAACACTACACCTCTGGCTATTTACCCAAAGTATTTCAAAGCCTAGCTACAAATAGAAATGTATTAGTTCATTACATTATTATTTTGATTTGCATGTTTTGTACTTGCTCTTATTGTTTGATTCTACTAGAGAGATATTACTGTGATGGTGAAATGTGTCTTTGCACAATGTGGGTGCATGGTAGATTTGACATCCTTGGGTTCACCTAGGACTGCAGCCTTGTGTGATACCAGGGGCGTCACACCTTATCAAACTACTTTTAAGACAAATCTGGGAATGTCTCCGTATGGGCTAGATTTCAGCAAGGCATATCACCTTCTAGTTAAACTTGAACATCAAGCAATGTGGGTAATAAAACAGCTTAATTTCAATTTTAGACTCCGAATGTAAGACAAGAATGCTCCAAATAATTGAATTTGAAGAGATAATAAGTGATGCATATATAAATTTAAAAATTTACAATGAGGAAACAAAGCTTTTCATGACAAGTCAATAATATGGAAAAAATTTATGTAGCGACAAAAGTTCTATTTTATAACTCAAACTACATCTTTTTTTTCTTGAAAAATTAAGAACACAATGGATAGGTCAGTATATTGTTAAAAAAAGTTCTTACTCATGAAGGAGTTGAGATGGAGAATCCCAAAAATGGTAATATCTTCAAAAGCAATGGTCAATGTTTAAAACTTTTTTTAAAACTCTCTACAAAGAGAAGGTGTTGGGGGGGTCTTGTAGACGGTCAAAATGTATTTTTACTTAGGACGATGACTAGCTTGGATCCAAGAAATGAACGCTCATGGGATAAATACTTTAAATGAGCCCAAAGTCAAGCCCACAATAAGCTACAGCGAAGGTCACCTGATGACTGAAGCGAGCCTCGCCAAGCAGCCACGTCAACTCAATTCAACCAAGTCAGACACGATTCGACCCCCGCAACACGCCTCAGATAAAGTCTAATGGTTGATCAAGTTACAAGTCGAATTATGTGTTAAATTTAAACTCGTAGGTGAAGTTCGCCAACTAATAAACTTCGCCCATGTGGACCAAGTCTTCCACTTCCAAAGAATGTGTGCCCACATTCGAAGTGACATTCGTCCATATCTTCAGCAAACTTTGCCAAGTCTACGAAGTCCACCAAAATAGACATTTCAGAGCTATTTTTGAGGGATAATCGCTCCCCACTAACTCCTACTTTAATGGACACTTAATCCACAATTAAGGGGACTATTAACTCTCTCCTTTAGCAAGGAAAAGGAGAGAAGATCATTCATAAAAAATAGGGAGGGAACGGGATTCAGAAGAGTCATAACACGCATTACACTCGTGATCTTATTGAGAGATAATACCAAGAGAAGATTGAGTTAGCTTCCAAGCAATTAAATTCTCATTAACAATAAAAGACCCACTGTCTTAATCGGTGCGTCAACGGAGTACAAGATCAACCCTCCACCAACGTACAGATGAGAACCCTAGGAAAAATAAAATTTTCTTCCTTTCATTGTAATTCTTTTTATTGTAATATGTGTTAGTTGCAATACTAAAAGAATCCGAAATAATGTTCAACTTGGTTTTCACCCAAATTAAAATAATCAAAAAGTAGCTGTAATAAAAAATAGATGGATTCTTAACATGCTAAACATATCATTAATTAACCAAATACAAAATTAGGACTATAAATATAAAACTAGCACTAGCTTTCTTCAAAGGAATGTATAAAGCATATACTTGTGAAAATTTTATGTTTGCACAATAAATAAAGATGACCATTCAAAAGTGAAAAGTGAATCCAACAAGTAATCTACTAGTCAAGTTAAGCTCAATTTCCCCTAACAAAGGAGAGCTTTTCTTGAATCTAATTAGTGAAGAAAACAACTTGAGACCCTTTAAACCAAATCTTTAACCCCACAACTAAAAAGAGCTTAAACATTATCACTTATTAGTATTAATCCAGAACTAACAAATGGGACATCAATGACTCGAAACTTGCATGAGAATAACTTAATATGCCATTCATGAGAAGCTAACCCATGCTAATTTAACAATATCGATTAAAAGTCATTAACACCATATACTTAATTCGAAGCTAAACCAAGCTAATTTAACACAAACAAATGGCATACGGAAGCAACATTCATGAGAAGGTAACCCCAGATATCCCTAGCTCTTGAATTCGAAGTGTTAATAACATCAGAGAAGCTAACTGTAGATTAATATCAGACAACAAACTTTAATCAAAAGAATGAGTTGAGGAGATCCACATCAAACAACAAACTCACTTCAAAGAATAACATCAGGGTGCCAAATCAACAACCACTGCTTGTAATCCAAAGCTTTCGAAACCGTAATCAATTTCACCCAATCTAAAAATTTCAAAACTTTTAATCAAAAAGAGAGGAGATGAGAGTGACCTTCATATTTAGAGAGTTTTAGATGAAGGCATGGAACAACATGATCGCCAAAATAATCTCCAAGTCAAAGCTTTCACCTCTAGCTCATCTTCCAAACCAACATTATACTACGAACCCTAGCCTCTCTCCAGCTTTGGTCTGAGATTTGACCAGAAATTTAGCAATTTGAGAAGAAGAGTGGTAGGATTTTTAAGCGGGAACTGGAGGCGATGGGTAAAAAAGAGGAGGGAGAACGCTGGAGGAGGGGGTGAAAATAAAACCCTCGTTTCGAAACCTAGATGAAGAGAAGGGGAAGAGGGATCTGAGGTAGAGTGGGGTGTTAGATATAACACCCCAAATCTTCTCCATTTGATAGGATTTTACAAATCAATGGGTTGTTTTTTTTTTCCAATTTTGGAATTCAATATTCCAAAAAAAATTGGAATCAAACACAAACTATGGAATCCAAATAACAAAAAACTGTCACTTTTTTATCCTAAAATTTGGAATCCCTCCCAAATGTCTAATTTTTTTGTGAAACAAGCACCCCTAAACGGACTGAGAGTCTAAGAGCATGTTTGGCAACCTCGTATTATAATCGATGTAGTTTGTAATTCATAAATGACTTATAAATTAAGTAATTATAATTTAAAATATTTTGTAAATATAGTGGGTTACAATCTATTTCTAATGCCTAGCATCCAATAAATGAGTGGCTTATAACCTATCATTGTTCTCAAAATAACTAAAAATAGAGTGGAGATAGAGAAAGAAGGCTTTGAAATTTTCTTAGATGCTAAGGTTTAAAATATTCTTTTACTTGGTCAAACTATATGACCAGTCAGCAAAAAAAATAAGCTGGACATCCAAGCTTTTTTTCTTGCTTATAAGCTAAAATAACGTATTTTCCAAATATGTTTCAGTTTCTTATAAGCCACAAATATGGCTTATAAGCCACTTTGACCAGTTGTCAAACATGACCTAACTATATTTTAATATCTTGAATTCCTAAAGTATATCTTATAATTATAAGAAAGTTCTTACAGTATGTGTATCCACACAGATAATTCTAATATTACTAATCATTATTATACAAATGATTCTAGTATTTAACGATAGATTACCGTTGTCTTTGTTTTCTGATCTAAAGCTATTGTTAAACTTCAGTTAGAGTTCTAGCTAGCATTTTTAGTTAGATTTAGAATGAGGATTACAATTAGAATTATATTAGACTTTTTTGACTAAAGTTTTATTATTATAATACTATGTTTACCTTAATAATTAATAATTTTGCTATGATCTAAGCCCTAGTTTTAATCCCAATCATAGCCAACATCCAATTAGAACTCCACATTAGTTTAAAAAGAGGGCATATACATGTTAAATTTCAGAGTTACCTGTAATTAGAATCATTAGTCTTAGAATTATCTTTATTGGTATAGACTTTAGGCTAAAACTTGTTAGAACAAAAGAGAAGAACAAGACAAAGAATTAGAACTTTCCTGAGATACTTGTCATAGCAAAACTATTTGAGCCGTTGTCCGTCCTAAAACGTTGAACTTAAAGCAAGATTTAGCCTACTCCTGTGCAAAGATCCAAAGACCAAATTCTTTCTAGGAATAGCAACCTAAGTTTACTGTTGTGCACCAACCAAATTGCTTCTAGGAAAGCAAGATTTAGTCTACTAATGTGTAAGGATTTAAAGACCAAATTGCTTCTAAGAATAGCAACCTAAGTATACTGGTGTGCACCATCCAAACCCTCCACTATCACCTTGATCAAGGTCATGCACAAAAATACCTCCTCGATCTAACTTTGGACGATGAGCTCCTCGGTCTAGCACAAAGTTGGATTCAAAAACGATACTACAGTTTTCTAGAGATACTTCTAAAAAAGAGCATTCATTCTGTTGCTATTCAGAAGACTATATATGGGTCTCTAATTTAGCTCAATCTGAGAGTTGCTAGCTCATTATTAGAGCAACTCAAATGTCAAATTTGTTGCATCCATTTAGCCTACTAATTACATTAACTGGTCTTTTTAATGATTTCATTAAGTAGACCAATTAAGTAGATCAGTTAGAAGCTCAACAGTCACCTTTTAGCTATTTTCTAGGACAACTTTTCCAACAAGTCCAAGTTCGAGTGGAAAGACGCCTTTGAGACGAACTCCATCAGAAAATATTCCAAGTGAACCAAAAATCACCTATTGCAACTCAGTTTAAGTTCGAGTCTAAGTCCAAGTTCAAGTCTGAGTCTAATAGAGTCTAAGTCTAGGTCTGACTAATTTGAGTCTAGGTCTAACTAATTTGAGTCCAGGTCCGACCGGGTCTAGATTTTACTGAGTCCAGGTCTAGATCCAATAGAGTTTAGGTCCAACTCTAAACTTATAGGGCTTTACTAGATAGAAAGAGTTGAGGAAAAGCTTTGGACTAAGACCCTTTATTTGTTCAAAAAGATTTTGACCATTGGACTACATTGCATTTTTGTTATTAAAATACATACTATAATATATTATAATATATATATATATATATATAACCGGGTCTAGATTTTACTGAGTCCAGGTCTAGATCCAATAGAGTTTAGGTCCAACTCTAAACTTATAGGGCTTTACTAGATAGAAAGAGTTGAGGAAAAGCTTTGGACTAAGACCCTTTATTTGTTCAAAAAGATTTTGACCATTGGACTACATTGCATTTTTGTTATTAAAATACATACTATAATATATTATAATATATATATATATATATATA
>NC_033797.1:52716849-52728647 GCF_001876935.1 Asparagus officinalis
GTCTAGGTTTTTAGAAAACTTATACAAAAAATCTAACAATTTCAACAATTTTTACACTATAATTGTTTTAACTAATGTACTTAAAGAAGATGTCGTATAGACTTGAATCCTCGTTTAGAAATTGAGTGCATAATGAACTAGATCTTGAACCAGCACTTAAATATAATTTAGTGATCACACATAGGTAAAAACCAAATAGTGGTATTTTGAACCACTTATCTTTGCCTGAAGATTAGCACTTTTTATGGCTGTCTAGGTTTTTAGAAAACTTATACAAAAAATCTAACAATTTCAACAATTTTTACACTATAATTGTTTTAACTAATGTACTTAAAGAAGATGTCGTATAGACTTGAATCCTCGTTTAGAAATTGAGTGCATAATGAACTAGATCTTGAACCAGCACTTAAATATAATTTAGTGATCACACATAGGTAAAAACCAAATAGTGGTATTTTGAACCACTTATCTTTGCCTGAAGATTAGCACTTTTTATGGCTATGTGCTCTTTCCTAGTTTTAATTACAATTTTAAAATCCTTCCTTAAGACTTCATGGAAACGACCAAACTTCCATCATAATATAAGTGAGTGCTTTGCTATGTTTCTACTTATAATTCACATCCAAAATGTCTTTGAGTTGTTAAGATTTTTAAAACTAACCTCCGCACAGTAGGATAAACACAAGTTGCATTGTTATTTTTGAATAATATCTCATTATTAGTACCTATGCTTTGAACTAAAAACTCAATTACATGGAAAATAAAAATGAAACTTGCATAACCTAAGACACATTTAACATATATTTTCTTCATTAGATCTTTCTTTAGACCTTTGTCATAGGATCAGCAATATTATCTAGAGAATGAACATCGATCACTGACTCCATTATTGATTAACTCATTGAGGTAACCATACTTTAGATGAATTGTCGGCTTCTTTCCTTTGAACAATGAGTTTGCTACCATAGCACTCGTTACTTGAATGTCACTATAAATAGTTTTGTGCGGCTCATAGTATAGATAGGATTTTAATGATCCTTGAACACTCTAGCTATTTCACTTTCCTAAGTTGGCTCGAAGCTTCTTGTTGTAGTCACATGTATTAAGATTTATGAAAGATCAAAATATCCATATTTCTTCAGCATATTGTTAATGTATAACACATAGTTAGGCCAATCTCATTCTTTAACCGAATGATCTTAATCCCAAATATCAGCATCTAAAAGATCTTTTATATAGAATTGAGTTGATAGAATCTTCTTTGTAGATGTGACTATCTCTAGATCAGTACCAATAGTAAGCATATCATCTATGTATAGACAAATAATAGTTACCTTCTCTCCAATATTTTTGATGTAGAGGAATTTGTCTGATTCACTGACTTGAAACCCATCTCCATGAATGATTTTGTCGAACTTCTTATGCCAAATTTTAGGAGCTTGCTTTAGTCTATGAAGAGACTTGATCAATTTGTATACTTTGTTGTTCATGTCATCAACAACATAGTCTTTTGGTTGCTCCATATAGATTTTTTTCAGTAAGATCTCCATTTGAGAATGTTGTCTTCGTGTCCATCTGGCACACAACAAGCTTTTGAATGGCAGCCCAAGCGATAAGCACTCTAATGGTTGTCATGCAACAAACCGAGGCAAAGATATCAAAGAAGTCCATGCCTTTCTTTCAACCAATATTGCCTTGTACTTCTTAATGGTATTGTTAATACAAACCTTTCGTTTGAAGATCTATTTGCTCCTCCTTCTAGAAGATCAACCAACTCCCAAGTGTGATTTTGAAGAAGAGAATTTATCTTATTTTCTACAGCTTCTTTCCATAATAATGCTGTTAGACCCTAGAGGGGGTGATTAGGGTCTTATGCTAATCTAATCCGATTTAAATGCCAATTAAAATTAATTAATGTGTTATCCTAGCAAGTATGAAATACAACAATATAGATGAGCTAGGATAAGCAATATGAACAACAAGATATATCCTAACAAAGAGATATAGGCAATGTATGTGCAAGGATATAAAACTAACACAAGGTGATATATCCTACCAAAGAGATATACAATATGATATATACAAGGATATGTAAACTAACACAAAGGGGTAAACAATATGAACTAGATAGTAGATGAAATAAATGAGCAATGCACAATTGGCGATATAAGATAAATGCAAAAACAAGTACACGCCAAAGACAAACTCAAACAAGCAATATGATCACGGAGTTCGGACCTTCCGTCCTACGTCTCCGCTCCCCACTCCCGGTGAGAAATCCACTACCAGAACCGGGTTTTCTACGTTCACCCGAATAACGTTTACACCTCACACTCGGTTTTCTAGCTAACCAAAAACTTTACAATCGACACTCTTACAATCATACTCTACACCCTCACAAGTGTTGGACCTAGCCGTGTCTCCCTCAAGTGCTCGGTTACAACCTCTCCCTAAGCTCGTCAACCGACGCCACTCCTCTTAGGATGATCCCCGACTCTCACCACACACTCCTCTCGGTGTACAAGTGTATTACAAAGTGAATCTCACAATTTGGCTCAATAAATATTTGTTCTCTACTATGGATGAGAACACAATGAAAGTTCACACTCAATGTTATAACTCTCACAACCCCAAATATATTATGAATGCAAATACAATAAGCTCAAGTGGGTGTGTGTAACAATGAGATTTAAAAACTAAACTCAATTAAAATCTAGCATGTAGAAATTTATGAATAAAACAATAAATAGCTAGAAATAGAGTTTAGGAATTCTTCTCTAAAAATCAAGTTGGAGAGGAGGATTAAAATGAAGTTCAAACACTGTAGATGATCTTCTCCACTTTTAAAACAATCTTCACAAACAAAACAGTCTTTGAACCCAACTAAAAACCCTTTTCAAAACTCTTTTAAACTTCTTTAAAACTCTTTAAATGGGTTACTGAAATAGAAGGGGGTTTGGGGGTTTATATAGGAAGAGAAACAACAGCTAAAACCCAAAACCAAATCTCACAAAAACCAAGAAATCAGATTTTCTGATTTTGAAGAAAATAGCCGTTAGGCAGAACTGACAGATCGGCGGTCGACCGAAAAAATTCGCGGTCGACCGCGAACCAGATCTAAAACTGAGAATACAAGCAGAACTTCGTCGGTCGACCCCGCCCGCGACGGTCGACCGACAAACTCTCTGCTGCCCACTGACGAATAAACTCAGGAGCGGTCGACCGGTGCGGTCGATCGAGGACTGATACATTCCAAAACTGATTTTAAAACAGATTTTGAGACTTTTGAAGATATGTTAAAATTAACAAATGAAGTCCAAAAATAATGAAACTTTGAAAAATGTATATAAGTATGTAAATGAACATGTTACAAAAAGAATTTTCCAAATTGCATTTCCCATTTGTAAAAAATCATCATTTTGCAAAAATAGTCCAAAATACAAAAATGTAAACATATGAATTTTGACATTTAGGCTAAACCATGTTTTGAAACTTTGCACAATGATTTTGTAGACTTAATAAAATATGTATATGATTATTGTTAAGTCCAAAAACTAAGAATATAGAATTTTCACAAAATTGCATATTCTATGCAATGTTTTCAAAAAACATAATAGTAAATATGAAATATGTGATTTCATATTATAAGCATGAAAAACAAAAACCATGCATGTATATAAATGTATATAACTATATATATGCATAGAAACCAAAACTTATGTATATATATATATATATATATATATATATATATAGAAAAAAAAACATATGTGTGTATATATATATATATATATATATATATATATATATATATATATATATATTCCGCTAACCTCCATTGGATATGATCGTTGAAGCTCTATTCCATCCATCCTCCAACTACGTTGTTTGTCTATAATAAATAAGAAAACACAAATACTAGACAAACAACATTAGTGGTAAATTGTTTGTTAAACATCATCAAAACAAGAATGCCAACAAATGCATCTTTAGATTTTCATAGTATCATGAAAGATTAAAAGATTATCGTCTATATTGTACATGAAGAAGCCATCACCAAAATTATTTACCTTTCTCACTTGCTTGATAGGAGGTTCTGAAACTTCTTGTGGAATAGTAGATCCTACATATTGAGTAGAGTCTTCCAGTCAACTGATAGCGAGAGAACGAAATACGGTAATAGTAGGCTCTTCTAGCGTAATCGGAGTTATTTTAGTGTTCTCTGGTATATCTTTGCATTGTGTGATAAATTTTTATCTTTTGTAAATTTGTCCTTAAATTTTTTTGCATCTCGAGCTTTAATAATTGGGTTTGTATCAAGATCAGAAAACCTACTTGCATCACTATCTTTGGCAAACCCCAGAAAAATAAATTTGGACCTTTGGTCCCAACTTTGGTCTTCTGATATCAGGTATCTAACATAAGCGTGACACCTCAAATTTTGAGATAATGTAAAGGAGCAGGATAACCAAACCAGTGTTTATGTAGTGTTATTTCAGATCTAAAATATGATACCTAATTTAAGATTTAATTTTCCATTAATAACACCTTGGCATAATAGAAATTTGGAAGACTAGAGGTGATAAGCACTGATTTTATTATCTCTATTAGAGTTTGATTTTTTCTTTCTATGATCCCATTAGATTATGGTGAATAAGGAGTCGTTATCTCAGTAATTATCCTTTGTTCTCTAAAATGTGCTTCTGCTTTATTGGACCAATATTCTCCTCCTTTATCACCTCTAAGCTTCTTTACTGGGTGACCGAGTTGTTTCTCAACTCGAGTCTTGAACTTGATAAACTTACTAAAGGCTTCATCTTTTGATTTTAGTAAGTAAACATGATAATATTGAGAGTGATCATTAATGAAAGTGATGAACTATTTTATGCCTCCTCTGGGAATCACAAGTATCAAAGTGAATAAACTCTAGTAATTATGTACTTCTTGTTTGTAACACCACAAAAAGGCTTTCTTGTGATCTTGGCTTACACACAAACTTCACGTTGACTTGGTTTATCACTCCTACAATTCGACAAAAGTCCCAATCTATTCATATTAAAGTTTTTTCTATAATTAACATGATCGAGTGTATGATGCCAAAGAGAAGAGGAGTACGTAGAAATAGAAACATCATTGATAATTGAGGCGGAGTTTACCATACTTATTTTATACATTCCATCCATGTGTAGGCATATAAAATTGCTTATAGGTCCCCTAGCATAGCTCGGCACAAACCGACGAGCCAACGACCAAATGCGAAAACGTCAGATAATTCCCTGATGAGAAAGCAATCAATTCACTCCTTTCATCTGGGCGGGGACACTCTAACTGATGAATATATGTCTTTGCGGTTGGCCTCATCACCCATGTTAATCTGGACTATTTACTTCAGTGGGTGTTTCTTTGCTCGAACCTTGATCGCCATACTGCCATATTCAGCATGATCATACCCACGGGTCTTCCCATTTCGCATTTGACGTCGTCTTCCATGCGTGGATGACCATTCAGCTGTAGCCATATTTACCTTAGCGCTTGAAAACTTCTCCGCAGACTGTATCGGAGTCCCATCTGAAGCATCGTAGAAGGTATCCCTTCTGTGGCTTTAGTTAGCAATTGATCAGATAATTTTGCCACCTACATTCGTCATCGTGATGAAAATAAACCTAAGCTTCCGCCCATATTTATAATAATCCTCACAGGTTTACCTTTGTACATATACTGCTTTGGCCTAGGCATTACCAGGACTCGATCGAAAGTATAAAACCTTCTCCGACGTGTGAAATCGTTAGCCCTGCTTTTCCGATGAGCTTGCGCGCCTTCTCGACTATACTTGGATAGATGTCCGACCAGTGTTTGTCATCACTTCGTCTTCACTTAGGAAATGATCTTCGGCTAACGGAGAGCTTTTTCCAATTATACCGGTAAATCACTTCATTAGCACCCGCTTACTTTGTCGGGATGACCATGGTTGTTCCGGAAAGCAATGCTGGCAGGTGCTTCCCTTCGCTTACAATAGGACGCATCGGACGGCATATAAACGCAGATTCTCGTACAGCTCTTCTTATTCACAATCATCAAGAGACAAGAGTACTCTAATCATCTTTTATGCAATATCGGTGGCAAGTGCCATTAAAACTCTGCATCTGACATTGCTTCATCGTGCGAATATTGATTAGCAAGCGGTCAATGTCATCTTAAAACAAAACCTGCCATGTAAATCGGAAAATCCGGCTTCAGAATCAGCTTCCTTCTCCGCCGTCTGTGCCCCTGCGGCGGATGGTTCCAGTATCGGATTCGTACCATAAAGCGAGAGAATCAGTAAATAATTCTCATACCCCTTTGAATGGTGCCTTAATCGACCAGTCCTAACGCTCATTGTCCTACCAGTTCCACATACCTTCAGAAAGCTGATCCGAGAGTTAGATGAATTATCATTACTGATGGTCAAACGGCCAACCCCAATAGTAAGTGTGCTGACGAATCTCCGCATCGATCACATAACCACAGTGACTCTCTGTCTTTCAGTCTCCCATCCACTTACCCGGATCTTACCAAGTGCTCTTACCCCACTAGTGTTGACATCCCAGAAAATAACAGTGCCTCAGTGGACGCCAACTTGCTACGAATGCGAGGAAATGCAATCAACGAACGGCATAATACTCAGGCAGCCAGAAACCCGGATACCACTTGGACTTCGCGTTGACTTGCTGGAGCCCAAGTATTCCGACGAAATATAACGGCCCCCGATCGCTGGTTCGTAATTCTCCGTCTGCCATATCTTCATTGTGAAAGTAATGCAGCCGAGTTCTTAGTCGCTATGTTGCACTGTGACCTCAGCCGTTCTGCGACTGTTCATGCCACCCGGCTTGACTTGAGTCAGAACATACCTCTCATTGGGCCAAAGCTTCTTGTAGCGCCTCCCGCGTTTCTTTGGATAATCGCCAGCAACTCATTACAGCGTTATCCTGACCACGAATGTTGGCTATATTCCGCCATAATTCGAAGCTATGCGGAGTCTTCGAGCTTTCCCGGTTCTTCTCTCCAATGGACACCTGAAACGAGACGCTCCGGATATCTGTACCTCTTGGGGATTCTTCTCTTTTGGTTATTCACCGGTATGTCGTAAGCTCTTTACCCAACGCGTGTGGACTTGCAATCACCCCATCTCCGTGAGTGTTTTGGCTGCCTCCGCCGTCTTCACCCCCTGCCTCACTAGGTGGCGGATAATGGTAGTGGTATCATTCCGCTACGGTGTTCGCCAAAAGCCTTCTTGTTCTTCTTCAGAGAGCAGACAAGTGGCAGATTCTTCGTCATCTTCCCCGTTGGGGATAGAGAGACTCCATAACAAGACTTCCTTTTCCTTTACGACTTCTCCCGGAAAATGACGAACCGGCCCATTGTGATCTCCAATCAGATCTGATGAACCAAAGAGATTTCGCCATTTGGTTGTGTGCCGCACAAGTCCCTTATTGGCGCTGTCCGTCGGATCGTCATCACCGTCTTTCATCCCGACTTTGGGGAACGCGTTTTTGCTCGAACCCAAGTTGTAGGCCACTGGACCCAAAACTGCATTGACACTGCGTCAGGCCCCCACATTCTTAGGCTGGTGTTTCGCGGGTTAATGACTCCTACGGTCGATTAACGCCTGGATCTTGTCTTAAGGTGAGCATGATCTCGTAGCGATGGTGACCGCTCTGTGGTACGCCAGTACTTGGATCCGTCACTTTGCTGGCCCTTCTATCCACACGAAGCTGCAACTGGATCTTGTTGTCTCCCAACAGGTATTTGAAGATGCTGGAACTTCATCATCCCTTGAAGCTACACTTTAGGAAAACCTCCGCTCCGCCCAAAAGATTTTGCTTCTGACGCGCGGTTGTTGCCATTGTCCTCGATTGTTGCGGGGCTTGTATGCTGTGCGCTGTTGCTTGCTGGTTGCAATTGAAAGTTCGCCATTAGCATTCAACACTGCATTAATCTTGTGCCTACCTTCCCCCCCGTGGGACGAAGTTTTGGCTTTGGAACAACTCGTCAGCCGGTCCTCTTTCCGCCTTCATTCCTCTTGAGCGAATCGCCTCAGGCTTGCTCTCCCCGGATCATTACTTCATTCAGATCCTGCCCACGTTTTTGACGGTCTGCGCTGTGTCCCATTGCTGTCCAACACGTCCAGATGAAAGCCGTGTTTGTGGCATCTGGAGGATGAATTCATTGGTGATCGGGTCCCCGGAAGTTCATCGCCTTGTTCCGGAACCTTGTGAGCAACCGGTCAGTCACTAATCTCCGTCTTTTTGCTCTCATCGCAGCAGCCATCCGATAGAAATAATCGGTCTTCATCGATCGAAGAAATTTGTAAGGAAACTTCGTCCCATGTCATCCCAGCTGCTTTACCTGCCTGCTTGACGCGCCAGCCAGATACCCAATCGAAAGCCGCCTCCCGCCGAAAGAGGCCGCACGGATCTACTGAGCCGCACATCAGAGGCTCTTACCAGAAGATCACCCCCCAAATACGATTTAAAGTAAATCAAATTGCCTGGCCGTAGGCGAACCCATAACCCATTAAACGGCGTGAAGTTAATTAAAATAAACCTTCGCCGGCATATGCGGATCGATTCCCATTCTCTTGGGTATGGGCAAGGAATGCCTTGCTTTTCTCGTCTCTTGAGCGGAAATTAGTGGTTGATTTTTGCTCTCGAGGTCTTGATCTTCACTTTTCGTCCAGGTTTTCGCCCAGCATTCTCCATTACCACCCCCTGCTGGTGACGCGAGGATCATTGTTCACGATGCATTTGTATCCTCAATCTTCCACATTTAATCGGGTTACGATATTGCTGCTCGCTGTTGGGTCGCCCAATCTGCTGCGATTCTTGCTTGGTCATGCCATTTCTCTCATCTGCCCCCTGCATGCCATCTCCATCCTCACAATTTGAACTCCGCCCATTCTGCTTAAGCCAAAGCGTTCTTCAAGCCATGCTGGCCACTTGCCCGCCGACTTATCATCAGTCGCTCGCCGGTTTTCCCTCCGCTGTCTGGATACTGACTATTATCTGACCACCGCGGAGCGGCATCAGATTCTTCATTCTTCTGAAGGCGTCTTGTCCGATCCTACCATAAAGTTTTGGCTTCGCCTCTATGGTTCTGCGACAACTGCAGACGGGTTCTCCTCCTCTTATCGGGAAAGTTTCAGAATCGACCGCAAATCTTTTCGTCCCGATGTCCCTTGTGTCATGTTGGTTTGGTTGACCCTTCGGAAATTTTCTCCGCTCCAATCACCCTTTTCTATCGTTGGAAGCGCCTAGCCTTGGTTTTTAGGCATTTTTCCGTATGAGTCTTTCAAAAACTGAAACTCTTTCGGGACCGCCTCTGCCTAATGCAATTGCATTCCGACATACCGCCGCGCGATGAGTTCTGCTGCGAACAGGACATTGAATTCCCGTTCCCGGGGATCCGTTCCTGGTTCTATCGCTCCCCAGCACGAATAGTACAACTCGTCATTTGACAGCAGAGAAACCTATCGTCGTGCGCGCACGCCTTCTCAGAGTACAACACAATCATTATCAGATGATAATGTTCCATCTGAGCTTGCTTGCCTTCTTTGGAGCCTTTCAAGTTACCCGCCCTCAAGACATGCCTTCTTGGCGTGGAATTTTTCGGCGGTATTTGCGACTTCAATGGCAAAATTTATTTCTGGGTACGCGCGCAGCTGCCTTGAGTCTTTGTCATTGCTGGAGGTGATTGCGACCCCAGTATGTTGAGTCGTTCTGGTTCTTCATCTGGGCCCAAACGCTCGTGAAATTGGAGCGGTGCTCTCACGTCAGGAATGCGACGCAGGCCGCCTCCAAATTGCGCGTTTCTTCTTGCGGATGACTCTGCATGATCTCCCGCAGAGTTATTGGATGACGCGACTAGTGGTTGACTGCCGGAGTATGGGACCTTTCCTTAGAAGGCCTGCACTGGTGCTTTTTGCCATGAGTCGCCACTTCAGACTTAGGCTTCCAGATCTTGTCGTGTTTCGTGGCGCTTCTTCGCACCTCCTGTGCAGCTTTCTACGCGGCTTCCTGAGCTTGAGCCCGTGCCTGCGCTCTTGACATTCGGCGCGGGCGCTGGTGAATGCGCCTCCTCGCAGCGTTCGCAACGTTCCGTTGACCGGAGCACCATTCGTCTTTGGCGCTTGGGGAAGAGTCGCCATCATTTTGGTAGTGAGGCTTGTTTGCCTCTTCTGCTTCTTCAATACCGCGTGGTAGCGAATCCCGTCCGTAGACTCCATTTCGCCTTAGCGAATTGTCCCGCGAGGCCGGTTGACGACGCCCTTCTTGCGGGCTCTCTGTGAGAGATCACAACGACCCTGAACAGTGCAGGCCGTTGCGGAGTTGGGTTGACCTCATGGAGGTCTGTGGCAAACTTCATTTGACCGCCATACTTCGCGTAGTGGTGTTGAGGCAGAGCTTCTGGGCTCCCCGAGCAGCTTGCAACAAACCAACAGGCTTTTCTCCGCGAGGAGAACTTTCTTTGGACTTGGGGGGGAGATAGAGCCGCGACGAGCGACACGTACTCCGACTTGGCTTGGTCGACTCCGTACTTCGACTCCTCCACGACCGAGATTACAATCCGCGCTTGGGATCGATCTGTTGCGCCGAGAGCGTCTGCTCCCACTGTGGTCGCCAGATTTTCCGCGTGGAAAACTGGTCATCTTTTTCATTGAAAGATTTTTCATCTTGGCGTTTATAAAGATCGGTCTTTATTAGAATCCGTTACAACTAAGATCAAAGAAAAAAAAAATTACAAACTTGTCTCTTTTATCGAACGAATCACGAGCTCCTGTTTTGCGGATCGCGTCGCTTGTGTGGGTTTTTGCTGCCGCCAGGGGTAATCCGTGGACCACCGCGTGATCTAGATCGGTCTGGATCTACACTGAGTATGCGATTATTCCACGAAGCGGCGAATTAATAGCCGGGAGGGATTAAATCCACCCAAGAATAAACGTCTGCAGATCTCGAGATCTAAGACCAAGCTTAGATTCTGGGTGGTAGTCTCGTGCTAGTATCTCAGATCTGTTTCTTTCTTCCTCTCGAGATCCTGCCTTTTCTGACGTGGTAGGTCCCCTGAGGATCAGCATCTGAATGCTGCAGTCTTCTGGTCTTCAAGTCCGAGTCACTCTTTCAATCCCGAAGTTTCGGCTCTTGAAAATTCGACCTCTTGAACAGATGCAACATCTCTAGGCCTATTTATAGGCTCTCAGGACAGTGGCTGCACACAAGAGAATTGTCGTCACCTCTGGCCACTGGTCGGCCACCTCGGCGCAGGTCCACGTATCATCCACAGGTGGGCGTCTCGAGGGAGTGGCCGAGCACTGCTCCTAGCCATCCTTGGGTGGCTCGGCTCATGCGCCGAGCCACGCCCAAGGTGGCTCGGCCACCGAGCCACCCCAGGTGGGCTCGCATTGTGTGACCGCGAGCCACCTTTGAGTGGCGTCGGCTTTGGCCGAGCCCCGCGGGCGGTGTTTTCCGACTTTTTCGAGTCGTTCTTCCGGTGGTTCTCGTTTGTCCTGTAGTTCTCGGTTGAATTGAGACTCTGAGTTGATGCATCTATTTCCGCATTTAAATTGGATTCCTATTTGGCCAGTAACATCCGTCCTTCTGAAGTTCGAATCCGAAATGATCTTGGATTCGAGTCGTGATTCACGTCCGAGCCTGCTCTCGGTTTGGATGACTCGGTGATTCCTCAATCATTAGCTTTGATTCTGCACGCGGCGGTAGCGATTCATTCCGTCGCCTTCTTGCGATGCGTCGATCTCGTACGCCTCT
>NC_033797.1:52729647-52737913 GCF_001876935.1 Asparagus officinalis
TTATAGATGAGATTCAACAGACGTCAATCGGTGATAATTCTGTGTTGAAGCAGGCAATCTCTGAAGCAAAAAGTCAAAGAATCAAGAATCGACTTCAAGTTCAAATTCAAACAACGGTCAGACAATAATGGTAACACCCGGATAACCCTACAGGCATTTACAAAGGCACTGAAAGCCTGAAGGAATTGAAGGAATCCAGAACGAAGTCATTCAGAGTCGTAGTACAGCCGACTGAAGTCTGCGGACAATCACATCCAAAGCTATTCCGACTCTTCTATAAAAAGAATGAGACTGAATAACTTTGGAGGTATGTCGGGTTATCTGTAGGCGTTAAATTGCCTATAGGTCCCTAGCCACAGTCGAAGCCGATTTAACAGACGGCCAACGGGCCGACCTATACCAAAAAGACGTTGCTCGAACGCTGAAGCCAAGCTCATCGCAACGGTAGCAGTCATCAGAGCTTTAACGAGGCGACCAATCGCCACCCAAGCATTGGAATGCATCACTCGCACGCGGAATCACCCAATGTTAGGTGATCACCGGTCATCTAAACAAGAGCAGAACTCGGCCACATGAGATCACGTCAATCAACTCAATTCCGGATCAAATTCAGGAAGTTGGTTTACTGCATTAGGAACCGACTCATCTGCCCATATCTGGAATTCAATGTCAAAAGTCGTTGCCAGTCAAATCAACCACCAACACGAGAACCGAACGGAAACAAAGGACGAAACGGACAAACACCGAGACTCGCGCGAAACCGAGCACCCAGGTGGTCGGACCAGCGAGCCACCTGAGGTGCGCTCGGTTGCGAGCCACCTCAGGGTGGCTCGGACTAAGCCGAGCCACCGGAGGTGGCTCGGCCAAAGCCGAGCCACCCCCTCTAGGTGATCGGCAAGACGAGCCACCCTGAGTGGCATGTCGGCCAAGGCGAGCACCCATGGGTGGACTCGGCTAAGCCGAGCCCGATGGGGGCTAGGCTCCAGACTGTTGCAAATGCAACAGTTCTGAGTGCCTACTAAATAAGCGCGCCTGTGTCAATTTGTTCAGAGGTTGGAAATTTTGGAGAGAGGCGAAGCCCTAGCTGGATTTGAGAGGACTCAGATCTAATAAAGATAAAACTTTGAAGGCTGGGACTTGGACTCTTCAGATCCGCGTGCTCGGCGTTGACAACGCCAAATAGGCAGAGAGGTTCTGAGAGGATTGGTTTGCAGATTCACACGCATCACACTCGTGATCTAAGTTCGGTTCTTATGCCCAATTCGACGCGGTTGCTTCCTTGGGTGAAACTAACTCCCTCCGGCTATTTTCCCTTGGTGGAATATTACGCGTCATTTCGTGTAGATCCGAGCCGGATCGAGAAACGCGTGTGGTCACCGCACATAACCCCGAGGCAAGGCAAAGACCCACACAAGCGAGCGACGCAAAAAGGAGCTCGCGATTCGTTTCGACACAAAGGAAAATTGGTATCTTTACTTGTTTTTTTTTCATTTTCTTGAATTTTTTCATTGTAACCGGATCTTATAAAAAGACCGGATCTTTGTAGCATAAAGTTGTTAACTGAGATAGCAATGATATCAACAACGAAGAAAGACACGATTTTTCCCGCGAACAAGTTTTCATTGTGTTCTCATGTATTATAGAGAGCAAATTTATTATTTGTTACAATTGTGAGATTGTAAAGTTTTTGGTTAACTAGAAAACCGAGTGTGAGGAGTGTACGTTGATCGGTAAATGTTGAAAACTGACATTGTGAGTGTGAGTGTATACGTTGATCGGTGATCGTTGAAAACCGACATAGTGTGGTTATAAACGTTATTCGGTGAGCATAGAAAACCCGGTTGTGATAGTGGATTTCTCCCCGGGAGTTGGGAACGGAGACGTAGGACGGAAGGTCCAAATTCCGTGATCATTTGATTGTGTTTGAGTGTGCTTTGACGTTTATTTATATTTGTGCTCATTGCTCATATCACCATTGTCTCATTATCTATATCATCTACTATCATATTTCATATTGTTTACCCTTGTGTTAGTTTCATATCCTTGCATATATATATCTCAAAGTATATCTCTTTGCTAGGATATATTTCATTGTTCATATTGCCTTATCCTAGCTAATATATCTTATTGCATTTCATTCTTGCTAGGATATTCTGTTAATAGTTTTTATTGGCATATAATCGGATTAGATTAGCATAAGACCCTAATCACCCCCTCTAAGGTCTAACAATTGGTATCAGAGCTTGGTGCTCTTTGATTTAAGGTCTAATCGCCTTGAGTTAAATATCCAAGTTATCTTTTTATGCTAATCCAATTTTTGATTTTTATATCTTGATTGCTTTTTACATTATGGATATGCATGGTTAGGTTATGTCATTAATATTGCTCCTAAATTAGATAATTTTTCCTATGCCCAATGGTGTGTTAGATTTAAACTTTTTATTCAATCTAAGCACTTTGATTTATGAGAAATTATAGATGATGCTTACATTGTGCTCACTTCGGAGAAATCCAAGTGGAATAAAAATAATCATCGAATGTTTACAATGAACAATATTTTGTTAGGATATTTGCTAAATGCTTTTAATTCATCTATGTCTAACAAGTTTGTTCATTTTATTAGTGCTTATACCTTATGAAAATTTATTGAAGCACATATAGGGGACTTGGAGGCGATCCAACAAGCTTTGGCGGATCCAGCTTCAAGTTCGTATGGAGCATCATGCACACGACCACTAGGCGATAGCCCTAGTGAGGTTTGCGAGTTCGAATCCATTAATGATTTATCTAGTGATGAATTTACTTATGCTAGCGAAAAATTATTGGATGCCTATAACAAATTGCATAAAATTTTTATTGAATTACAAAGCAAGCATGAAGATTTAAAGTCCGATCATGAGAAGTTAGCTTCCAAAGTTGATATCATTTCTCAAGAAAATATTGCTCTTAAAGAAAACAATGACATGTTAATTTTGGAAAATGAAAAATTAACCACATCTATAACTAGCTTATCTCATGAAAAAGATAATGCCATGATAGAAGTAGAGAACATACAAAATGATACTGTTTCTTTCATAAATGACTATTTATGTTCTACTTCTAATAAAAATGCATATGTACCAAATGATGAGTTGAATGTTGTTAAAAATCGCATTTCATCTTTAGACTCAACTCTTAATACATGCATTGATAACCATAAGAAACTTATGGAAAAGTGTGCTAAACTTAGTGTTACAAAATCACCTACACACTATGCACACTTGTATAACAAAATTTACAAATGCTCAATATGCGGTCGTAAAGGCCACATTGCTAAATTTTGTTATGATGTACACAAATCTTTTAAGGTTAATGCTTCTTGTGCATCTCATAAGGCTTCTTCATCACACACATATGTACATGCACACACTCATAAAGTTCATCATAAGCATGCTCATGTGTTTAAATGTGATATTTGTGGTCATTTTGGTCATTTGGCCAAATATTGTTTTGATTTGAAAAATAAATCTCATTTGCCAAATGTTTCTAGTAAACCACATATTTATAAATGTAATGTTTGTGGCAGATTTGGCCACTTAGGAAAGTTTTGTTTTGATAATATTTCACATTTGCAAAAAGCTTCAAATAATTTACCTTTGTTTGCAAATGTTCAACGTGCACCTTTTAACGGTCAACATAAGCAAATGTTTCCTTTCCATTGTACATATTACAATCGGAAGCGTCATTTGAGTGATTATTGCTATGACTGATTCCGTGCACCACATATGTCCAAGAGGGTTCATAACCCTAGGGTTTTGAGCTTGAATGATATAGGTCATGTCCCTACCTAACCAATCCGGCACCAAGAATTCTTGGGCGTCAAAATGATTTTTAAACCAAGAATTTTAGTACTTTTACTTTTTTCCTTTTCTTGGTTTTGAAAATTATGTTTTAAAATCTTTTGGTTATGAAAATAATTTTTCCTTTTAACAAATCTTTTATTTTCATGATTATTAGTTTTTATTTTGATGAGAGGTTTGTGTTTATATAACCCTCCGGGTTTATTGGGTGTTTATTGCCAAATCTTGCTTACCGGATGCTAAAATGTTTATATGGGTTGATACTAGCTCAATAGCTAGATAGAATTGCATCTCTTGAGTTTTTCAAAATCAATGATGATTTGGTTTTATGTTCTTATATGATTTACTTGCGATTTATGATTTCATTGGTTGATTTGTTTATATTTAAAAACTTTTTACATGATTCTCATGTCTTCTTTCTTGTGATTTCATAAATCTATTTTATACATGTGTTTGCGTCAAAAGTTGACTTTGTTATGGAATTCATTATATCTTCGGTCGATTACAACAAATTCAAAGAAATAGTCTTTTTATAAGACTTCTTTTACACAACAAAATAAAAATTACAACTCTTGAAAAACAAACGCAGGATCGTTGTTTGGATCGCTGCTTGCGTGGGATCTTTACCTGTGTCGGGAGCGCTTTGACTCGTGGACCACCAAATCACAGATTCTGATTGAACCGTGAGGGGTTTAATGATTCTTCCTTCGTTTATCGAAGTAAGAATTTGAAGCGAATATCTTATCGATGTAAGATGTTCACTCTTCTAAAGATCAAGTCAGAGCTTAGATCTCTAGGACTCGCCAGAAGCTTCTTGAGGATGTTTGTGAAGAAGGAAGACTCTCTCTCTTGCTCTAATTCACCAAAACTCAAGGCTCTCTACTCTAATCTGCTCTGAAAATGCTCCGCCCCCGTCAATGATGGCCATAGGGGGGTATTTATAGCCTCCTTAGACGATAACTGAAGAGATAGCCGATCAACAACGGCTTCTTTAGGCGCGGCAGTTGATGCTGTCGCGGCTAAAGGGCGCGACAGTCGACACTGTCGCGGCCAAAGAGCGCGGCAGTCGACACTGTCGCGGCTAAAGGGGCAGTTACACCCACGTTCATACGTCGATACTGCCGCGGCTAAAGGGGCAGTTACACCCACGTTCGTACGTGTTTGAAACTGTTCTCCCACGACTTTTAACCACCTTTTTCGTGGTTTAACTGCCTATCCACGTCAGCACACGTTCTATCTCTGATATGCCGCCACGTGGGCTTCAAATAATCATCGAATAACTGACTTACAACCACCACAGCACTCTTCTATAATGGCCGCGTCACTCTAAGCTGTCGCGCCGAAGCCGCGCGCTAAAGCCGCGGCACCCTAGACTGCAGCGCCTAAGCCGCGGCGTCATATGCTGTCGCGCCTTAGCCGCGGCACCATGTCCTGCCGCGCTGCAGTGTGTTGCCTGATGACGTGTATATCGTTCTTCTATGTTGTCTTGAGTGGTATTTGGATGTCTGTAATCATTTTTTGACGCCTACAACATGGTTTTTATGTTTTTTGATATGAGACACTATGTTCATCTTGTTGGCCCTTTGGTTTTGATGATGATTCGCCAAACAATTTACAGCTAATTTGTTTTCTAGTGTTTGTGGTTTATTTTCTTCTTTTCAGGACATCAACACATGGTGAAAAGATTTCTATATCAAGAGTTAAAGATGCAAGTTTATATGTGGCAATCACCTAGGTATAAGAGAGGTTTGTTTACATATAGTGTATGACTTTATCTAAGCTCAAAATATATATACACAACACAAGTTTGTTCAAATGATTTTTATTTCAAACTTTGTTAGAATTGTTTTTATGTTTACATCTCTATCATACTTCATAATATATATAATGTATTCATAAAATATAAATACATCTTCATAAGTCATAGTTCAATTCTTATTTTTATGAAAAACAGGTTTTCTATACACTGCTCAAAAACAGTGAGCTTTTACAAAATAAAATTGCATTTCCAACAATTACTTTTCAAACATACTTATTCTCTCATTTATAAACTTTCCCTAAAGTTTCATAATTGTTGGACAACATTGGCTAACTTTTACATGCCTAAAAATCCAATTTTAAACCTGAAGTTTTCATGAATATCTGTTTTCGGTCGACCGAGCATGTCGCTGCGGTCGACCGCAAATTGTCCAGAGAGCATACTCTGGGTTTCAGCCTTCAGCGGTCGACCGGCCGTGGATCTGCGGTCGACCGCAGATATAGCCGTTGCACTGTAACGGCTACTTCTCTGTTTTGTTTTCTAATGGGTTTTTGGTCTTTTTACTTGGGTTTTTACTGATGTATTGGGTTGTTATAAATACCCTACTACTTTCAACACTAAAACTACTCAAGAAAATTGATTACTTAAGTTTACAAAGTTTACAAAGTGTTTAAGAGGTGTTTAGTGCCTTGTTTCAAAAGAGCAGTTTTTCACAAAGAAGAAGCCTTGAATTCAAATTGAGGAATCCATCCTCATCATCATTTCTTCAGCTCTTCTTGTTCATTGAGAAGTTTTTCTAAACTCTTCCTTATATATAGCTTATTATTTCACTTTCATTTGATTAGCTATATTCATTGAGTTATATTATTTTCATTCACTGTTATCACACACACTTTTTGAGCTTAAATATCTTCATACCATATAGTGTGGGTTGTGGGGTGTGATTTAGTGAGTGTGAGCTTCATTGAGTTCTCACTTGTTATTTGAGAACAAATCATTGTATTTAACTTTTATTTGTGAAAATCACTTGTAATACACTTGTACACCGAGAGAAGTGTGAGGTGAGAGACGGGGTCGAATCCAATAGGAGTGTGGCGTCGATTGACGAACCTAGGGAGAGGTTGTAATCGAGCACTTGAGGAGGAGGACACGGGGTAGGTTCCTACACTTAGTGTGTAAAGTATGATTGTTGAGTGATTGTGTAGTGTGAGAGTTTTCGGTGAACTTGTAAACCGAGTGTGTAGAAGTTCCGGCTTCCAAACCGGATTGTGATAGTGGATATCTCCTCGAGGTGAGGAGCGGGGACGTACGTCGTGGGGACCGAACCTCGTAAACATATCGTGTGTTTGTGTTTTGCTTGTCTCATATTTTATTTATGCATATTCTTATTGTTCTTATTGTTCATATCTATCTCTTGCAAGAACATATTGATCAACATAATTTTAATTGCTATTAATTGGGATTAGATTAGCATAAGACCCTAATCACCCCCCTCTAGGGTCTAACAATTGGTATCAGAGCTTGGTGCTCTTTGATTTAAGGACTAACCGCCTTGAGTTAAAGATCCAAGTTATTGTATTAGTGCTAATCTAATTTTGATTAATTGTGCTTCTTGCATTTCATCTCTATGGATATGAATGATTCATCTTGCTTAGGATATGCTATTAATATTGCTCCTCGTTTGGATATTTTCCCCTACGCTCAATGGCGCATTAGATTCAAACTTTTTGTTCAATCTAATCAATTTGATTTGTGGGAAATTATTGAGGATGGTTATGTTATTCCCATCTTGGAAAAATCCAAATGGTGTGATAATGATAAAAGATTGTTTAACATGAACAAACTTTTGTTAGAATATTTGATTAGTGCCTTTCACTCATCGTTTTCTAACAAATTTGCTAATTTTGATAGTGCTCACGCTTTATGGAAATTTATTGAAGCACATGAAGGGAAATTGGAGGCTATTCAACAAGCATTGGAAAATCTTGCTTTGAGTCCTAAGGAAGCCTCATCCCCATGTACATTACCACTAGGTGATAACCCTAGTGAGGTATGCGATAACGATGATATTATTACTTTTGATGAACTTGCTCTTGAGTTTGAAAAATTACACAATAGCTATATTGATGTAAAAAGTAAGTATGTTAATATAAAATCTATTCATGAAACACTAGCTACTAAGTTTAATTTTATTGCAAATGAAAATATAATTCTTAAAGAATGCAATGAAAATTTGAAAATTGAAAATGCTAGTTTGCTTCATGAAAAACGTGATGCTATGTTAGAAGTAGATAAGTTAAAATCTATGATGAGTAATCTTGTTTATCCTACTTCTAGTAGCAATACTTGTATGCACAATGATGAGTTGAATCAAATGAGAAAAAGAATATCTACCTTAGATTCAACACTAAATACTTGTATTGCTAATAATAAAAAGCTTATGGACTTATGTGCAAAGGTTAATGTTAATTCTTCCAAGAAACCTATTCACTATGCACATATGTATGACAAAATTCACAAATGTTCTATTTGCGGTCTTAAAGGCCATTTAGCTCAATTTTGTCATAATGCACCAAAAATTGACAAGCCTACACATGATTGTGCATCCCATCAAGCTTCTTCATCACATACACATGTACACACACATAGTGTAAATCACAAACATGCT
>NC_033797.1:52738913-52769230 GCF_001876935.1 Asparagus officinalis
AGTTTATCCTGAATCCTAAGCAGGGATAAGTCTGCGCCTAACACGCGCTACCGGTTTAGTCTTTCTCCGAAGAAAAAGATACCAGAGTTCAATTCTGGGGTATTCTATCCTGAAACCTAAGCAAGGATAAGTCTGCGTTTAACCCGCGCTGCCGGTTAGTTACATTGTGACAGGTTGTTATTAATAACACCAGAATCCATGCCTTACACGCATGGGGAATTTCATCCTGAATCCTAAGAAAGGATATGCCGACGCCTAACACGCGTCGCCGGTTTAGTCTTTCTCCGAAATAAAAGACACCAGAGTTCGATTCTGGGGAATTTTATCCCGAAGCCTAAGTAGGGATAAGTCAGCGTCTAAAACACGTTGCTGGGTAGCATATTCCCATAATAATGGCGAAGTCTATGTATTCAATATCGTAGCACTAAGAGCGTTAACCCTCTTAGCACAACGTTACATGCGGAACGGATTTATGCAATTCGCATGCAAGCCCGACTCAAACGGTAGTCGGTAAAGGCTTATCAAACCCGTTTAAGGCTGGGGGTGGACGATTTATGTAACGGGAAGTTCCCAAAAGAAATCCATATAGTGTATTCTTAGGGACTGGGGGTGGACGATTTATGTAACGGGAAGTTCCCAAAAGAAATCCATATAGTGTATTCTTAGGGATAACCTGGTCACCACGAGCTGCCTCGCAAAAGCCGAGTCACCACGAGCTGCCTCGCAAAAGCCGAGTCACCACCACCCGGTCAACGCGTAACCCTAGGTCAAAGCCGATCAATGCGTTGCAATGAAAGAATCAATACTCCGAAAAGTATACGAGTATAAACTGCTTCTTAAAACTCCAATGGGTATACGAGTTTAAACTGTTTCCCACCCTCGACGGGAAGTTCCTGGAGAATATCGTATACAATATTCTTAAGGATAACCCGGCGACCTCCGATAAGTATATTAGGCTAAACTAACTTTCAGAACTCCCAAGAGTATACGAGTATAAACTGGTCCTCTCTGCTTCAAATGCATGACTTTTGGTCAACGTCTGTCAAGGTGTCGCCAGATGGGAATTCCCCAACAACGAGGGTCAACTCAACGTTAAATCAGCGACGCCGTTTAGTTTCAAGATTTCAACAGCGGTCAGACGATAAACGCAGAGCCGTAAAAACTTCATCTATTCGACAGAACTCTGAATAGATTGAGGGCTGAAGGAGTCAAGAAATGAAACCCATGACAGGTCCTTCTGCAAATATAGCCTATCATATCCAAAGTATTTCAGGCTCCTCTATAAAAGAAACGAGACTGAAACACTTTGGAGGGGGTATCTGTAGGCGTTAAAAATTGCTCATAGGTCCTCAAACACAGTACAAGACAAGGAAAAGACGATAAACGTTATTTTCCAAGTCAAAGGAATTCATCCAAAATCAGCAAGGCGACAAAGCGTACGCAAAACAAAGAAGCTGGAAGAATCACGAAACATTGCTTAGAAGCTTGAACAGTGTCGAGTCACCAAATGCTGACTCGCACAGTTCCGAGTCACCAGAAGCTGACTCGCACAGTTCCGAGTCACCAGAAGCTGACTCGCACATTTCCGAGTCACCAGGACTCTTGTTGGATACAAAACCTCCCCAAACACGGATTTCGATGATTTTTAAGGATTCTTTCGTCCCAAAACCTCTCCAACTGCTCTGAGGTTATCCATAAACACGTTTAGACAGTTATAAACCACAGATAACGTTTAAACATCAATTCCTACTAGGAGACACATCTCAAAAAGCCTATAAATAGAAGCCTAAGGTCTTCTTTCAAGGGGATCGGAGATCTGAGATTAAGAAGGCGAGGTGCTGTCAAATTGACCAGTCAACCACGAATTTCAGAGGAGAATCATCAGAGCTTGGCGAACACTTCCATAAAGAAAGCCCCTTCGAAAGGTTTGTGATTCTCTTCCCTTCTTTCCTCCGGATTAAACTTGGTTTTAATCTCGAGAAGAGCCACAATCTCGCTTGGTCGTGATTGTCGCTTCCGCAATTGTTTCCTTCGTGAAACAAAAGCGTAATTATATTATCGATCGGCTTTGGTCTGCGGTGGTCCACGGACTAACACGTCCCCGGTACAGGCAAAGATCCCACGCAAAGCAGCGGGAGATAAACTACTGCTGCGTTTTGTTTGATAAAGTTGTAATCTTTATTTTTCGTTGTAAGAAGATCTTATAAAAAGATCAACTCTCTTTTCAGTTTGAACTTGTAATCGATAAACGGTGTAACAGGTTTGAAAACAATGGAAAAGGCAACTTTTGACACAAACAGGGGAAGATACTACGGCCACTAAATCCAATCCTCTTCAGTAGAATGACGGGTTCAACAACTATCACGTTAACAGTTATCTCTGATAGTCAAACTCGTTAGATAGTGGCCCACTAGGCGATGTGCCCTGTCTACTCCTTTTCCCCCTGCACTTGTTGAAGACTGGAGGTTAGTTTATTTGTAGTTCATTGGATTATGTGTAATAAATTTTCTGAGTTGTCATAGAATATCTTTGTCTATTTGTAGTTCATTGGATTATCAGTAATAAATTTTCAGAGTTGTCATAGAATATCTCTGTCAACCACGAAATCCGTCAAAACTATCAAGTTAACAATACACCTCTGATAGCCTGTCTCCCCCACCAATCCTCTTCAAGTAGGATGACGGGTCCACCAAAACTATCAAATTAATAATACACCTCTGATAGTCTATTTTCTCCAAATTCCCCCACCAATCCTCTTCAAGTAGGATGGCAGGTCCACAAAAAACTATCACGTTAATGATCACATCTGATAGTCCATTTCCCCCAAATTTTCCTGTCAATCCTCTTTAATAGAATGGTAGGTTCACAAAACTATCACGTTAACAGTTACCTCTGATAGCCAAACTCTTCAGATAACGGCTTGCTATGTGACATGCCTCTATTCGTGCCTCTATTCCAACCATAGTCGTTACACTCCAATGTCACTGAACGACTTGACGGATAGTGGCCCACAATGCGATATGCCATGTCTATCCATCTTTTTCTTCATGCATGACCCACTAGCACTATAGAGAGTGTGAGGATGTGATTGAGAGTGTGGTTGATGGTGTGCCCCTAATAGGACTCTTTAACTTACTACCCACAAAAACTTTTAAGCTTTTTTTATTATTAAAATGTGGAAATTTTTAAAATCAACCATTTTGAGAATTTAATCAGCAAAAATGATATTCTCCATTAAAAATGAGCAAAATCAATCGTTTTTAGCCCGCGAGGGATTAAAATCGATCGATTTTGCTGAATGGGTTTTTTAATTACACGAGACTTCTAGTCCTATGTAATTAGTGCATACTAATCCATTATTAGTCATGCCAAGAAAATGAAAAATGGATAGGACTACTAGTCCCATATAATTTGGTCGCTTAATTAAGGCTTTAAATTTCATGGGACTAGTAGTCCTGTGTATCACAAAAATTACATTTTAGCAAAATCGACCGTTCTCTCACGACGAGCAGTCGATTTTGCTAATTTTTTCCTAATTAGGTCGATTTGCTGACTAAATTCTCAAAATGGTTGATTTTAAAAATTTGTCCTATTAAAATCATCTTTAAATATGATCATTTTATAAAAGGCATTTTTAAATTTTTTTATAAATAAATTATTTTAACAGTTTTTTATTATAATTAATTAACCATCTAGGCTCACTTTCAAATCAAAAATTTTTAATTTTACTATAATAGTTAGTTGTCAAATATTAAATATATCATAGAGAGATGATCATTAATAGAGGTCAAGTGGAATCAATTATCAAAAATTTTAATTGAAAAATGAGCACATGTGATTGATTGCAACAAGATATCCTTTAAAGAATGTTTATGTATAAATTAAAAAATAAATTTAGTTTGTATAAAATGATTCAAGACTTTATGCTATTTCCTTCTCAAAATACAAATATTGATAACAATAAAAAAAAGTTTGAAACATTTGACGTAATTTACTTCTGTTTTGATTATAGGAGAATTGTTGTTTGTGGATGAATGTCTGTCTCGACTATATATGTGCTATTTAGCTAGTCAATAATGTAGCCTACGGGCGCATGTCGGAACATTATGATTGGGCATGGAGGTAAAATATTTCATCGGGGAAGCTGACTAATACCTCCCTTTCGTCAATGGGGACCATTTTCACCCTTCAATTCCGTATTAAGATGTCTGTCATAAATCTATTTTGAGACTATATATAACTTTATGTTATTCTTTCTTATTCCCATTCTCATTTTACAGTAGGCTTTAGTGGTCACGAATAGGGGTGGAAATGAACCAAATGATTAACAAATAGTTCGATAATTATTCGAATAATTCTTCAGTCATATTCGATTCGGCAGTTCATATACCACTAAATAAATATTTTTTAGTATTCGAGCTTACTAACGAATAGAATTTAACGAGATGTATATTTGATTCGTTTGTCTATCAAATATTTATTTAAAATTTGATCACTTATTATTTGTATTATTACACATATGATGTCATACTTTTAACTCACTCACTATTTCTATTTAAATTTTATGTACTAATTTTAATACTTAAATAATCTTATATCTATTTTCTAATAAAAATTTTGATATAAATATATATGATGTAAATATATATACATCATTTATCATAAAGAAATAATTTTCATTTATGAATTTAAATTCTATTTGAAAATCAAATTATTTAGCGGAATAAATATACTTTGATATTCGATAAGTATTAATATTCATGAATATTTATCAAATGTCAAGTATTCGAGTTTGAATTCGAAAAGCTCCATATATGAATATGAGAGTTTGCATTTAAATTCGATAATTTTAAAAACAAATCCGAACACATTAGTATTCGATTCGATCATTTACGACCCCTAGTCACAAGGTGGACACAATTACAAATAAGGCATTATGTGGACACTAATGAATTCTTTATCAGTATTTAAAAAGGGAATTTTGGCTTGGGTTGGATCCATCTGTACTTATACACTCTAAGTACTTTTCCTTTTTGTTTTTATGCCCAAACCATCAAATACATCCTATTTCTATATATTATTTATAAAAATAAAATTAAAAATCCTGAAATGCTTTAGTCTTCTTCCTCCTCTCTTAACCATAACTTATTCTTTTCTCTCTTATCACCTTCTCCACTTTCTCCACTTCTTTGTTGGGTGTTTCTCAGTTTTCTTCACCGACCTTCCTCCGCCTTCTTCCTTGCCCTTCAGCGTCCCTCTTCCTCTCCCAACACCTGGTATTCTTCATCTTCTCCTCATCAAGTTACAAACTTTTTTTTGGTCAATGAAAAAATGTATTCATTATACCAAGTATGGAAATTTTAACAGTACATCAGTGTCACTCTTTGACATCAAGAAGTCTGGTAGAAAAAAACCCAGACTTAGCAACCTATAAGCTCTCTATATAGTCCCTAACATGATTTGGGATGTTATCATTCAAAATTTTTGCATAAATTGTAATCTTTACTACACGAAAAAGCTCATCAGGGTCTCTAGCTTTGTGCTGAAATAATCTGAGGTTCCTCTCCTGCCATATTAGATAAACAGCTGCCGACAAAGCCATCCTTTTCAACTTTTTCTTAAATCCAATCCCTTTTAGATTACCATACTATGCTGTTAATTGGTTCCACTTGCAAGTTTTCCATCTATAGCCAAGCCATTCCATGATCTTATTCCAAACAGTTGCAGAGTATCAGCATTCAAAATAGAGGTGCTCACAGGTTTCCATCTGATTGGAGCATAGAACACACTGACTGGTACTTAATAATCTCATTTTACACAGTCTATTTGGTGTTAACAGCCTGGAAAGAGAGGCTAACCACAATATAAAGGAGTGCTTAGGATAATGCCATCCTCCCCAAATAGTTTCAGACAGTATAGTAGGAGGAGCTTGCTGATTTATCTTCCTGTAAACTGAAGAGATACTAACTGAATCATTGACACAGCATCCAGCAATAGCATTTAGAAGATTATCAACATTTCCAAATTTTCCTATCAACAAGTCCCTCACTCTTAGTAATTGCTTCCACATCCATGAATCATTATCCTTTAGTTGAACTTGCCAAATGTTGTTTTGCCTTAGGTAGTTTCCATGCACCCATTTGATCCAAAGTATGTCTTTTTTGAGATGAATCAACCATAGAAGTTTAGCAGCAGAAGCATAATTCCATACCTTTGCGAGTATGTCTTTTTTGAGATGAATCAACCATAGAAGTTTAGCAGCAGAAGCATAATTCCATACCTTTGCGGAAAAAACTTCAAGTCCTCCATGCTCCAGATCCTGGCAGATAGAAGACCAAGATACCAGGTGAATTTTATGCCCCCATAGGAATTCAGCACACATACTATCAATTTTCTCAAGCACTTTGATTGGCAAAATGTAATTACTTGTCCAGAAAATCTGAATTCCTAGAATAACTGACTTTATCAATTGCAATCTGCCTGCATAGGATAAAGTTCTTCTATTTTTCCAGTTTTGAAACTGTTCTGATATCTTATTTATTAGTGGAGAACAATCCAGTCATGAGAGCCTCTTTGAGATAAGAGGAACCCCCAAATATCTTATAGGGAGAACACCTTCTGGGAAGTTGAGATAGGAACTTATCTGAGCTTTCATATCATCATCAATACCACTCATATATAATGAGCATTTGACAGAGTTTGGTTCCAGACCAAAGACTTGGCTGAATTCCTTAAGACAGTCATTTAATCTTGAAACTGAGTTCATGTCAGCCTTGCAAAATAACAGGAGGTCATCTGCAAATAGTAGATGAGTAATCTTCATTCTTGATCATTTGGGATGAAATCTAAATAACCTGTCTTCTTTAAGAAAGCCCAGTCTCCTTGATAGATACTCCATTCCAATTACAAACAGGTAGGGAGATAATGGATCTCCTTGTCTAAGTCCTCTTGCACCTTGGAAATATCCATGTAATGTACCATTGATTGACAATGAGTACTTAGGAGTTGAGATGCATTCCATGATCCATTTAATTACAGTTTCAGGAAATCCCAGTCCTGTCAACATGTGTCTTATGAACTCCCAATTAATGGTGTCAAATGCCTTTCTTAAGTCAATATTTAGAATAGCTCTTGGAGAGTCTTATGAACTCCCAATTAATGGTGTCAAATGCCTTTCTTAAGTCAATATTTAGAATAGCTCTTGGAGAAGTGTTTTTCCTGTTATAGTGCTTGATGAGCTCATGTGCTAGGAGAATATTGCTAGAGATAAGTCTCCCCTTGACAAATGCACTTTGTGCATCATTAACCAAGTATCCCATGACTTTTTGAATTCTGCCAGCTATGATTTTTGATATTATTTTGTACACACAGTTGCAGCAAGCAATTGGTCTGAATTCATTAGCTGATGTAGGGTTAAGAACTTTTGGTATCAAGGTGATGGATGTAGTATTAAATGTACCAAGCAACTTTCCTGATCTGAAAAATTCCTCAATTGCTGCATATAAATCCTCACCAATGACATTCCAAGAAGCCTTGTAAAAGAGGGCACCAAATCCATCAGGTGCTGCATATAAATCCTCACCAATGACATTCCAAGAAGCCTTGTAAAAGAGGGCACCAAATCCATCAGGACCAGGACTCTTGTCATTTGACATTGAGAAAACTGCTTCCTTAATTTCCTGTCTTGATACAGGCAGACCAAGCATAGATTTTTGATCAGATGTGAGCAGAGGACCATTGTTAATCACCTCAGTATCTGGTACAGAAGTTAGAACTGAAGTACCCAGAATATTTTTGTAGAATTCTAAAAATTCTTCAGTGATCTCTGATTTATCTGTGATTCTGATACCATTTCTGTCATATATAGAAAGAATTCTGTTATGATGTCTTTTCTTTTTCATAATAGAGTGAAAAAATTGAGAACTTTTATCCCCATGTAATCCCCATTTAATATTTGCTCTCTGCCTGTAGAAAGATGTTTCACAGTCCAAGAGTCTGACATATTTGTTTAAGCAGTCTTTTTCCTTAGATATCAGAGCAGGGTTGAAAAGATCTTCATTGAGCAATCCTTGAATGTTAGCTAACTCACTTTTGGCTCTAGCCACTTGCTCACTTATATTCATGAAATGTTTCTTATTTAACTCCTTTAGTGCAGGCTTAAGCCTTTTGAGCTTAGTGTGAAACTTGTACATCTCATAGCCATATAATTTTTGAGCTTAGTGTTGAAATGAACTCTGAATGCTTAGCCCACATGTTGAAAAATCTGAAAGGCCCTTTTCCCTTAATCTCATCATCTTCAATTGTTAATAGGGCAGGAGAGTGGTCAGAGCAACTAGGGTTGAGAAATTCCACTTGACTGGATGTAAAATTGAGAATCCATTCATCATTTACCAAGCATCTGTCCAGTCTAGACCATATTCTTGTATCAGCTTCTTGCTTATTGCACCATGTGAAGAAACAGCCTACAGATCTAATGTGAGTTAGTTGACCTGAACTGATAAAGTTCTGAAAATCCTCAGTATCAGCTTGAGAAATTGGTGCACCTCCTATCTTTTCATCACTACTAACAATAGCATTGAAATCCCCTCCAATCACCCAGGGGCAGTTGACATTTTGTTTATATGCTAATAAATCATTCCAAAGGGTCTTCCTGGCTTCCATTTGATTATGAGCATATACTATAGTGCACAAACATGTAATTCTGCCATCTCTGGAGACAATAGAGCATGTCATATATTGATCAGATGATGCAACATTATGAACTGTGAGGACATCATTGTCCCAGAGTATCCATATCCTTCCCTTTGTGACTCCTTGAGCATTTGAAATCCATTTTCAGTCTTTTGTTATTTTCTTTGCCAGCATCTGCATTTTATTTTCAGGGAGTTTTGTTTCCAAAAGAGCAAGTAAAGAGATATTATAATCTTGTATAAGTTGCTGCACAATCCTATGCTTAGAGGATTTATTAAACCCTCTAATATTCCAAATTGCAAAATGCATTTATTTGGATGTCCCCCCTTATCTTCATCAGGGGGATCAGCTTGTAACTCCAGAAGAGAAAATAAAGATGATTGAATGCTTGTAGTATCTTTCCCAGAAAATATTACTCTAGATCTACTAACATTTGTAAATCCAGATGTATTAACCTGAGGAGATGAAAATCTGAATACCTGATTTCCAGTCCCCCCATGTTGTGCATGTTTAGTAGTATTCTGTCCAGAGTAACTACCAATATATTTCATTCCCTGATTTGATATCTCATTTACAAGATTTGCTGATATGTTTCTGCCTCTGAGAGTTTGAGTATCAGTCTGTGCATTTGCAGAACTCTTTTCTCCTCCAGTCTCATTAGTCTGTGCATGTTTTGCTACGGGAATTGCAGAATCACTCTTAGATTTTTCTCCTCTAGTCTCATTTTGCATTGAGGAATCATTTACCATATCAGGATGCTCTGAATTGGTCTGAGTTCTTTTTCCAACCTGCTTGTTAATAGGCACCCACACTTTTTTGGTTCTGTTTCTCCTGCATTGCTCAGTGTTATGCCCCACCATACTACATATAGTACACCATCTAGGTTTAAACTCATACAAAACTGTCTGTGTATAGTTCCTTCCATCAGGCCCTTGGATAATCAATTGGTCTGGCAATGGCTCCTTCAATGGAAATTTAACTTCCAATAGAACTCTTGCATAGCTCAGCCTCTGTCTGGTAGCTGTAAGCTTATCAGTTGCAATTGGTTTTCCAATTAGACTAGCAACTTTACTAATTCCAGTTGAACTCCATAGATTAAGCCTCAAATTTGGAAGTTGAATCCACATTAGGTAATAGAAATCCTGTAGGTTTTCTAGATCTGTGTCAATACTCCATGGCTTTAACATCAGTGGCCTAGATCCAAAGAACCAGGGCCCAGCCTCTAAGACACCTTGCATCTGTTTCTCAGTTTGAAAATCAAACAGAAACAGCCCTTGCTTGATAATGGATATCTTCGGAATTGAAATTTTACCCCAAATTGTTTATATAAGATTCTATAGACTTGAATTTAGCATTTAATCCAATAACATGCCCTAGTAAAGCAGACTTCCAAAGAACTTCTCCTTCTGTCCATTCTTCAGTATTGAATGAAACAGTATTAGATTGAGCAGATGAAAAAAAATTTAGAGAAAGTCCATTGCCAGATTTACTGTTATCAGCAAAAAGACTAACAAAAGATTTTCGAGATTCAGGCTCAGTTTTCTCCTTCAATTCCTCATCAATTAGATTCTCATTAGCTGATTTATCCAAATTCTCATCAGCTGATTTATCTAATACCTCTGTTTCCAGATCTATAGATTTATCAGCACTATTTTCTAGATGAAAAGAATCTTCAGCGTTATCAGCATTCAGATTAATAATACGAGAATCAAAATCATCATCGACATCATCATCAGCCCATAGAGTAGAATTAGAAGAACTTAGCTGTCTAATGGCTTGAATTCCAAATCTCTGTTGATGAAGATCTGAAATAGGATCAGATCTAGCTAGAATTTCTTCCTTCCTCTTAGCTCCCTTTGGACCTGTACTTTCCATCTCTGCTGAAATTGAAGATCTCACCTCCAAAGCATCATCAGCAACTTGAGAAGGATAAACGAAAATCGAATCTCTAATATCACTAGCACTGGCCATGGATTCCTTGTTGTTGTTCTTCTTCTTCTTCTTCATTTGAAAACTTGGCGGAGGTGCACGATAGCAAGAAATCGCCCCGCTAAAATGCACCTGCTAACCGCCCCTAAAATTTGTTTCCTCATACTCAATATGTGTTGCTACTTTATTTATACGTATTGATGCTATATTTACATACACTATTGTTGGACCCTAGAGGTGGGTGAATAGGATCTTATGCTAATCTAATCTAATTTTATGCTAATTAAAACTAATTAATAAATATCCTAGCAAGTATAATACGTGACAAGATATATATGCAAGGATATACAAATAACACAATGGTGAAACAAACAAATGTAAACAATATAGTGGACAAACTAAATAATGAGACAATGACGATATGAGCAATGAGCACAAATATAAATGAACGCCAATGCAAACTCAAACACAATCAAATGATTATGGAGTTCGGACCTTCCGTCCTACGTCTCCGCTCCCCATTCCCGGGGAGAAATCCACTATCACATCGGGTTTTTGACCCTCACCCGAAAATGTTTACACCTCACAATATCGGTTTTCAATGCTCATCGATCAACGTTCACAATCTCACAATGTAACTACACAAACTACCACCTCAAGTGTTGGCCTCTCACATATCTTCCTCAAATGCTCGGAATTACAACCTACCTCTAGGCATTACCACTAACCCCACTCCTCTTGGGACCGACCACGTCTCTCACCTCTACACTCCTCTTGGTGTACTTCTGCAATACAATGTGAACCTCACAATTAAGCTCTCTAACAAATGAATGTTCTCCATACAAGATGAGAACTCAATTAAGCCCAACACTATGTTACAATCTCACAACTCCAAATATACTATATATGAAAATACTAAAAGCTCAATGTGGGTGTGTATAACAAAGAGATAAAATAAATATAAACTCAATTGAAATCTAGCTTATGAAATTAAGATCAAACATATAAATTATTAGAATTAAGTTTAAGAAAAACTTCTCTACATAATAACAAGAGAGAGGGAGAAAATTTGAATGCTCAAACACCAATGGATGATCTCCTCAAGCTCTTGTGAAATTGTCTTCACAAAACCAAACTTATAAAATCCTTAAAAGCTTTTTAAACAAACTTAAACAAAACTTAAACCCTTATTAAAACTTTATTAAAAACTTCTCTTGGGTAGTCATGAAAGATGAGAGCAATGTGGTATATATAGCCACCCAAAATATCAGCAAAAACCCAAGCAAAATGACCAAAAACCCTCACAAAAACGAATCTGGAAAATAA
This sequence comes from Asparagus officinalis, assembly GCF_001876935.1. Classification (NCBI taxonomy): domain Eukaryota; kingdom Viridiplantae; phylum Streptophyta; class Magnoliopsida; order Asparagales; family Asparagaceae; genus Asparagus; species Asparagus officinalis. The sequence goes on from NC_033797.1 coordinate 52,750,860, forward strand.
TCGTTATTGTGCAACGGTCATATTTATAAGTCGACTTATGATCGACTTGCTTTAAGTGGACTTGTAATCGACTTACAATAAGTCGACTTGACAGTTCACATAAGTCGACTTGCAGAAGAAAATTAACACACAAAACTCAGACTCGACTTACTATAAGTCGATTTATATTCGACTTACTATAAGTCGACTTGTTTTGTCTAATAAGTCGACTTGGCCAAGAGAAAATGCACATTCCAGAGGAGTTCATAAGTCGACTTATCCCACGTAATAAGTCGACTTATGAACATGCACAGGGACCTGTGCATGGCTAAAAATTAACATTAAAAGTGCATTTAAAAATATAAAATAAAATCATAAAAATATAAAACTTTGGGAAATAATTATAAACATAATAATAAACATGTTACAAAAAGTATCTTTCAATTTGCACTTCCTATTTGTAAAATATCACCATTTTGTAAAAATGTCCAAAAACATGAATACTAAACATACATGTTTTTGACATATTGATTTAAACAAACTTTTGAAACTTCATAAAATAATTTTATAGACTTGATAAAAGATATAAACTATTGTTTTTAAGTCTATAAACCAAAAACTCAATATTATGCAAAAACAAAGTTTTGCACAATATGCATTTGACAAAATGATAAATATGAAACGTAAAATATGTATATGAATGTATATTTGTTTCATATCTATAAAGCTAAACCAAACCAAAATAATAAATATGAAATATATAATTTCATATTTATATAAACTTGAAAACCAAAACATGTATGTATATATATAACTATATATATACATAGATATAAACTTGAAAACCAAAACATGTATGTATATATATAACTATATATATACATAGAAACCAATAAAATATGTGTGTATATGATATTGAGACATGTATGTATATATATAACTATATATATACATAGAAACCAATAAAATATGTGTGTATATGATATTGAGTTTAGAGTATTAAACACACATAATATAAACCTATACCAAATATACCCAAGCTTGATGAAGGTCTTTAATGAGCACGACTTGGTAAACTTGTGAATAAAGCTTGAACTTGAATTGCATTGCTTCACTCCACTATTCTGCTATCATCCATTGGATATGATCGTGATTGCTCGATTCTATCCATCCTCCAACATATTGTTTGTCTATAATAAATAGAAAAACACAAATACTAGACAAACAACATTAGTAGTAAATTGTTTGTTAAACATTATTAAAACAAAAAGGCCAACAACTATATGGTGAGAAAAACATTAGCAAAGAAAAGAGAGGACAAAGTGAGAGGAAGAGGTAGAAGTAGGAGGAGAGAGAGGAGGAGGAGGTGGTGGTGGTGGTGAAGAGAGTTAGCACTAGTGGAGCTTAGAAAAGTATGAGCGAAGGAGGGAGGAAGATGCCTTTGAAGCCAAGACAATGCTGAAATAGTAATAATATGCTCTTGAGCATCCAATATAAATTATGTAATATTCTCATAATACTCATAAATTTAATTATTGCACATATAATTTGAGTTTCATTTATATAAGTGTTATATATTTTTGGAAATTATTTTTTTAGATCATACACTGTGATGTGTCACTTGCTTAGAGATGTGATTTAACTTTGAGATTTTTAAAACTCGTGCTTAACTTATAACTAGTATATGATAACTTTGTTATAACAAGATATTATGCATGACATCAACATGTGAGATGTGGTGGTGGGTCTCAACCACGGGGAATTGAGACCCACGGGGAATGAGGATTCTCCGGGTGTATGTCATAAGCACACATTATGATGTGTGTAGCACAAGATCACATTTGGATTCTCTAGGACGGGTCACATTAAAGATGGAAAATGCAGATTACTACATAGTCCCTTTGACTTGGCGATATTGCCATTTTTTATTTGATAATTTAGCATGCTTTGATATGATGGTTAAGCTTATTTAGCAAGCACTACACAACCTGAAATATCGAATTGCTAAATTTTATCTAGAAAAAGGATGGATATCTAGATATGATCTAATATGTTCATTATGATGAGTTAATTTATTATGCATTCCCATGAAGTTATTAAACTCCTGTCAGCATAAGGTTTTGCAAAATATTTTTTAAAATTTATTTTCTTATAAAAATAAAATATTTTGATATTTCAAAATAATTTTTATTTATTTTCATGAGAATTGCAATTTAGGCTTGAGCAAATAGGTAAATAAGCTTACTTGAATGAGTTGTTGAAAATAAATGATACTGGAGGGGACTGGATGTAAGATATTATTTATGAGTAATTAATCTCATATCATGGAATAACTTTTATTACTAGTTGGTCGGATAGGGATTTGACTGTCAAATTTAAATTATTAATTTAATTAATAATTGGTGCTCGATATGTGACCCAATTGGTATCACTAATATGATTAGAAGAAGTATACATATAATATATTTTTATTTCTATCCTTATTTTTTATGAAATGAGTATTCTATCTTTAATTATTATAGAAAGAATATTCTATCTTTAATTATCATCGAAAAAGTTTTGAACAAGCAAGAATTGTTTGAAATTAAAATCTATAAAACAAGTCTAATCCTATATACATGGTTCATATGCAGCCTTATGAGGTAAAAAGAATAACAAAAGAGAAATAGAAATTTGAGAAATTATCTCTTAGTATTACTCCTTTGCGGTGATTGGTAGATTTTAATTAGAGGTTTTTTTTCTCTTGAGGAAGCTATTTTGAATTGATCTTGGGACAAATTATTATAGAGAATTAAAAAACGTTTCAGGTATTCTTTTAAATATTTTTTAATTTTAGTTAATAGTCATGATATGCACATTCCGCCTCATTGTTTGTCATGTTTCCAACAGACAACGAGTACTTTTTATAGAGTTAGGAAGAAGGAAGAAGGAAGAAGAAGGGTATTTTGGGTATTTTACTTTTATCAACATATATAGAATACATATACGATGATATCTTATACTTTTAGACTTAAAGATAATTTTGAATAGTATTTTTGTTTTATTGGTGTAGATAAAATTAAGTGGTTTAAAATAAATCAGGAAAACATCTTTAAGTTCATAAGCAAAAACCCAAAGTTTATAAAAATGTATGGATAGAATAGCCTTTTGCTTGGTCAAAACTAATTATATAAATGGGCTTACAAGGTAGTTTTTCAAAAGTTGAGGACTCTCAATTTTTTTAACGGGACTTGAAAATATCTTCTTTGGAATGTTACCAACTCATAGATATAGAAAATGTACCTTAAATGCTACTTAGAAAAAAAAAACGAATGCCCCAAAACTCCTTCTAAGTAAATATTTTTTGGTTATCCCTAATATTTTGAAGAAAAATAATGTCATCAGCTAAGGCTTTTGTGCATTATCCACAAATTTGCTCCTTATAATCTATATCTATATCTATACTACTTATAAAAGAGAATATGATTGTCAAAACTTTTGATTTCCTAATATATCCCCCAATATTCATCCAAATCACTATATTGCACTCAATGTCTCATTTAATTAATACATACTAACAATTATTATGAGACTAATTAAAATATTATTATCATTTAGTCATGTACACTATAGTTGGACTTAAGAGAAATAATACAATCCTTACTTTTGTCCCCTTAATTTTCTCAACTATTCTATCTACAACCCATCCAGAGCCTAAAAAAAATCAGATTATTGTTGTCGCTCGGATGCTTGAAGTACAACTATTTAAGCTCCTTCAAATTGACAATTAGTGGTTAGTATAATTAATCTTTTACCATCTCTAATAAATAATACAATTATTCTTTTGCCTCCTCTTTACCTCCAAATCAACTGTTCTCTAATAATTCATGTCACTGCTTCGTCTCCATTTTCTCCGAAAATAGGGGTACGTACCACTTCTTACTTTATCTTCCTCTTCAAATAGCATAAATAAAGGAGGCCGTGTAGAACATCATGAAGATATTGAAGGAGATCAGCACCAGAGTTGTGTTGGTACAAGAAGAAGCATGGTAAGGTAATGTTCTTAATTAATTGCATTTTCTCATATGTATGGTTTTAAGAGGAGGCTCCTAGGTATCCTTCTCAATTTTGAGACAATTTCATCAAGCTATAGACTTGACATGTGTTTTTTCTGATTGTGGATATCTGTGTTGTTTGCTTTGCTTTTCCTATAGATAGTATCTATCAAGCAACTCGCATTGGCTTTCAAGGAAAAAGGGAATTCTTGGTAGAAGTGCTAATATTGATTTTACTTCAATATTCGAGCCTTGTTAACCTAATTATCTATTGTACGGATGATGATAAAAAAATCTTAGTCTATAAATACATCCATGCACTAGGATATCTCAAAGACCATCTCCATGATATATTACAATATAATCCTTCAACATATCAAATTCATTTGTCTAGACTTCATAGGATGTAAATTGCTCTATAACTATATTCATCTCACAAATCTTGATTTAGATAAAAGGCAGCTTGACTAGAATACAAGAATGAGAATAGCTGCTAGTGTAGCTAAATAATTGGATTAATATTTGCATGATAAAACGAACCTTCTGGTTATATATCTTGATTTAAAATGCTCCGATATTTTTCTTAGAGAGGGATTTCATCCAAAGCTGTCTGATTTTGATTGGCAAAGCTTAGTCCTGTTGGTGATAAGACTCATGTTTCTACTCGACTGATCGGTTCTTGTGGATATTTGTGCACCTAAATATGCTATGACTGGACTATTGACTCTAAAATCAGAGATGTATATAGTTTTGGGTTGTTATTCTTGAGATTATCACAGGAAGAAAGGCGATTGAAATTTTAAGATCCGGTGCAGAGCATGACATAGCTAAGGAGCTTTTCTTTATTATTTGTCTTCCATCATTAGACATTTTAGTAAAGAGAAAGCAAGGGAATTTCGTTTGGTTTACTTATATGAGATACCCTATTATGAATTTTTACATAGGATGGTGTTTTGGTAATTTACCATCCAAAGATAGAGGTGTCGAGAGAATGTCTGCATAAGCCCAAGAAAGCTATGGTCTAAACCAACTTAGAGGTTCATAAGCCCAACCAAGGTTAACTCTCTTGACCAGACAAGCAGACAAGCCATATTTCGATCAATGGTCATCATGACCGACTCGAAGTGTGGGATCAATCGCCCCCTCACATATAAGACGATTCCTCGAGCAGACGACTTGACTATACACCCGACCCGAAGCTCACTCGACTATCGGGTCGCCAAATCATAATGATGGCTCACAGATCTGTTGCGCGCAGCGGAAATTTCGGCAGCACTTCGGCAGCACAACAAGAGAGTCAGATCGCAATAAAATAGAGGGAGAGAATACAAATAGGGTTTATAATCACTCAATCTAAACCCTCAAACAAATTCTCAAATCCCTCATACAATTATCTCTCTCAAAAGGGAATGCACAAAACCCTAAACAAAAGGCTACGTTTTTCTCCAAGAACAGCCGCAGAAATCAAACAAATCAACCACCTTCACTGTAGCCGCCAACAAATCCCTGCCTTGCTCCTGTTCCGCAGCCACACACTTCCTGCGCTTGCTTTTTCGCACCAAGCCGCCAAATCAAAACCCTCCTTCGCTCACAACCTAAAAAAAATCAAGCTATATATATAAAGCGTTCGTGGGCCTTCGTGGGCTTCGTATCTCTTCACGCGGAGATGAAACCGCGTTCCTTCTACTGCCCCACGTGCTCACAATTCTCCACCTCGGTGAAGTTTTCCCAAAACTGAGCCGACACCAAAGCAACCAAATGTCCTCAATCCACAACAAGTCGAGGACCCGAACGAGAGTCCAAACAATCTCACCCCCATCAAAATCAACTAATCCAAACCGGCTGCATCTGAAAGACTGCCTACGTATCCTCTTGCCCAAGGAATCAAGCCGAACGTAGTTCACCCAAATGGCCGCAACGGCCTCAACAATTACGAATGTGTAACAAGTTTCGACAATGATCAAACTTATTGCTCGGAACCACCTTAGTGAGCATATCTGCCGGATTATCCTTCGTGTGGACTTTCACAATCTCCACATCACCATCTTCAAGAACATCCCGAACGAAGTGATAACGAACGTCAATGTACTTCGTCCGCGCATGAAAAACCTGATTCTTCGCCAAATAGATAGCACTCATGCTATCACAATGAATAGTGACAGATCTCTGCGATATACCAAGTTTCTCCAAAAGTCCTCGAAGCCAAATAGCCTCCTTCACAGCCTCCGTAACTGCCATATACTCTGCCTCCGTCGTAGACAAAGCCACCGTCGACTGTAAGGTGCATCTCCAACACACCGGCGCACGGGTCAAAGTGAACACATACCCCGTAGTAGACCGGCGCTTATCCAAATCCCCGGCATAATCCGAATCAACATAGCCAATGCATAGCTGACCACCTGTAGTGTCCCGCTCATAAACTAAACCATCATTGAGCGTACCTCGAATGTACCTCAAAATCCATTTCACGGCGTCCCAATGACCCACTCCTGAATGGTGCATGTATCTCGATACCATGCTTACCGCCTGTGACAAATCTGGCCTCGTACATACCATCACGTACATCAAGCTCCCAACTGTGCTCGCATATGGAGTCTTCGACATCAACTCACGATCTTCAACTGACTTTGGTGAAAGACCAGCTGAAAGCTTCAAATGGGCTCCCAAAGGTACACTAACTGGCTTCGTATCCATGCTAACATGGAATCGCTGTAGAACCTTCTTCAAATAAGCCACCTGTGTCAAACAAATTCTGCCCTTCTTCTTGTCTCTGCCGATCTCCATCCCTAAAATGTGCTTCGCCTCGCCCAAGTCCTTCATCTCAAACTCATTCGAAAGCTGAACTTTCAACTCATCTATAGCTGACCTGGAACTAGAAGCAACCAACATGTCATCGACATAAAGCAACAAATAGATATACGCACCTCCTCTCAATTTGCGAAAATATACGCAAGGATCAAACTGGCTCCGAGTGTACGAATGACCAAGCATAAAACCATCAAATCGCCTATACCACTGTCGAGGAGACTGCTTCAAACCGTATAGCGATTTCTTTAGCCTGCAAACCAACTTATCTTTCCCTGCAGCTCGGAATCCCAGTGGCTGAGTCATATATATTTCTTCATCAAGATCACCATGAAGAAATGTTGTTTTCACATCCAACTGATCTAATTCCAAACCATACTGTGCCACCAAAGCTAGCAAAATCCGAATCGAAGAGTGCTTCACCACCGGAAAGAAAACCTCATTATAGTCAATACCTTCCTCTTGTGCATAGCCCTTCGCAACCAACCTAGCTTTGAATCTCAACGGAGTGCCTTCAATGCCTTCCTTCTTCGTGTATACCCACTTGCAACCAATTGCCTTCCGTCCCTTTGGAAGCTCAACAAGCTCCCATGTATCGTTCTTATGAAGAGATTCCATCTCCTCCTGCATAGCCACCTGCCACGAATCAGCCTCCGAACTCTGCTCGGCCTCTCTGAATGTAGTAGGCACTAACTCATCGATACTCTCCACCGGAAGTGCATACGCAACTGTGTCGGCATACCGTGCTGGCATATGTATGTTTCTCCTCTGTCTCCTAGCCGCAATAGAATCCTAAACCTGAGTCGTTGGTTCCTAATCCTGCACATTTGTACTCGTATCCTCCGTGTCACCGTCGTGCTCACCTGGCGTCACTTCAGTCGGCACCTGCATGGATACTGTACTATCTGGACAATCTGGAGCTGCATCGATCTCCACCACTTGCGATATCTCCTCCATCGGGTCGCTCTCCACCTGATGAGAGCTGGGAAGCTTCAAGATAGAAGCCTCATCGAATGTGACGTCCCTACTCAGCACAATCTTCTTATCCACTGGATCCCAAAGCTTGTATCCCTTGACACCACGCTTGAATCCTACAAATATGGCCTTCCTAGCTCGAGGTTCCAATTTATCAGTTCTAACATGATAATATGCAGGGCACCCGAATACCTTGAGCTGGTCATAGTCATGTGCTGGCTTTCCCGACCACATCTCCATAGGGGTTTTCCCCTCAATCGCAGATGAAGGCAGCCTATTAATGAGGTGGCTCGCATATGTAAGTGCCTCAGCCCAAAAGATCTTCTCCAAACCACTCTGCGACAATAAGCATCGGATCTTCTCCAGTAAAGACCGATTCAACCTCTCTGCCACCCCATTTTGCTGCGGTGTATGACTAACTGTGAAGTGTCTCTCTATGCCCTCGTCTCGACATAGCTGCTGAAAGGGGTCAGAAGTATACTCACCACCGTTGTCGGATCGCAACGTCTTGATCTTTCTCCCAGTCTGCAGTTCCAATCTCTTCTTCCACTCCACAAACAAATCTAGTACTTCACTCTTCTTCGTCATGGTGTACACCCAACAACGCCTAGAATAGTCATCTACAAAAGTGACGAACCAATGTCGACCACCAAGTGATGCAGTCTTGGTGGGACCCCAAACGTCTGTGTGCACATAGTCCAGGATACCCCTCGTCTGATGAATGACAGTCCCGAACTTCACCTTTGTCTTTTTTCCAAGAACACAGTGCTCACAGAACTCAATCTTCCCACTCTTGGCTCCCTTCAATAGCCCCTGCTTGCACAATGCCTGCAGTGACTTTTTACCTGTGTGCCCCAATCTATAGTGCTAAAGTCTGCTCATGTCTGCTTCTGAAATAGCCGAAGCAACCTAGCCAATCTCAGTGCTTCCCTTCAGATAATACAAATTCCGATTGCGGACTCCCCTCATCACCACCAATGATCCCTTAGTAACCTTCGCTACAGCGTTTTCGAAAGTCACCTTGAATCCCTTCGCCTCTAAAGCTCCAACTGAGATAAGATTTTTCTTCAGTTAAGGAACAAATCTCACCTTCTTTAATTCACGGACTACTCCATCGTGCATCCTAACCCGCACGGTACCTATCCCACGAACGCCACATGATTGATCATTTCCCATAACAACAACACCCCCGTCGACTTTCTCAAAAGATGCAAACCAGTCTCGCCTAGGGGTCACATGAAAAGTAGCGCCGGAATCAAGCATCCAATCTGATACATCCACATGGTTCACCTCCGGAGTAATCAGTAGAGAAAAGCACGAATCATCGGAATCATCGCCTTTCGCAATATTCACCTCATTGGCCTTCGGGCCCTTTTTCTTGCCATTCTCTTTCTCCTTGAGCTTCGGGCAGTCTCTCTTCCAATGTCCCTGCTCCTTGCAGAATGCACATTGGTTCTTTGTTAGTTGGTGACGGCCTCTAGACTTTGACCTTCCTCTATAACCACCTTTCGGATATGGGCTTCTACCTCTCGTCGACAAGGCCTCTCTTGAAGTACTAGCGCGGGAAGTCTCCTTATCCTTTCTCCTCAAATCGTAATTTGTCAAAGCGTTAGTCACTTCACTATAGCTGATAGAAGATCTCCCGTTCAACAAAGTGAGCACGAAGGTATCATACTCCTCATTCGGTAAGAAGCCCAACAAAATAATCGCATTGTACTCATCCGATATCTTCTCATCAACATTCGCCAAGTCCGACAACAACTTAGTGTAGTTGTTCACATGAGCCGCTAGCGAGGTGCCTCTGGACATCTGAAATCTGAAGAGTCTTCGCAGCAAGTGCAACCTGTTCTCAACACTCTTCGTGAGATACTTGTTGTTAAGAATTTCCCACATCTTCATTGCAGACGTCACCCCAATCACATCATATTTCAGCTCCTGTTCCAAACAGGACCTGATCACCCCACAAGTGTTCCTGTTCATTTTCTCCCATACCACCTCATCATATTTAGGTGGTCTCTCGTGGACCATGATGATCTCTTCTAAATTCTGAGCATTGAGCGCATCCTGTACGTCGCTCATCCACAAACCAAAGTTGATTTTACCGTCATACTTCACCACACTAATCTTAGTGTTCTAAAAACCAACTTGTATTGTACCCGTCATTGACTTGCTGCTTTCACCTTCTTCTCCCATTGCGAACTAACTCCAAGTTGTAGAGAAAGAACAAATTTGACAGAATTAGGAACCACCCAACTGAACCCTAGATCGGATTCCAAATAGATCTCCTATCCACACGAGGAAAGCGAAATCTCCAATGGCAACTCCTAATGCTATCTCCCCTAGCTAAAATATGTTAGAAAAAGTTCCTAAATATATTGTTGCGCGCAGCGTAAATTTCGGCAGCACTTCGGCAGCACAACAAGAGAGTCAGATCGCAATAAGAATTCCCGTCTCACCAAGGAGACAAGAATCTGAAGCGGATATCTCAACCAAGTGAGATATCGGCTCTTCCTCTCATCAGTTCTAGGACTGACCTGTCGAGGGATCCTAAAAGCTATTACAAATCACACAAAAGCAGTACAATCAATTTTTACGTGGTTCGGCAAATTGCCTATGTCCACGGGGCAAGGAGGGGGGAGATCTATTATTAGAGGGAGAGAATACAACTAGGGTTTACAATCACTCAATCTAAACCCTCAAACAAATTCTCAAATCCCTCATACAATTATCTCTCTCAAAAGGGAATGCACAAAACCCTAAACAAAAGGCTACGTTTTTCTCCAAGAACAGCCGCAGAAATCAAACAAATCAACCACCTTCACTGTAGCCGCCAACAAATCCCTGCCTTGCTCCTGTTCCGCAGCCACACACTTCCTGCGCTTGCTTTTTCGCACCAAGCCGCCAAATCAAAACCCTCCTTCGCTCACAACCTAAAAAAAATCAAGCTATATATATAAAGCGTTCGTGGGCCTTCGTGGGCTTCGTATCTCTTCACGCGGAGATGAAACCGCGTTCCTTCTACTGCCCCACGTGCTCACAAGATCATCCCGTCTCGACTAAAGGGATACGAGCTGACCAAGTTTACTTCAGATGTCAATCGGCAACAGTATTGATTAGTCCCATCAATATCTCCATTCTGACAAACCTCGTACCCAAGTCGCTTATTCTGCTCACAAGTCATTTCCCAGAAGATTGCCATGATGCTTCCCTATGCACGAATGACTTCTCCTCCAATCATCAGCCGCCACCTGGAGAGAGAAGAACGGCAACGCAACCGACCTATCCTACACCGTACATCTTCTATCAAATCCAAGATATAGAGAAGCCGTTTCTCTCATGTATTCGAATGACTTTTCTTCTAGTCACCAGTTAACATCTGGAAGAAGAAGGATGTCTCATCACCTCTACTGCTCACCTCTCAGCCGCCTCTTGTGTATGACCAAAGCCGAGGGACAACACACTCAGAGGCAAGGGACTATAAAAGGAGGAGAAAAGAGGAACGCTAGGGGTAAGTGATTTTTTGCTTGCCTACTTCTTCTTCATAAAAACCAGGAACCTACCTTGGTTAAGAAAGAATTAGAATACTCTCAAAAGAGTACGCTCTGAGGACCTCAATGGCCAGAGGACCTTCCCCCAAACCCCACTCAAGCTCCACAACTGACTTGACCATCGGAGGTACCATGGGGAAAACTAGCTCCGTACTCCTGCGATTCTTGCATATGCAGGTCATCAGCCCACCCCGCGCGCTCAGAATCGGACGTAAAGTCGGAGGAGGAGTCGACCCCAACATCCATCCTCTCCCTTCTCCTCAGCGCCGTCAGGATCAAAGCTGCATCCTATGACGGACAACTCCCATCGACTATTTATTCACGAGCATCAACAGATGGTGTCTTGACTTTCCCATGAAGTTGAAGATAGTTTAGAAGGCCATTTCACTCCCCTTTTTCTTTCTTATATAATTTTTAATTTAAATTTCAATTGTCTTCTTTGAGCTGTGAAATTAATGATGTTGCATAATTGGTTAGCAAGGACCCTGATATTTATAAGTGGTCTAACTTGTGTTGATTATTGGATGTGTTTTATATAGCCTACAATAATTTTCAACCTATTTTACATCTTGCTTTGATTATTTTTTCCTCTCCTATATTTTACTTGTATGACTATTGTTTTTTCCTTTTTGACAATTTTAGTTGCGGACCATGTGAAATGAAAAGGGGTCGTAATATTTCAGACATAAAAAAATATTTTGGCTAATTCATTCAGTTCTCTGCCTTGCCAATAATTAGAGTATGTCTTAAGATGCATATTTTTTTTGAATTTTTTAGATGGGATCTAACATATGTATATATTAGACAACAAATGAAAATTTTGGTAGACTATGATAATGATCTAATTTTTTATTATTTTTAGACCGTGATCAATGTCATAAACAATATTTTAGACAATATAACTTGGATGAAGAGGATGAGTGAGAAGGAATAATGACCATTATTTTGTTTATAGTATTTCATTGGCTTAATGTTTATGTTAGACCCTAGAGGGGGGTGATTAGGGTCTTATGCTAATCTAATCCGATTAAATGCCAATTAAAATTAGTTTAATACGTTATCCTAGCAAGTTATGAAATACAACAAGATATGTAAGCTGGATAAGCAATATGACCAAACGAATATATCCTTTCAATGAGATATTACAAGTATATGAGCAAGGATATATAAACTCACACAAGGGGTAAAATAAACAATCTACACAAGTGATAGAGGTAATATGATGAAGCAATACACAAAGGCGATATAAGATATGAAACAAGAATAGAACGCCAATGGCAATCACAAAACAAAACGATATGTTTACGAGTTCGGTGCCCACGACCTACGTCCCCGCTCCTCACCTCGAGAATCTCCACTATCACAACCGGGTTTTCTACTTCACCGAATAACGTTTACACCTCACACTCGTTTTCTAGCTAACGAAAACTTTACAATCAACACTCTTGCAATCACACTCTACACCACTAAGTGTTTGGAACTAGACGTGTCTCCCTCAAGTGTTAGAGTTACAAACCTCTCGTCACCTACCCCACTCCTCTTGGGACGATCCCCGACTCTCGCCACACACTTCTCTCTTGGTGTACAAGTGTATTACAAAGTGTATGCCTCACAATTAAGGCTCAATACAAAGTGGTGTTGCTCTACAATGGATGAGAACGAATTGTAAGCTCACTCTCTAAGATACACAAATCTCACAACCCAATGTATACTATGAATGAAATACAATAAGCTCAATAGGGTTGTGTGGTGAACAAAGAGATAAAATCAACTAAACTCAATATGAACACTAGCTTAATAAAATAATCAAAACAATATAAAATATGAACTGAATGAGTTTAGAAAAACTTCTCAATAGATCAAGAGTGGAAGGAGAAAGTTGGATGCTTCAAACACCAATAGATGATCTCCTCAAGCTCTTGGGGGAAGTGATTCACAAAACCAAAACACTCAAATGCTTAAAAGCTTATAAACAACCTTTAAACCAAAACATAAACCCTTGATTAAAACTTTCTTAAACTTGTTTTTAAACTCTCTTGGTTAGATTGAAAAGACATCAGCAATGGGTATATATACCCACTCAAAGCTCAGCCAAAACCCCCAAGCCAAAGACAAAACAGCCCCAGCAAACAACTCAGGAAAATAGCCGTTAGAAGACAACGGCTAGATTGTCGTCGAGCCGAAAATTCTGCTCGGTCTCACCGATGGAAAAAATTCGGTCGACCGACGGAAAGTTCAGGTCGACCGTTATCCAGGTCGAAAACAACAAAACAAGCAAACACTTATCCGTCGGTCGACCGGTGGCGGTCGACCGAAGAAGCTCTCGGTCGACCGACCGGGTCGACCGACCACCTCTGCGCCTGCATGCTGACGAAAGCTCAAATGGTCGGTCGACCGGTGCGGTCGACCGAAAACTGGATACAGCAGAAAAAACGATATGCTGATTTTAAAACACTGTTTAAAAATATCAAAAATAAATTCAGAAAAATGTAAACTTTGGCGGGAATGATTGTAGACATGATATGACACATGCTACAAAAAACTGGTTTTCTAAAAAGACTCCCAAATGAGAATACCATCAATTTTAAAAAATAGTCCAAACAGAGAAATGTAAACATATGATCTTGACATTTTAGCTTAACCAGTTTTGAAACATTATAAAATGATTTTGTAGACTTAATAAAAGATGATATTGATTATTGTTAATCTATAAACCAAGAAAACAATAATTTTCACAAATACAATAGAAAGTAAAACGTATGAGTATGTATATGAAAATATATTGTGTTTCATATCTATGAAATTAAACCAAAACAACTTATCCACATAGAAAACAAGCATGTATACACATTTTTTGCGAATTTATTTTGTAAAAACTTTGTTTGTGGATAAAACTAAAAACCAAGATGTATATGTATATAACTATATAATATATATATACTAAGAAACTAATAAATATGTGTGTGAAATATAATATTGAGCTTAGAGGATATAACACACATAATATAAACCTATACTAAATATACCCAAGCTTGATCTTGATCTTCATTGAAGCTCAACTTGGGTAACACATGCGCGATGAAGCTGAACTTGATCTTTAACTATGAATTGCTTGTTGCTTCACTCCACAATTCGCCAACCTCCTTTGATATCGTCGTTATGCGCAATCCATCCATCCTCCATCAAGTTGTTTGTCATAGCAATGAATAGATAACACAAGGCACTAGACAAACAACATTAGTTATAAATTGTTTGTTAAACATCATCAAAACAAGAAGACCAACAGTTTATGCGTGCATGAACTGACTCTTGTATGTAACATGGATTCAATGTTCTTTATTGGATTTGGGCTAGAACTATCTTAGCATTTGCATCCCAAGGGATTATTGACTGGGACACTTTTCTTAATCCATGAATTTTTATTTCTCGCACCCATGCAAGTAAGAATATGCATGGTTTGATAATCATATCTTTGATCTGAGAATCCGACTGACAAATGTCAAATGATAGCATGATCTAAAATGTGTTGAGAGTAATAATGAGCAGCAGACATGTAATTTAATGTCTAAACCAGCAAAAAATATTAACTTCATTTTGTCCATTCACTTCTTTTTTCAGGTTTTTCAAGTTACTATTTATTTTCCAGATGATTCAATTGTGAAGTTTATGTAGTTGAGCCTCTTAACCTTCTTAATTTTGATGAGCTTTATGTTTTTTCTTGAGTGCTACTAATGATCTATGTAGGAATACTTCTTTTTACCATGAGTTAAATGATAGGAAATACCCAATGTTTTGTAAGATAAGATCAAGACAACAATGTTTAGAAAAGGGGCACAAAGGCTTTAGTAAACATATGTTTATCCATAAAGGTTCAGTTTGTTTTTTATTCATATTGATTGCAGAAGTGACATTTTACTAAAGTATACTACTTATAAAATGAAATATATCTAGATATTAAACTGTTTGTGCACTATGTAATATTTGTCAATGCAGACATCTAACATATATAGTATTATTAATAAATTTAGTAGTCAAATTTTGTTCAATTATATAGGTATATTAAAATATTGTTATGTTAATTAGTTTAATATATTTCATATACCTTATAAAAATATATCAATATAATGTTCATGAAAATGTTTGAGAAAGAAATTTAAAATATAACACAAGTAGGTCCATATGCAACGCATATCTATTCCTCTACAATAATGGGAGGTCCGAAGAATCACTATTCGTGTTACAGTAAATGTTACAGTAATTTACTGTAGCATTTTCAAAAAAAAATATTACTGTAACATATGCAGGATACTATAGTATTATTAAAAAATTGCTGCAACATTTTAAAATATATTATAGTAACATAGATGGGATACTGTAGAACTTTTTAGGGGCTGTTTTGTTGTTTTCCAAAAAAATCGGAAATGAAAAACTCACATTTCAACTCATTTCAAGAGATTTCAAGATATTTTTCGCATTTCTTTTTTTATTTGTTTCGTAACGAAATCATAGTCACGTCATCGTCATGTCATATAAGAAACAAATCAAGCCGCAATAGTAACAGTGTTTCGATTTCCATTTCTTGTGTTTGTTTGAATATAAAAAAAGGAAATGGAAATCAACCACAATAGTAACAGTGTTTTCAGTAATTAAATAATCTGTTTTATTCACTGTCACTGTTTTAACAATGTTTTTAGTAATTAAAAATTCATTAAAGTGACATTTCCAAGTGTTTTGAGAGGTTTTTGGTGTGAAAACACTTTTCTCAAAAATCTGATGTGACATCCTACGTAGCATCCTCATTTCTTTAAATCACAAAACGAAACAAACATGTGATTTAAAAATCGGTTGAAACCAAAATCCTACGCGGCAGGGGGGATTTCTTGAAATCTGAGGTGGCGGGGGGTTTTCTTATTTTTTAGCAAACAAACAGTCCCTTAAAAAAATTCTGTAGCATTTAAAAAACATATTTTTGTATCATGTAAATAATATACTATAGCAATTAAAAATGAGATTACTGTAGCGATAAAAAAAAGGAGAAGCCGTGATTCGCACTGGGCGCACACTAGCGCATTATACCGGTGAACCTAAACGCAACCACAAATTCTGCTGGGTCCTTGATCCTTCTATTGCTTTTCTCTTTGGTTACGTTTGTTTCTACGTTCATCCGTTACAAAGTATTGCAATCATGGAAATAATTTCCAAAATAATTTGTGAACCCAACTTCTCTTTGGTCCACCATTTAACATTCTGTCCCGTGATTTATTGATCCTAGAAAATCCAAACTTAGAAATCCTTGTCATGATATAGTTCAGGATTTTCTTTTAACTAGCACATCCTTTAATTAAGAAAGGACACTTTACCTAATCAAGTTCACAATCCAATTTTGTGCGCGTTTGGTTGGCGAGACACATGCATGGGCCGTCCATTGGTTGGTGCACATGGAGATTAGGGTTCAGTCAAACTTTAGAGCTTATATTTTCAAGTGAGCCTTGATTTTTTTTTATGATTGAACAAGAGGTGGAGATTTTCTACAATTTTGGGTCTTCAATTAAAAAAAAAAGATTTCTATTGTTTGATTTCTAGTTAGGCAGTATTCTAATCTACTATTTAATTATTTGCTACTTATTATTGGAGATCTTTTAATGGATTCAGTTGGGATAGTTTTAGTGAGTAGTTGGCCGAAACTTGGTTTGGTCACGTTACAAATAAGATTCTAGATTTGATGATGATAGTATTTGTATAAACCATTCAGCCTCCTAGAGATTATTCAATTGGAAATTTGAAATACACATTCAAATCTGATTGCTTGTTACGGCGATGCTGGAATTTATTCATACTTTAATATCTCAGTTCATTTCTTTCCGTTAATTCAATTTCTTCATTTATTCCTAAAGGACAATAAAGTCATTTCTATTTCTATAAGGGATAAATTAACATTAAAAAGAAGTATAGATGTGATATAGCCTATCATTTATTTTAGGGTAAATTTCACGAAACCCTCTAAGAAATTTGACCCATTCTCAGATTTCCCTTTTTAAGAATTTATTTCAAATCTTCAGGTTTTTTGAAATTTAGATATATATCCCCTTGACTGCGAGCAAGCTAATTGTCTAATCATAATGATCTACAAATTTGACGGATGGTTCTGAGAATCTGAATTCTCTTATATGTTTTAAAAAAACGTATGATTAACGGTCAAAATGCCTCCCCTCAAGTCAAAATATAAAGCCTTTCTAATTAATTTATTAAAAAAGAATTGGTGTTAGGGTTTGGAGAGAGAAAGGAGGAGGAGGAAGAAGAGCAGTTTATTTATAAACTGTCTAATGTCTGTCTGTATGTTTTTGTAAAAGAAATATTAAAAAGAACGCAAAGTTTTTTTTTGGATTAAGGAGTATTTTCATCATTTTAGGAGTCATTTGAAAAAAATTTCGTGTTTAGTGAAAAAAGTTTAGCGCTAAATTGTCAGATTGATATTCTAGTTTGATCTTATTTTTCAATATGATATTTATTTTTTAGAATTGTATTTTTTTGGAAAAATTTTCATCCTACCAACGTATAAAAATTATTATCCCCTCCTTGTTCATCCACCCCTAATTCAAATTTCTTTCACCATTTTACCCAATAAGATCCTTCTCCTCCTCTCTCTTTCAAACTCTTCCTATTCAAATCTAAACATGTTGGAAGCTACAAACTCGGTGTTGGTGGATGCACTAGTTTGTTAGAGTTTGTTGTTCACTCGTTCTTTCAATTTACTTTGTTTTAGTTTCAAGTTAATAATTCTTAGTTTGTAGGATAAAGTTTGTTATTTGAGAACAAGTTTGTTACTTGACTATTTCTCAATTTGTTAGGATCACAATTAGGTTGTTAATCGTGATTGAATTAGTTTGTTTTAAAATTCCTTGTAAAAGGCTATTTAAGCCTTCTTTTGCTTCAATGAAAATGTGTAGTACATTCACCAACTTTTGTGAGTTTACTACGTACAGAGCTTTGATAACCTAACATGTGATATTAGAGCAAGGGAAAGGGGGCC
>NC_033797.1:52769248-52786510 GCF_001876935.1 Asparagus officinalis
AGAGTTTGTGTGTGTGTGTGTGTGTTGAGAATGGCAGCGGAGTCGAGCAACTTCACACAACCATGCATTCCCAAGTTTGATGGGGACTATGATCATTGGAGCCTGATCATGGAGAATCTCATTCGATCAAAGGAGTATTGGAGTGTGGTTCAAACCGGATACAAGGAGCCAGGAGAAGAAGAAGTGTTACGGCTGCACAGCAGAAAGCTCTAGATGACGCCAAGCTGAAAGATTTAAAGGCGAAAAACTATCTTTTCCAATCCATTGACAAGTTTATCCTGAAGACAATCGCACGGAAGGAGACGACGAAGCAATTATGGAAATCGATGAAAGTCATGTATCAGGGTAATGCTAGGGTTCAACGAGCACAACTTCAAAGTCTTTGGAGAAGTTTCGAGATTCTGGAGATGAAGATAGGAGAGTCAATTACTGACTATTTTGGGAGAGTGATGATAGTCGCCAACTATATGAGGAATTATGGCAAAGACATGTCTGATGTCAAAATCGTGGAGAAAGTTTTACGTACACTCATGGAAAACTTTAACTACGTAGTGTGCTCGATTGAGGAGTCAAAAGATATCGACTAACTCACAGTCGATGAATTGTAGAGTTCTTTGCTTGTTCATGAGCAGAAAGTTTGATGAATAGGAGATGATGAACAAGTGCTCAAAGTTGAATATGAGAACTTGGGTGCACATGGAAGAGGAAGAGGGGCTACGAGGGGCAACAGAAGCATTCGAGGAAGAGGGAGAGGTAGAATCCTCAACAAGGCAACCATAGAGTGTTTTAAATGTCATAAACTAGGACACTTCCAATATGAGTGTCCTAGGTGGGAGAAGTCAGCAAATTATGTGGAGATTGATGATAAGAAAGCGTTTTTGTTGATGGCTCACGTTAAACTCAATGGTGCAATAAGAGAAGGTGTGTGGTTTCTTGGACACTTCCAATATGAGTGTCCTAGGTGGGAGAAGTCAGCAAATTATGTGGAGATTGATGATAAGAAAGCGTTTTTGTTGATGGCTCACATTGAACTCAATGGTGCAACAAGAGAAGGTGTGTGGTTTCTTGACTCGGGATGATCCAATCATATGATAGGAAATAAGGAGTGGTTCATGGACTTTGATGAAAGTTTTAGGCACATAGTGAAGTTGGGAAATAGCTCAAGAATGCCGATGATGTGGAGAGGCAACGTCAGACTTGAGGTCAAAGGTATGACTCAAATAATAACTGATGTGTTCTTCATTCCTGATCTTACCAACAATTTACTAAGCATTGGTCAGTTGCAAGAGAAGGGCTTGACTATTCTAATTGGTGAAGGTGTTTATAAAGTCTATCATCCACGAAGGGGTCTTATTGTGCACATGTAGATGACCACTAATTGAATGTTTGTTTCGCTCGCTTACATGAAGCCATGCTCCTCAAGGTGTTTACAAGTAGAAGAAGATGATGCTATCAGCCTATGGCACAGGAGATATGGTTATTTGAACAACAAGAGTCTTCGTACCAGGCAATATAAACAACTTGTGAAGGGTTTGCCGTAGTTCAAAGCAGTAAACAAGGTGTGTCGTGTGTGCAATATGGGAAAACATCACTGTTAAGCTATACCAAAAAGAAGTCATTGGAGAGCATCAGAAAGGTTGCAACTGATTCATGCAGACTTGTGTGGTCCTATCATACCTATGTCGGACAGCAAGAAGAGGTACCTTTTGGTTTTTGTTGATTACTTTAGTCAAAAAGTATGGATATATTTCTTAATTGAAAAGAGTGAGACTTTCGCTATGTTTAAGAATTTCAAGCATTTAGTTGAGAAAAAGACAGGGAAGAGTATATGTTGCTTATGAACTGACAGGGGAGGCGAGTTTACGTCTCACGAGTTCAACACTTTCTATGAAGAACATGACATCAAAAGGCAACTGATGACTTCCTACATTCTGCAACAAAATAGAGTAGCTGAGCGCCGGAACCGCACTATCATGAACATGGTCCGGTGTTTATTGATATAGAAGGAGATGCCAAAGGCCTTCTGGCCAGAGGTAGCTAGATGGACACCTCATCTGTTGAATAGAAGTCTAACAGTGGCTGTGAAGGATAAGGTTCCTGAAGAATGTTGGAGCGACATCAAACCGAGTGTGGAGCACTTTAGATTGTTCGGGTGCATTGGCCATGTGCATATTCCTGAGAAGAAGAAACTAAAACTTGATGATAGAAGCCACAAATGCGTACTTCTCGGTGTAAGTGATGAATCAAAAGCTTATCGGCTTTATGATCCGATTACAAAGAAAATGATCATAAGCCGAGACGTGATTTTTAAAGAGAATGAGTAGTGGAATTAGGGAATGAGCTCAGAGGAAGCCAAGCTTGATGTTATAGACTGGGGTGAGAATGATTCGATTATAAAGAAGAAGAGACTGAAACTTGATGATAGAAGCCACAAATGCGTACTTCTCGGTGTAAGTGATGAATCAAAAGCTTGTCGGCTTTATGATCTGATTACAAAGAAAGTGATCATAAGCCGAGACGTGATTTTTGAAGAGAATGAGCAGTGGAATTGGGGAATAAGCTCAGAGGAAGCCAAGTTTGATGTTCTAGACTAGGGAGATGGAGACGATGATGCAGTGCATGAAAATGAAACAAATAAGGTAGAGGAGAGTCCAGTGGAGACAAGTACCGAGCCTAAAAACTCACCGGAACAAAGTGTATCAAGCTCACCAGAAGAGAGAGTTCGGCGAGCACCAGCATGGTTACAAGACTACATGAGTGGAGAAGGGTTATCAGAGGAAGAAGGTGATCAGAAATTGGCGTTATTCATGTCACATGAAGAACCCACCAACCACGAGGAGGCTGCTAAAGAAGAAAAATGGACGGATGCAATTAGGGGTGTGCAAACGGTCGGTTTGGTTTGGTTTTTATCAAATTTTGAACAACTGAACCGAACCGCCCATTATTCAAAATCGAACCGAACTGTTGTAAGTCGGTTTGGTGTGGTTCAGTTCGGTTTGTTCGCTTCCAACTTCATCAAACTTTCAATAAAAACTAATATAATATATGTTATAGCAAAGAATTTGGCAGCAAAAGTCCCCCTCCCTTTTTTGGAATGCAACACACTGTGCTCCTCGACCACTATTATCTTGACGCACTCAACATGAAATTTTAGAACATAACTTAAAAAATTAACTTACCTAAATTAAACAAAAATTAAAAGAAAAAAATAAAGAAACCTGCTGACCTCGAGGAGAAAACGATGATGTTCTTGGTCCTTCTCCTCGAAGAGTGAGCTCTCCTATTCAACCTCGCATGAACAGCGTCCTCCTCCTTCGACAAGTACTGCAGCTTCTTCTCATAGTCGTCGCTCCTTGATTTGAAGATCCCCTTCCATAACCAACCAAAGAATCCACTCTTCTTCTTCTTCTTTGACGATGGCAATGATGATGACGACGATGACAACGGTGAAGGTGCATCCGTCTCCCCCTTCTTCGGTCCTCCCGCCATCGAGAGGGAGAAATTTTAGAGTTGAGGATTGAGTTGATTGAGAAGAAAGAGGAACCTTTTGAAACGTTTTGATCTGAAGGATTCTTTGCTTTGCTTCAACGTCGTCATTGACGCCGTTGCCCGTTGGCTAAAGAAGGGGGATTGGGGTGAGTTAGGGTTAGGGATCTGATGGTCAGAGGTGAGGGGCTGGCGAGCGAGAGGTTGGGGATTGGGGAGGAATATGATGGTCATGGACCCATGGTGCAGCACGCGCGGGGACCGGATCGCAGAGAGAGAGAGAGAGAGAGAGAGAGAGAGAGAGAGAGAGAGAGCAACGGGAGAGTTAGGGTTAGGGATTTTATAGATAGGCAGTCAGGTAACGGGTATGGGTATGGGTTAGTGGTAACGAATGAGAAATGGAGAGAGAGATCGGTTAGCAGTCGAGTTGGTTTAATCGGTCTAAACTCGTCAGAACCCGACCAGAAAACGAGGCTTGTTAAGAACCATACCGAACTGCCCAAAGTTGGGTAGTTAGGTCGGTTTGTTCGGTGTGAGTCGAACAATGCTCACCCCTAGATGCAATGAAGCTTGAAATAGAGGCCATCGAGAGAAATAAGACCTGAGAGCTTGTACGTCTGCCTATGGGAGCTAAAAAGATTGGAATGAAGTGGGTCTTCAAGATCAAGTTAAACGAAAATGGTGATGTTGACAAGTACAATGCCAGATTAGTTGCAAAAGGCTATGCACAGAAGCAAGGTGTTGACTACAATGAAATATTCGCTCCAGTTGCTTGTTGGGACACAATAAGAATGTTGTTAGCTATGGCTGCTCAAAGAGGTTGGTTGGTGTACCAGCTTGACGTAAAAAGTGTCTTTCTGAATGAAGAATTGAAAGAAGTGGTATACGTTGAGCAACCAGAGGGGTACATCAAAGAAGGGGAGGAAGACAAAGTGTATAGACTCAACAAGGCACTATATGGACTAAAACAAGCCCTAGGGCCTGCTTTAGTCGAATTGAAAGTTACTTTCTTAGAGAAGGATTCGAGAGAAGCAGTCATGATCATACATTATTTGTCAAAAAAAGTAGAAGGTGAAAAGCTGCTGATGTTGAGCCTCTATGTTGATGATTTGATATATGCAAGCAATGATGTTGGTGCGTGTGTGAAAAGTTCAGGAACTCAATGAAACTAGAGTTCGAGATGATCGATCTTGGGAAGATGAGATAGTTCTTGGGTGTGGAGGTACAGCAGAGTTCTAAGGGAATTCATCTGTGCCAAAAGAAGTACACAAGAGAAGTTCTGGAGAGGTTCAAAACGTGGAATTACAATCCCGTGAAGAATCCACTAGAACCTGGAACTAAGCTGTCCAAAGAAGTTGGTGGTGTAGATGTAGATGCAACGTTGTATAAGCAGTTAGTGGGAAGTTTGATATATTTGATGACAACAAGGCCGGATATGATGTACGTTGTGTGTCTTATTAGCAGATTTATGGCCAAACCAAAGGAGGAACATTTACAGGCTGCTAAAAAGGGTGCTCAGGTACTTGAAAGGGACACTAGACCAGGGATGGTTTTACAAGAGCGGATCTAGTAGTGAGTTGAAGGCGTACACAGACAGTGACTACGCAGGAGATGTGGACGATAGGAGGAGTACGTCTAGGTATGTTTTTCTGCTGAGTGAAGCTGCTGTATGTTGGAGTTTAAGAAAGCAGACAATAGTTAATTTGTCTTCGACGGAGGCCAAGTACGTGGCAGCAGCAGCTTGCGCATGTCAGTGTATTTGGATGAAGGAAGTTCTTTCCCAAATTGGCTTCTCTCAATGTAAGTGTGTAGAGATCTTGCGTGATAATAGTTCTTCTATTAAGCTTTCAAAGAATCTGGTTATGCATAGGAGAACTAAACATATACACATGAGGTATCATTTCTTGCGTGATCTTACTAATGAGGGAGCTGTGAAGTTAGTTTTTTGTGGAACTGAGAACCGGGTTGCAGACATAATGACAAAAAGCTTGTGAAGTTCAAAACGTTTGTGAAACTTCGTCAACTTCTTGGTGTTCAAGCTTGACTGATTAAATTGGATGCTTGTTAGCATTTCCAGTTTAGGGGAGGAATTTGTTGGAAGCTACAAATTCGGTGTTGGTGGATGCACTAGTTTGTTAGAGTTTGTTGTTTACTCGTTCTTTCAGTTTACTTCGTTTTAGGGCCTGTTTGTTTGCACGGAAGTAATTGTGAAGTAGCTGAAGTAAACGAAGTAGGGGCTACTTCTGCTACTTCCAAGTAAAAAAATGTGTTTGGTTCTCTGAAAAACTTACTTCCAATACTTCCCTAAATGCTTATGTGGCGCCTACGTGTCATCCTTACTTCCAAAATATTTTTCCAATCCTCAATACTCAGAAATAGCTCGGAAGTAGTTGAAATGCATATTAATTATGACATAAATAATTTTTTTATTAATATTTCCTTTATTAGTTACTTCTAATAATTTTTCATTGATAAAATTACTTCCTAATAATATTTTCAAATGTTATCCAAACAAAAAAAGTAAATAAAGAGGAAGAAGTTCTACTTCCATTACTTCTAAAAATATATGAAACAAACAAAAAAAATGCTATTTCCACTACTTCCTACTTCATAACTTTGAAAGTTACTTCTATAACCTACTTCTTAATTCTAATACTTCCATTATCCAAACGGGCCCTTAGTTTCAAGTTAACAATTCCTAGTTTGTAGGATCAAGTTTGTTATTTGAGATCAAGTTTGTTATTTGACTATTTCTCACTTTGTTAGGATCACGATTAGGTTTGTTAATCGGGGTTGAATTAGTCTGTTTTAAAATTCCTTGTAAAAGGATATTTAAGCCTTTTTTTTTCCTTCAATGAAAATGTGTAGTACATTCACCAACTTCTGTGAGTTTATTGCATGCAGAGCTTTGATAACGTAACAAAACCCTGATCCAAATTAGTAACAACTTTATTGAAGGTTGTTAGGTTTGGGTTAGGATTTAGATTTGAATCGCGGGAGTTTGAAAGAGACAAAGAGGGCTCAAAAGTGAATATTAGTAAGTAAATGGGTAAGAGAAATTGAATTGAAGGAGGTTGAAGGAGAAAGAGGATATAAAAATAATAATTTTGATAGGTCAAAGGATGGAAGAAGTTAAAAAAGAAAATATAGTTCGCTGCAATGCTTACCACCGGCGAGAAAAAAATGATTCTATTAGCAACAAAGCATAAGTTAAAATATCATGTTTATGCCAAAACGGAAATAAATAACATATTAGAAAATATGATCAAATTAGAATGCCAGTTTGGTAATTTAGCTTAAAATTTAATATTGAGAATTTAAACGATTTTGTCGGAGACACTCTAAAGCATCGGGTGACATTCTGAAGTTTGCTCCTCCCCTAACAAAAATGAGCCCATAAATCAAGCTTCACATCAACTGAGTTTCCTCGTATAACAGTGCCATCATACTCACACGTGCGCGTGGTAAAGTGACTCGCGGTTATGGCCGACGTGCCTCATCAAAAAAAAAAAAAAGAGCAATAGTCATACGAAACCTACAGAGCAAATGTCGTGATCCGTTGGAAGGAGAGTAAAGGGATGGGTTTCAGTGCAACGTCTTGGGCTTGGATGGATTTAATTGGGCGGCCCAAGTTGACCTTCGATTCATCATGTTGCAGCTTTTTCTTAGATCACCAGAAATCTTCATATGCGGGTACGGACCAAAACCCTTTCACTTTTGATGAAATTGTACCAAAAAAAAAAAAAAAAAAAAACAACTCAACCCAAATATCACTGATGTGCACTACTTATTGGTGTTAAGATCTCCTTTACGCTAAAGGTGCCGTAAATAAAAAGGCATCTTCAACAGCTTCTCTAAAATTTTCTCCAAAATGGGAAAACAAAAATCATATTCTCCAAATTATTTTTACACCAACTCCAACAGCTTCCCCATTTTGAAGAATTTTTTTCCACTAAAAATTTGAAGAATGCTGCAGATTTGGGGAAACTTCCCCATTTTTTCTCCTCCATCCCTATTTTGGGGAATGAGATGAGGAATCTGTTGGACCAAAAACCTAACTAAATTCTGTAAAAGTAGGAAATGGGGAAGCTGTTGGAGATGCTCTAATAGCCCTTTTGAGTCAGTGACATTACTCCTTAACTAGGTTTGATCATTTTGCTAATTAAGTTGTCAAATCAATCTTTTTTTTTGCCACATCATCATGGTGGTCAAAAAGAGGTCGATTAAAAAAAACTTCTTTAAAATACACGGGACAAGTAGTCCCATGTAATTAGTGGTTTGTAATTAAGGATAATTTGATTCTTATAATATAAATGGGCTGATAGTTCTGTGTATATAGCAGAGACTTTAGCCTTAGCCAATAAAACGCACGGGGACTGATAGTCCCTTGTTGAAATTAGAAGGATTTGCTAACTAATACGCAAGACTAGTAGTCTTATGTATTTGTCGGCATTATACAATGAGCCAACGCGTGCCCTAATTCCTATCTTAGCCCTAATTCTCTCTCGACTCCTTCAACTCGCATGAGCAGAACCAACACTAGCTCAGATCCCACCCTATCCCGGCCACATCTCTCGATCTCTTACTCCTCTCTTTACAGGATATGTTCACTTCCTCGACTTGCTCGAACAAAACAATGAACTTCTATGCCTACCAACGCCGTCCAACTTCGATGTAAAAATTGCCATGTTAACATGTTCTAACGGCTAGTTCCAATCAAGATGGCCGTGCTAGAATACCTTATGATCAGTATTGTGTTGCTTAGTATTTAATGAATCATTACCAAAAAGAATACAAAGAGAGTTTTTATCCTCTCGATGATAGTCGCTATTGGTCAGTTTATAATGAACCGCATTTATTATCACCTTAGTATAAAAGATAAGCGAGATGATCCCGATCTGTGTGCATTAGTGGTACCATGGATCAAAGGAGGCAAGGAGTAGTAAAACGGATTAAGTGTAGTCAATGCAATCAACTGAGTCATAATAGGCCTCATTGTATAGGAACAAGTAGATAGCAACTAACTAGTAATAAGTTGTCTATATTTAATTTATGATATTTATTATAATATTATTAATACAACAAGTACTAATATGTGATTAATTGTAAGTGAAGGTATACACACTATGCTTCTGGGGCCGGATAATGATGAGGTCCTCTATGATCAGTCATACCACTATTCTGAGACTCTATTATTTTCAAAGTTAACCAATTTGTTGAATACATAAAATCTAATTTCTAAAGTAAATATTTATTATGATATCTAATACTATATTTCTTAGCTATGTAAAGGATCGGAGCTAGTCATGGTTGATCATAGCCCCGGGCATACCCGTTGGCTACTTGAGGATGAGTGTATTATTGTCACGGTAGCATGAGTCAATTTTCTTATATGCTCGAAGTTATTGTTATAACTCCTAAATTACTAAATAGTAATCTCCACAGAAAAGTCAACATGTGTCTTGTACTATGCCTAACTAGACTAATTCAAGACCAAGATACCTCCGCTTTGGCATGACCGACATGATTAGCTGACATCTCGCGTAACTGAGTCAAACAATGATACTACTCGGCCAACTCCTCAATTAACTCCATAAGCGATCTAACTTGGCCAACTTTTCAGCCGACATCTCATGTAACCGAGTCGAAAGGTGGTACTCTTGGCCCTGGACCTGGTGAGTCGAAGGACGACAGTTACCTCGAACCCCTCGTCAGCTGATTACTCTCGCATTAACTACCTTGACAAAATTATTATTACTCCAGCCTTCATAGTCTTTATTATTCATCAGACCCAATCAGCACCAAACACTTGCTGTCATTTTCGTAATAAATGACCAAGTGACTCACCTCCTTCAGCAACCAACACATGCACATGTCTGTCGACTCAACTGTCTAACATGCACTATAAAAAAGAGTAGCACTGCATGAGATAACGCTCTTTGGCTTTTTTTTTTACGTAATTAAGAATTAACCCTATACTTCCCACTCAAGATGACATACTAACTTGATCGTCTGAGAAACAATAGGAGAACCCAACTCCACCCTCCTACGAGTTCCTTCATGTACATGGAAGAACAATGAGCCACATAACTGCTTATTAGAAGGAACTAGAGTACCCTAATCACTATGCAAACTCTCAAATAATCCTATGTTTGATAATTGACATCAACAACTATGATGGATGAAATTAGATTAGCCGCTGCTTAGCACTTTGTTATGTAGATAGAAATCGGTGACCAACACTTTCCATCTGCTTCTTGGAGAGTGGAGCATTACTTTGCAAGATGTATCAATAATTCTGGTCGCCACTTTGATGGTTCATGTGTTAGATATGTATTACGATGAGTATATGAGGATCTGTTGAGTGTAGCTCCACCCTCATTGCCTGAAGGGAATATTAGATTGAAGTGGATGAAAGATACTTTCTCATACCTATTGCTAGTTGATGTATCCCAGCTCATGATCGAGCGGCACACGTGCATACATTATGCACATGATAGAGACGCTTCTATTTTTCAAATCTAGTAAAGATAAAGTGCATTTGAGATAATATCATTTGCAATTTAAATGCATATCTAATTCAATTATTTACTTAAATACATTGGAATTCATTTCTTTGACATAATATGTGGTTACCACTCCTCGAGGACTTGGACGCTTGTGGCACATTATCATCGGGTAGTGCTATTTTAGCATATCTATACAAAAAATGCCCAAGGTGTCTCTCATGTAAAATAAAGAGCTCAAGGGATGTTTGAGTTTATCGCATGTTTTTGGTGTGGGAGAGACTTGTTCTAAAATCAAGATTATGCGATAAATGAGCTTTAGATGGACATATTCCACTTGACTATAGATAAACACTTTCAAGACTACCCAATACAGAAATATTTTTGAATTATACTTTCAGTATTAGATTCTAAACATTGATCAGTCACACAGATAAAATGTCCAAAAATGCTATGAGGAGACCTAACAATAGTAGAAAAATGAACAAACTAGACGGAACAATCTAGATAAAATTATTTCCGTCTAGGTTGATCCGTCTAATTTGAGGCATTCTAGACGGAGATTTCCATCTAGAATGTCAAACTAGACAAAATTTTTTAAATTTTCAAAATTAAAAAGCAACCTAGACGATAAAATTTTTAATTTTTAATTCCGTCTAGGTTGTCTTTAATAAATTTTTTTTACAAAACCCTAACCCTATCCCCCTCTCGCCCCAACTCTCCCTGTCCACGTTCCTCTACCCCAGAGAAAATCCCTAACACTAAACCTCCTAGCCAAACCTACCCCGGCCCACCCCTCCTCTCCGTCGTCTCTTTATATTCATCTCTCTCTCTCTATCCCTCTGCTCCTCTTCACACGCAGCCGCCCCCACCCTCTCTCCTCACATGACCCGCCCCGACCCTCTCTCTTCTCGGCGCCATTTCCCTAACCCTGCTGCCCTCTCGCCACCCTCTCCCTCTTCCCCCATCACCCCTTCCTGTACCCCCAGTCGCTCCCCACTTGCCCCTGCCCCCTGCTGGCCCTCCTAGCATCTACCCCCTCATTTGCCGCCCTCGCTGCCCTCTCTCCATCTCCCTCCCCTCCATTTTGGCCGTCACCCGCCCCGACCCCCGCTGCCCTCTCTCACATTTCCCTCTCCCTCCATTGGTCGCCCCAAGGCCCCCCTTAATTAAAAAAAAATTAAAACCCTAGCTTCCCTTGGGTACCGTTCCCACGGCTAATTTCTCAGCTCGATCGTGACCACTGCCTCTCATCTCTTTGAAATATATGATTTTCATGAAAAGTTAGAAATTTCTAGTTTTTATATTGTTTATTGATGAATTTAGTTTAAAATCCATAAATTATGATGTAAAAAATACTCGATTCATAATAGTCCATCACTCCTAATTATGATGTAAAAACTATAAATATGTGTGATTATGCAAGGTTTTGATGTGAAAATATGTGAAATAATTTTTTAAAAAATAGAGTGATATATAACACATTAGAACTTTTAATAATATGTTATATATCTAATTTAGGTGAATGAAAAAATAACTTTATCCCTAGACTTCCGTCTAATAATTACATCCAATTCTTTGGACTTATAATATAAGATAGATGACTCATATTTAGGTAGGAGACAAAGTTTTTCCCAAAAATGATCATTTACTTTATATTATACGAATAAAGAATTAGTATTAAAATTCGTAATTATTGGATCTGTCCTTTTCGGACGGGTTAGGAATATAGTAGTGCATACATCCAACTTTGTGTATTTTCATTCTTAAAAGTTCTGCATCACGTATTCATTGTTCTCTATGTACAATAAGCATAAGTTGCTATGTGTTTTGAGCTATTTCCGATACACATAATAACATCCACACAGTGTACAGGAAGAACAACAGGTAGGTGCTGCCAAAAATTCTTAAGAAATAAAAATATACAAAGTTTACGAAGTTGGATGTAAGCACTACTATATTCTTAATGGATAGAAGTCTTCCTATGACAGCTGCTAGATTGGTGTAATTAATTTCTATGTACGTTTCAGATATATTTTATGTAGAAAAATATTCATATTGTTAAATGATACATGAACGTATGTTTGATGCGTGTTGTATGTATATTGTCACAAAGAGTCATGAATGTACTAGTAATTATGAGATTAATCGTAGTTAATAATTATATATAATGTACAGATGAGAATAGTTCCTGACAAATCATGGATAGATATTTCACAGCTTTATAAATTTCATGCACGTGATACAAGGAGGGATGTGACGCCTTCATGAGTTATGCTGAAATGAAGGAACAATGTGGCGGGAGTAAGCCTAAGTCTAAACAACCGCCAAGAGGCATGAGGGCCATTATTTGATGGAATAATGATGCATTACCCATTGGCTCTTAGTCGTCCATATTGAATTCGTATATCGGGGTTCTTGTGTGTAGAGCGAACATCATCAATCCTTATTTTAATTTTCAAGAACTACCATGGACCGCCTATGAGGAGATATGGAATGAGCTTATGGTAATTTTAAATTACTTTAGCTTTTCATTTATTAATAATTAGTAATTGATATTGAATTATCCTAACTGAATGTGTATGCAATTTTACAAGAAAGCTTTTGCCTTGAGGATTTTGAGGGGGCTTAGCATTATGTTTTTAATGTTAAGGTTGAAGTTGTCTTCAAACAATGGAGGCATCAAATTAAGTACGAAACCTATGATAGGTATTCGGAGGACTGACAGAGGTTTTTAAACCTCGATGATAGAGTTGACGAACTTTATTTCACAGCTCTCCTCATGTATTGGGATTGTTGCCACCCAGGTTAGTTTCATAAAAACTATACTAAAACCTTGAGATATTCTTTCATTGCATATTTACTAAAATATATTCTTAAAGAATAAATCAACGAAGGGATCACTGAATAGAAAGAAGAAGATACATGACCACCACTTGGGCGCACACTCCTATGCCATCCCGGAGGATGGTTATTGTCGGGATATGATATATGTAATTTAAAGCTTTAAATAATCTTAATGTTTAGTATGACTATGAAATCTCATAAATTTATAATATGACAGGGAAAAATAATAATACCAATAAACTTGAAGGCAAAGTTGGCATATAGTACTTTCCGTGATCGATATAGGGATGAGGACAAGAATAAGGATAAAATCAAGGCAAATCTCGAGTTGGTGGTGGGTCTTATATATAACTTAATTAGTATTATTAACTCTATTTCATTCTTAATTTTATAAAAAAACGAGAACACGAATAATATGGTTTTTACAGAGGAATATATGACATGTGAATAATCCAACACATTGACTTAGTAGTAAACAAATTTGCAAGTAAGTCAATTTGGTATTTACCTTGAATAATTATTAAAATAAAGTTGCAACCAATTTGATATTTGTAAACTTATATTTGTACTTTAGGATGGTTTTGAAACTGCAACCAAGGAGGCTGCAACACTGTACATGTCGTAGGAGGAAGTACAAGGTGAGTCGGACCCTCACATGTTTTCTCAAGAGGATAACATCACTCTCACTCAAAACCTATTGGGGCATAATAGGTAGGAATGGTAAAAAAATTGAATCAATTCGAATACTATGTTCCTATTTATATTTATTTAATATTATTGAATTTGAGAGCAAAATCTAATATTCATTTCTCCCTAATAA
This sequence comes from Asparagus officinalis, assembly GCF_001876935.1. Lineage (NCBI taxonomy): Eukaryota > Viridiplantae > Streptophyta > Magnoliopsida > Asparagales > Asparagaceae > Asparagus > Asparagus officinalis. Next base: position 52,782,908 of record NC_033797.1, read on the forward strand.
TAGTAGAGGAAGATATCATCTGCATGGTGTTGGAGCTTCATCATACATAAGCATAAGATCATTCACAACATCCTCTACGCTATCTACAATAATGAGAGCAGCCCCAAGTAGTTTTTAGGCTATGTCATTTGTCCTACGTGTCTCTGCGTATTTGTCCGACAAGATTGACCCATAGCTGCATGTTCAGGTGACTAGGGAGATGAGCAGAGTTGCGATGAGGGCCCACTCGATGGACTATGTCATGTCTTACATTATAGATTATTTGGCTGGTGTGATTCCATCTAGTCTGTTTGGTGGTATCATACTACTCATTAGCTCAGGTGTCGATAATTCCAGCATTGGGCAGAGCAGCGTTCAGGTATCTTATTATTCCTTATATTTATAAAAATCATTTATGTTTAATATGTTATCGAACACCACATAATTCTAAAATATTTTGTTTAATATGTTTAATAACACAGAGCAACGTACTAGTATATTTAATAAATTCTCTATGTTTAATATATTATCAAACTTTACATAACTCTAAATTATTATTCAATTAGACCTTAAGATTGGAGATATTGGAGGGAGCAACACCTGTCCTCGTACGAGGGATAGAGATACTGGCGACGACGATGAGATGTGAGGTTTTTTTATTTTTTTAATGTAATAAACAATTTTTATTTGTTATAGCGTTCTACTTTAATTCATGTCGTGTACTCTATCTTATTCATCTCGTGTTATGGATGAACTTGGTATTGCTAGTGTATATGTTGTAAATATTCAGTTAATTTAAGTTTTTACTAAAGTGGAGATTGACACAGATTCTTGGATGTATTTATTGGACAAAATTGTTGGATGTATGTTTTAGATTGGATGGTTGGATCTATATATTGAAGATGATATTTGATTATATTTGGTTATGGATGGACTTGATATGAAATTTGATTATATTTGGCTGGATGTATTCATATGTATATCATAATTGTAATTAAATGTACAGGGAATTGATATTTAAAACTATTTTTTTTGGGAAAAAAGCAACCTAGACGGAATTTTCGTTTAGATTACACTAGTCTAGACGGAATTCCGTCTATGTTGCCATTGTTACAACCTAGACGGATTTCTAGACGGAATTCCGTCTAGGATAGCAACCTAGTGTTTTCAGCGAAAGTTGTTTCCATTGCAGATTCCATTAAAACTTCGATCGTTTACAAAGAATTACAAATTCTCAGAGCCACCGCGCCAATATGTTGTCTGGATCTTCTCACGAATCTCCGACAGATAACAGTCTTCTTCAACGGGCAGTAGAACTCGAGTTGGATAGTGTAATCAGTCAATAGAGCCCCAGGGTACTACGACCTCCCTCACGAACCATACTCTGGAATACTATTATCACGATTTTCGCTAAATGCACCTCTAACAGAAACTCGCCGTTAAAGAGGCATGAAGAGCTACCACTTTGACCTGGTCTTCCTATCAGAGAACCACAGAAGAAAGGGGACTGCCAAATAAAGTTGGAAACATTTGGAACCAAAAGGCAAAACGAGAAACCTTCACTAAAGCGCGCAGTTGTTGCTGTCCGCGTACCGCCCAGTATACACTTCACGCTCAGCCGGGCAGTACAGCTGCCCCGGTAATAACAGTGACTCTTGATTTTGAAAAGCACGAGGTTTGACAATACCCGGTCTTAACTGTGACATGCCTGATGAACAAGGTATTTTTGAAGCTCATCCCCTCTGGGGGATTCAACTCTTCCCGAATGCCTCTCAACGGAGACAAACGAGTATATGCACAAATATCAACAGTTCAGAGAGAAATGCAAGAAAACTTACCCCAAAGATAACTGCCAGCCTTCGACATCCTCAGCTGCTGTGCCGCTGATTTCCTCTTCGCAACCACATCTTCTTTAACATAGTCAGACCGCCTAAAAATCAAAAAAAAAAAAAAAAAAAAACTAAGTTTTTGTAATCCCACAAATAAGAACGGAATCGACCATAAAGCATAAGATCAGGACGTTTTTACCTGATAGAATAAATCAAGGGTAAGAAGCCAGATCAAAATCAACGAGAGGAAGTCAAACCCTAATCTCAAAGAAACCCTACACCAATAGGAGAGTTGAAAGAGGGGCAAAGCCACGAAAAACCCTTATAGCTTTTGAAGCAGTTTTCGAACTCAGAGAGGGAAAGTGACCCCAAAAGCCAAACTCAGAGTATAATCTGACTGCCTAACGCTGCCTGCACTCGACACTTCCGCTCGAGCGCGAGTCTATTTGCCGCGTATAAGCCTGACAAAAGCGCGTTAAGCTGCCCGATAACACACCATGGTCACTTCTCGGCATTATAATACTGTGGATGCCCAACGATAATCTCGACTTAACACATAACATCTCTTGCTTATTGCCGAATACCATCTGAACACTCCGAGATAATGAGCGAAAACGCCAAATCTCCTTGAACCTCCCAACGTTACATGATAAAAACTGTTTCCCAACACATCCAATAAGCATATGAGTATAACTATTTCTCCATTCTCAACAACAGTTTCTGATTCAGACTTCTACGACGGGCACGATAAACGCTATCACCGGAGAATGCTTAGCTATTCACAAAGCATTGAGAGACTAAAGAATAAAGAAGGTCAAGATTGAACCATCACATCATTCTACGCAATTTCCAACAAAACTGGAAATGCAGGAAAGCCATCATATCAAAGTCACCAGACTCCTCTCTAAAAGAAATGTATGATCTGAATACTTGGAGGGGGGATACTGTAGCGTCAAAAAAATACTTGCAGAATCCAAATACCATTCAATAACAACATGCGAGAACATATTAGCTCTCATCAGGCAACACAATATTCTCGCGGCAATCATGGAGTCGCCGCAAGGCTGCCGACAGCATATATGCGCGGCTAAGCCGACAGCTTGCGTGTCGCGCCTGCAAGCCGACAGCTTGTCGTGTCGCGCTTGGGCCCTCAATCTAGGTGCCGCGCTATGTTAAAGGATGTTCCACCAAGTTACTAAACAGTTATATGATGATTTGACGCCCACCTGCCCAGTCATACCAAACAAAACGTGCTGCGGACAAGCCAGTTAAACCACGCAAAAAAGTGGTTAAAAATCGCTGGGAAGCTGTTTTAACACATCAAAGTGCTATAACTGCCTCTTCAGCCGCCGCCAGCGTAACACTGCCCCCAATAGCCGCGCAGTGTAGACTCACCGCCAAGAGAAAACGCCATGTCATTTATTCGCCTCCTTTCAACTTGTGCACTCCAGACCCTATAAATACCCCCCTAGCACAATAAAGACAGAGCAGCATTTTTGGACAGATAAGATACTTGATCTTTGGTGATTTGCAAAAGAAAGAAAATTTCAACCCCTCTGACAAGCATATTGGTGATCCTATAATCTAAGCTCAACTTATCTTGGAAACGACATTTACATCGATAAGTTATTCTTTCAAATCTTGTCTTCATAAACAAGGAAAGATCCTTAAACAACCTCGCGATCTACAATCCGTGGTCCACGAACATAAAAGCTTCCGGCACAGCAAAGTCCCAAAATCATTATATAAACAATTTCTGGTATTTCTCAGATAGTTGTATTTCTTTATTTCATTG
>NC_033797.1:52787510-52792464 GCF_001876935.1 Asparagus officinalis
CGGCCCTTCCCGAATGACCCGCGAAGGGGCCAAACGAGGGTATGACAGAACCACCAAGTCCGAAACCTCAACCCCCGTGAAGGAGGGTGTCGGCCCTTCCCAAATGACCCGCGAAGGGGCCAAACGAGGGTATAACAGAACCACCAAGTCCGAAACCTCGACCCCCGCGAAGGAGGGTGTCGGTTCTTCCTTCATGACCCGCGAGGGGATCAATCGGGGATACAAAAATAAAAAAATTCCCACCCCCGAAAAAGGAAGCCGCTGGAGGGAAGGATGTTGTAGGAACTTCTTCCTCGCTAGGCTGCGAACGGGAGCGACTCCTAGGAGGTCGAGGTCGACGTGGAGACATCGAAAATCTGCAATGAAAAGCAGTAAGTTAGGTACAATATGAATACGCGAAATTTAAAAGGGAAATTAAGAACTTTAATTAAAATCCTATGTATAAATAGGATTTTATGGTTGAAGTCTAATTAAACCTACAAATTTCGTGCATGCGAAACAATGATTGTCATTTTCGCAGTAAATTTTGGTGAAATACCCAAAATACCCTTCGTGTTCAAGGCTAAATTCGGGTCAAGGACACACTCGAGTTGGGTCATGGTCATCATACCTGATCACATAGCACCCCCAGTACCCCACAATTTTGGTTAATCTTACACATAACACCCTTTTGTAAAATTTAGCCAATTTTGCAAAAAAAAAAGGCCCTCCAAATTTCAGCCATATTTTTACACATAAGGCCTTCAAATTTCAGCCCTCTTTTGCGCATAACCCCTTCAAAGTTCAGCCCTCTTTTGCATATAACCCCCTCAAAGTTCAATCCCAAATTTGCACATACACCCCCGAAAATTTCAGCCTCAAATTTGCACAAAAACCCCCAAATTCGGTCAATTTCTCAAATTCCATACCCAAATTCGGTTTTTCTTCCAAGATTAAGGAGCTAGAGTTGAAATTATCAAGCCATGAACATAATCAATCAAAAAATTTGGCCATACATGTGCATGGAATTAAGAAAGCATTGAAATCAAAAGTAAGGGAATACATATTCTAATTTTCGGCCAACTTTCAAGAATCAAAAAATCAAGATTTGATTTTTTCCTAAATCAAAAAATTAGGGTTTCGAAATTTGGAGGATTCAAGAGAAAAAAATCAATCTAAAGCATGAAGGAAAGAAGATCTTACCAAAGCTTGGAGAATCCTTGAAGAGGAGACTTTGTTGTTAATGAAGATCCTCCAAACCCAACTTTCTTTGCTTGAAGCTTTGGAGAGAAAGAGGGAAAGTTGAAGCTTTGAAGAGTTTAGAAGGCTTGAAGAAGAAGAGGATGAAGTCCTTGGAGAAGGAGAGCGCAAAACCGAAGTTGAAGGGGGGAGTTCTCTGTTTTCAAAACCGAAAAAAAATGAGGGGGGGCGGATTTTGTTTGCTGGAATCGAACGGGAGAGGAGAAGGAAGTTTAGCTTTTATATGGGGGATCTTGGGTTGGACCGAACCCATATGAACCAAGCCCACATGACCCGAACCAACTCAAACAAGCATGAACCGAACCTGATTGAATTTTTTTTTTATGGTTCACACGCGCTACGACGTATTCAACACTTGTATCTATACTCCAATGAGAATACGAGTCTAAACTATTTTTCACAATGAATGGGAAGTTCCTGGAGAATATTATGTATAGTATTCTTAAGGATAACCCGTCAACCTCCGACAGGTACACGAGGCTAAAATAATTCCCGAAACTCCCAGGAGTACACGAGTATAAACTGGTTCTCCTCAGGTTGATTCGAAACCCTAGGGTCAACGCCGGTCAACGCGTAACCCTAGGTCAACGCCAGTCAACGCGTTACGACAAAAAGTCAATATTCGACGTTCGAAACCCTAGGGTCAACGCCGGTCAACGCGTAACCCTAGGTCAACGCCAGTCAACGCGTTGCGACCAAAAAAGTCAACGTATGATGTTCGAAACCCTAGGATCAACGCCGGTCAACGCGTAACCCTAGGTCAACGCCAGTCAACGCGTTGCGACAAGAAGTCAACATACGGTGATCTGAAACCCTAAGTCAGCACAATATGACGGAGATAGTCAGTTCAAAGTCAACTCAATGACACAAGCCAAACTCGACTCACTGGTGGTAGACTCGAGACTCCGACGACGGCCAGGCGATAAACGCAGCGCTGGAAGAACTTCGGTTATTTGTCAAAGCATCGAATAGACCGAAAATCGAAGGAGCCAAGAGTTAAAGCTAACTACAGGTCCTTTACGCCGACTGAAGGCTGGACCAATCATATCCAAAGTATTCCAGCCTCTTCTATAAAAGAAACGAGTCCGGAACGCTTTGGAGGGGGTATCTGTAGGCATCGAAAATTACCTATAGGTCTCCACGAACAGCTCAGTGTTAAGAAATGACGATGAACGTCACCATCTGGTTCACAGAAGCTTGATTGATGTCGGTGAACGCTTGAAGTGAATCGACGAACTACGTGAGCTGACAGAATTTCGGAATAACGAAGGCACAGGTTAATCGAGAGCCCCGCGATGGTTACAAAAAAGAACAACGCCTTTCGTGTCTCGTTCGTTCTACAGATAATCCAACGATCGAGGCTGATAGAACTCTTCGTCAGAATTCCAACGTAATTCGAATCACTAAAATTCGAGTTCGGACGGAGAAATTACAACGGAGTGTCTCGGATTTTTGGAGACACCCCAGGGGTGTCCTAGATTTTTGGAGATACCCCAGGGGTGTCCTAGATTTTTGGGGACACCCAGGGGTGTCCTAGATTTTTGGGACACCCCAGGGGTGTCCTAGATTTTTGGGGACACCCCAGGGGTGTCCTAGATTTTTGGGGATACCCTAGGGGTGTCCTAGATTTTTTTGGGGACACCCCAGGGGTGTCCTAGATTTTTGGAGACACCTCAGGGGTGTCCTAGATTTTTGGGGACACCCCAGGGGTGTCCTAGATTTTTGGGGACACCCCAGGGGTGTCCTAGATTTTTGGGGACACCCCAGGGGTCTCGCCTATAAATAGAAGCCTTAGGCCTCACTTTTGGGGATCTGGATTTTTGGAGAATTGGCGAAGCCCTGCTGGAGTGAAGAGTGATCGAGCACTTCAACACAAGAGAGTTCTTCATCAGATCTACATCACCCGCATCCGTTACTTAGCATTACCCATCGTCGGTAATCCTAAGAAGAGAAAATATCTCGCTTTATCCGAGATAGACGCTCCAAGTTTCTAGATCTCCTCGCGGATCGACGAAGCTCTGCCCGATTTTTCTGGATCAGATCTGATTGCCAGGTAGTCCACGGATATCGACGTCCCCGTCACAGGCTAAAGACCCACGCAAGCAAGAGACGATAAACAGATCTTGTGTTTATTTTCAAGAAAGTTGTAATTTTTATTTTCGTTATTTGAATTCATTTGTAACGTTTAAAGTTTTAATGAAATCAATGATGAAGGCAACTTTTGACGAAAACACATGTATATCTCTTCTAATGATATTAGTGAGACCAATTATGTTCTATATCGAGAACCAATTAATAATTAAACTAATAGTTTTAATTTAACAATCAAATCCCTATCTGACCAATTGTTCATAAAAACTCTTTCATAATATGAGATTAATTATTTAATCTTACATTCAGTCCTCTCTAGTATCATTTATTTTAGGCAACTCTTTTGAGTAGAATAATTCACCTATTTTCTCACGCCTAAATTACAATTTCCATAAACATAAACAAAAATTATTTTAAATATTAAAATATTTTATTTTTATAAGAAAATAAATTTTTAAAAATATTTTTTAAAACCACCTGCCGGAAGGAATTTAATAACTTCTTGAAAATGCATAATAAATTAACTCAGCATAATGAGCACACTGGATCCTAGCTAGATATCCATCATTTCCTAAATAAAATTTAGCAGCTTAACGTTTCAGGTTGTGTAGCGCTTGCTAAACAAACTTAACCATCACATCAAAGCATACTGAATTATCAAATCGAAAATGACAATATCATCAAGTCAGAGAGACAATGTAACAATTTGAATTTTCTATCTCTTAGGCGACTCGTTCTAGAGAATTCATATATAGTCTAGTTCTATAATAATGTGCACTTATGACATACACCCAGAGAATTTCTATTCTTGGTGGTTGAGACTCACCACCATATCTCACATGTTGGTGTCATTCATAATAATCTATTATAATAGAGTTATAATTTACTAGTTATAAGGTTAAACACAAGTTTAAGAAATCTCTAAGTTAGATCACATCTCAAATCAAGTGACACATCACAGTGCATGATCTAACAAAATAATTTCTAAGGATATATAAAAATTATAGAAAATAATACCCAAATTATTTGCAACAATTAAATCCATTAATATTACAATTACATAATTTATATTGGATATTCAATGGCATAGTATTACTATTCTAGCAATCTCCTACTTGCCCTAACATCTAATCAGATATAATTTGAACTCCCATCTGTCAAAAATATTTTATGACAATGGTTATAATAAAATGTTATATGCTTTGTCATCTTTTAAACCACCGCATATTTCTTATTATGAACCTTTAATAAAATAATATTTCTTTTTAAGGTTTTTGCAACAGCTTCACTACTATTAAATAATAGTGATAAAAAAATATTATAAGGAATAATATTAAGATTATAGAGAAACTCATTTATCCATATTCCTTATTTAGTGGTTTCAGATGACAATATATATTCGGCTCTTGTTATTAATGATATAGATATAACCTGAAATATACTTTCTATTATTTGGATTGGATTGGATTAGAAACTACTCATAAGATCAATTATTTCTACAATGCTCAATCTTCTTTAGGACACGTTTTCTTAAAGAGTGAGATTCCACGTCTTACAAGACTCGATCTTTTTTTAACATCTTGTAAGTTGAACCTCCTATGGATCTTATCCATATAAATAGATT
>NC_033797.1:52792474-52822620 GCF_001876935.1 Asparagus officinalis
AAATTAAAGATATAGAATGTCTTCATAAAGAACTTATCGAAAAACCATATTAATTTTTAATCATGATATTATAATATCATTCTCAATGAGTAATGTGTCATAATATGTAACACTAGGAATATAAAGAATTATTTTATTGTTTCTTATAAGACAAGCTTTCTTTTTAAAATTTTGATGAAAATCAGTTTCCTTAATCATTTTATCAAAATGAACATTTTAACTATTTGAAGCTTGTTTAAGTTTATAACTCGATTGATTCAATTAATCAATTTTATCTTCTTGAATTTTATATTCTTGATTCTCTAATCTTTACATGTAAATACCTTCTTCAAGATATTCATTTAAGAAGATTATTTTGAAATCCATTTATTGTATCTTAAATTCATCATATGCCAAAATGGCTAAATGGATCTTTATGAACATTAGTATTATAATTGGAGAAAATTTTTCTTCAAAATTGACAATCGATTGTCATCAAATATGACATTTACTGACAAGAAATCATGTCCAACATGATCTTTGTATAGGTTTTAGGATTTTTTATTCTCCTTGTTAATTTTCATAAAATATGTTTTAACAAGGTTATTGTATTATACAGTGGGGAAAATCCAATTTAATCTCCTAATAGTAATTAGTGTATTCAACGAAAAAATTAGTAAAGTAAATCTCGATTTACTTTATTACTTGAAGATCCCACTAAATTCATAGAATCTCCAACTCATTTGAAGTTTTTCCCACTGGATTAAATAACTCTCTTACTAAAGAAAATAAATTTTCTTTTAGAGTTATATCGATCCTTAATCATCAAATTTGATTTTATAAAAGAATACATTTCTAATAATAATTATTGTTTGAAAACTATACTAGGATTATCAATATAATACCTAATACTTTCTTTAGGATAACCTACTAGTAGGATGTTATTTATTTTAGACTCCAAATTGCCCCTATTTTATTCTCTAACAAGGATATTACGACTCCAAATCTCTAAGCATCGTACACTTAATTTTCTTCACATCCAAATCTAATATAAAATAGAAAAAACATAATATATAGTCTATAATACATAACTCATAAGAAAGTAGGCAAAAAGTAAATGCACAAGTATAAATCTAACCACATCGAATAAGGTTTAGTTCCATCTTTCAGACAAATTGTTAAGAGTGGTGAATTAGTAGGGTCAAGTACTAACACTTCCATTATGTTTATAAATCTCTTAAACTCCTAAGAATAGAAACTTGCCACCTCAATCAAATCAAATGACTTTGATACTTTTATCAAGTTTGTCTTTAACTTTAGTCTATATTCTTTGAACTATTCAAGAACATCAATCACATAAATATATCAATATATAAATGTATCATATATGAATACTACAAAATATAAATGCCCAACTCTTGTTTTAACATATAAAGGATTATATATATCTAAATGTATGAAGTCAAAAGTATATTTAGCTTTAGCACATTTTCCTGAAAAATAATTATTTGGTCATCTTGCCTATTAGACAATGTTCACAAGTTGCAAAATATTTTAATTTTTAGAAAATTCAAAGCACTATCCTTTATCAACTTTTTGATCTTATCAACATTAACATAACCTAACATTGTGTGCCAAAGATAAGTTGGATTACGTTGATCTAATTATATTTAAGAGATTTATCAATTTCAATAACATTACATAAGAGTTAATGGCGATAATTATGAAATATAAACAATTTTAATTTTATAACGGTCAACAAAGCAATTTCTAAACTTTTAATAAAAGTTCAACTTGTAATAAAATAGAAAATTAATATTATAAAGTTTAGAAAACAAAAATTAAATTTCTTCTAACTTTAAGAAACATTAAGACAATCTTTTAGTTTCATTACATCATGTCCTTTACTCAAAACTAGAAATAAATTTCTTATTCATAATGCTGAAACTAGGACTTTTATTTCTATTATCAAAGTTAATCTTTTTATCTTCAAGCTTATGCATTTTTTGCACTCTTACAACAATTTGTAGGAATGTGAAGATTTCTCTGTTAAGAAAATTTTCTTTCCTTAATGCAGGATAGTCTAGTTCGTTATCCATCATTATGATTTTAACCTACTTCATAATATTATTTTTCTTTTTTCAATAAATTGTTTAGTTCTAATAAAGTGATAGTAGGATCTTAAATTCTACTATATTCACTTTAAACTGAACAAGAGATGGAGATTGGACGTAAAAATCACATCAACATTTAATTTTGATCTTGACTTTTAATAAATCTAATTTTTCAATATATATCAAATCATCTTATAAAAGTATATGTGTGCGTTCATCTTATGAACACCATTTTTATCATTATTATCTTTAAGTAGGATTATAATTGGTGATCTTTATCATTAGTTACATCTGGTTTAGCGGGTATGTCATCTTAGATAAACATAGGCTAATTTTCAGCATTAAGTAATTAAACAGATTTTTTTCCAATCCAATAATTCAGGCTATTCAATTTATAATCATTCAATAACATATAAAAATATAAAATTTAGTCTTCATGTATAAGCAGGATATAATTAACACAAATACCATAAATTATTATTTTACTATTGCACAATCATTACCGATGATATTTTAAGTAATGACTTCATATTTAACATTTCTCTCATTTATTTAAATGTGAACAGAAAATGCTAGCCTATTATACCCTTCTAGATTGTCAAGAAAGATTATAAATAAACAATGTAGACTCATCTATTCAATCATTGCCAATTAATGATTTTCCTTTAATTTTGATCTTTAATATAAGAGTTAACTCTACTATTATAGCGAGCACCTAAGACATTAATGAAGTGTGCACCCACCAATATAATCATTTTATGTAAAATAGGTTGCACCTCCTATTGTAGCCAAGTGGTCCCATTATTCATAAAATATTTAGCATCTTTATACGATATAACTAAATAATGAATTTTAACAAATACTATCTTGTTTGGCTTTAGATAAATTAAAGTTATTATCTGAATTATATCCCTACGGAGGAAGACTTTTATATTCTTATTTCCTTAAGTAATAATCTATCTACACTTCTATACAACTTTTATTATTTATCATAATTGAGAGAACACAACAAATTTATGAATTCAATAAACAGTCAATTTCTAACAAGTTCTAAACTATTTATATTTAATAAAAATTTTAGAACATATTCTGGACCTAACAGTAATTTTCCATGTATTACTTTAATCACATGAATTATTGAATTTAAACAATTTAAAATCAACACAATCATATCATATGTATAATTCGCACAATATTTCCAAAATATACATGATACAATATCAATTCCAACAATTCAATAAGAGTAAGATAATCTTTTCAATAAAAGAAAGTAAACCGTACATGTATATGGACTTCAGAGCAATTTCTACAACTGCTAGGGACTAATAAAAAATTAGTCTATATATTCAGATGAAACTTAAAATAATTTTAGAATCAGTTAGGGGTCTCAAACTAATTTAACAACAAATTTAATGAACTAGTGGACTTTAGAACAATTTCTTGATCAAATAGGGGACTGTAACTAATTTTACAGCAATTTATCAATACTGGCGAACTTTAGAATAGTTTCTAGTTTTATTAGGGAGCTATAACTAATTTAAAAGTGTATTTGAGAGCCTCATGGACTTCAGAACAGTTTTTAGGTAAATCAGGGGTCTCAGATTAAATTTATAATAAAACCCGGGTTCAGGTTCTGTTTGCGGGTCAGTCCCATTTTACAAACTTAGTTCATATCAAATTTGAACTTAGGTCAAGTTCGGGTTATAAGTGGGTTCAGGTCCAAATCCAATTGAACTATTCAAATTAGAAATGAGTTTCGGGTATTATATGAAAACGGGTCAATACCCATTAGTTTTTATATATTTCTTATAGGATTGAGTTCAAAACCCATTAGAGTTCTAAACCTATTAGACCTCTTCTCTTTCAATCTATGAACTAGGGTTTGGGTCTAAGATATTTCTAGGGTTTGGGGTAGGCTACTGCCACCCACGGTCGGTGACGGATTTTCTGGTAGGTTTGAGGCCGCTCTTGCCGTCTGGCAGCGAGGGCAATATATTTTTAATAAATTCATGAAGTTAAACTCATCATCATCACAAAAACCCAAGTTTGATCTCTTATTAAAATATGAACTCATCATGGATCATCATGAAGTATTAAGATCAAATCTTTGATAGTAAAAAAGTCTAATTTGATTTCATCAAACTCAAAATATCATGATCTAATCATAACCCTAATTATGATCTTATAAAGAACCCTAATTTCTTTGAATCAAAATTAAGTTTAATTTCAGGTTAACACATTAAACGGATAAACGATAATATCGATAATAACCCTAATGAACAGTAACACGGTGAACAATAACCTTGATGAATAGAAAACCACCATGAACAGTAATCTATTTTACCAAATAAAATTTTAAGTTTAATCTTATTAAACAATAAAACCCATATGATCAAAATATACCGTTCGATAATTTAATCTAACTAAATTACTACATATCAGATTCTAAACCCACTCTGATATCATCATTTAGAAACACAACATACAACACAGCGGAATATGCATATCGTGACTATTAATCAAAATTAATCGAAGTTTAGAAGAATACCTGAAATACTTTCCGAATTTCTTTAATATTTTGTCCTAAGATAAATTTAAAATAGATTCCTCAAGAGAAAAAACCTCCAATTGAAAACCGTCATTCACTGAAGAGGAGCAATAATGAAAGATAGGTTCTATTTCTCTTCTATTGTTCTCTTGTTCTCATAAGACTATATATGAACCCTATATATAGGATTAGACTTGCCCTATAGATTTTAATTTTAAACAATTCTTAATTATTCGAAACTCTTTTCAATAACAATTAAAGATAGAATATTCTTTCCATAATAATTAAAGATAGAATACTCTTTCCATAATAATTAAGGATAGAAATAAAATTATATTGTATGTATATACTTCTTCGAATGACATTAGTGAGACCAATTGGGTGCCATATCACGAACCAATGATTAATCAAATTGATAGTTTTAATTTAACAATCAAATGTCTATCCGACCAACTATTCATAAAAGCTCTTCCATAATAGCGATTAATTATTTAATCTTATATTTAGTTCTCTCTAGTATCATTTATTTTAGGCAACTCTTTTGAGTAAGACAATTGACCTATTTACTCATTTCTAAACTTTAATTCCCATGAACATAAATAAAAATTATTTTGAAACATCAAATATTTTATTTTTATAAGAAATTAAATTTTGAAAAATATTTTTTAAAACAACATGTCAGTCAGAATTTAATAACTTCAAGGGAATACATAATAAATTAGCTCATCATAATGAGCATACTAGATCCTATCTAGATATCCATTATTTTTCTAAATAAAATTTAGCAACCTAACGTTTCAGGTTGTGTAGCACTTGCTAAACAACCTTAACCATCATATTAAAATATACTAAATTATCAAATCAAAAATGGCAATATCATCAAGTTAAAAAGACCATGTGGCAATTTGAATTCTCTATCTCTTAGATGACTCGTCCTAGAGAATTCAGATACGGTTTAGTGCTATACACATCACAATGTGTGCTTAAGACATATATACAGAGAATCCCCATTCCCGGTGGTTGAGACCCATCACAACATCTCACATATCTATGTCATGCATAATAACCTGTTATAACAAAGTTATCCTTTACTAGTTATAGGTTTAAGCACAAAAGAAATCTCTAAGTTATATCACATCTCAAAGCAAGTGACACATCACAGCGCATGATCTAACAAAATATTTTTTAAGGATATATAACAATTATAGAAAATGATACACAAATTAATTATATGTGCAATAATTAAATCCACTAATATTACAAGAATACTACATAATTTATATTGAATGTTCAAGGGCATATTATTACTATTCTAGTAGTATTGTCGTGAAATCGTTAATTTTACAATCACTTGATCAATGAGTAACTATAATGCAATGTGCCTAATTTTGAAAGTGAAAACTAAGTTTGTTGCGCCCTAGGAACAAATAAGCCTTCCCCTTTAATAAAAGGGTATATGTTAGGACTAAAAAAATGTTTTGCTTTTATTTAATTAGGTATGTGCCAAGTGACACGTTAGAGTTAATGATACTAATATAAGGATAAAATAAGAAATTTCATGTAATATTTAGTGGGACAAAATAGTTCAAAGGGTGTGCAAGAACTCTTATAATTTGATGGGGATTTTAGTGGAATAAAAAAGGTTGAGGGGGTTTAGGGTAACTCTCCCAAAGTTCAGGGGGTTGTTGTAGCTAACCCTATATTACAATTCAAGTTCTTGTCTTTTTTAATAGGCCACATGAGCTCGTGAAAATTATAATTTAGACTTACTTTAAGAAGACTTGTACTATGTTTGGATGAGGAGCAGAGAAGGATGGAGAATTTTAATTTTAACTCTATTTGGGAGTTTTAGTTGGAGGGTAAATTATAAGAAGGAATGAAAAGTTGTCATAAACCTTCTATGATCCCCCCACCCCACCCCACAAAGCCACCAAAAAAGAAGAAAAAAAAAGAAAAAAAAGCGGGAATAGAGGGAAAAGGAAGGGAAGTAAGGGCTTGTTGACATTTGGGTGAGCAAGGGGGCTAATTTTGAAAATAAACCCTTTTAAATATTTGTTTATAATTTTTGACCTAGCTAGTCCTAATTCAATTAGTAATTTCGACATAGTTTTATGAAACTAGGTCAAAATTGTTGACTAAGTTAGGCCTAGTTCGAAAATTGTAAATAAATGTTTAAAAGGGCTAATTATAAAAATTTGTCCTGAACAAGGGAGAAGGGAAGGTATTGGAGACATTCGCCTTATTGGAGACCTATTATCCTTTCTCTCTCTCTTTTTTACCTTCTCTTTTTCTATTTTATCTTCCCTTTCGTTCTTCGAGTAAACTCCCAAACAGCTCTTTCATTGCTGACCTATTCAATTTCAGTGCGTCAAAGGCCAGTTAAAAGAAGGGAATCAAAGTTGTATTTCAGTTGAACTTATTAGTTTTGTTAATACTCTAAACGACGTGTGTAATATTTAATTAGCCACAACTGCGTCAATAGTTAATTCATCACAATGCAAGTTTTTGTACTCAACTTATACGCATAAAATGCTGGAAGTTGTCACATCAAGATAATCGCGAATAAAGGGTCGAGTTGCACGAGGCATATTCTATCGACATTTTTTCTACATGTGCATCTCAAAGTAGCTAGCCCACAGCAAAGTGTAGTTCTCAATCCCATTGGGTAGTAATTAGCTAGGGTTGCACAACCGTATCACAGATATATATTCGTAACTGTATATATTAAGATATAGAATATAATTATTCAAATCTATAACCGATAGAATATAATAATAGATGTGATTATGTAGTAAAATATTAAGATCCATATCTAAAATATCCGAATATATGTTGGTCAAACATGTTGCAATGATTTCAATCATTAGATTAATAAATTTGAGACTAATTTTGATGATAAAAAAAATTCCAATCTTAAACTTTTAGATGTAACAAACATATTAACGAATTATCTAGTATCATATGAACTATATTTTTTTAATATTATTTATTCTTCTCATATATGTTTTGTATCCACATGTATATCAGCCTATATATCCGCATGTATATTTGTATTCGTATCTGATTTTAACGGATATAGATTTGAGTCTTTTTAATAAGACATATCCATATTTGTATCCATGAATGAATAGCGAATATGGATGTGATAAATATCATATCCGAGCTAAATCCGAACCGTTTGCACCCTTAGTAGTAATAGTCTCTTATGTGAGGAAAACTTTGGCTTTTTTTAAGGAATCTGAAACGATTCTTTGCTTTAGTAAAAGAAGTATTGTTTAATTGGTTATGACAAATTTTGATCAAATAATCAAGAGAGTACAGTTCGGATTGAACTTCTTCTTCTTCTTCTTCTTTTTTTTCAAACCGAGCCGGTTTGAAAATAATTTTAAAATTGAATCAAATCATTGAAATTCGGTTCAAACTGTTAGTTGAATCGGTTCAAACTGATTAACGCTCACCCCGAGACAATATATTGAACTTAATTTATGCATATATAATATCATGCTTTGTATTATTTCTTCAAGAGATGCTTTTACGTATACAATCTATAACAAATATTTGTAGTAGCCCACATATTGAAACTGGTATGCTGGCAGTAATTAAATAATAGGCAGGATCCATTGATAGCCGCCTGCACCTAAACTTCAGAGCTCACAGAATGAGAGTGACGCGGGAATAGTGATGCCACATACATGATCACCTAATTCAGTGGGATTGCGTGACATGCATAAAACAAACTTGACTGACCCTAAATAAGCGAAGAGAAATATTTAGGCATGGAAATGTAGTTATCATGTTCGTCCTTTAGCATCTACTTTACCTACTTAGCTATATATGTTTCCATCTTTATGCACGACCCTAAAGATCATAATCATAATTTACTTTGTGAGCCTGGTGAAAATGTCGACGTATGCCCACAAACGGAATTGTGGGAAATATAAAAAGGTTCAGTTCGTGGAAAATGAGTGAATTTTATTCGCCAAAGGTAGTGAAGAATTTTAGTGCAGAATTAGTCGACCCATTTGCTGCAATCAGTCACCTCTGAATCAAAATTTCTCACTATAAAAATCCCAAATTTACCTTTAAAAAAGCACATTAAAGCTACTTGGCTCATTTTTAGTGTTCAGGTCTTACTAGGATACGACTCATATACCTTGAACTTGAATCCTTTTTAAGTTTATTTTTTATTGGGAAAATGTGTCCAGACCCCAAAAGTGGAACTTCGTGTGACGAGCCCCCTTGTATTGTGCCCCATGTGGAATAGCTCTAAAAAGTGACGATTAATGTTTCAAGTCCCCTCCACGTCAGCATTATACTAAAAGCAGAATGTATTTTGGAAAAAAGCCGATATTTCCCTTCTCTTTCTTCCCATACGAGGCCTCATCCCGAAACAACAGTAGTCACTTCTCATTAATGCGATATGATGAAAAAAATGGAGGGAAATTTCTCCCTTATTTTTACTCCATCATGAGCAATAACTATTTAGTTATCCATTACTCCTCCTCAGACCAAAAGTCTCTCCATTACTCCCTCCATTACTCTTACATTCCCTTCAAATGGCTGAGAAGGACATCATCTGCATTGTCTTTTTGGGGTATAAAGTGGTATTCTTGAAGATTAACTCTTCAACCACCATCTTGGATATCAAGTTTGATGTGGCAGAGATGTTAGATCTTCCATATGAGTCATTAATTTTGGCATATGAAGATAAAACAGTTGGAAGCTTAAAATTTTCCATTGAGAACGAGGGGGATCTGACGTCTATGGTGGAGCATTACCACAATCTTGGATTGAAATTAAGAGGTTCACATGCAAGATTTTAAAGAAGCATATGACTCTTCGAATAAACAAGAAAACTAGCAAGTCCGACAAGACATGTAGGTTAGCTGTAAAATCAATTAACTTTAGTTCTGATCGTCTTCTTGTTAGTTCTATGCTAGGTTTAACAGTCCTTCAGTTCTAATTCGATCGTATGTTAGTTGTAATCTTAGTCCTGTTAGTTCTAATCGATTTATCGTTAAGCAGTTCTTTGTTAGGCTCCATATGTTAGTTCTAATGGTTTCTTTGTTAGTTCTAATCGCTATTTTGTTAGGTTAGGCTCCATATGTTAGTTCTAATGGTTTCTTTGTTAGTTCTAATCGCTATTTTGTTAGTTCTACTAGATTTATTGCTAGTAATGGTTTCTTTGTTAGTTCTAATCGCTATTTTGTTAGTTCTACTAGATTTATTGCTAGTTCTATCTCTAATTCCATATGTTGGAAGCACTGCAAAGTTTGTTAGTTCTAATCTATAAGTCTTGTTAGTCCTAATCATTATATTGTTAGTTCTAATAGCTATTATGTCAGTTCTATACAATTTATTGTTAATTTTAGCTCAAGTTTAATGTGTGGTCGAGTATGTTAGTTCTAATCAATGCACTGTTAGCTCTAATGGTTTTCTTGTTAGTTCTTGCTAGTTCTAATTGATTCTAACTGCAAGCAGTTGTCGTTATTGCTTTTTAGCTTTTGGTATTATTTGTTAATGTTACTACTATTTGTGTAGTTTATGATTATTTTTTTATGTTCTTAATATTTGTAGCTCTTCCAGTAGTTTGAACTCAAAAAGTATAAACTATGGCCCACCGGTGTTGTCGTCCACAAGTGTTCCAGATAAGAATCCCAATGACAATCCTTCCGGAGATAATGTTTTGATGATTGATGACATGATTAGCAGATCAGAGAGGATTTATGCTTGGTGACACACAACTTTAACCGGTGAGGAACAACGATTTGAAAGTGCGAAGGAGTTAAGATTAGCCTTGCTATACTAGTCCATGGCAAAAAAATTCGAATACGAGTTTGGGAAGAATGAACCGAAGCGTATTCGAGTTTTTTGTCGGTTTAAGAAAGCCAAAAATTGCCCGTGGATGTTATTTGCCTTTCCACTGAAAAATGATAATATACTTGAAATTAAAAGATTCCTGTACAATCACAGTTGTGGGCAGCATGACAATAATGCGGGTCAATCTAGAGCCTCTCGGCAATTCACTACCCAATTACAACCTACGTTAAAGGTACAATCGGATATACGACTTATTGACGTTCAAAAGGAGTTTCTAAGTTCGTATGAGATTAGGGTTGATTATAGTAAGATTTTGTGGGGTAAAGAAAGAGTACAAGACAAATTATATGATGATGCCCATGAGTCCTACGATCAATTACAATGGTAAATAGAAGATGATATCTGCAATAGACAAACTAATTTCATTTATGTGAGGCTGTTTCTACTAATTTTGCAATGTTGGCACTAACGTTTAATCTTCAATTTTCTAGGTATGTAGAAGAGGTCAAGAAGACAATCCTAGGTAGCTATATTCATGTTGAACAATATGAGGGGAGGTTTACAAGGATATTCATCTGCTACGCCGCCTGCATAAATGATTTTTTACACGAATGTAGACCACTTTTATTTTTGGATGATACCTTTCTGAAAGATCGATTCAAAGGTATACTCCTAAGCACTGTAGCATATGATGGAAATCAGGAGATATTTCCATTGGCCTATTGTATATGCGATCAGGAAAATAATATTAATTGGAAATTGTTCTTACAAGGTTAGTTCTATCCCGAGCCATGTTAGTTCTATTGCAGGTTATGATAGTTCTAGCTCTTTCCTTGTTAACTCTAATTCGTGTATGGTAACCATAACTCTTTGTAGGTTTATGGTCTATTCTCTATGAAAGGCTAGATCCATACAACCCTCCACACAAGCTAGTGATAATGTTAGATGCGGATAAGGGGATTAGAGAAACAGTTAGAAATTTTTTCCCCAGATTCTATGCACTCTCGATGTGTACTGCATCTAGTTGAGAACTTTAGGACAAAGTTAAAGGATTTGGGATTCAAATCAAAGGATACTCAGATCTTGAGTAATCTATTGCAATATGCCTGTTATAAATATACTAGAGCAGAATGGAATGATTATATGGACGACATTAGACTGGTTGACGAAAGAGCATATAATATTGTAATGAACTACGCTCCAGAGAACTGGGCCAATGCGTTTTTCCCTGGAGTTAGGTAAGTTATAAGCTATTTCATTACTTATCTATTATAAGCCTCTTGTCTAATGAATCTAGACGTGTGCAATAGAATTAACAATAACACTGCTAGAACTAACATATCCAATAGAACCAACACTCAGATGAACTAACTATAAGTTTTAACGAATTCCCTGTTATGTTTCAGATATGGTCACGTTACATCAAATGTTGCAGAGTCATTCAACAAATGGATACATGAGACTAGGCTTCTACGGATACTTCAACTGGTAGAGCACATGTGTAAATAGATTATGGTTCGCATGAATGAGCGATGAGTCATGGCTGAAAGTTAGAATCAATTTCTTTGCCCCAAAGCTAAACTTGCCCTCAAAGAGAACATGAAAAATAGCCGTCCATTGGAGGTTCTTCAGTTACACGCATGATTATTTGAGGTACAACGGATACTTCAACTGGTAGAGCACATGTGTAAACAGATTATAGTTCGCATGAATGAGCGATGAGTCATGGCTGAAAGTTAGAATCAATTTCTTTGCCCCAAAGCTAAACTTTCCCTCAAAGAGAACATGGAAAATAGCCGTCCATTGGAGGTTCTTCAGTTCCACGCATGATTATTTGAGGTACAATCCCATAGATCTTGTCAAGTGGATCTAGACAATAAAACATACACTTGTCGTGTGTGGGATGTAACCCGTGTCCCTTGAAAACATGCATGCGCAATCATTATGTTTATGAAAAGAGATGTCTACCAGTTCTATGACTGGTTTATGACGGTTGAAGCCTTTAAAAAACCTACGAGCCAATTCTCTACCCTATCCCTGACTATGAGAAGCGCATCGTGTCAAGGGATTAGATACAGATCCTACCTCCACTTACAACAAAAAGGAAAGAGAGAAATAAAACCAGGCGTATCAATAACAGAACTGTTTACACATGGCCAGTTAAAAGTTCTCGATGTCATATGGAAGGTCATAACCGTAAAACATGTAATGAACCTATCGTTGACTAAGTGTTTGATATGTTGATAGTGTTTTGATCCCGGTATGCACAAAATATTTCGTTTTTTGCCGATTGAAATTTTTTTCTTGTTAAATGAGAACTAACACCAGCTTACACTAGATGAAAAGTTGTAAGTAGCAAAAACTAGCAAGATAGGACTAACACACCAAAGAAAAGAACAAACATCTTAGTTATTCGAGGCGCTCTCACTAGAACTAACGCTTTAAATAAATTAGAAGTAACACGCTATCGCCTAGAACTAATGCTGAAGGGGCTAAGACTAACACGTCAAAGAATAGAACTAACATCGCAGTTATTCGAGGTGCTCTCAATAGAACTAATGCTTTAAATAGATTAGAACTAACATGACATCGGCTAGAACTGACGCTAGAGAGACTAGGATTAACACGCCAAAGAATAGATCTAACATCTCAGTTATTCGAGGTGCTCTCACTAGAACTAATGCTTTAAATAGATTAGAACTAACACGCCATCGGCTAGAACTGATGCTGGAGGGGCTAGGAGTAACACGCTAAAGAATAGAACTAACTTCGCAACTATTCGAGGTGTTCTCACTAGAACTAACGATTTAAATATATTAGAATTAACACGTCATCGCCTAGAACTGACGCTGAAGGGGCTAAGAGTAACACGCAACAAAGGAGAACTAACATCGTAACTATTCGAGGTGCTCTCACTAGAACTAACGCTTTAAATAGACTAAAACAAATATGCCATCACCTAGAACTAAAGCTGGAGGGGCAAGGAGTAATACGCAGCATAGGAGAACTACCATCGCAGCTATTCGAGGCGCTCTCACTAGAACTAACAATTTAAATAGACTAGAACTAACACGCCATCACCCAGAACTAACGTTGGAGGGGCTAGGAGCAACACGCAGCAAAGGAGAACTAACATCTTAGTTATTCGAAGTGCTCTCACTAGAATTTACGTTTTAAATAGATTAAAACTAATACGCCATCGCCTAGAACTGACGCTGGAGGGGCTAGGAGTAACACGCCAAAGAATAGAACTAACATCGAAGCTATTCGAGGCGCTCTCACTAGAACTAATGCTTTAAATAGATTAGAACTAACAGGCCATCACCTAGAACTAACGTTGGAGGGGCTAGGAGTAACACGCAGCACATGAGAACTAACTTCGCAGCTATTCGAGGTACTCTCACTAGAACTAACGATTTAAATAGATTAGAACTAACACGCCATCGGCTAAAACTGATGCTGGAGGGGCTAGGAGTAACACGCATTACAGTAGAACTAACATCTCTATTATTCGAGGTGCTCTCACCAGAACTAACGCTTTAAATAAATTAGAACTAACATGTCATCAGCTAAAACTGACGCTGGAGGGGCTAGGACTAATACGCCAAAGAATAGAACTAACATTGCAGCTATTCGAGACGCTCTCACTAGAGCTAATGCTTTAAATAGATTAGAACTAACACGCCATCGCCTAAAATTGACACTGGAGGGGCTAGAAGTAACACGCAACATAGGAGAACTAACTTCGCAGCTATTCGAGACGCTCTCACTAGAACTAACGATTTAAATAAATTAGAACTAACATGCCATCGCCTAAAACTAACGCCGGAGGGGCTAGGAGTAACACGCAGCACAGTAGAATTAACATCTCAGTTATTCGAGGCGTTCTCACTAGAACTAACGCTTTAAATAAATTAGAACTAACACGCCATCGGCTAGAACAGACGCTAGAGGGGCTATGACTAACACGCCAAAGAATAGAACTAACATCACAGCTATTCAGGGCGCTCTCACTAGAACTAATGCTTTAAATAGATTAGAACTAACACGCCATCGCCTAGAACTGACGCTGGAGGGGCTAGGAGTAACACGCAGCACAGGAGAACTAACTTCGCAGCTATTCGAGGCGCTCTCACTAGAACTAAAGATTTAAATAGATTAGAACTAACACGCCATCACCTAGAATTAAGGCTGGAAGGGCTAGAAGTAACACGCATCATAGTAAAACTAACATCTCAATTATTTGGGGCACTCTCACTAGAACTAATGGTTTAAATAAATTAGAACTAACACGCCATCGGCTAGAACTAATGCTGGAGGGGCTAGGACTAACACGCCAAATAATAGAACTAATATTGCAGCTATTCGAGGCGCTCTCACTAGAACTAACGCTTTAAATAGATTAGAACTAACACGTCATCACCTAGAACTAACGCTGGAGGGGCTAGGACTAACACACAACACATGAGAACAAACATCGCGGCTATTCAAGGCGCTCTCACTAGAACTAACGATTTAAATAGATTAGAACTAACATGCCATCGCTTAGAACTGACGCTGGAAGGGCTAGGAGTAACACGCAACATAGTAGAACTAACATCTCAGTTATTTGAGGCGCTCTCACTAGAACTAACACTTTAAATAAATTAGAACTAACATGCCATTGGCTATAACTGATGCTGGAGGGGCTAGGACTAACACGCTAAAGAATAGAACTAACATCGCAGCTATTTGAGACGCTCTCACTAGAACTAATGCTTTAAATAGATTAGAACTAACACACTATCACCTAAAACTAATGCTAGAGGGGCTAGGAGTAACACGTAACACAGGAGAATTAACATCACAGCTATTCGAGGCGCTCTCACTAGAACTAAAAATTTAAATAGATTAGAACTAACACACCATCGCCTAGAACTGATACTGGTGGGGCTAGGAGTAACACGCATCATAGTAGAACTAACATCTCAGTTATTCGAGATGCTCTCACTAGAACTAATGCTTTAAATAAATTAGAACTAACACGCCATTGGCTAGAACTGACGCTGAAGGGGCTAGGACTAACACGCCAAAGAATAGAACTAACATCGTAGCTATTCGAGGTGCTCTCACTAGAACTAACGCTTTAAATAAATTAGAACTAACACACCATCGGCTAGAACTAACGTTGGAGGGGTTAGAACTAACACGCCAAAAAAAATAGAACTAACATGTCACTTATTTGAATTCTTTACTAGAACTAACGCTTTAAATAAATTAGAACTAACACACCATCAGTTATAATAATATATAAGCATAAAAATATCACTGTATTTGGGTTAAAATTTTTAACAAACTGTTTTCTAGATAAGCAATATTTAACAAGAACTAACTGGGTTGGGGTGCAATACGCAATGATGTCGGGTCCTCATTTGTTGCTACCCTCCTTGGAGCGGAATCGGTCTAAGAAACCCTTTTCACTGTCACTCACCTTCCTTTTTTAAGGTCCTGACTTACAACGCTTTGAGGAAGAAGAGCTGGATTCTGCTGAGTCACTGTGTGAGCTGGCGGGGTTTAAAGGGAGAAGAGCATTTGCAGTAGGGAGAGCCCTCGGAAAATTAGCACCCCCAACCACTTGGTTATGGAGAAACAACTACCATTGGTCTCTCTCGGCCATCATGTGTTTGCCATTCCAACTAACCTCAATTAATTCGGGGTCGGTACTAAAGGGTGCGCACACTGGGGCCCTAAGTTAAGGCGTGTGGATCCCTGAGCCCTCTCCAAATTCCCCCCATTGGACCTACGTGATAGCGTATCCTTCCTTTATGTTACCATCCACTAGAGAGATGTAACGAAACCCAAGCCTCTTAGGGATTTCAGATAAATCCCTAACCTTGAGAAAAACTTTGCAGTCTTCGAAGTTAGAATGTGTTATGACGTCCTTGGAGCACATGACACATTCACCGATACCAATGAGCAGAGATTATAGAAATTCAAAATTCTATAGGTGGTATGGGAGATTGAATAGGTGAATCTATACTAGAAAGGGTTAGGACAATGTGTTAGACCCTAGAGGGGGGGGGGGTGATTAGGGTCTTATGCTAATCTAATCCGATTAAATGCCAATTAAAACTAATTAACAAATATATTCTTGCAAGATAGATATACAAAGAGTTATGTGCAAGAATATGTAATATACACAAGGTGATATATCCTATATGATAGAAATATATGCAAGGATATATAAACATTAAGATATATCCTAACAAAGAGATATAGACAATGTATGTGCAAGGATATAAAACTAACAAGAGGGGTAAACAAATTAACTACAAATGTGATAGGGCAAAATGATCAACAAGCAATACACAAAGGCGATGTAAGATATGAATATGAAAACAAGTGCGCCAATGCAATCACAAACAAAGGATATGTTTACGAGGTTCGGTCCCCACGACCTACGTCCCCGCTCCTCACCTCGAGGAGATCTCCACTATCACAACCGGGTTTTCTACGTTCACCCGAACAACGTTTACACCTCACAATACAATCACTATGCAATCACACCTCACACACTAAGTGTTGGTCCTAGCCCGTGTCCTCCTCCTCAAGTGCTCGGTTACAACCTCTCCCTAGGCACGTCAACCGACGCCACTCCTCTTGGATTCGACCCCGTCTCTCACCACACACTTCTCTCGGTGTACAAGTGTATTACAAGTGAATCCTCACAATTAGGCTCAATACAAAGTATTTGTTCTCTACAATGAATGAGAACAAATTATAAGCTCACTCTCTAAGTTACACAATCCCACAACCCAATTATACTATGAATGTAAATACAATAAGCTCAATAGGTTGTGTGTGAACAAAGAGATAATAAAATCAACTAAACTCAATATGAACACTAGCTTAATAAAAAGATAATCAAACAATATAAAATATGAAGCTAGATTGAGTTTAGAAAACTTCTCAATAGATCAAGAGTGGAAGGAGAAGAGTTGGATGCTCAAACACCAATAGATGATCTCCTCAAGCTCTTGTGGAAGTGATTCACAAAACCAAAACACTCAAATGCTTAAAAGCTTATAAACACACTTAAACCAAACATAAACCCTTGATTAAAACTCTCTTAAACTTGTTTTTAAACTCTCTTGGCTCACTTGAAAAGACATCAGCAATGGGGTATATATACCCACTCAAAGCTCAGCCAAAACCCCCAAGCCAAATGACAAAACAGCCCCAGCAAACAACTCAGGAAAATAGCCGTTAGAAGACAACGGCTAGATTGTCGGTCGACCGGAAATTCTGTCGGTCGACCGATGGAAAAATTCGGTCGACCGACGGAAAGTTCGGTCGACCGTTATCCAGGTCGAAAACAGGAAATCAAGCAAACACTTATCCGGTCGACCGGTGCGGTCGACCGATGGAGCTTTCGATCGACCGGACCGGTCGACCGACCAACTCTCTGCTGCATGGTACAACATTTTGAAACCTTATGAAATGATTGTATAGACTTGATAAAAGATATAACATGTTGTTATGAAGTCTATAATCTAGAAATACAATATTTTCATAAATTTGCATATTCTATGCAATATATTCAAAACACTAAATATGATTTCATTAAATATAAGCTTGTTTAAAGGTGAAATCATATATAGGCATATAAACATGAAACAAAATAGTATTTTCTAATTCTATGCATTTTTTCATATATAAGCCCGAAAACTATAAAACCAAAAACATATGTATATATATATATCACTATATATATATATATATATGAAAACCAACATAATGTGTGTGTATAGATATTGAGCTTAACGTACTTAACACACATAATATAAATCCTAAACTAAATTACCCAAGCTTGATTGGTCTTCAATAAGCTCTACTTGGTAATCTCGCGGATGAAGCTTGAACTTGGATCTTGAACTTTGAATTGCAAGGCTTCACCGACATTCCGCCAACCTCCTTTGGATATGATCGTTGAAGCTCTATTCCATCCATCCTCCAACAACGTTGTTTGTCTATAAACAATAAGAAAACACAAATACTAGACAAACAACATTAGTGGTAAATTGTTTGTTAAACATCATCAAAACAAGAAGGCCAACAATCTCCCCCTTTTTGATGATGACAAATAATTTACAAAAAGGATATATGCATGAAAGGAAATGAATATATGAACATATACAAGATAATACACATGCATATAAATGTATACTCACAATATTTCTCCCCCTTTGACAACATCAAAAAGGGGACAAAAGGATTAAGAGAGCGAAAGCTCCCCCTATCAATAAGCATAGGTGAGTATAAAAAAGATATAGGGATTGCTCCCCCTATCAAAATGCCATATAGAACCATATGGAATATATAAAATGAAGTGCAAGGCAAACATGTGAGCAAGCATAACCATGCTAAACAAGACTCACATACAAAAATACAATGATGACACATATTAATATGCCATTTAAATAATGTGTCTCAAAACATAAACATAAAAATCATGTATAAAAATAGATTTATGAAATCAAATGAAAAGAAACATGAAAATCATGCAAAAAGTTTTCAAATGAAAACAATGTTTGATCAAAAATAGAATCTCCTTTGTGGGATTTGATCAAACCACATATGGAATACATTATAATGCACGAATAGATGATCCATAAGCACAAACATATAAATATCATCATATAAGTGAAATATAATGAATTCAAAGCAACAAATCAAAACAAACTCTTTGACAAAAGAATTTCAAGAGAGGCAACAATATATCAAGCTCTTAAGCTTGTTCTAACCCATATAATCATTCTAGCATCCGGTAAACATGATTTGGGAATAAACACCCAATAAACCCGGAGGGTTATATAAATGTAAACCTCTCATTAAAGCAAAACTAATGATCATGAAAACAAAAGAATTTAGCCAATAAAAGGAATTGTTTTCATAAAAGTTTAAAATGCATTTTTCAAAACCAAGAAAGAGAAAAATAAAAACACTAAAATTCTTGGTTTAAAAATTATTTTGGCACCCAAGCATTCTTGGTGCCGGATTGTTTAGGGACATGACCTCTATCAATAAAGCTCAAAGCCACCCTCTTAGGCACATATGGTGCACGGGATTGGTCATAGCAATAATCACTCAAATGACCATTCCGATTGCAATATGTACAATGGAAAGGAAGCATTTGCTTATGTTGACCATTAAAAGGTGCACGTGGAACATTTGCAAACAAAGGTAAATTATTTGAAGCTTTTTGCAAATGTAAAACATTATCAAAACAAAACTTTCCTAAGTGGCCAAATCTACCACAAACATTACATTTGTAAACATGTGGTCTACTAGAAACATTTGGCAAATGAGACTTATTTTTCAAATCAAAACAATATTTGGCCAAATGACCAAAACGACCACAAATATCACATTTAAACACATGAGCATGCTTATGATGAACATGATGAGTATGTGCATGTGTATGTGATGAAGAAACTTGATGAGATGCACAATGAGCTTTAGTATTCTTAAATTTATGTGCATCATAGCAAAATTTAGATAAGTGGCCTTTACGACCACAAATTGAACAATTGTAAACTTTGCTATAAATATGTGCATAGTGAGTGTTGGATTTAAAAGAATTAACACGAGACTTTGCACATAAGTCTATGGTTATTCTTAAAAGAATCAAATTCATTTCTAATGCATTCTACTTCTAGCATGGCATTATTTGCATGAGTTAAGCTAGAAATGGATGAGGTCAATTTTTCATTTTTTAAATTTAACATATCATTGTTTTCTTTAAGCACAATATTTTCTTTTACAATGATATCAAATTTGGACACTAGCTTCTCATGATCAGATTTTAATTCTACATGCTTGCTTTTAAGATCAATAAAGTTATTTTGTAATTTTGTATAGGCATGCAATAATTTCTCATATGCACTAGCGAGTTCATTGATGGATATATCACTTTCGGATTCCGAATCGCTTACCACACTAGGGCTATCGCCTAGTGGCCGTGTGCATGATGATGCTCCACACTCACTTGAAGAACAATCCTCCAAACTACGTCGGATTTCCTCCAAGTTGCCTTGATGTGCTTCTATGAATTTCCATAAATTGTAAGCACTATCAAAATGAACAAATTTGTTAGAAAAGGATGAGTCAAAGGCATTAAGCAAATATTCTAACAAAAGCTTGTTCATATTAAACATTTTATTATCATGATTGCTCCACTTAGATTTCTCCAATGTGGGCACAATATAAGCACAATCAATAATTTTCCATAAGTCAATATTTCTAGATTCAACAAATAGTTTAAATCTAGAAGCCCATTGTGCATAGGGAAAATTAATGAATTTAGGAGCAACATTGGATTTATAGCCTAAACAAAATACATTCATATTCAAGATATATATATGAACATATGCAAGCAAGACAAATGCAATCATAACTAGATTAGCACAAATAAGATAACTTGGATCTTTAACTCAAGGCGGTTAGTCCTTAAATCAAAGAGCACCAAGCTCTGATACCAATTGTTAGACCCTAGAGGGGGGGTGATTAGGGTCTTATGCTAATCTAATCCGATTAAATGCCAATTAAAACTAATTAATAAGTTATCCTAGCAAGTATAAAATACAACAAGATACGTAAGCTAGGATAAGCAATATGAACAAATGAATATATCCTATCAATGAGATATTACAAATATATGAGCAAGGATATATGAACTAACACAAGGGTAAAATAAACAATCTACACAAGTGATAGGGTAATATGATGAGCAATACACAAAGGCGATATAAGATATGAAAACAAGAATAAGAACGCCAATGCAATCACTGCAAGAATATGTAATATACACAAGGTGATATATCCTATATGATAGAAATATATGCAAGGATATATAAACAATAAGATATATCCTAACAAAGAGATATAGACAATGTATGTGCAAGGATATAAAACTAACAAGAGGGGTAAAAAATTAACTACAAATGTGATAGGGCAAAATGATCAACAAGCAATACACAAAGGCGATGTAAGATATGAATATGAAAACAAGTGTGCCAATGCAATCACAAACAAAGGATATGTTTACGAGGTTCGGTCCTCATGACCTACGTCCCCGCTCCTCACCTCGAGGAGATCTCCACTATCACAACCGGGTTTTCTACGTTCACCCGAACAACGTTTACACCTCACAATACAATCACTATGCAATCACACCTCACACACTAAGTGTTGGACCTAGCCCGTGTCCTCCTCCTCAAGTGCTCGGTTACAACCTCTCCCTAGGCACGTCAACCGACGCCACTCCTCTTGGATTCGACCCCGTCTCTCACCACACACTTCTCTCGGTGTACAAGTGTATTACAAGTGAATCCTCACAATTAAGCACAATATAAATCAATTGATTGTTCTCTAAACAAGGTGAGAACTCAATTAAGCACAACTCTAAGTCACTAATCTCACAACCCAAAATTATACTATGAATGTAAATACAATAAGCTCAATAGGTTGTGTGTGAACAAAGAGATAATAAAATCAACTAAACTCAATATGAACACTAGCTTAATAAAAAGATAATCAAACAATATAAAATATGAAGCTAGATTGAGTTTAGAAAACTTCTCAATAGATCAAGAGTGGAAGGAGAAGAGTTGGATGCTCAAACACCAATAGATGATCTCCTCAAGCTCTTGTGGAAGTGATTCACAAAACCAAAACACTCAAATGCTTAAAAGCTTATAAACACACTTAAACCAAACATAAACCCTTGATTAAAACTCTCTTAAACTTGTTTTTAAACTCTCTTGGCTCACTTGAAAAGACATCAGCAATGGGGTATATATACCCACTCAAAGCTCAGCCAAAAACCCCAAAACGAAATGACCAAAAACCCCAGCAAACAGCTCAGAGAAAGAGCCGTTAAAAAGCAACGGCTATATTGTCGGTCGACCGAAAATTCCGTCGGTCGACCGATGGAAAAATTCGGTCGACCGATGGAAAGTTCGGTCGACCGTTATCCAGGTCGAAAACAGGAAATCAAGCAAACACTTATCCGGTCGACCGGTGCGGTCGACCGATGGAGCTCTCGGTCGACCGCACCGGTCGACAATAAAACAATATTTTCACAAAATCGCATATTCTATGCAATGTTTTCAAAAACACAATAGAAAATATGAAATGTATAATTTCATATATATAATCATAAAAACTCAAAACACATGTATGTATATATATATAACTATATATATGCATAGAAACCAAAACTTATGTATATATATAACTATATATATATACGAAGAAACCAATAAAATGTGTGTGTATAGATATTGAGCTTAGAGTACTTAACACACATAATATAAAACCTAAACTAAGTTACCCAAGCTAGATCTTGATCTTCAATAAGCTTGACTTGGTACACTTTGCGGATGAAGCTTGAACTTGATCTTTAACTTTGAATTGCAAGGCTTCACCGATATTCCGCCAACCTCCTTTGGATATGATCGTTGAAGCTCTATGCCATCCATCCTCCAACACATTGTTTGCCTAGAATAAATACGAAAACACAAACACTAGACAAACAACATTAGTAATAAATTGTTTGTTAAACATCATCAAAACAAGAAGGCCAACACAATGTTGCTAGCATCAGATCCTCCCTCCAACGGCGGAATCAGCCCTTAAATGTGCCCATATCTATCTGTCCGAGTTTAATAGCTTGGGCAAGAATTGGATCAGATGGAAACTGCACCATGAAGCTATGCCCTACCACCTCCTTGATTTGATGGGGCCATATCCTAAGATTGAAGCGGTAGGCTAGCATCTCTCAGAGCTCCTGCACGGATGGACAACCTCTATCAAGATTGAAGATGGCGTAAGAAGAAAGATGCCAGATGGTGCTGGAGGTGTTGGCCGGGACGGTAAGCATCCTCGGAGGGGTACGAGCGGTAATTCCATGATGACAATCTCGAGAGCTATGTCCTGTCCCATGACAGTGTACACAAAAAAGATCCTTAAACATTTGTGAGGGTTTACGACATGAATAGATGACGCTGGGTTTCAGTGTTTAGCAGGGGATGGGGTTTAGAGAGTCGCCTTCACTTGGGGTAGAAAAAGAATGGTGGTGACGTGAATATCGATTGAATATTTTAATTAATTATTTAAGTTAATTAACCGTCTTACCTGAATTTGAAACATGCGAATATATGATGTGATATGTTAGTGTGATGGGGCAATGTGTTTGAAAAAAGCGAGCAGCTAGAGTGACAATTGGCGGTGATGGAAAGTTCTTTCATGGAAGAACGCGAATAGAGTACAAGAGACAAATTAAACAAATTAAAATAATAATAGCTATGAGATAGAAGTAACGAGCATCACTAGAAATAGCGCTCAATTAGAGCTAACAAGAAACAAAGTGGGACTAACACAACATGCCATTGTAGCTAAAACGTACTCTTTTAGAACCAACACAAAGTTAGAGCCAACAATACATCTGATAAGTGGCATTTTCAATTAAATATACATACATTATTGTATTTGTATGAACATATCATTCATCATTGTATATTGTTTCGTCTTTATGTCTTTGTTCATAACCAACTAGTAATAATTGTGCGACAAGTCTTGCTCACATAGCTTCAGGGATATCATTTGGAGGATTAACCCGTAATGTTGAGCAACTTTCAATTATTGCTTTTATAAATAGGTAGACGAACACACCACAGTCAAAGATGCAACATAGAAGGCTAAATTAGACATTTTCGTCATATCTAATACTAACATAAATTAACACAATTTAGACATCGGAACTAATGGCCCTCTTTGTTGCTCGCATTTGATGGCTTGATATCTAAATATTCTGTGCATATTTTGCTCAACAAAATCAACATGCTGGTCATCAAAGTAGTTTATAATTTTATTAACAGGCTCCATCCAAGATTCGTGCCCAGCAGAACTGTAATGCTTGACGACCCTATCTTTCAAATCAACTTCAACAAAATGCCAATGATCGTCCCTGACCAATGGGATCAACAGATGCTCCATGTAGAATGCAATATATTTGTCAATATATGTCAAATATAGCTCGTAATTGTTCGGCTTGAAGCCATAGAGTGAGTATTGCAAACACAGCATGTATGAGTTAAAATTAGAACTAACATGAGCTTGGACTGCTACACAATAGAACTAACAATATACAAATTAGAATTAACATGCTACACAATAGAACTAACATGGTACAAATTAGAACTAACATGGTATATATTAGAACTAACACGCCATTAGTTAGAACTGACAACACTTACATTAGAACTAACATGACTTATGGTAGGTCTAACTTGAAGCCAACTACAACTAACGTGACTCATGGTATAACTAGCATGGATCCAACAAGATCTAACAACGTATAAATTAGAACTAACATGCTACAAAATAGAACTAACATGATACATATTAAAACTAACACGACATAAACTAGAACTGACATGAACTGTGACAGAACTAACATGGTATACATTAGAACTAACACGCCATCAATTAGAACTGACAACGCTTACATTCGAACTAATATGTCTTATGGTAGGTCTAACTTGATGCCAACTAGAACTAACATGACTCATGGTAGAACTAGCATCGATCCAACAAGAACTAACATGCATTTCAATCAAAACTAACACGGTGAATTTAGAAATAGTAGGTTCTTACAAGAAAGAATACTGATACGACTCCATATCCTTTGTCATATGCATCTTGGTTAAGCGTGTCCAATACTTCTTCTTCCATCTGTAATTATTATGAAACATTAAAATTCAATTTAAACAAGACATTTTTAATTATTAAGCATTTATAAACTAACATTAAACATTTTTAATTAAACAAGCCGGCCACCACAAAGCATTTTTAATTAAACAAGCCGGCCACCACAAAGCAAATATAACAATTCTTCTCTGTTAATACTGCTGTTGGATGTTACTATAACATTATATCTCCTGAAAATTAGAACTAACATGAATTAGGACTAATATGTGACGAATTAGCATATAAATAGTCAACTGAAACTTACAAATTAGAACTAACATGAATTAGGACTAATATGTGACGAATTAGCATATAAATAGTCAACTGAAACTTACATGTGAATCTTCTAAGAGTAAAATTTGGTTAGGCTCTCAATTTGAGTTTTGTTGAGTATGACTGCTACTAGAGATGGTGTCTTTAAATTATGTACAAAAGCACATGTGCTATCTATTATGCGTATGTTAAACAATGTAGAGTCTGGAATCTCTTTATTCAGCTCTCCTAATAGAGCTACATCATCATCTGTCATTGGCTTCAAACTTAACACATCCCAAGTGGGGATTTGATTACCGGGGTAAAAATGAGTAACATTGTCAACTAGTTGTACATTTTCAGGACTTTCAAGTATATCTACTTTAATTTTTTGCTTTTTCTTTCTTTTTCCTTCAATTTATAGGGTCCTCTTCCATTTAGATCTCCTGCTTACCCTTCTTGGCTGTGGGCTACCCTTTGCTTCCACATTGCTCGTTAGAACTTCTACAAGTTTGTCCATATGTTGTTTATTATTCATAAGATCCTCTTCCTCCTGTGCTTCCAACCCCTCTACAAATTTGCCATCAACCTGACTGTTATCTGCACCTTTGTTATCTATAATAACCTTTTCTTGTTCAACATGATCCTCTTCCCTATCCACATGTTCCTCCTCCATATATACATTATCCTTAGCCTTACTATCTACATTCACGTCAACCATACTATGTACATTCTCCCCTTCTCTATCAACATGCTCTTCCAACTCATCTGCATTCTCCTCCTCCTTATCTACAATATCCTCCTCCTTATCTACACCATCAGTAGGATTCTCATCAAAACCTTTGTTATCTATAATAAAATTTTCGTATTCAATATGCTCCTCTTCCTTATCTACATGTTCAACCTCGAGATCTACACTATCCTCAACCTTACTATCTACATTTGGGTCAACCTTACTATCTACATTCTTCCCTTCTGAAATAACATGCTCCTCTTCTATATCAACATCGTCAACATGATGCTTCACATCCTCTTCAACAACTTATGTACATGTTCTTGCATGATGGGGTCTTCCTTATATACACTGCTTGTTTTGGACTTCTGTGCCTCTTGACCTATCGCTTCTTCCTTATTTCATTTGCAATTTTCTATTTGATATTCGTCTTCAGCACCACTGGGTCTATAACCTCATCATGTCTTTCAAATTCTTCAATTATCCTGTTTAGCCTGTTGATCTCAATCATGAATTCTTTACAATATGAGTAGGGGGGGGGGGGGGGGGGGGGGGTGATTAGGGTCTTATGCTAATCTAATCCGATTAAATGTCAATTAAAATTAATTAATAAGTTATCCTAGAAAGTATGAAATACAACAATGTATATGAGCTAGGATAAGCTATATGAACAACAAAGAGATATAGGCAATGTATGTGCAAGGATATATAAACTCAAGGGTAAACAATCTAAACTAGATAGTGGGCAATATCATCAACAGGCAATATACAAAGGTGATATAAGATATGATCATAAAAGTAAGTGCGCCAATGCAATCACAAACAAATAATATGATTACGGAGTTCGATCCCCACAACCTACGTCTCCGCTCCTCACCTCGAGGAGATATCCACTATCACAACCGAGTTTTCTACGTTCACCCGAACAACATTTACACCTCATAATACAATCACTATGCAATCACACCTCACACACTAAGTGTTGGTCCTAGCCCGTGTCCTCCTCCTTAAGTGCTCGGTTACAACCTCTCTCTTGGCACGTCAACCGACGCCACTCCTCTTGGATTCGACCCCGTCTCTCACCACACACTTCTCTCGGTGTACAAGTGTATTACAAGTGAATCCTCACAATTAGGCTCAATACAAAGTGTTTGTTCTCTACAATGAATGAGAACGAATTATAAGCTCACTCTCTAAGTTACACAATCCCACAACCCAATTATACTATGAATGTAAATACTATAAGCTCAATGGTTGTGTGTGTACAAAGAGATAAATAAAATCAATTAAACTAAACTTAATATAAATCTAGCTTATGGAAATTATAATCAAGATAATAAATTGCTAAATGAGTTTAGAAACACTTCTCTAAATATGACAAGAGAGTGGGAGAAGAGTGAATGCTCAAACACCAAAGGATGATCTCCACTTGCTCTTGTGAAATTTGCTTCACAAACAAAACTCTTAAACACTCTTTTAAACAACCACAAAACACTCTTAAACTTGTTTAAATAATTCTCTTAGTTAGGTTGAAAGAGAACAGCAATAGGGTTTTTATACCCACTCAAAAACTCAGCCAAAATCCCTAACAAAAGACAAAAACAGCTCCAGCAAACAGCTCAGAAAAATAGCCGTTGGAAGCCAACGGATCTATTGTCGGTCGACCGAAAATTCTGTCGGTCGACTGATGGAGCTCTCGGTCGACCGCACCGGTCGACCGACCAACTCTCTACTGCATGGTGATGAAAGAACAAATGATCGGTCGACCGGTGCGGTCGACCGAAAACTAACACAGCAGAAAACTGATATGCTGATTTAAAACACTGTTTAAAAATATCAAATAAATTCCAAAAAATGTAAAACTTTGGGGAATGATTGTATAAATGATAATAAATATGCTACAGCAACTGGTTATCAGAAAGGACCTCCCAAATGAAAAATATCATCATTTTACAAAATAGTCCAAAACATGAAAATATAAGATACTTGAATTTTGATGTTTTAACATAAACCAACTTTTGAAACTTTGTGAAATGTTTTTATAGACTTAGTAAAACATGTATAAACTGATATTGAAGTCTATAAACTAAGAATACAATATTTTTACAAAATTGCATATTCTATGAAATGTTTTCAAAAACACAATAGAAAATATGAAATATATAATTTCATATATATAACCATAAAAACTCAAAAACATATGTATGTATATATATAACTATATATATATATATAACTATATACTTATATATATATATATATATATGACTATATATATATATACGAAGAAACCAATAAATGTGTGTGTATAAGATATTGAGCTTAACGTACTTAACACACATAATATAAAACCTAAACTAAATTACCCAAGCTTGATCTTGATCTTCATTGAGGCTCAACTTGGTACACGTTGCGGATGAAGCTTGAACTTGATCTTTAACTTGAATTGTACGTTGCTTCACTCCACAATTCCGCCAACCTCCATTTGATATGATCGTGTAGGCTCAATCCATCCAACCTCCAACTACGTTGTTTGTCTACAATAAATACGAAAACACAAATACTAGACAAACAACATTAGTGGTAAATTGTTTGTTAAACATCATCAAAACAAGAAGGCCAACAATCTCCCCCTTTTTGATGATGACAAACAATTTACAAAAAAGATATATGCAAAGGAAATGAATATACAATGTATAAGATATCATGCATATAAACAAGAAAGAATATACTCACAATATTTCTCCCCCTTTGACAACATCAAAAAGGGGACAAAAAGAATAAGAGAGCAAAAACTCCCCCTATCAATAAGCATAGATGAGTATAAAGCAAATATAGGGAATAGCTCCCCCTATCAAAAAGTCATATGAAATATAAGCAATAAAAGATCATGGCAAACATGTGAGCAAGCATAAATAATATGCCAAAAATCACTCACATTTTATGAAATGATTGTATAGACTTGATAAAAGATATAACATGTTGTTATGAAGTCTATAACCTAGAAATGCAATATTTTCATAAAATTGCATATTCTATGCAATGTTTTCAAAAACACAATAGAAAATATGAAATATATAATTTCATATATATAATCATAAAAACTCAAAACACATGTATGTATATATATAACTATATATATGCATTTCCTCATATATATATATATATATATATATATATATATATATACGAAGAAACCAATAAATGTGTGTGTATAAGATATTGAGCTTAACGTACTTAACACATATAATATAAATCCTAAACTAAATTACCCAAGCTTGATCTTGATCTTCATTGAGCTCAACTTGGTACACGTTGCGGATGAAGCTAAACTTGGATCTTGAACTTGAATTGTACAATGCTTCACTCCACAATTCTGCCAACCTCCTCTTGATATGAACGTGTAGGCTCAATCCATCCAACCTCCAACTACGTTGTTTGTCTACAATACATAGGAAAACAAAAATACTAGACAAACAATATTAGTAGTAAATTGTTTGTTAAACATCATCAAAACAAGAAGGCCAACAATATGTACTCTTAGTCTGCTTTGTGGTAACTAGTAGTCGTTTGAGAAATTTAGCAGAATTTCTCCAAAATGTAAGTTGCTGCTAAATGGGAAGAACATTGATCTCCTCTTCCTCATCAAAAGCAACATCAGTATACTTTGCCATGATCTGTTATTATTAAAAGATTATAATTTAAAGTAGGATTACAAATAATTAGGATATTGTTTGTAGTTAGTGTGAAATGAGTACGACTTAACATAATAAAATACTTATGTAGCCTATTGAGAAGTTCTAGTAGTTTCCTCCTGGATAGCCTTCCTCTTTGCCTGACGCTTATTGTAGGCATCGAAAATTGCCGATAGGTCCCCACTCACAGCTCGGTGTTAACGATCGACGATCGA
>NC_033797.1:52823620-52856420 GCF_001876935.1 Asparagus officinalis
GGGTTGATGGCGGCTTCTTGGCCACTCTTCCTTTCTTCAATTCATCGGCCTTCTGCACGAGGATTCTTGTTTGTGCAAGTAATGCGTGGCGTTTGTGAATCCGCTCCTCGAGTGTCGAACGGTTCCGTTTGACCCGGATCCATTCGTTCGTTGGCGGCTT
Source organism: Asparagus officinalis (assembly GCF_001876935.1). Classification (NCBI taxonomy): domain Eukaryota; kingdom Viridiplantae; phylum Streptophyta; class Magnoliopsida; order Asparagales; family Asparagaceae; genus Asparagus; species Asparagus officinalis. The sequence goes on from NC_033797.1 coordinate 52,823,781, forward strand.
TGAGGAACCGCCATCCTTCAATTGTTGAGGCTGTTTGCCTCTCCTGTTCTTTAGATCCGCGTTGTAGCGGACCCCGTCCGTGGACTCCATCGCTTTGGCGAATTGCCGCGCAAGGCGTTGACGTCGCCTCTGGCGGGCTCTCTTCGAGAGAGTCACAACGCCTTCAACAGTAGAAGCGTTGACGAGAACAGGTTTGACCTCGTCTTCAAACCAACGAGCCTTTCTCCTGGGGGAGAACTTCTTGGACTTGCGGGGGGAGGTAGATCCAGACGAGGATGAAAGGTACTCCTCGAACTTGGCCTGGTCGAATTCATACTCGACCTCCTCCTCGACCGGGATCGGAATCCGCGGCTGCGACGTGACGATCTCGGCAGCGAGATCGGTGGCTCCCACTGTGGTCGCCAGATTGTTCGTGGTGAAAATTGCCTTCATTGAATTCATCGTTATCTCAAGTAATTGATTTTTTTGATTACAAAAGATCCGGTCTTTTTTAGATCCGGTTACAACGAAATCAAAGAAAATAAAAAGATTACAACTTTCTCCTTTAGAACAAATCGCGAGCTCCTGTTTTGCGGTCGCTCGCTTGTGTGGGTTCTTTGCCGACGCCGGGGTTAATCCGTGGACCACCGCGCGATCTAGATCCGGTCGAATCTACATGATTCGACGGGTATTATTTCGCGAAAGAAATAATAGCCGAGGGGGATTAGTTCACCAAGGAAATAATCGCCCTTAATTCTCGGGATCAAAGGCCAAGCTTTGATCCGGAGTGTAGTTTCGTGTAGATCTTAGATCTGATTTTTACCTCTCGAACACCTGCCTTTTGTGACGTGGACGCTCGCCGAGAATCAGATCTGAATCTTCAAGTCTCCAAGTCTTCAAAACTCTGAGCTCAATCTTCAATTCGGCAGAGTTTCGGCTCTCCAAGTTCCAACCTTTAAAAAATGAGCCTACAGCCCTCTATTTATAGGCATTGAAAGCGGATCTGGGCCCGGATCTGGGCCCAGATCTGGGCCCAGATCCGAGTTGGCTCGGCCAGGTGGCTCGGCCAGGCCGAGACACTTGTGAGTGTCTCGGGTATTTTGAACATAACTTTCTCGTATGATCTCCAAATAACCTGATCCAAGATGCATTGGAAATCTGACAAAGAGATCTACAACTTTCATGTTTTGAGTTTCTTCATATTCGAACGGGATCATGGTCAAAACAGCTCCACAAGTTCTGAGACACCTTTGGGTGTCTCGGCCAGGTCCGAGACACCTCTGGGTGTCTCGGCGTTATTTTAGGCATAACTTCCTCATATGACCTCCAAATGACTTGATTCGAGATAGGTTGGAAAGTTGACAAAAATATCTACAACTTTTCTGTTTTGAGTTTCTTCATATTCAAAAGGTACCATAGTCAAAATATCTCCATAAGTTCTGAGACACCTTTGGGTGTCTCGGCCAGGTCCGAGACACCTCTGGGTGTCTCGGCGTTATTTTAGATATAACTTCCTCATATGACCTCCAAATGATCTGATTCTAGATGGGTTGGAAAGTTGACAAAAATATCTACAACTTTCATGTTTCGAGTTTCTTCAGATTCAAACGGGATCATGGTCAAAACAGCTCCACAAGTTCTCGGGCTGGGACATTTTGTTTTGCACACTTGTCCATTTTCGCCATAACTTTTCATCCGAACTCGGATTTAAGCGATTCAAAGTGCGTTGGAAAGATGATGAGGAGTTCTATAAGCTCCAATGATTAGATCATCTGTGGAATAAATGAGACACGAAGGGTATTTCGTCTTTTGTAAGTGACACGGGGCTCCCGATCCGTTCGTATCCTCATTATTCTGAAACTCCGTTGCTTCACATAGTTCGTCAACCCACTTCATGTGTTTGTCGACATTAATCAAGCTCCTGTGACTTAGATTATAATGTTCATCATCTTTTCTTAGCACTGAGCCGTTCGTAGGGACCTATAGGTAGTTTTATACGCCTACAGATATCCGTTGCTTCACATAGTTCGTCAACCCACTTCATGTGTTTGTCGACATTAATCAAGCTCCTGTGACTTAGATTATGACGTTCATCATCTTTTCTTAGCACTGAGCTGTTCGTAGGGACCTATATGCAGTTTTATACGCCTACAGATACCCCCTCCAAAGTATTTCAGCCTCGTTCTTTTATAGAAGAGTCTGTAATACTTTGGATATGATTGTCCCATCCTTCGATTGGTTACGACTGGATATTTGGAGTGGCTTCCATTCTTGATTCCTTCAGTCCTCCAGGCTGTTCGGTGCTTTGTCGAATGTCCGTAAAGGTTCCGGTGCTGCATTTATTGTCTGACCGTCTGTTGGAATTTTGAATTTGAAGTCGATTTTCGATTTTCTGACTTTTTAGCTCGAGTTGGTTATTTCAACATAGAACTGACCATCGGTCGTCGGTGTTGAATCTCCATTTACAACGCGTTGTCCAGCGTTTGAGCTTCATTGTGACGCGTTGTCTGGCGTCCAAGCTTCATTGCGACGCATTGTCCGGCGTCTGACACAGTTTATACTCATATGTTTATTGGAGTCTTAAGAAGCAGTTTATACTCGTATACTTTTCGGAGTATTAAGAAGCAGTTTATACTCGTATACTTTTCGGAGTATTAAGAAGCAGTTTATACTCGTATACTTTTCGGAGTATGAAGCAGTTTATACTCGTATACTTTTCGGAGTATTAAGAAGCAGTTTATACTCGTATACTTTTCGGAGTATTAAGAAGCAGTTTATACTCGTATACTTTTCAGAGTATTAAGAAGCAGTTTATACTCGTATACTTTTCGGAGTATTAAGAAGCAGTTTATACTCGTATACTTTTCGGAGTATTAAGAAGCAGTTTATACTCGTATACTTTTCGGAGTATTAAGAAGCAGTTTATACTCGTATACTTTTCGGAGTATTAAGAAGCAGTTTATACTCGTATACTTTTCAGAGTATTAAGAAGCAGTTTATACTCGTATACTTTTCAGAGTATTAAGAAGCAGTTTATACTCGTATACTTTTCAGAGTATTAAGAAGCAGTTTATACTCGTATACTTTTCGGAGTATTAAGAAGCAGTTTATACTCGTATACTTTTCGGAGTATTAAGAAGCAGTTTATACTCGTATACTTTTCGGAGTATTAAGAAGCAGTTTATACTCGTATACTTTTCGGAGTATTAAGAAGCAGTTTATACTCGTATACTTTTCGGAGTATTAAGAAGCAGTTTATACTCGTATACTTTTCGGAGTATTAAGAAGCAGTTTATACTCGTATACTTTTCGGAGTATTAAGAAGCAGTTTATACTCGTATACTTTTCGGAGTATTAAGAAGCAGTTTATACTCGTATACTTTTCAGAGTATTAAGAAGCAGTTTATACTCGTATACTTTTCAGAGTATTAAGAAGCAGTTTATACTCGTATACTTTTCAGAGTATTAAGAAGCAGTTTATACTCGTATACTTTTCGGAGTATTAAGAAGCAGTTTATACTCGTATACTTTTCGGAGTATTAAGAAGCAGTTTATACTCGTATACTTTTCGGAGTATTAAGAAGCAGTTTATACTCGTATACTTTTCGGAGTATTAAGAAGCAGTTTATACTCGTATACTTTTCGGAGTATTAAGAAGCAGTTTATACTCGTATACTTTTCGGAGTATTAAGAAGCAGTTTATACTCGTATACTTTTCGGAGTATTAAGAAGCAGTTTATACTCGTATACTTTTCGGAGTATTAAGAAGCAGTTTATACTCGTATACTTTTCAGAGTATTAAGAAGCAGTTTATACTCGTATACTTTTCAGAGTATTAAGAAGCAGTTTATACTCGTATACTTTTCAGAGTATTAAGAAGCAGTTTATACTCGTATACTTTTCGGAGTATTAAGAAGCAGTTTATACTCGTATACTTTTCGGAGTATTAAGAAGCAGTTTATACTCGTATACTTTTCGGAGTATTAAGAAGCAGTTTATACTCGTATACTTTTCGGAGTATTAAGAAGCAGTTTATACTCGTATACTTTTCGGAGTATTAAGAAGCAGTTTATACTCGTATACTTTTCGGAGTATTAAGAAGCAGTTTATACTCGTATACTTTTCGGAGTATTAAGAAGCAGTTTATACTCGTATACTTTTCGGAGTATTAAGAAGCAGTTTATACTCGTATACTTTTCAGAGTATTAAGAAGCAGTTTATACTCGTATACTTTTCAGAGTATTAAGAAGCAGTTTATACTCGTATACTTTTCAGAGTATTAAGAAGCAGTTTATACTCGTATACTTTTCGGAGTATTAAGAAGCAGTTTATACTCGTATACTTTTCGGAGTATTAAGAAGCAGTTTATACTCGTATACTTTTCGGAGTATTAAGAAGCAGTTTATACTCGTATACTTTTCGGAGTATTAAGAAGCAGTTTATACTCGTATACTTTTCGGAGTATTAAGAAGCAGTTTATACTCGTATACTTTTCGGAGTATTAAGAAGCAGTTTATACTCGTATACTTTTCGGAGTATTAAGAAGCAGTTTATACTCGTATACTTTTCGGAGTATTAAGAAGCAGTTTATACTCGTATACTTTTCAGAGTATTAAGAAGCAGTTTATACTCGTATACTTCATTTGGTCAACGCAAATTATTTCAACCTTTTCATTGCACAAATTGCAATCGTAAAGGTCATTTATATAATTTTTGTTTTGACCACTTTCGTGCACCACATGCGCCCAAATGGGTTCATAACCCTAGGGATTTAAGCTTAAATAATAGGGGTCATGTCCCAAAATTCTTTGGTACCACAAATACTTGGATACCAAAACATATTTAATTTTTAAAACCAAGAATTTTAATGTTTTTATTTTCTTTTTCTTGGTTTTGAAAAACATGTTCTAAATTTTTATATATGAAAACAACTTTTAATTGATTAATTATTTTTTTTCATGACTATTAGTTTCAATTTTCATGAGAGGTTTATATTTATGTAACCCCCCGAGTTTATTGGGTGTTTATTCTCAAATCATGTTTATCGGATGCTAGAATGATTATATGGGTTGGAACAAGCTTAAGAGCTTAATATATTGTTGCCTCTCTTAAAAATTCTTTTGTTAAAGATTTTTGTTTTGATTGATTGCTTTTGAATTCATTATAATTCACTTATATGATGATATTTATGTGTTTGTGCTAATGGATCATCTATTCGTGCTTTATAATGTATTCTATGAGTGGTTTGATCAAGTTATGTAAGGAAAATTTTTTCAAACATTGTTTTTGAATATAAACCTTGATTTATGAATTCTTTTGGTTGATTTGTTTTCATTTGAAAACTTTTTGCCATGATCTTTTATTGCTTATATTTCATATGGCTTTTTGATAGGGGGAGCTATTCCCTATATTTGCTTTATACTCATCTATGCTTATTGATAGGGGGAGCTTTCGCTCTCTTATTCCTTTGTCCCCTTTTTGATGTTGTCAAAGGGGGAGAAATATTGTGAGTATACATTTATATGCATGTGTATTATCTTTTATATATACACTTCCTTTCATGCATATATTCCTTTTTGTAAATTGTTTGTCATCATCAAAAAGGGGGAGATTGTTGGCCTTCTTGTTTTGATGATGTTTAACAAACAATTTACCACTAATGTTGTTTGTCTAGTATTTGTGTTTTCGTATTTATTGTAGACAAACAACGTTGTTGGAGGATGGATGGAATAGCGCTTTAACGACGATATCAAATGGAGGTTGGCGGAATGTCGGGTTGAAGCCTTGCAATTCAAAGTTAAAGATCAAGTTCAAGCTTCATCCGCATGTGTACCAAGTTGAGCTACAATGAAGATCAAGATCAAGCTTGGGTAATCTAGTTTAGATTTTATATTATGTGTGTTAAGTACCTTAAGCTCAATATCATATACACACACGTATTTGGTTTCTATGTATATATATAGTTATATATATACATGCATGGTTTTGAGTTTTCATGCTTTGGACACACTTGCAAAATACATGAGTTTTCACAAATGGAAATTCAATTTGAGAAATTCTTTTTCTAACATGTTTGTTTTCATGTTTATAAACATTTCGTAAAGTTTCATCAAGTTTGGAATTGATTTGTTATGTTTAAAGGAATTTACAAATTCACGTTTTCGTTCGTGCACATGTTCGTGCATGTTTTACAAAACAGATGAGTTTTCGCAAATGGGAAGTGATATTTGAAAAATTCTTTCTCTGACATATTTACCTACATGTTTAGAAACTTCCCTCAAAATTTTACTATTTTTGGAGTTGATTTACTGTGCCTAATTGATTTTACAAAATCGTATATGTTAACAGTTTTTCAGAAACTGTAAATTTGTGTTCAAATATTTATTTCTCTCAACTGGGAAAAGATTTTTCAGAAATTCTTTGTCTGACATGTTATTCTACATGTCTAGAACATTCTCACAAAATTTCATAATTTTTGGAGTTCATTTACTATTTTAAATTGATTTTACAAAACAGCTGCGCACTGCTACAGTAATCCGGTCGACCGTACCGGTCGACCGAAGTACTGTAGCATCCGACCGTTGCTACAGTAACAGCTAGTTCTGTTTTTTTGTTTATTTTAATGTTTTGGGGGTGTTTTTATTGGTTTTTGGGGTTGTTTCATGAGCCTATATATACCCCATGCCCTCATACCTCTAAGGTAACTCAAGAAATGTTTTAAACAAGTTTAAAGAGTTTTAAACAAGGGTTTAAGTGAGTTTTAGTGTTTGTTTGGTTTGAAGATTATTTTCACAAGTGGAGGAGATCATCTTCTTGTTTGGGCTTCATATCTCCATCTCTCCATCTTGATCTAGAGAAGTTTTCCTAAACTCAAGTCTAGCTTTTATTTATAATTATTTGTTGATTATCATTTCTATTAAAGCTAGTTTTATATTGAGTTTAGTTTGATTTGATTTACTCTTTGTTTGCACACACAACCATTGAGCTTATTGTATTTGCATACATTATATAATTGGGTTGTGGGATAGTGTGACATTGAGTTGAGCCTAATTGAGTTCTCACCTTGTTAGAGAGAACAATCATTTGCTATATTGTGCTTAATTGTTAAATCACTTTGTAATACTCTTGTACACCGAGTGAGGAGTGTGTGGTGAGAGTCGGGGATCGTCCCAAGAGGAGTGGCGTCGGTTGACGTGCCTAGGGAGAGGTTGTAACCGAGCACTTGAGGGAGACACGGCTAGGTCCAACACTTAGTGGGTGTAGAGTGTGATTGCAAGAGTGTGAGTTGTAGAGTTTTCGGTTAGCTAGAAAACCGAGTGTGTAGAAGAAGTTCCGGCTTCCAAACCGGATTGTGTTAGTGGTTTTCTCCCCGGGAGTGGGGAGCGGAGACGTAGGACGGAAGGTCCGAACTCCGTGATCATATAGTGTGTTTGAGTGTGCTTTGGCGTTCATTTATATTCATGCTCATATCTTATATCGCCATTGTCATTTACTCTTAGTTCATATTATCCACTATCTTGTTTATCTTATTTATGTTTATATCACCCCTTGTTTCATATCCTTGTATATAACTCATAGTATATCTCATTGCTAGGATATATCCCTTGTTCATATTGTTTATCCTAGCTCACATATATTATTGTATTTCATACTTGCTAGGATAACTCATTAATTAATTTTAATTGGCATTTAATCGGATTAGATTAGCATAAGACCCTAATCACCCCCCTCTAGGGTCTAACAGTTAGAGGTGCTGTTCATGGGTTCTTGGTGCTCCTGAATGTTGGTATTTTCTTTGTGTTCAGGCAGTTTTGTGTTCATGCATTGATTTTGTGCACTGTTTGTGTTCAGGCACTTGGAATACATTTTGTGTTCTGGTTTGTGCACTGTCTTGTGTTTAGGTTTTGTGCATTGTCTTGTGTTCAGGTTTGTGCACTGTCCTGAGTTCAAGGGTTTTGTGCACTGTTTGTGCTCAAGTTTGTGTTCAGACAGTTTTGTGTTCAGTCACTGTTTTTGTATGATGTTTGTGTTCAGGCACTTGGTATATCATTTGTGCTCAGGTTTGTTCAGTTTTTGTGCATTGTCTTGTATTCAGGCACTGTTTTGTGCAATGTTTATGCTCAGGTTTGTATTCAGGCAGATTTGTGTACATATTTTCAGTTTATGTTTAGCCCCTTGGTATTTTCTTTGTGTTCAGGTTTGTGAGAAGCTTTGTGGTCAGATTTTGTGAGATTGTCTTGTGTTCAGGCAGTTTTGTGCTTACTTTTGTGAGACTGTCTAGTGTTCAGGCAGTGTTTGTGAGATTGTTTTATGTTCAGGTGAAGTTTTATGTATAGCTTTGTTGCCGTTCAGTGTTTTGTGAAGTTTTGTATTTAGTTTTGTTGTCTGTCAGTTTTTTGCTTAGGCTATGATGATTGTTAAAATTTTTGCGATCGGCAACCTGCAATATATATTTATGTTGCACTGGATGGCTAACAATAATGATATTGACCAAATTCCGAGCCCTCAGCCATTACGTACATGTTTGGTATTTTTAGGTTTGATGTGATTTGCTATGTTATATACATATTTATGTATAATCAGGTTGTTTACATGTTTTTTATAGGTTTCATAAGAATTCCTGGCTAATTCAGGTATGTATTTAATAAAATTATGAATAATCAGGGTATTACAGGTCTCGTTTATTTTTTTCTTAGAAAACAGGTTTCGTGTGATTTTTATCTCAAACAGGTATATTTCAGGTCAAATCAGGTACGCAGTTCATAGCAATTGATTCATGTTATTTTAGGTTTCGTATGTCTTTTAAGTCAAACAGATATTTCTAATGAATTCAGAAAATTACTATCAGTTCATGTTACATTCGCACTTTTATTTTGTTAAGATTACCGCTCATAATGATCATAATAAATTTGTCTATAGTAGGGGGTACTCTTTGTTACGTGCAGCGAAAATTTCGGCAGCACCTCAGCTGCACAAAAAGAGAATAAGATCACAACGGAATTCCTGTTTCACAAAGGAAACAAGAACCTAAAGCAAAATATCTCAACAAAGTGAGATATCAGCTCTTCTTCTCATCAGTTCTAGGACTGATCTATCGAGGGAACCTACAAGCTATTACAAATCACGGTAAGAACACAAATTTAACGTGGTTCGGCAAATTACCTATGTCCACGAGGCAAGGAGGGGGGGAGATCTACTATTAGAGAGAGTGAATAAAACTAGGGTTTACAATCACACAATCTAAACCCTCACATAAACTCTCAGATCCATTACACAAATACTCTCTCAAAGGGATGCACAAATCAAAGAACAGCTGCAAAAAGTCTTTGCTTTTTCTCTGTGAATAGCCGCCAAAATCTCTGCCTTGCACCTGACCTCTTTGCTACAAGTCTGCAGCCGCCCAAAAAAATCTTCAGCCTTGGGCACACCCCGCAGCCACAAAAAGACTCCTTGCACACAACCCTGGGTAATTTTTCATGTGCATTTATAAGCACGAGTTAAGGTATTCGGGTGGGCCTTGATCACATCCACGAAAAAAAACTAAAACACCCGTTGTACATATATCTGATGCACATGTACCTCGGGTGGGCCAGGTTTGTTTTCATGCTTCAACTGGTGGGTGTGGCCTCACATGGGTGGCTCTTCGTTCATAATTCTCCACCTCAGTGAAGTTTTTCCAAAACTGAACCGACATCAAAGCATCCAAATGTTCCACTTGTTGTGTCCAATACGTCGTAAAACAATTCACAACAATGGACTCAATCCACAACAAGTCGGGAACCAAAATGAGAGTCCAAACAATCTCACCCCCATCAAAAACAATTAATCCAAACCGGCTGCATCGTAAAGACTGCCTACGTATCTTCTTGCCCAAGAAATCAAGCCTCACGTAGTTCATCCAAATAGCCTCCAAAGGCCTCAATCCACTAAAAGAGTTCGCAACCCTTCTCTAATATCATCAACTCTGTGGCTGATAGCACATCCAATGACCCTAAACTGAAACAATTCAAACACCTCTACCTGAGATGAACCAATGGCCATATCCAGACTACATCTATCAGCTGCACTCGAATCAATAAACCTATCATCTGCATCCAAAACAATATGATTCCTAATCTGTGTCACATCAGCTAGAATCCCAAACGATGCAGTATGATCTGGAGTCATCACCCAACATGGAATAGCACCACTCTCCACCCGCTGCGATGTTCCAAAGATCTGATCACCACTCTTTACCCGCCGATAGTTAAACGTGACATACATACTCAGAACAAAGTTAGAAGCCAATACCTGATAATCAAACACGCCTCTGACTTGCAAATGTGCTATCTGATCAAATCTCACATCCACGATATGACCAAGCATTAGGTAGACAAACATCCGACATAACCCAAAATCTGAAGCAACTCCACCAGATCCAAAATCTCTACATGCAATAGTCGATAATTTATGCATAAGATGGCCCAAACATGTCATAGCATGCACACCGATGCTAATGCTTGATATCAAACGCCGATCCTCCTCCAGAAAGGAACAGCTCCCCAAATCTGTCATCTTATCACATCGCCTTAAAGTTTTCACACCAATGAAGTGTCTCATATTGCCGTGAGCTCGGCACAAACGTAAGAAAGAACCCCTACTATAATCAGAACGTCGGGTTATCTTTCTATCAACACACTTCCTTCATCTGTTGTGGGTTTCTAGGACTTCACACCAACGGGACTTGATTGCAATCCACCAATGCCTAGAACAATCCCCAACTACGAAATCACATATCTATTACCTCCCAATAATGCTCCCTTGGAAGGCCTCCGAATACCTGAATGAACACCCCTCAGAAGACCCCTCGAATGATGGATAGAAGTGCTAAACTCTACCTTGGTCTTCTTGCTCATACCAATGGGTTCACAGGACTTCAAACTGCAGGTCAAAACACTCCTTAACAACCTATGCACGGCATTACCAATCAAATAACACAGCATCAAACAACACCACAGTCTAGCCGAATCTGATGAGGTCGTCAGCTCCCTATCAATTGCCGTGCTTCCAAGCAAATAATACAAATTTCTCCTTTTGACGCCCTTCATTATAATCATAGACCTCAATGTGACCTTCAAACGTGCATCCATCAAGGTCACCCTATAGCCTGCTATCTCCAAAGCTCCAAGTTAAATGATGTTCATCTTCAATTGTGGAACGAACCTCACTTCATCCAACTCCCGAATCACTCCGTCACTCATCTTAATCCGAACGGTACCAATACCACCAATAAAGCATGCATGTCCATTACCCATGAGCACAACATCCTCTCTTTCTAACTTCTGAAAGCTGGAGAACCAATCCCTCCTAGGGCAAACCTAGTAAGAAGCACCCGAATCCAACATCCACTCTGTAGAGTTGGCAACACAAACTAACGGTAGTGCAGACAACAAATAGCCTGAAGAATCCGAATCTGAATTGTTGCCACTAGTCTTGACAACATTCACCTCTGAAGCTTGTACAGCTTTCCCATTATTCTTCTCGGCTCGATCTAACTTTGGGCATTCAGCTTTCTAATGTCCATTCTCTTTATAAAAAGCATAACGATTCCTACGAATTCCACGATATGCCCCTCTAGACTGAGACCTCCTACTTCGGTTTGAACCACGGCTATGAACTACTAATGCATCTCCCGATGCCTTCTCGGAGGACTCATCAACATTCTTCCTCAACTCATAATTCACCAACGCTGAGGTCACGTCCTTATAACTAATAGTAGTTCTTCTATTAATCATAGTAAGAACAAATGTACCATAATCATCATCGGGCAACGAACACAAAAGTAGCATCACATTATCTTCATCCTCAACCATAATATCCACATTGGCCATGTCTGAAAGTAGCTTCGTGAAGTTGTTAACATGCTCCCTGATGGAAACTCTCCTTTTCATCTTGAACTGGTAAAACCTCTTTTTCAAGTGAAGCCGATTCTCAATGCTCTTAGTAAGATACTTTTCATTGAGTGTTTCTCACATCTTCTTCGCTAACGTCTCGTTCATCACATCATAAATAATCCGGCATCAAGCATGACCGAATAACTCTACACGTCCTACTATTCATCTTTTTCCAAACCTTTTCTTCCATATCAGCAGGTTTCTCTTGCAACTCAAGAGTCTCTTATAAGTTTTGAGCGTCCAACACATCCATCACCTGACACCTCCATGAACCGAAATTGATCTTGCCATCAAACTTCAGAACATCAATCTTCATGTTATTGATGCTCAAACTATGTTTCGTCTTCGTAAGAGACGAACTAGATGTGCTTGATTCTCCCATGTTGCCGATCTAACTCTTCAAATAAGAATCCAACAGCGAATCCTTCGAACAAGCTCCTAATTCTAGCCCGGAGCTCTGATACCATTTGTTGTGCGCAGTGAAAATTTTGGCAGCACCACAACTGCACAACAAGAGAATAATATCACAACGGAATTCTTGTTTCACAAAGGAAACAAGAACCAAAAGCAAAATATCTCAACAAAGTGAGATATCAGCTTTTCTTCTCATCAGTTCTAGGACTGACCTGTCGAGGGAACCTACAAGCTATTACAAATCACGGTAAGAACACAACATCAGTTCTAGGACTGACCTGTCGAGGGAACCTACAAGCTATTACAAATCACGGTAAGAACACAAATTTAACGTGGTTCGGCAAATTGCCTACCTACAAGCTATTACAAATCACGGTAAGAACACAAATTTAACGTGGTTCGGCAAATTGCCTACGTCCACAGGATAAGGAGGGGGGAGATCTACTATTAGAGGGAGAGAATAAAACTAGGGTTTACAATCACACAATCTAAACCCTCATACAAACTCTCAGATCCATCACACAAATACTCTCTCAAAGGGATACACAAATCAAAGAACAGCTACAAAAAGACTTTGCTTTTTCTCTGTGAATAGCCGCCAAAATCTCTGCCTTGCACCTGCCCTCTTTGCTACAAGTCTGCAGCCGCCCAAAAAAATCTTCAGCCTTGCGCACACCCCGCAGCCACAAAAAGACTCCCTACACACAACCCTAGGTAATTTTTCGTGTGCATTTATAAGCACGAGTTAAGGTATTCGGGTGGGCCTTGATCATGTCCACGAAAAAAAAACTATAACACTCGTTGTACATGTACCTAATGCACATGTACCTCGGGTGGGCCAGGTTTGTTTTCATGCTTCAATATGTGGGTGTGGCCTCACATGGGTGGCTCTTCGTTCACACTCTTACCTGACCATATACACTTTTTTCTACACACTTCAAAACCAACCAAACACAAGAAAAGTAGAAAATGTCAAATCAACAAAAGTTTTATCTTTTTTTCCCATGCAAACCAAACACAAAAAAGTCAATACATTGGTTTACCACCTTATTTTATGTGCGAACCAAATCAAAACAATCTATTTCTTAGAAAAGTTTGAAAAACTTAAAACTTATTTTTATTTACATGGAATTGCATTTCCCTATGTATAGGAAACGAACCAAACAACCCCTAAATACACGTTGTACTACATATAGATAACTCCTGTGAACATTAAGCAAGTTCAGTGCTAATAAAAAAATGTAGGAATTGTAAGTGCCTAATTACTCACCGGTGTACCTGCGTTATCTTTTTATTCCTTCCGAATTCTTTTCATAGCGTATGAGTGTACGCGCTGTTAGGGAATAAAGGAGTAAATTAATAGTTTCCCCCCATCTTTTGAAGGGGAAAATCTTGAGTGAGAATTGGTCAAAGATACCTAAATCTGGCACATTAATAATCAATCCAATCGCATGGTTTTGATTTTCCTAGCAAGATCGAATTATGTTAGATGTTCATACGTGAGTATAGTTTCATATTAGAGAGAAAAAAAAGAATAATAAGTTTAAAATAGGAGTTTGACCTGATACTTAATAACTATATAGTTCATTTATAATTTTGGACTGGACCAGATTTCTCCCAAGTGAGCACATTATGTATATTTTAGTTCATTTATAATTTAACGAAATTGGTTAATTTTACATTTCTTTTGTTTGGAAAATTTTTCCTTCTTCTAGCATAGTACTCGATCTGATTTGACTAATATGTATAAAAATTCCATCGCAATTTAAAAAGGATATTAAATTTGAAAATAACCAATCTTTGCGATTGCCCCCTGTTGGGAAGAAATATTTGGAGGTGATGGAGAAAGTGTTTAAGAATTCGGGAGACAATAGAAAATTTAGGAAGAAGAAGATTTTTATTTCTTTTGAACACCTTAGAACAACTTGGAACTTCTTGATTACAAATGAGAGGGAAGGGGAGGTATTTATAGCCTCCAAAGTACAAAATATCTAGAATATTTTAATCCTAAATCTAGAGAGTTCTAGCATAATATCTAGAATTTTATATTATAATTATCTAGAGAAATATCTAGATATTCATTCTCTATAATTTTCTAGAATATTTTAAGGAGGTGGAGATGTTTAGATATTTCTAGAGAAAACTCTAGAACTTGGATCAAGTATTGGGTTTTGGCCCAACAAGTGATAATTGGATCATTGATCCAATAATTAAACTTGATCCAAAATCAAGTTTACTTTTCAACACCCCCTCTTAAACTTGATTTTGCTACTCCAAGCAAACTCCTCATCTTGATAAAATCTTCGCGCTTGAGAGGCCTGGTGAAGATATCAGCTACTTGATCATTCGTCTTCACGTACTCCAATTGAACGTCCCTCTTGGTAACACACTCTCTAATGTAGTGATAACGAGTGTCAATGTGCTTACTTCGATCATGGAAGACTGGGTTCTTCGCCAAAGCTATTACTGACTTATTATCCACTAAGATCTTCGTTGGCTCCTTTTGTGGCAAACTTAACTCCTTTAACAGGTTCCGTAACCAAACAACATAACAAACACATGAAGTAGCCGCTACATACTCCGCTTCACAAGTAGAAAGGGTGACAATTGGTTGCTTCTTTGACATCCATGTGAAAGCTGTATCTCCAATGAAGAACACGAATCCGCTTATGCTTTTTCGGTCATCTACGTCTCCACCCCAGTCTCTATCGCTAAATCCAACAAGCTTGTAATCGTCAGAAACAGAGTAATACAAGCCAAAGTTTATGGTACCTTTGATATAGCGAAGTATCCTTTTAGCTGCCTTGAAATGAGTTGTTGTTGGATGCTCCATGTATCGGCTCACAACTCCGACTGCATATAGGATGTCAGGTCTTGTGCACGTTAAGTAGCGTAGGCTTCCAACCAAGCTCTTAAATAGTGTTGGATCTACACTCTCTCCTTCTTCTTGCTTTGACAATTTGGCTCCACATTCCATTGGCGTGCTTACTGGATTCGAGTCATCCATCTTGAACTTCTTAAGAACCTCTTTAGCATAGCCTTCTTGAGTAATGAAAATTCCATTATCTTCTTGTCTCACTTCAATTCCAAGGTAGTAAGACATCAATGCAATATCGGTCATCTCGAACTCCTTCGTCATCTCCATCTTGAATTCCTCGAACATATTTGGATTGTTGCCTGTGAATATCAAGTCATCTACATACAAGCATGCAATCAATATATCATTGTTTTGAGTTGAATATCAAGTCATCTACATACAAGCATGCAATCAATATATCATTGTTTTGAGTTTTGATATAGAGTGCATGCTCATATGGACACTTGATGAAACTTTTCTCCTTGAAGTACTTATCAATTCGAGTATTCCAAGCTCTTGGTGCTTGTTTTAATTGATGAAACTTTTCTCCTTGAAGTACTTATCAATTCGAGTATTCCAAGCTCTTGGTGCTTGTTTTAACGCATAAAGCACCTTCTTTAACCTCAAGACTTTGTCTTCTTCTCCCTTGATTATGTAGTCTTGTGGTTGCTCAATGTAAACTTCTTCTTCAAGATCTCCATTTAAGAAGGCTGATTTGATATCCATTTGATGTATCCTCCAATTATTTTGAGCTGCCAATGAAATGATTAATCTAACAGTTTCTAGACGAGCAACATGAGTGAATACCTCGTCATAGTCGATTCTCGCTCTTTGACTATAACATTTTGCCACCAATCTTGCCTTGTATCTTTTAACTTCTCCTTTAGAGTTCTTCTTTGCTTTGTACACCCACTTCACACCGATCGCCTTATGCCCATTTGGAAGTGAAGCTAACTCTCATGTCTCATTCTTTTGCATCGCCTTGATCTCTTCATCCATTGCATTTCTCCATGTCTTCTTCTTCATAACTTCTTCGAAATTCATGGGCTTGCAATCCGCAAATAGACAAAATAAAGTAAGATTGTCTTAATTTTCAGTTACCTCGTAAAGTTCTTGCAGACTTCTGAAACGTGGAGTCCTTTCGCTCGAACTTTCATCTTCTTGAGAACTTGTTGTTGGTGAAGTTGGTGGGGTAACAGGCTCCTCTCTTGGTTGCTCCAATTCATCTTCTTCAACATGTGGAAAGAAGTTTTAGTCTTCATCATTTGATCTCCACTCCCATTCTCCTTCTTCATCAAAGATGACATTTTGACTGATGATTGTCTTCTTTGTATCATGATTGTAGAGCTTGTAGTATTTGGAGTTGGCATCGTAACCAATGAAGATGTACTTCTCACTTTTGTCATCTAGTTTGCTCCGCTTCTCGTCCGGTACATGAGCGTGATCAAGGCTTCCAAAGACTCTTAGATGAGAAACACCGGGCTTCCTTCCGCTCCAAGCTTCTTGTGGTGTTTTTCCCGAAACACTTCTTGTTGGAGATCGATTTGATAGATAAACCACGCATGCAACTGCTTCTGCCCACAACTCTTTTGGTAGTTTCTTACTTTTGAACATGCTCCTCGCCATTCCAAGGATTGTCCGGTTCTTCCTTTCCGCAACTCCATTTTGTTGAGGGGACCTCGGCACCGTCAATTGTCTTCGAATACCGTTATCTTCACAATACTTCTCAAATTCCTTGGATGTGAATTCTCCTCCACGGTCGGATCTCATGGCTTTGATCACAAGGCCACTTTCCTTCTCGACATGGGCTTTGAACTTTTTGAAGTTTTCAAACACTTCTGATTTTTCCTTCAAAAAATAAACCCATGTTTTTCTTGAAAAATCATCAATAAAGAGAAGAAAGTAGTTATTTTTACCGAGTGATCTTGGTTTGATCGGGCCACATACATCTGTATGTATGAGTTCCAATGGCTTCCGCGCTCTTGTGTCTGACTCCTTTGGAAAGCTCATTTTGAATTGCTTTCCAAGTAGACACCCTTCACACACTTGATTTGGATGGTTGATGCAAGGCAATTCTCTCACCATCTCCTTTTTAGAAAGTAGCTCTAATCCTCCAAAGTTGAGATGCCCGAATCGAAAATGCCAAAGCCAGGACTCCTCCTTGTAGCACATCTTGAGACATTGTGCGATGTCATTTTGAATGTTAAGAACAAACATTCTATTCTTTGACATCGGCACCTTGGTAATGAGATTGTTTTCTTGGTCTCTTATAGAAAGGTTATTATCCTTTAATCGAATATCATAACCTTTCTCTAAGAGTTGTCCAAGGCTTAATATATTGGTCTTCATGCTTGGGATATAGTAAACGTTGGAAATAAATTGATGATCTCCATTCTTCAATCGATCGGATGAGAATATTTCCTTTACCTTTCACCTCCATCTTCGATTCATCTCCCAAATCCACATTTCCTTTCACCGATTCATCAAGCTCCACGAACATGAGACTTTTCCCGCACATGTGATTGCTTGCACCGCTATCGAGGTACCACTTGTGAACCTCATCTTGTTCATCTTTCTTGTAAGCCATCAATAGCATATCATCTTCTTGGTTTCTTTCTTCAACATAATTGGACTTCTCTTCAACTCTATTATTGTTCGGAGCTTTGCATTCGGAAGCATAGTGTCCAAACTTTCCACAATTATAGCATTTAACGCTTGACTTATCGTACCTTGGTTTTTGATTTCCTCTCCCACGATCTCTTGATGAGCTTTCTCCTCTTTGGTTGGTGTTGTCATCATGAGGCCTCCAACCTCGTCCATTTCCATATCCACGACCTCGTCCTCGGACTTGACCGCCACCTCTTCTTTGATAACTTCGTCCGCTTTCTTCTTTAGTTTGATCAATCCGCATCTTGAGTACTTGTTCTGCAATATCATCCTTCTTCTTCTTCTTTTCTTCATAAGCTTGTAACGACCCAAGAAGTTGCTCCATCGTCATAGCCTCCTAATCCTTTGTTTCTTCATTGACAGTGACAATATGCTCGAATTTTGGATCCAACGATCTAAGAACCTTCTCCATGATTCTCACCTCATCTAACTTCTCGCCATTTCTCTTTAGGTTATTAGTAACCGTTAAAACTCTTGAGAAGTAATCGGAGACGAGTTCACCTTCCTTCATTTGCAACGCTTCAAATTCTTCTCTTAGAGTTTGCAGACGTACCTTCTTGACTTGATCTGCTCCCTTGTAAGAAGTTCGAAGCTTCTCCCATGCTTCTTTGGCCGTCTTTGCTCCCGCGACCTTCTCGAATGCATCTTCATCTAGACCTTGATAGATTAGACAGAGAGCCTTCTTGTCTCTCTTCCTTGAGTCTCTTAAACTATCCTTTTGAGTTTGAGATAGACTACCATCATTCTCTGGTTCAATGAAGCCTTTCTCGACTATCTCCCACACGTCATGTGCTCCTAGGATAGCCGTCATTCTTAGACTCCAATTGTCGTAGTTGCTCTTTGTGAGCATCGGGACTTGAAAGGGAACACCGTTACTCGCCATCTTCAAGGGAATCTTCTAGCTCTGATACCACTTTGTTGGGAAGAAATATTTGGAGGTGATGGAGAAAGTGTTTAAGAATTCGGGAGACAATAGAAAATTTAGGAAGAAGAAGATTTTTATTTCTTTTGAACACCTTAGAATAACTTGGAACTTCTTGATTACAAATGAGAGGGAAGGGGAGATATTTATAGCCTCCAAAGTACAAAATATCTAGAATATTTTAATCCTAAATCTAGAGCGTTCTAACATAATATCTAGAATTTTATATTATAATTATCTAGAGAAATATCTAGATATTCATTCTCTATAACTTTCTAGAACATTTTAAGGAGGTGGAGATGTTTAGATATTTCTAGGGAAAACTCTAGAACTTGGATCAAGTATTGGGTTTTGGCCCAACAAGTGATAATTGGATCATTGATCCAATAGTATTGGGTTTTGGCCCAACAAGTGATAATTGGATCATTGATCCAATAATTAAACTTGATCCAAAATCAAGTTTACTTAGTGATAATTGGATCATTGATCCAATAATTAAACTTGATCCAAAATCAAGTTTACTTTTCAACACCCCCCATGTGCCTTGCATATGCATGAAAATGATAATATATATTTTTCCCTTTGCCATGCACACTGGAAGAGGTTACTTACGGTCAGGATTAATCAGATGTCAAAAAAATATGCAGTAAGACCATCTCTAACCCATTGCATCAAAATAGTGCAAATTTTACATCAAAATAACGCAAAAGTCACATCAAACAGTAATACATCTCCAATCCATTGCACCATTTTTTGCACTAAAAAGAATATTCTCAGTTTATTCTCTTTTATCTACTTTTATATTAATTAAGAGGTAAAAAATAAATATTTAAAAAATTTTAAAACAATGCACAGTAATAACACGGATGAACAGTGCGACTCCATATTTAGCGTCGTACTGTTCATCTCCTCCAAAGTGCCGCAAAAAATATGACACGGTTGGAGCTCGATCAGTTCAACGCAGCGGCATTTTGCCGTTGAGTTGGAGATGCCCTAAGAGGGGCGGCGGTTTTTCATTTTTCAATTTTTTTTTTTTGGGTGCGGTGGGCTTGGTGGGTTGCGCTGGCAGTTGGTGTTAAAAAAAAAGCTATTAGTAGGTTTCTGACACCTACGGTAGCATTCAGATCTACATAAATTTCCAAGCGATCTGTAAACAAAACTGAACTTCGTTTAGTTTGTAAGAGACACTTGAAGTAACAATATACCAAAAATGAATTTCAATTAGGCACCCCTATCACAATGAAAACGGTTTTTAAAAGGGATATACGTAACAACATTATCATTGAAACGTACGAATAATTATGGAGTCTGTTTAAATGTTTTTTACTCATGGATTACTCATATAGTAGATCGTGTAAATACATGAACTTCACGATCACCGATTCACCGGGATGCATGCTTGAATTTAATCCATCTTTTTTGTTTTATTTCTTCAAAATGTTTTGTACTAAACAAGGACTTGTGTATGATGAAAATCATAGAATAGTAGAGTAACCTGAGAAAGACAAATATTCATATAAATCAAATATTTACGGGCTACTTAAGTAGCAAATTTATTAATTAATTAATAGCTCAGGGTTATTGTGCACACATGGTTGCTCACAGGCTCCTCGTGGGATTGGTCGGCCAATAACCGACCTGTCCAGTGTGCCCACCTTTTAACCGGATCAGGTGCTCCTCCTTTCTGCCTCCCTTTCTCGGTCCCTCTCTTTCCATTCTCAGTACACTGTAGCTCCTAAAATACTCCAGACCCGCAACACAATCAGCTTATACTCACCGCGAGTGCTTTGAGTCGAGCTGTGTCAAAAGGGGTCGCGCGCCTTTCATTGGCAGGCAGGGACCACAGATGGAGATAACGAATTCGGGTCTACATACAGCTTGGGCTGAAACCCGATAATGGGGCCGGCCATGCTGAGGCGGAGCTACGTGGATGCTGACGTGTATAAGAGCATACTATTTCGTGTAGCGCCCTAATTCTCGGACTGTCGTGGGTTTTATATTAGTGCATGCTTTTACTTCCACTCGTAGTTTAGTGTTGAACTACTACCTCCATATCCAACAATAAACTAGTGTTGTATCCTCTATTTGGCCTAAGAAAAACTGCATCAGAACTGGCATAGTTTTTGACAATTAAAAGCAAACCCAAAACTTGGCCAAGTTCAGTCACTGACTCAGTTTTTTAGGAGTTTGTCAAACACAGCCTTAGGTACATAAACAAACCCAGGCATATTCGGGGCCGAACGACTAGCTAGGCACAGAAACTCAAGACCGCTCGATCATATCGTTACATTTGAGCACATAGCTACAGAACATTGAGAACTAGCCCTCTAGTCGCGATGACCAAGTGACCATGGTATTCTACATCCATTCCTTAAGATTAGTCACTGGCCATTGCCTCTACAAAGCCCAATCCAAATGTTGTACATTGGGATGTTCAGAACTTGCAACAAAATTGAGATTTACCATCAACTGAATCCAATTATATGACAATGAATAACGATAGTAGCTCTTTCGCGGAACCTAGCCTAGGTGAATAGAGTAATGGGTTTTAAAAGGGAGAAATATGATCAGTATCTAAAGCTTAATTTCACAGACGCACAAATTCCGTTGGAGGAGAAGCTGCGTGCATATATATTTCTTCTTTCTCCTCATTCTATGATGGGTGATTACGTTCTTTATAACGGACGAACCCGAGCTATGAGAAAAGATGGAACCACTAATTGGTTCAATTTTAAAATTTTCTAAAATGACTTTTAGAAGTTTGAGGCTTGATATGAATTCGTTGAAAGATCGCATGGATTCAATTGATAATCTATACAGAAATAAAATAAAAGAAATCTAAATTTGTGTAGATAATTGAATGAGCATGAATTCTTTAGTCCTCATGTATATATGTAGAATTTAGAGGATATATAAAGGCTAAATTAAAGAGAAATATAGGCTAGGAGGAAAACATATAATATTTAATTGATGAATATATATTTTTTTATATCTCAAATGACTACATAACATGGCTTTATATAGCATTAGGACACATCTAATACATTAATGACATTAATTCTCATTTTCATAACCCCCATGCAAATACATGCAATTTATTCTCCATAACTCCCTCATATTTGTAGCTCCTATAATAATTCTTCATATTTGTAACTCCTATAATCATTACTAATATCTTAAGAACCACAATCAAGTTTAATTTCTAACACCCTCCCTTAAAGTTGATTCTCCAAAAAGTATAACACCAAGTTGTCTTCTTAGCTTCTGAAAAATTTGAGTCCTGAGGGGCTTTGTGAAAATATCCACAACTTGTTCTTCCGTTCTCTTGTGTATGAGTTGAACCCCTGTCTCCTCTAGCAGTCCTTGATAAAATGGAACCTTGTGTTAATATGCTTGCTTCGATCAAGGAACACTGCATGGCTTTTTGGCTAGTTGGATGGCCGACTAGCTATCAACATTGATCTCCGTTGCTTCTTTTTGTGGCACTTTCCATCTCCCGCAATAGTTTTGAAAGCCAAATTGCATGACATACACATGATGAGGCCGTAACATATTCAGCTTCACATGTAGAGAGGTTTAACAATGAGTTTCTTCTGCAAGGACTAAGTACAACCTGAATCTTCAAGATAAAAAACAAATCTAGAAGTGCTTTTGCAACCATCTAAATCTTCGATCCAATCACTATCACTATAGCCGACAAGCTTCAAGTCTTCAAATGAGGGATAAAATAATCCATAATTAATGGTTCTATTTACATACCAGAGAATTTCTTCTGTGTCCTTCAATTGTAACATCATTAGTTCCTCCATGAAATGACTAACTAATCCAACTCCATATGAAATTGTCATGTCGGTCCTCGTACATGTGAGATAGCGGAGACTTTCAATAAGACTTTTGTAATATATTAGATTTATATCATTACCTTCACCTTTCTTCTTTAATTTCAACCCTGCTTCAAGTGGTGTATCTACGGGGTCACAAGCTTCCGTGGAAAATTTCTTCATCAGCTCCTTCGCATAATTTGTTTGAGAAATAAAGATGTTGCTCTCATTTTGCTTTACTTTAATACCTAAGAAATATGTCACGATTCCGATGTCGGTCATCTCGAACTCTCTAATCATGGATGACTTGAAATCTATGATCATCGATGTGTTATTACCTGTGAAGATCATGTCATCGACATAAAGACTAACAAATAAAATATCACTATTTTAGTTATTTTTTATGTACAAGGATGGCTCATAAGGATATTTTGAGAAACCTTGTTGTATGAAGTATGTTACAATCCTTGAATTACGCGCCATCGGAGCTTGTTTGAGCCTGTAGATAGGCTTTTTTAATTTGTAGACTTTGTCTTCTTTGCCTTTCTTCCTGTATCTCAATGGTTGCTTAATGTAAACTTCTTCATTAAGGTAGCCATTTAAAAATACTGACTTAATGTCCATTTGAAAAATCCTCCATTGCTTTTGAGATGCAAGCAACATGAGAAGTCATACCGTCTTGAGGCATGCTACCGGAGCAAAAACTTCATCATAGTCAATTCGTTATTGTTGCTTGTAACATTTTGCCACAAGTCGCGTCTTCTATATCTCCATCTCACCTTGTGCATTCTTCTGTCTTGTACCCCCATTTGACTCCAATAGCTTGATGTCCTTTTAGAAGAGAAGCGAGCACCCATGTATCATTTTTCTCGATAGCTTGAATTTCTTCATCCATTGGTCTTCATCATTTTGCTTCTTGTTGTGCTTCTTCAAATGATATTGGATCATAACCTAAAAAAAATAAAGCATATTAAAATCATAATTGTTAAATCCATCAATTCTTCTTGTGACATCATATAATTATTGGATGCTTCTGGTTTTGAGCCTTTTGCAGAGGACTCTGTTTGCGTCAAAATTTGATGTATTCATTACGGTATTCATTACAACTTCAGTCGTTACAATAAAAATAAAAAAAGATAGTCTTTTTATAAGACTCTTACACAATAAAAACAAAAATTACAACTCTCGTCAAAACAAATTTTTATAAGACTCTTACACAATAAAAACAAAAATTACAACTCTCGTCAAAACAAACGCAGGGAGATCGTTTATCGGTCTTCTGCGTCAAAACAAACGCAGGGAGATCGTTTATCGGTCTTCTGCTTGTGCGGGATCTTTACCTGTGCCGGGGATTTTGATATCCGTGGACCACCTTAGATCTGGATCCGGTTGATAAAAAATAGGGTAGAGCTTCGCCTTAACCGATGGAGTATTTGATTGAAGCGCTGAAATCGACCAAGCGAAATCAATAGCTCTTCTCGAGATTAAAACAAAGCCTAATCTTAAGGAACGGACGTACGGGCTTCAGATCCTTCGAATAGCTCCTTCTTTATACTGGAGTTTGTCAGGATCTCGCTAAACCCTCGCTGAGATTCGTGACTCTTGGCTCTGGAATTCGACAGCACCTCCTCCTCCTGATAATAATCTGCCCCCGTGAAATGAGCCCCTAGGCCTGTATTTATAGGCTTCGGTTGGGGGGGTTTTCGGATGAGAACGATGGATTTGGCCTTATCTTCAGTTGATAACGGCCTAACCACGTTTGTAGATGAGATTAAGTCAGTTAGGAACCCTAGAACAGATAAGACGTGTGAAAAACCGCTTTAAAACCGAAAAACGCATCGAGGGGTCGAAACAGCGCGAGGGGACCCGCGCCGGCGCGGGTCGGACTGATCCGACCCACGCCTGCGCGGGTAATCCGGTTTTCTGTGTGTTCTTCTGACTTCCCGACTTTTCGAGACTTGTAGTTTCTTCCGTTTCGTGTATTTGGCTGACTTACACGCTTCGTTTGCAGAACTGACCGTCAAACGCGAGTTAGTTGACGTGCGCGTGTTGATTGATGCGCGTGTGTTGACCGACGCGCGTGAGCTAATTGACAAGCGCGTATTGACCGACGTGCGCGAACTGATTGATATGCGCGAGCTGATTGACAAGCGTGCGCTGACCGATGAGCACGAACTGATTGACGCTCACGTGTTGACTGACACACGCGAACTGATTAACAAGCGTGTGTTGACCGACGCGCACGAACTGATTAACGCGCGCGTGTTGACCGACGTGCGTAAACTAATTGACGCACGCTTGTTGACCGACACGCACGAGTTGATTGACGAGTGCGTATTGACTGACGTGCGTGAACTGATTGATGCGCGCGAGCTGATGACATGCGCGGGCCACTTGGTTCGACATTTCGCTTCATGCGCTTGTCGACGACAGATAATCCTCTTAGACTCGGATAACGATGTTCGTTGTCTTCTCACCGTCTCGAGCTGTGTACGAACACATATAGGCATTTTTAGACGCCTACAAATACCCCCTCCAAAGTATTTCAGACTCATTTCTTTTATAGAAGAGTCTGGAAGGCTTTGGATAAGATAGGCCTTTTCCTCAATTTTGAAGAGAGACATGTAAACTGCTTCAATTCTTGACTTCTTCAGCCTTCAGTCTATTCAGTGTTTTGTCGAATAGATGAAGTTCTTACTGCTTCAATTCTTGACTTCTTCAGCCTTCAGTCTATTCAGTGTTTTGTCGAATAGATGAAGTTCTTTTGGCACTGTGTTTATCGTCTGACCGTTGTCGAAATCTTGAATTGAAGTTGGTGTGTAAGTTTCTGAACTTAGCTCGTGTCATTGAGTTGACTTTGAACTAATCATCTTTGTCAAAAATTCATATTTGAATCCGATTGAACTCCCTGAAATCATTGTTTTCCTTATTTTGGCGAGATTCCTAATGCGTTGACCGGCATCGATCTTTACTTTAACGCGTTGATCGGCGTTAACATAGTTTATACTCGTACGTTTGCTGGAGTCTATACAGTTTAAGCTTTTAAGGTATTAGAGCGTGGCGGTCCCAAATTTTGGGTTGCAGGACCAACTATTAAAGTTGTTTCATCTGCAGATATGAATCTTATTCTGAAGTCGTTGGATGCTCAAGTCATGAGACCAACTAATAAAGTTAATGCGTCAATACCCCGCATTTATAGAATTTTGGCAAATTCTCATCCATCAACAGGTTTGATTAGCCTTTACCGACTACCGTTTGAGTCAGGCTAGCATGCATATTGTTTAAATCCGTTTTGCACGTAACATTGTGCTAAAAGAGTTAACTCTTTTAGTGCTACGATATTGAATACGTAGACTTCGTCTTAACTCTTTTAGTGCTACGATATTGAATACGTAGACTTCGTCTTTCTCCTGTGAAAAGACTAAACAACGATGTGTATCAGACGTAGATGATATTGAATACGTAGACTTCGTCTTTCTCCTGTGAAAAGACTAAACAACGATGTGTATCAGACGTAGATTTAGGATTTTTGGCAAATCCTCAGCCTTCAACGGATTTGACATACCTTTACCGATTACCGTTTGAATCGGGCTTGCATGCAGATTGTTTAAGTCTGTTCCGCATGTGATGTTGTGCTAAGAGAGCTAACTCTCTTAGTGCTATGATATTAAATACGTAGACTTCGTCTTTCTTACGGGAATAGACTATCCGGTAACGCGTGTTAGGCGTTGACTTATCCCTACTTAGGATTCGGGATAAACTTCCTCAGACTGGATTCTGGTATCTTTTTTAATTAGTAAAAGACTAAATCGGCAACACGTGTTAGGCGTTGAATTATCTTTACTTAGGCTTCGGGATAAAATTCCCCGTGCGTGTGAAGCACGGATTTTGACGTTATGAATAACAACCTGCCATAACATCGAATATGTGGGCTTTTATTCTTTTT
Source organism: Asparagus officinalis (assembly GCF_001876935.1). Taxonomy (NCBI): domain Eukaryota; kingdom Viridiplantae; phylum Streptophyta; class Magnoliopsida; order Asparagales; family Asparagaceae; genus Asparagus; species Asparagus officinalis. The sequence goes on from NC_033797.1 coordinate 52,850,320, forward strand.
ACGGTTAAGAACTAACCGGCAAAGCGTGTTAGGCATTGACTTATACCTGCTCAGAATTCGGGATAAAATTTCCATGCATAAAAAATATGGATTTTTGTTGCTACGATACTAAATACGTAGATTCGGTCATTTTTATGGGGATGGACCACTCAACAGCGCGGGTTAAGCACTGACTTATCCCTACTTAGGCTTCGAGATAAAATACTCCAGACTGGATTCTGGTGTCTTCTTCAATCGGTGGTAGACTAAACCGGTAACGCGTATTAGGCGTAGGCTTATCTCTGTTTAGGAGTCGAGATAAAGTTCCCCGCACGTGTAAGTCACGGATTTTGGTGTTATTAATAACGACCCGCCACAATGTCGAATATATGAGCTTTTGTCCTTTTTCATGGTCAAAGACTAACCGGCAACGCGTGTTAGGCGCCGACTTATCCCTACTTAGGCTTCGGGATAAAATTCTCCATGCGTGCGGATTTTAAAGTTATAATGTTGAAATATTGTGTCTTCTCTTGGGGCAAAGACGAACCCAAAATGGAAGAGGAAGAAATTTATATTCTATCTCCTAAAACCAAGGAGGAATAATTTTATATTCTATCTTCAGTACAGAGGAAACTAGGAGTGGGACCTCCACTCCGAGAATCGAAAGATTCGGATAATCCTAACTGTCAGAAGATTTTATTATCGAACTAAAGGTGAATTTCTCGTTTATCGAGAGTGAATTGTGGTTTTGGCCTTAACTATAGGAAGGTTTGACCAAGTGGGAGTTTGAGGTGACCCTAACTGTAGAAAGGTTTGATCACTCGATTTGAATAGGAAGGTTTGACCAAGTGGGAGTTTGAGGTGACCCTAACTGTAGAAAGGTTTGATCACTCGATTTGAAAGTGGACCTCTCGTTCATTGGAGTTTGAGGTGACCCTAACTGTAGAAAGGTTTGATCACTCGATTTGAAAGTGGACCTCTCGTTCATTGAAGGAATCGAAAGAGGATTTTGGTTTTGGCCCTAACTATAGGAAGGTTTGACCGAGTGGGAGGTTTGAGACGATCCTAACTGTAAGAATGTTTGATCACTCGATTTGTGGGCCTCTCGTTTATTGGAGGAATCGAGAGGGGATTTTGGTTGTGACCCTAACTGTAGGAAGGTTTGACCGAGTAGACAGTGGGAGTGTGAGTACAAATCATAGTGAGAGTGTTGACTTGTACAAATTACTCAGAGGGGGTTCCTGGTATTAAGTGATAAATACTTAACACGGAGGGGTTTGACAATTCATCAAAGATTAGGATATTAAATTCTGGGTACCATGTCCGGACTCTAACAATGAGGATGTTGAGTGCACGGATACATCGAAAGTTTGAGTGGATTTAACCAAAAAGAATTTTGATGGTCCCACCGTCAATTAGTCAGATGTTTAGTCGCATGTTCGGGTTATCCTTAAGAATATAAGATTCTCTAGGAACTTCCCGTTACATAAATCATCCACCCCCAGCTTCCTTTGTGAAACCGGGTCTAACACTGTACTTAGTTGGATGACCGAGAAGCAGTTTATACTCGTATACTCTTTAGAGTGTGAGAAGGAGAAGTTTATACTCTTATACTTGTCGGAGTCTTCATTCAACTTAATTGAGCATTATAAAACCGGCTTCAACCAAGGTTTGGATGCTATTCTTGAGAGCGAAGTAAGCCTTGGTAGGATGAAGGATCCTCCTGTGGTACGTACAGTACTTCAGATCTGTAGTGTTGTTAGCTTCCTCCTGAGTTGCGATAGGTGGCAGCTTGATCTTGTTGTTTTCAAGGAGGGACTTGAAGATGGCTGGAACGTCTTCGTCTTTGAAAGAGTACTCTTTTTAGAGTCTCGGATCCGAAGTCTTTTGTTGTCTTCGGGGTTGTTATTATGACGTCTGATTAACATCAACAACCGCTGCAGGTGCCTTGCCCTTACCACGGGAAACGAAGTTCGAGTTTGGAGGATTGGCTGCCGGTTGGCTCCTCTCAGCCTTCTTCCTTCTGAGGAAGCGTTCGGCTCGCTCTCCGCGCACTTTCAACTCTTTTCAGGTGTTGAACGGTGCTACTCCCATGACTTCTAACACGTCCAAGGAGAGGTTGTTGTGACAGGTTCGAAGGATGAAGTCATCCGTGATCGGATCTCGGCACTTCTTTTATGTTTATATTTCTTATAGCCATTGTCCATTGCTCATTATTTATATCATCCACTATTTTGTTTATGTTTATTTCACCCTTGTGTTAATTTGTATATCCTTGCATATATCTCATAGTATATCTCTTTGCTAGGATATATCTCTTTATTCATATTGCTTATCCTAGCTCATATATCTTGTTGTATTTTATACTTACTAGGATAACTTGTTATTAGTTTTAATTAGCATAAAATTAGATTAGATTAGCAATAGACCTTAATCACACACCCCCCCTCTAGGGTCTAACAATTGGTATCAGAGCTTGGTGTTCTTTGATTTAAGGTCTAATCGTCTTGTATCAGAGCTTGGTGTTCTTTGATTTAAGGTCTAATCGTCTTGAGTTAAAGATCCAAGTTATCTTTTTATGCTAATCTTGTTTTGATTTTATTTGTATCTTGCTTGCATACATTTTCTTATTATGGACATACATTGTGCATCTTGTTTAGGCTATGATCCTATTGTTGTTCCTAAAATAAATAATCTCCCCTATGACCAATGGTGTTCTAAATTTAACATATTTGTTAGATCTAAATAATTCAATTTATGGGAAGTTATTGAAGATGCTTATATTATACTCACTTCGGAAAAATCCAAGTGGAGTAACAATGATAAAAGAATGTTTAACATGAACAAGCTTTTGTTAGAATATTTGCTTAATACCTTTGACTCATCCTTTTCTAACAAATTTGTTTATTTTGATAGTACTTACGATTTATGAAAATTCATAGAAGCACATCAAGGCAACTTGGAGGAAATTCGACGTAGTTTGGAGGATTGTTCTTCAAGTGAGTATGGAGCATCATCATGCACATGGTCACTAGGCGATAGCCCTAGTGTGGTAAGCGATTCGAAATCCGATAGTGATATATCCATCAATGAACTCGCTTGTAGATATGATAAATTAATTCATGCCTACACTAAGTTGCATAATAATTTTATAGATTTGAAAAGCAAGCATGTTAATTTGAAATCTGATCATGAGTTGCTAGGTTCCAAATTTGATGTCATTGCAAAAGAAAATATTGTGCTTAAAGGAAACAATGATATGTTAAATTTAAAAAATGAAAAACTAACCTCATCCATCACTAGCTTATCTCATGTTAAAAATAATGTCATGTTAGAAGTAGAGAACATACAAAATGATATTGCTTCTTTTATAAATAACTATATATGTTCTACTTCTAATAACAATACTTGTATGCATAATGATGAGTTGAATCATGTTAAGGATCACATATCATCTTTAGATTCAACCCTTAAAACATGTATTGTTAATCATGATAAGCTTATGAACATGTGTGCTAAGTCTCATGCTAAAACATCTAAACATCCTATTCATCATGCACACATGTATAGCAAAGTCTACAAATGCACAAATTACGGTCGTAAAGGCCATCTTGCTAGATTTTGCTATGATGCACATAACCCCACTAAGGTTCACTTTAATCCTCCTTGTGCATCTCATCAAGCTTCATCATCACATTTTGCACACAGACATGCACCCATTGCTCATCATAAACATGCACGTGTGTATAAATGTGATCTAGTTTACCAAATGTTTTTCATAGACCATATGTGTTTAAGTATGATATTTGTGGTAGATTTGGTCATTTGGCAAAGTTTTGTTACGATTTGAAAAAAATATTCAAACTTGCCAAATTTCTCAAGTAGACCACCTTTATTTAATGATGTTCCTCATTTATAAAATAATTTTAAAAGACAATCTTTATTTGCAAATGATTCTCGTGCACGAGCTAATGGTCCACTAAAACAAATGGATCTCTTTCATTGCACATATTGCAATCGGAAGGATCATTTGAGTGATTATTGTTTTAACCATGTTAGTGCACTACATGCGTCCAAGAGGGTATACCCTAGGGTTTTGAGCTTAAATGATAGGGGTCATGTCCCTAAACCTTTTGGTAGCAAGAATTTTTGGGTACCAAAACAAATTTAATTTTTAAACCAAGTATTTTAGTGTTTTTCTTTTTCCTTTTCTTGGTTTGGTACCAAAACAAATTTAATTTTTAAACCAAGTATTTTAGTGTTTTTCTTTTTCCTTTTCTTGGTTTTGAAAATTATGTTTTAAAATCTTTTGGTTATGAAAACAATTTTTCTTTTATCAAATCTTTTGTTTTCATGATTATTAGTTTTGATTTTGATGAGAGGTTATTGTTTATATAACCCTCCGGGTTTATTGGGTGTTTATTCTCAAATTATATTTACCGGATGCTAGAATAATTATATGGGTTAGAACAAGCTTAAGAGCTTGATATATTATTGCCTCTCTTGAAATTCTTTTATCAAAAATTTTGTTTTGAATTATTGCTTTGAATTCATTATATTTCACTTATATGATGATATTTATGTGTTTGTGCTTATGGATCATCTATTCGTGCCTTATAATGTATTCCATATGTGGTTTGATCAAATCCCACAAAGAAAATTCTCTTGATTGATCAAACATTGTTTTTGGATTTAAACTTTGATTTATGATTTCTTTTGGTTGATTTGTTTTTATTTGAAAACTTTTTACATGATTCTCATATTCCTCTTCTTTTGTTTTCATAAATCTATTCTTTTATATGGTTTTTATATTTTTTTTATATTAATGAGACACTATTTTCATATTGACATATTTATATGTGTTCTCATTGTCTTTTTGTATGTGAGTTGTGTTTATCATGTTTCTTGCTTGCTCACATATATATGCCGTAGCATTCATTGCATATATTCATTAAGGCATTTTGATAGGGGGAGTCTTCCCTTTTCTATTATTGTTTTTATACTCACTCATGCATATTGATAGGGGGAGCTTTCGCTCTCTTCATTCTTGTTGTTTTCCCCTTTTTGATATTGTCAAATGGGGAGAAATATTATGAGTATACATTTCCTTGTTTATATGCATGTGAATTATAATTTATGTATTCATTTTCATTCATGCATATATCTTTTTTGTAAATTGTTTGTCATCATCAAAAAGGGGGAGATTGTTGGCCTTCTTGTTTTGATGATGATTTAACAAATAATTTATATCTAATATTTTTTGTCTAGTGTTTATGTTTTATATTTATTCTAGGCAAATAATATGTTGGAGGGTAATTGGAATTGCGCTTCAATGATCATATCCAATGGAGGTTGGTGGAATTGTGGAGTGAAGCCATACAATTCAAGTTGAAGATCCAAGTTCAAACTTCATCCGCAAGATTACCAAGTCAAGCTATTGAAGATCAAGATCAAGCTTGGGTAATTTAGTTTAGGTGTTATATTATGTGTGTTAAGTACTTTAAGCTCAATATCATATACACACACATTTTATTGGTTTCTTTGTATATATATTATATATAGTTATATATATATATAGTTATATATATATACACATTTTAACTTTTTGTTTATCCATAAACAAAGTTTTTACTAGTATATAAATAAATATTTATATTCATACATGTTTGTTTTTATGTGGATAAGTTGGTTTGGTTTAATTTCATAGATATGAAACAAATATATATTCATATTCATACTCATATGTTTCATATTCTATTGTATTTGTGAAAATACTATATTCATTATTTATAAACTTCATAACAATAGTTTATATCTTTCTTCAAGTCTATAAAATCATTTTGTATTATTTCAAAACATGGTTAAGCTAAAATGTCAAAACTCATATGTTCACATTTTTATGTTTTGGACTATTTTGCAAAATAATGATATTTCTCATTTAGGAGGTTCTTTTTGAAAACTAGTTTTTGTATCATGTGTATTATCATGTCTACAATCATTTCCTAAAGTTTTACATTTTTATGAATTTATTTGATATTTTTAAATAGGGTTTAAAAATCAAAAAATCAACTTTCAAACCTGTATTTCATATATTAGTTCGCGGTCGACCGCCACGGTCGACC
>NC_033797.1:52857420-52866647 GCF_001876935.1 Asparagus officinalis
GAAGATGTGGACCAAAAACTATACCGAGGTATGATAGGTAGTCTTCTTTATCTCACCGCTAGTAGACCCTACATCATGTTTAGTGTATATGCATGTGCACGTTTTCAAGCCTCTCCCAAAGCGTCTCATTTAATTGCGGTTAAAAGAATCATTAAGTATGTTAATGGCACTTTTAACCTTGGTTTATTTTATCCAAAAAGCACCACTTTTGATTTATATGGTTTTTGTGATGCCGACTTTGCCGGATGTAAGGTAGATCGCAAGAGTACTAGTGGAACATGCCAATTCTGTTTAAAAGCCTCTCCCAAAGCGTCTCATTTAATTGCGGTTAAAAGAATCATTAAATATGTTAATGGCACTTTTAACCTTGGTTTATTTTATCCAAAAAGCACCACTTTTGATTTATATGGTTTTTGTGATGCCGACTTTGCCGGATGTAAGGTAGATCGCAAGAGTACTAGTGGAACATGCCAATTCTTAGGAAATTCCCTTGTTTCTTGGGCTTCCAAGAAACAAAATTGTGTTGCATTGTCCACTACGGAAGCGGAATACATTGCCGCCGGCTTATGTTGTGCTCAAGTTCTATGGATGAAACAAAGTTTAGTTGACTATGATTTGAATTTTCAAAATATTAAAATCTTTTGTGATAACACAAGTGCCATAAATATTTCCAAAAATTCGGTTTTGCATTCTAGAACTAAGCATATTGACGTACGCCATCATTTCTTACGCGATCATGTAGAGCGACAAGATGTATCCCTAGTATTTGTTGACACCAAATCTCAACTAGCGGATATATTCACTAAGCCTCTTGGAGAGGATGATTTTTGTCGCATAAGAAATGGTTTGGGCTTATGCACTATGTGAAAGTTCTACATTGCTTGCTTGATTAGTTGCATTTTGCATTTGGCATTTCTCTTTACCCCATTTTTGATGGTGACAAAGGGGGAGAGAAATCTCCTCATTTGTTGCATATATTTAGGGGGAGCTCATAGATAGGGGGAGCACCTATCTATAAGCTATTTTATTTTTGCTCTTATATAATGGTTGGTTGTCATCATCAAAAAGGGGGAGATTGTTAGCCCTTATGTTTTGATGATGTTCTTACAACCACCATTATCGGTACTAATGGCTTATTGAGTGTAAATGTAGTAAAATCATTTGTCAAGCTCGTTAGTGCCATTAACGGAGGATGGATGGAATATACGCTAAAACGAAGACATCTAAAGGAGGAGGAGGCCAAAAAGATGAAGCAACGTTATTTCAAGAACAACAAAGGCATATAAAAGCTTCATCCGATTCAAGCTATATCAAAGCTCAAGTATATTGCTCTCTATATGAGGATATTAGCTTTCTTTTGTTTTTTCTCTCTAGTGCTAGAATGTAGGCAAAGAGTTACTGAGTTTACTTGAAGCTATTGGGAATCACACATTGTAAAGAGAGAGTCTTGCATCATTTCTACTGCTGTGTGAGTGTGATCTTGTGTAGATCAACTGTGAGGGTGTGGGATCTGTTGAGATCAACTGTGTAGTGAGAGATTGAGAGGGATCGCTGTGTAGACGAAGTTCCGGCTTCCAAACCGGATGTGTTAGTGGATTTCTCCTCGAGAGTGGGGAGCGGGGACGTAGGTCAGCGGGCCGAACCTCGTTAACACATCGCGCGTCAAGGATAACGATTCCTAACTCTATCTCTTTCTATTTGATTGCACTTCTGCTTTGTGGTTTGTTTGTGCTGAGTTTTAAATTGCATATTAGAGCCTCTTGACCCTAATCACCCCCCCTCTAGGGTCCTACAATCCTTTAGTAAGAGGATCAACTATCATGGAGTTTTTCCCAATGTGCTCTATGGATAATCTGTCTATTCTGTACTCTTTCTTTCACAACTAGGAACTTAATATCAACATGCTTTGACTTAGTTGAGCTCCTGTTGTTATTGGAATACATAACTGTAGAGTTACTGTCATAATATAACCTTAGTGGTCTTTTAATAATTTTCAGAATGTGCAGTCCCGTGACAAAATTTCACAGTCATTTCCCTGATTGGATGCCTCATAGCAAGCTATAAATTTTGTTGCCATAGTAGAGAAAGCTACAAGTGTCTGCTTGACACTTTTCCATGATATAGCTCCCCCTCCTAACATATAAATGTAGCATGATGTAGACTTTCTTCTATCTTAACATCTAGTAAAATCGAAATCAGAATACCCAATGACCTCCAACCGTTCTGATTTTCTGTATGTGAGCAGAAAATCTTTTATTTTCTGAAGATACCTGATAACCCTTTTGACTGTTATCCAATGATCCATACTAGGATTGCTTAAGTATCTGCCTAACATCCCAGTAATGTGCGTAATATCCGAACGCGTACACACCTGAGCATACATTAGACTTCGTACAGCCGAAGATAAGGAATCTTCTGTATTTTCTAACTTTTAAGATTGCCTTTAGGGCACTGATTGAGACTGAAATTGTCTCCTTTAGCAACAGGGGTGTCTCCTGGTTTGTAGTCTTGCAGGTTAAGCCTTTTAAGTACTTTATCGATATAGCTCTTTTGTGATAATCCAAGTATACCTCGTGAACGATCTCGATGTATCTGGATTCCTAATATAAAAGAGGAGTCCCTAAGATCTTTCATCTTAAAAAATTTTGATAGAAATCTCTTGGTTTCGTGCAACATGCCTATATCATTAGTGGCAAGCAATATGTCATCGACATACAGAACCAGAAAAATATACTTACTCCCACTAAACTTATGATATACACACAAGCAATATGTCATCGACATACAGAACCAGAAAAATATACTTACTCCCACTAAACTTATGATATACACAATCATTAACAATATTTATCTCAAAACCAAACGAGATAATTATTTATTAAAACTTACAATACCATTGATGAGAAGCTTGCTTGAGTCCATAGATGGATTTTCTTAATTTTCAAACAATATTCTTTGGGTCTCCTGACACAAAGTTTTCTGGTTACACCATATAAATCATCTCATCAATATTGTTATTGAGAAATACAGTCTTAACATCCATCTCGTGTAACTCAATATCAAAATGAGCAATAAGCATCACGATTGTTCTAAAAGAGTCTTTCGATAAAACCAGAGAGAAAATCTCTGTATAATCAATACATTCCTTTTGAGTAAAGCCTTTAGCTATAAGACGTGCCTTATACCTCTTCACATTATCATTTGCATCCCGCTTGGTTTTAAAAATCCATTTACAACCAATTGATTTTGCGCCTTCTGGCAATGAGACAAGTTTTTAAACTTTATTGTCTTGCATAGACTTATACTCTTCATTCATGGCATCAACCCACTATTGAGAGTTAGAACTTTTCATGGCCTGTTGAAAGTTGATTGGATCATCTTTCAATATTTCATTATTATCCTCATGTTCTTGGAGAAATATAATATAATCATCCGGAATAGTATTTTTTTCTTTCTCTCATGGATCTCCTTAATGACACTGGTTCTGAGGTTGTTGAGTTTGTTCTTCTGAAATATGAAGTTGTTTAACATTATCATCTTGAGGTTTCGGATTTACTTCTTGAGCAATCACAGCTATAGAAACTTGAATATTATCAAAAAGTAACTGCTTGGATTGGATCTGAAGCCAATTCCTCCTCAAAAGCAATGTTTCTAACCTTATTTTTCCCTCCAAACTTAACATCCTCAAAGAATTTTGTTGTTCCCGTCTCAAAAATATTTCTGAGTGTGGGATCATAAAACTTATATCCCCTTGAATGTTCAGAATACCCAATAAAGTAGGTGCTAACTGTTTTAGAGTCCATATTCTTTTTATTTGGCCTATAAGGTCTTGTCTCAGCTGGACATCCCCAAATATGTAAGTGCTTTAAACTGGATTTTCGACCAGTCCAAAGTTCATAAGGTGTTTTAGGAACTGCTTTACTTAGTACTCTATTCAGAATGTAAGTTATTGTCTTTAGTGCTTCTTCCTATAGTGACTCTGGTAAAGAAGAATGAGCAATCATACTTCTTATAATATCCTTAAGAGTCATGTTTTGTCTTTTAGCTACACCATTCATGCTAGGTGAATCCGGCATGGTATACTGTGAGATGATACAGTATTCCTCTAGGTATCTAGCAAATGATCCTGAATGTTGTTCATCTAAACCATCATATCTACCGTAGTACTCACCACCATAATCAGATCAACGGTTTTAATTTTTTTGTTGAGTTGATTCTTAACTTCGGCTTTATAGGCTTTGAACATGTTCAGAGACTCAGATTTTTTATGAATGAGATATAGGTACCCATAATGTGAGTAATCGTCTATGAATGATATAAAATATTACTGACCATTCCAAGATGTCGTAGGGAATGACCTACAAATATATGTATGTATCAATTCTAAGACTTCCAAAGATCTGTTGGCATCTAATCTCTTAACTTTGGTCTGTTTTCCCTTGATACATTCAATACATACGTCTAAGCCTGAAAAATCAAGGGAATCCAAAGTACCATCAGACACAAGACGCTCAACTCTACCTTTTGAGATATGACCCAAGCGCTTATCTCATAATGTCGTTGAATTTTTTTATTTAATTTACGCTTAGTACCACGTGATTCCATATGCAAGAATTCATTATAATAAGCAATTGTATCAAGCAAATATAGGTTGTTATAAGTACTCAAGTAACCGGTCCCTATAATATTTGAATTAAAAGATAAACTGAATTGATTGTTTCCAAATAAACAATGATAACCTGATTTGTCCAATACAGAAACAGAAACTAAATTCCGTCTAAAAGATGATACTACAAAAGTATCTTTTAAGTCCAAATATGAATCAGTTCCTAATAGTAACCTAAAGTACCCAATTGCTTCCACGCCTACTGATTGTCCATTGCCCATAAAGATGTGTCTTTTAATATTACTTGCCTTTCGGTAGCTCAAGTAGTCCTGCATAGAAACACTTATGTGAATAATAGCATCAGAGTCTAACCACCAAGTATTTTTAAGTACTGAAGCTAAATTAACCTCAGAACAGACCAAAGTAAGGAACGTACCCTTCTTAGCACACCAGGCGTGATATTTGATACAGTCCTTCTTTATGTGTCCAAACTTGTTGCAGAAGAAACAACCCTAATCATTCTTATGTTATTTCTTCTGAACAGGACACTTAGCAGCTTTATTATCATTCTTTTCTTTTCTTACTCTTATCCTTAGAGGTACAAGTCAGATGAGCATTTTCTGTCTTATCTTGCTTTAACCTGTCTTCTTGTTGCACACAGTATGAAATAAGCTTATTTAGAGTTAATTTCTCCTTTTGATAATTATAACTGACCTTAAACTGGTTGAATTATGTAGAAAAAGGCAGGAGAACCAGATGCATTAGTAACTCATCACAAAGATCTAGTTTAAGTGCATTAAGTTTTGAAGCAATATGAGATATTTTCATAATGTACTCCCAGATGTTTCCCTTGTATTTTATACTTCATCAAAATCAAGCGAGCTAAAAACATGTTTGTTTCTATCTTATCATTTTTCACAAAACGTTTCTTAATTTTGACAATGAAATCTTTAGCCTTAGTAATCCCTTCGGATTCTATGCCCCTGAAAACTTCTGGAACATCGTGCTTAATGATCATAAGACTCATATGATTTGAACGCTCTCATTTCTCATACTCCTTCTTAACATCAGGAGTGCTATCTGTTGGACCCTAGAGGGAGGTTGATTAGGGTTTTAAGGCTATAATTGTACAATAAAAATAAGGTAAGTAATACACCACAATAATGAATAACAAATGTAAAGGGGATAGAGTGAGAAATCATTATCCAAGTGACGTGCGATGTGTTAACGAGGTTCGGCCCGCTGACCTACGTCCCCGCTCCCCACTCTCGAGGAGAATCCACTACTCAACCCGGTTTAGAAGCCGGAACTTCTTCAACACAACAATCTCCACACGATCTCACAACTACACAGTTGATCACCACAAGATCACACTCCCACACAGTTGATCTTCACAAGATCAAGCTCTTAATAGTAGTAATGGTGTAAAAACTCTCTTTTTACTATGTTCCTATGGCAAGGAGAAAGATTACACTGAAGCTGGGAAGTGAAACTGAAAACAGAGAAAATCAGGTTTGAAAATTTTAGCTCTTAGTAAAACAGATCTCTGGTTTTTCAAAAGCTTGGGACACTTGAGGAAGGAGTATAGGGGGTTTAAATAGGAGAAAATACAGCTGTTTAAACCCAAACCCTAATCCTCCAAATCCTGGAAAAAATAACGCTGAAATCTGTACCCAAAAAGACCGTTTGAATAAGCGGCAGTCAATTGTACAATTCTCGTGGTCGACCGCGAGCCAGCTTTGAAACTCGAAAAATTTTCAGATACTTCTACGGTCGACCGTGGCGGGCGACCGTCGCCCGCGAGCCAGCTTTGAAACTCGAAAAATTTTCAGATACTTCTACGGTCGACCGTGGCGGTCGACCGTGGGAATTTTCGAGCTCACGACCGATCATGACGGTCGACCGCGAAAGTTTCTGCTACCCACTCAGAAAAGAACTCAGGCGCGGTCGACCATGACGGTCGACCGCAAACTAATACATGCAAAAACTGTTTTTGACTCTCTTAAAAAATCTGTAAAATATTTAATTGACTTCTAAAAATTGTGAAACTTTGTAAAATATTTTTAACACTAAAAACAAATTGTTTGGAAAATGAATTTTGCGAATATGTCCTCATACTTGTGAAAAATGACATTTTGTGAAAACGCTCAAAACTATAAGTATGAAAACGTGTGTGTGATATCCCAATAGCTTCAAATAAAATCTAAACTACTTGCCTACATTCTAGCACTAGAGAGAAAATAAAAACTAGCTAATATCCTCACATAGAATACAATTCTTTGAGTCTTGATATAGCTTGAGTTTGATGAAGCTTCTTATTACATTTGGTGTTCTTGAATAAACGTTGCTTCATCACTATGCCTCCTCCTCCTTTGGATATCATCGTTGTAGAACATATTCCATCCAATCCTCCATGTATGACACTAATATACTTGATATATATTAACTATATTATCACTCAACAAGCAATTAGTACCAATAATGGTGGTTGTAAAACATCATCAAAACAAGAGGGCTAACACTATCCGCATTGAGAGGTTGGGGTTGTTCAGTTCTTAATGCAAGGTCTAGATCCATGCAACCAAAAATAATTAATATGTTCTCTTTCCAAACCTTGAAATTTGTCTCATTGAGCATGGGAGTTGAGTTGATGTTAGCAGAAATTATTACAGCAGATGCATTAGCTGAAATAAATAAAAGATACTCACATTATTAACTGTAATTAGTAATTAATAAAATTTAAATAATAAGAAATCTCATCGCAAGATATCTGACACAACATTATTATCAAGTTTTTGGACAGTAATATTAATTTGTAAGTGATACCTTGTTACAATGATCAAACACTGATAATAACTCATATCAAATAATGAAACTATCTTTGGATCGATTCATTATTCATATGTAAACCTTATAATTATCAAACATTTATCATCACAGATGTATATGCAGTCTAAATAAATATTAATATTCCTTTGGGCCGATTAAATATTTACACGAAAACATACACACAACTATCTAATATCCCTTATGAACAATCTACACAAGAGATATTACTTTGGCAATATCTTGTTTCAATTAATCATTTGGAATAAGAGAAAAACTTAATACCTTAGTTTCATATTATTTAAATTAAATAATTGATTAACTACCAAATTTAATTTAAATTAAACAAATTTAACTCAAATTAACTAAATTTCCAAAAACTTAGTTAGGGCCTCATGACTTAATTAATTAAATTAAGCATACAAAAGAATGGGCCCATAACTTAATAAGGCCCACAAATAATGTTTTTTAATTGATATATTCAATTAAACCATTCTTAGATACTCGTAGGACCATAACTAAAGGACTTTAAGTGGGCTTGTGCCCTAGTTCAACCAACAAAAACCCCAAATCCAGCATGAAGTTAGCCTTCAGTTTCTTTTAGCCGATGAAACATAGATATCTCAGACTCGCCTTCATGAAAGAAAAGTCGAAGCTTTGCTTGAATTGGGGTTCATGCTCACCTTCGAAATCGAGACTCAACATCGAAATTCGCCTAAGAATGAGTACGAGGCTCGTCTGAACTTCTCAAATGAGCCGACGAAGTTCAAGGTTGTCGAGGTTGAGCGTCGTCCTTGCCAGAGGTTGAGCGTCGTCCTTGCCAGAAGTCAAGCTTCGAAATGCTTTTCTGAATTGAACACGAGGTTCGATTGATGTGAACCGAAGTTCAACTGAAGTGAAACCAAATTGAAGCTCATAGAGCTCGCTTGAGGCTTAATTTTGAAGTTCGCCTGAGATCCGAACGTCGAGCTCACCTACAACAAGCATTGACTACACCTGAGTCTAGCCGAAACTCACTTGAGTTGAACCAGAGGTTCACCTGATTCTGAACATGAGGTTCGACTGAAATTCAAACACGAGGTTCGACTGAAGTTTGAACACGAGGTTCGTCTAGAGCAAACCGAAGTTCACTGAAATCAAACCGAAGTTCATTAGAAGCCTTCAACAAAGCTGAATCGAACACGAGGTTCGTCAGAAGTAAACCGAAGTTCGCTGAATCGAACCGAAGTTCACTTGAAGTTCGAACCTCGAACAACCCGAAGTTTGTTTGAGAACATGTAAGTCCTTGTAGGCTATGAAAACTACTTTAACTATAGAAAGAGTCTGAATTCCGTCTGCTTGTTTAAACTTTCCTGCACGAGTTAAATCTACTCAAAAAAGTTGAGTTCGCCAGCATGAAAGAAGATCGCCCGCGTGCTTGACTCGCCGGCATGAGTCAAGACCACGCAATTATTAAGCACGCCTGCATGACCAGGCAATCTGCCAGGCAATCAGAAACTCGCCAGCACACTCGACTCTCCTGCACGAGTCAAGTCTACCCAAGAGCTGAACCCGCATGTATGACCAGACGATCGATGAGCGACTCTCCTGCACGAGTCAAGTCTACCCAAGAGCTGAACCCGCATGTATGACCAGACGATCGATGAGCTCGCCAAGCTCGCTCAAGTACTAGGTGGCCGTAATTTCATGTACAGGGATGAGCCTTGCTATTCCCCAAAACATGAAGGGAAAGATCACAGTACTCCAAGCCATCAAGTAGCCGCTCATAGTATAAGTGACCAATCAAATCCATGTA
>NC_033797.1:52866899-52872854 GCF_001876935.1 Asparagus officinalis
AGTTTGCTAGCGAGTTTCTGATTGCCTGGCGGATTTTCTGGTCGTGCAGGTGAGCTCAACAATTACGTGGTCTTGACTCGTGCCGATGAGTTAAGCACGCGGACGATCTTCTTTCATGCTGGTGAACTCAACTTTTTTGAATAGATTTAACTCGTGCAGGTGAGTTTAAACAAGCAGGCGGAATTCAGACTCTTTCTGTAATTAAAGAAGTTTTCACAGCCTACAGTCCTCAAGCCCTAATTTTTCATCCACCCCTTAGGGTTTAGATCTGAAACGCAGTCGCCACTTGGGCTGCAGCCAACGAACACCCCTTAGGGTTTCATTTTGAAAACCGACGTCACTGCCACTATCTTCATTTGACAATAGGGCCACCGTGATACATCTCCGGTGAAGAGTTGGTGAATGATAACAAACCAAAAAACAAAAAACCATTTTTTCTGTCGATTTTGAACTCAATCCAGACCCAAAACTTGATATGTTGCACACACTTTGATCTAAATCTGACTCTATTTCAGATCCAAACATCCAAAAAAAGAATCAAACCAATAAGAAATGAACTTTACAGTTCATTAGTGCAACATATCCAAAAAAAAGAAAACAAAAAAAAAGCTAAGCAAAAAGGGAACTTTTACTGTTCATCCGTGAACAGTTCTCAATAATCCACAGATTAAGATCAAAAATCCAATTTTAAATCTTAAACCCCTAAGAAATAATTACGGTGACCTTGATACCACTTGTTGTACTTAAACATGATTAAATCATAGAGATTAAACACCAATAAGAGCGAAAGCTAGCTATACATGAATCCATTGCTTAGATCTGAAGTAGAGTTTTAATGATCTTCTAATCTTAGGGTTTCTTCTTATGTATCTCTTTTGATGGGGATAAGAGAATAAAGAATGTTTTAACCCTAGATTAGGGACCATAACCCTATATTTATAGGTGTTGTACTTTTATAATTTGGTCTCTCGTCAAATTATAATTATAACCTGCTATTTGCACATTTAGCCAATGATTTATTTAAATACATATTGACTCAACTACCTGGTTGATCACTTTATGTGGGTCAACTGTTAAGATAGGAACACATACTGAAATAACATATGTGCCCACAAATAGATTTAATTAGATTTAAATCCAACATGTACAAGATAGCATGCTCATTTAACTTCCAATATATATATATGCTAAATTAGCATCGCCATGTTCACGATTCTTTGATTCCAAGTTATCTCTAATCTCCAATTAGCGTTCTGATATTGATCACTTCCTACATGCATTTCATCAAATAGGCGCAGGAGAAGTATTTATCACATGCAGAAGGCACAGAAGCTTACATAGCCATCATAATCTAGGATTGGTTAGCTAACTGCCATTCTTAAGCGAGGTGAATTATTTAAAATGTTTGCTCTGAGGTCATTTTACATGTATGTCCTTTAAGAAACCTTATGTCAATTAAGTGGATATAATTAGTTTTTGTACCTAAAGAAGGTATATGTCATGCAATTGCTTTTCCTAATTTTCATTTGTTATCGAGTATTTAATTTTTAATAATATTTCATCAAAGTATGCATTGCTTTCTGACCTTTTTTCCATTTTTTTAGTTGACTTAATGCCTTTTTTGATCAATTGTAGGTTGAAGATTCCTTGATCCTAACAAACTCAATTTATCCCTCGTCCCTCTTTAATCTCTTCTCAAGCCTATTGTTCTTCTTTATTATCAAATTGTTTTCCGTTATTTGTATTTGTAAATGTGTAATTAAGTTTGATTCATATTGCTGATTGAATTTGCTAATCCATCCAGGAAGTGGTTGTTGCCATCCTCAATGTTTGATTTGCTTGCTACTTATATTTAATAAAGAATTAGCAAGAGAATTAACAAAACACGTAAATTAAGGAATTATGGCTAATTAAAATAAACATATGTTGTGCGCAGCGGAAATTTCGGCAGCACCTCCGGTGCGCAAGGTGCACAACAAGAGATTTGATCACAATGAAATTCTCGCTTCTCAAAGGAAACAAGAACCAAAAGCCAGATATCTCATCAAAGTGAGATATCAGCTCTTCCTCTCGTCAGCTCTAGGACTGCGTGTCGAGGGAACCTACAAGCTATTACAAATCACAGCAAGAACACAAATTTTACGTGGTTCGGCAAATTGCCTACATCCACGGGGCAAGGAGGGGGAGATCTACTAATAGAGGGAGAGATACAATTGGGGTTTACAATCTCACAAATAAAACCCTCTCACAAACTCTCAGATCCCTCACACAAATATTCTCTCAAAAGGGGATACACAAGTAAAAACAACAAAGCTCCTTGCGCTCTGTACTGCACGCTGAAAAGAATCCCCATCCGAAAATAAACAAATGCTTTCACACGCTCCCAAATCAACCGCCTGCAATCTTTTCTCACCTCTGCCTCCTTTTTTCACCTTGCACGAAAACCTAGAGCAAAAGACTTGCCGCCTGCAATCTTTTCTCACCTCTGCCTCCTTTTTTCACCTTGCACGAAAACCTAGAGCAAAAGACTTGGTATTTATATGAACGTAGGTAATCGGGTGGGCCGTCATTTGTCTTCTCTTCACGCGGTAAGTGAAACCGCGTTGCTGCTCCTCACGCAAGTTTCCAGCACGTGGACCCCACTCCACATTCTGCTCCTCACACGATTTTTTTCAAAACTCGTGGACCCCACTCCACGTTCACAATTCTCCACCTCGGTAAAGTTTTTCTAAAACCGATCCGATACCAACCAAAACAAATGTCTCACTTGTTGCATCTAGTACGCCACGGCAACGGACTCATGAAAACGGACTCCAGCCACACAAGTCAAGACTCAAACGGGAGTGCGAACACTCACCCAAACGTCGGTATCTACTCACCAAATCGATCTCACCCCCATCAACTAATCCAAACCCGGCTGCATCATAAAGACTGCCCTTATTCTTCTCGGCTCGATCTAACTTTGGGTATTCGGCTTTTCAATGTCCATCCTCTTTACAAAAGGCACACTGATTCCTTCGAATCCCACGATGTGCACTTCTAGACTGCGACCTCCTGCTTCGGTTTGAACCACGGCCATGAACTACTAATGCATCTCCCGATGCCTTCTCGGAGGACTCATCCACACTCTTCCTTAACTCATAATTCACTAACGCTGAGGTCACCTCCTTGTAACTAACAGTAGTTCTTCCATTAATCATAGTTAGGACAAAAGTACCATAATCATCCTCGGGCAACGAACACAAAAGTAGCATCGTCTTGTCTTCATCCTCAACCATGATATCCATATTGGCCATATCTGAAAGTAGCTTTGTGAAGTTGTTAACATGCTCCCTAATGGAAACTCCCCTCTTCATCTTGAACTGGTAAAACCTCTTCTTCAAGTGAAGCTGATTCTCAATGCTCTTAGTAATATACTTTTCATTGAGTGTTTCCCACATCTTCTTCGCCGACGTCTCGTTCATCATGTCATAAATAAGATCCGGCGTCAAGCATGACCGAATAACTCCACACGCCCTACTATTCATCTTATTCCAAACCTTATCTTCCATCTCGGTAGGTTTCTCTTGTAACTTAAGAGTCTCCTTCAAATTCTGAGCGTTAAAGGCATCCATCACATGACACCTCCACAATCCGAAATTAATATTGCCGTCGAACTTCAGAATATCAATCTTCATGTTATTGATGCTCAAACTATGTATCGTCTTCGTAAGAGATGATCCCGATGTGCTTGTTTCACCCATGTTGTCGATCTAATCTTCAAATAGGAATCCTTCAGCGAATCCTTCAAACAAGCTCCCAAGTCCAACCCGGAGCTCTGATACCACTTGTTGTGCGCAGCGAAAATTTCGGCAGCACCTCCGGTGCGCAATGTGCACAACAAGAGATTAGATCACAATGAAATTCTCGTTTCTCAAAGGAAACAAGAACCAAAAGCCAGATATCTAATCAAAGTGAGATATCAGCTCTTCCTCTCATCAGCTCTAGGACTGCTCGTCGAGGGAACCTACAAGCTATTACAAATCACGGCAAGAACACAAATTTTACGTGGTTCGGCAAATTGCCTACGTCCACGGGGCAAGGAGGGGGAGATCTACTAATAGAGGGAGAGATACAATTAGGGTTTACAATCTCATAAATAAAACCCTCTCACAAACTCTAAGATCCCTCACACAAATATTCTCTCAAAAGGGGATACACAAGTAAAAACAACAAAGCTCCTTGCGCTCTGTACTGCACGCCGAAAAGAATCCCCACCCGGAAATAAACAAATGCTTGCACACGCTCCCAAATTAGCCGCCTGCAATCTTTTCTCACCTCTGCCTCCTTTTTTCACCTTGCACGAAAACCTAGAGCAAAAGACTTGGTATTTATATGAACGTAGGTAATCGGGTGGGCCGTCATTTGTCTTCTCTTCACGCGGTAAGTGAAAACCGCGTTGCTGCTCCTCACGCAAGTTTCCAGCACGTGGACCCCACTCCACATTCTGCTCCTCACACGATTTTCCCAAAACTCGTGGACCCCACTCCACGTTCACAACATACTCCTATGATACATTGATGAAGTACCACATAAATAAACATGCTAGATGCCCATGTGAACTCATAGATTTATGGAGCGTTATCATGAGCAAATTTGTACCATGCACAAAATATATATGGCAGAATCTTACTTTCTTATGTATCCTACTCTATTTCATGATTTCATTGTGCAGCTTATTCAAACAGGTTATGTTTATGATTATGAGACATTTGAAAGATATCCAAACACTTTTTAATAAGGTATTCAGATTGAAAAAGGAAGTACCACTACTAGAAAATGGATTATTGCCTACAGATATTTAGCGACGGAATTTGCCGTCGCTATAAGTTCGGTTATAGCGACGGAAATTCCGTCGCTATTAATCCGTAGGCAAAAACCTTTATAGCGACGGAAAATTAATTTTTAGCGACGAAAATGTTCCGTCGCTAAATTATTAGCGACAATGTTCATTTCCGTCGCTAAAACAACTATAGCGACGGAATTACCGTCGCCGAAAAGATTTTTAGCAACGGAATTATCCGTCGCTAAAACATTTCGGTGTGAAAAAAAATTTGGGCGCGGGCGCCCAAAATTTTGGGCACCCGCGCCCGTTTTTACCGAAACCAAACCCCCCCCTTTCTCTCAGATCCCGACCCCCCTCCTCTCTTTCCCCCTCTCTCTCGATTCCGACCCCCCAAACCTCCCCTCCTTCGCCGCCTTCACCATTGCACCCATCACCTCTCTCCTCTTCATCTCTCTTCAAGCCCCCTGACCTCCGAACCCATCAACCAGTGACCACCATCACCACCGAGCGCCGCCCCGCCTGCAGCGTCATCGCCTCCCCGCTGCTCCTCCATCACCGTGCCTCCGTCACCAGTGCTCCTCCCCAACTCTGCTGCTCAGCCTCTCGCCATCGCCCCTATCATCACCGCCTCCCACCGCCACGACCAGCCCTCCTCTCCTCTCAGTCACCGCCTCCAAGCCGCTACCACCTCCAGCACCTCACCGCCCCTCAATCCGCCACCAGAGCCGACGCCGACGACCTGAGAACCACCAGTGCCCAAGCTGAACTCCGATCGTTCCCGTCCCTCTGTCCTCCTCCGCCGTTGACAGCACCCGACGTCGCCGACAACCCCGGCAGCCCTCTCCGCTGATCCTCTCTCCCGTCGCCGCCAAGTCCAACGCCACGAACCAAGGCAAGTCCTATTCAGACTTGCTACTCCCTGTATTCTTTTGAATTATATACTGACTATTAGTATTTATTGGATGATTAACTCCTACAACATTAATTAGTAACATGTTATATGTTGTTTAAAGATTATACATAAGCGTAGTGATTGTGTGGGGTTATCGTAACTATTATATCGCTAATTACATAGAAATTGCACACACTGTACACTCATATTTTCGAGCCGTAGAATACCCCGTCCAATA
>NC_033797.1:52873854-52899525 GCF_001876935.1 Asparagus officinalis
ACTTGATCAAAACTACTATTTAATATAGAGGTAAGGTTAGGGTTGGATGCTGGTTTTACTTCATTCCTTATTTGAATTTACTTACAGAGCTTTACTTTTGTCTTTTCCTAATTTGCTGTCATTTCTGTTGTAGTGTAGAGCAATATTAGATGGCTCATAGATACCTGTACTCATCAGGACCATCTTGGTCCTTTTAAGAATTCTTCTCCAGTTGTGTACTAAGAACATTATTAAACGTTTCTAGGCTTGAATTTATTTAGACGTTTCTAAGCTTGTTATGTCTTGTGCAAATAATGTATTTAGAAATTTCATATCTTTTAAGTTCTAATTGGATTGTCTAATACTTTCCAGGCAAACAGGCTAAGCTAAGGTTAACCAAGAGTTGTAGAATTGAAGGAGGCTTCTTTGTCGGATGGATGGAAACTTAGCTGCTTTTTTGCATGTATAGCCAGAATTCATCGATGTTCTATCCTTGAGTGACAGAAGAGTATGAAATAATCCTGGCTCAAGAACTTACAAAGAAACCTTGTTCAGCTTTGCAAAGTGTTCCTCACTGCTCTTCCTATGTTTAATGTAAGACATGTAAGATTAATTGTCTTTGTTGGTGGAAGCGAGATGATGAATTGAGAGCTGGGCTACAAATTGGATTTGGTGAATTCTAATTGCGATGTTGTACTGTGTAATGCACACGATACTTTGTTGTTATTTAGATTTATAAGCTCAACGCTTTGGCACAGTGACCTTCTTATTTACGATTTTGGCTCTTTGATAATTCTTGTATGTGGATATTTAAGAAATTCATCTTGTAACGGGGTTAATCTTCGAGTCCAAATAAGGGCTAAGCTTTTGTAATCATCCGCCTAGAGACGTATCCTTCACATGTGCTTGGGTTCAATTGAGAAACTTCATTTTTGCTAAAAAAAAACTGAGAGGAGTAACGGACGATTTTTGTAAAGAATGATGTCTGATTTGCTTTGTGCTGTAATTTGCTTAAACTTTTTTTTCTTCCGAGAAAGTAATTTGCTTATCTCAATTAAACATCTACTGCCAGAGTCAATAGTAACTTACATTTTAATTTTCATGATCAATTCCTCATTTAAGTCATTTCATAAAATTTATGTTTTCCAATAAATAGTAGTACCGTCTTTCAACGTTTCTTCCTACTTCATAGTAACCTCCAAAAGATAAAACCTTAATTGCAAAAATCCTCTTTCAGTATATAAATAAATCCTCTAGCTTAAACCCAAACACGGTGAAGAAAGCATCAAACATGCAAATCCTCCTCTTCCTGCTCCTGGCCTTGCTGTCAATCTCCATCTCTCCATCAAAATCCTTCCTCGTTCTCCCGAAGCAACAACGAGGTGAAGCACGATGGACTTTTCTGCGACCGAGAAATGTTCAACCGGGGAGTTCGGAATACAGATTTCCATTAGGGATTCTCCCATCACCGATGATTACTGATCCAGCGTATCGTGAGTGTTGGAAATCTTTTCGATCATTGCCCGGATGCACCCCTTCGATGTTACTTTCGTCGAGGAAAAATACCATTGATATCAAACCAGATTGCTGCGATGCAGTGCGCAGGTTGAAACCTGATTGCTTTTATAAGATCTTTTACACTGATCCTTTTAAGGCTAACTTTGGACCAGATGTGAAGACATACTGTGCAGTGAAACATTGATATAATTAGCGGTGAAAAAGTAATTGTGGAATCTGAATTTATCTCTGTAACAAATAGAATAAAATTGTTGGCACAATATTATTTTGTTTCTGTTGTAAAACTCGAACATATCCATTTCTTTTCCTGATGAGTAACGAACCAAGGTCATAGTAGGAATTTAGGCACTAACAGTCGAACAAGGTTTCTCCATTGAGTTTTGTGAACAAATAAGAAGAATAAGGTCTAGAATTAAAAACAAATGGGGCTCGGTCTACTCCAAACTTGATTACGCATGCGGTGGAGAAACTGAATCAGATGCTTCCGTAACATGCCACCAGGATTTGATCGACGGAAAGGCTCTTGTCAAACCAATACAAACAACACTGCTGTCTTTCTGCGCCACTGTCAACCAAATAAGAGAACTTCGGCAGACGAACGTTAATAGTGAAATTTACAGTCAGTTTGATGATTTCTAACATCAACCCACAGGCCACCGCATTGCTACAAAGTCAGCCAAAGCAAACGCAACAGAAAATCTGTCATAGTTAATGCCCACCCCCCTGCCCTTCCCAGGGGAATGCATATTATCCACTCGCACACTTCAGGAATTGACACTTTCAGAATCCAACAGCTAATAAGTAAGCATGTATAGCATTGTTAACCGTTGTTCGAGTTTTCTTAGATAACCTGGAGCATTGTTAACCCTTGTTCGAGTTTTCTTAGATAACTTGGAGGTGCAGTAAAATTTTCCGTTCTCTTTTGGATTGAGAAGGATGTTAAACAATAAAATATTATAGATTCTCATTCATATTTCAAAAGCTACAACTACTTCCCTTTATATAGGGATACAATAATAAGAAATTTATTGTGTAGCCAATGTGAGGCTAAACACAATTACCTAATCACAATTATTTTCTTAGTTACAATCCTAATATCTCTCGATCACCAAATCTCTAATATATACTCCTAATATATTATTCCTAATATAATTATAATATTATAGATATCCATAATATATTCCTTTAACACCCCCCCACCTTAAGCTAGAGCATGTATATCATACATGTTTGGCTTATTACAAACAAGATGTACTCACTCGAATATGTGACACGGCTTACAGGGCTGAAATCTTCCTCATCGTAGTTGTCTTTATCTTCTAGTCTTCTACTTGAATGTCTTCCACCACAAACAATCTCAAGCAAAAAATCACCAAATGCGATACCTTGATCTCTTCTTCACAGTTTGACTAAAGAACTACCAAACAACGAATCTCATCAAGGATCCACTAAACAAACGATCCTCTTTATGGATCAACCAAACAAACGATCCTCTTCGGACTAACCAAACAAATAATCCTCTCTAGGGATCAACCAAATAGACAATCCTCTTCACAGATCAACCAAACAAACGATCATCTTCCCGGATCAACCAAGCAAATGATCCCTCCTTAGTGATCCACCAAAAACAAATGAAGCCGAGAAAATAACCTTCATCGAACCAAACTCCAAACCAAATTATGAGTCAATCAAAATCTTTTTTTTTGGTAGCTAATGGTGGTCAAAGTATGTAGACTACAAGCGGTGGTGGCGGTGGTGTCAACAAGTTGAATAGTCGATGAGCAAAAGAAAATCGAGATGACACAGACGGTGACGGAAACATATACATCGAGGATGACTAGTGCTATTAACAATAGCAATCCCGATCATCAACAAGGCCATCGAAAGCAAGACGGACAAGAACCTACGACACTATTCACAATAAACAGTCAACGTGCGCACTATTCATGGTGAACAGTCACCACGCCTTGTTCACGAAAACTAGTCACAAGAAAGAAGGAAGATTGTAAGGCAGAAAAATGATGATAAGAGATTGAGGGCAAGGGTTTGTGAGGATTTAGGATATTATGGAGGCTAGGGTTTGCGTGACTCTGATACCATGTTAAACAATAAAATATCATAGATTCTCATTCATATTTAAGAAGCTACAACTACTCCCCTTTATATAGGGTGCAAGAACAAAAAGTTTATTGTGTAGTCAATATGAGACTAAACACAATTACCTAATCACAATTTTTCTCTTAGTTAAATCCTAATATCTCTTAATCACCAAATCTCTAACTTGTACACCTAATATATTATTCCTAATATAACTATAACATGATAGATCTTCATAATATATTCCTTAACAAAAAAGAGTTTTAGGAAGAGAAAATGATCCAGATGCAAGTTCGCGGTATTAGGTCTTCGTAGGCATGAGATACAATCATTATGCCAAAAAATTATGTACAATAGAGAGGTTTTTTGAACTTATACCATGAGTTATTAGCAACCATGCAACCCAGATCCTTGACTCACATTCTGCCTTATGCAACTTATCCAAGCTTTCTCCCAATAGAATGGATCGAGGGTGCAGAAGTAGACCAAGTTGAGAAGGCTCTATATCCAAGTGGCAGAAACATTTCAAACATGAAGTTATTATACTGTTGGACATGAGGCGGACACAAACAATGCACATCAAACTCCAATATGATGTATATGTTTTATGTGTTTCTATGTGTCATGTCATTCTGTATCATGTCCATATACACATGTGGATCTAACATTACTATATGAACATCTAACTAATATCAACCAAATTCCTGCACAATGGCACTATGGGCAAGAGAATAATCTTTTAAAATGCAGTATTCTATGGGAAGAACTTTTTAACCCTCTACCCCAAGAATGCCCATGTGTATGCGGACTAATAGTGATAGTGATGTTGTTGCACAGATTTGCAGTAGCTCTCATCCATCAGATTGGGATTGGTACGTTTCTCTAAACAAGAAAGTCCAATGATTATGATAGCTCTCATCTTCACCAAGTATCAAGAGTTACTACGCTAGCAAATTCCTTCCTGTTCAATATGCACCGAGATGGTTTTTTAATGGTTTCTAGACTTAACATCATGAAGAAAAAGGAATATTACACTGTCACAAAGAAGGAGAAATATAATAGCACTATTTTAAAAATAAGTACAACCTGAAGAAGGAGAAGGAGAAAGGCCATAATGGACGAAAAATCTCCTCTATCAAAGGAGCAACAAATCCGCCACTACAAACTATAACTTAAATTTTAGTAATCCTAATTGATTCTCCTATTCTACACATGGGTTGAACGAGCTTCCATGAATATCTGCCACTGCATATACTATGAAATCGAATGTTTCCCAAAATCAAACCAGTATTATCAAGGTGCAATGCAGGGCGCAATGTGGCCCGAGCTTAAGTTATATTGTAGTTCCAACATTTATCGTTTAACATATCATTTACCACCAGGAGAACTACTTTCCGATGCTCCTTGGTGTTCCATCTTACCCGAGAATCTACTTCAACACCAAAGAGATGAGTGCAGCAAAACCAAGTCACAAATGCTCTGACCAACTTTTACAATGGCATACTGTTTCTTTATCCATATAAGGGTGTCATCATACTTCTAAAATGTGCCTTAGTTGCACACAGGTTCTTTTAACACAGCCAATCAGATTGCACATTTTATTTATAAAAAAAAAAAACCTTTCCTGGTACATTACTGCAACTCCTTAAGGTTCTCGAATTTTGCACAAAACTTTTATCAGTTTCATTACACCTGATTCCAACTTGCGGTTCTACTTTCTAGAGCGTTTCTTTCATACCCATCCTTACTCTAGTCTAGGTCAATTTGATTCATTAATTATGGAGATAGTTTTTGCTTACATGCTCTGCGAAAAAAAGAAAACGCGGCCTGCTCAAGCACAGCAGTGATGACTAACCACTTATAACTCAATTGGAAATATCTTCATTTCTTTACATATTTTTATAAAAAAAATTAGTGAAACGACGATCAGTTGATATTGTATCAGAGTCCATTATAGAAGAACAAGTAATCACACGTATCGGGTTGTTGATAATCAAAAGAAATTATACCTATATTTCAGAGGCATAACAACTGTTTTCAACTTGACAATCGAAAGAAATTATAGTTAGAGCAGCATTAGGAAAGATGACACTTCCCCGTTTTGTTAGCAAATAGCAAGTCACAACAATTATCCCAAAAGAAAAGAAATAAATTACTACTCTACTATACTATACATCATTACCTTATCCTTTGCATTTCATCTATGTTGAAAAAGACCATGTTTAACTGCAAAGGTAATTTCACTCTTCCTCAACCCAAAACCCATACAGTTCTACTTCTATATACACAAAAGAAACTACAAAGAAATCACGTTGAAGTGTCTAAATTAAAAAAAAGATGGGATCTTTGAGTTACCAAGTACCAATCAAGCTCGTCTCCCCGCAGCACCAAAGCTCCCATTGCTCCCTCTAAAGTTGCCAGCATTAATCTTGCCTCTTTCTCCCTCGTGAATCTCATTCACCTCCAAAAACTTCTTCTTTAACCCCTCAACACTCTCCCCTTAATCTCGCCGCTCTCCTTCTTCAGCTCCTCCACCTCCTTCCCCATCCAAAAGCACATCCCTCTCATCCCCTCCAAATCCTTCTCGCTCCACTCCTTCACCCCTCTCCTCTCCTCCTCCTCCTCCTCGTCCTCCTCCACTCTCTCGATGCTAATCTTATCCATACTCAGGTACGGCAATCTCCGGAAAACCCCGGAAGATGTTGCTAGCTTGTGGTTCGTACGGAGTTCTTTACTGCTGGTGGCTGTTCAAGGAGGATGAGATGAGGTGATGACGGTGATGGTTGCTTGTTTGTGATTTGACCGTTACTTTAGTTTGTGAAAATGAACAATTTTTCACTTTAGCCCTTTTTAAATTTTTTATTATTAAAATCGATCCTTTTTTCTTTTATTTGCCAAAACCGACCCGATTTCTTGATTAGCGGCTTAATCACATTCCAAATTAGTCGGGGTTGCCAACCCCGACTATTTAGGAGGGTCTTAAACCCTAATTAGAAATCTTAAACCCTAAAAATTAATATCCTAAATAGTCGGGGTTGGCAACCCCGACTAATTAAGAATGTGATTAAGCCGCTAATCAAGAAATCGGGTCGGTTTTGGTAAATAAAAGAAAAAAGTGTCGATTTTAATAATAAAAAAATTAAAAAGGGCTAAAGTGAAAAATTGTTCTTGTGAAAATATTTGTTTAGCATTTCGGTAGGTTAAATTGCACTAAATTGCCCTGTAGTTTCAGTAATGTTGCATTTAGGGGGCTCTATTTTAGAGCATCTCCAACAGTGTTCCTAAATTTTTTTCTAAAATAGGAAAGCAAAAGTCATATTCTTTAAATTATTTTTGCTCCAATTCCAACAGCTTCTCTATTTTAAAGAATTCTGTATTTATTACAATAATAAAAATATTATACATCCCTATTTTGAGATGCTCTTATGCATTGGAACTGTCCCCATGGTTTTTTTTAATTACGGATTTTGTTTTGTATTTATTTTCTCATCCATCCCGTTTTGAAGAACGTGCTGCATTTATGACTAATTACGGATTTTGTTTTGTATTTATTTTCTCATCCATCCCGTTTTGAAGAACGTGCTGCATTTATGACAAAGCTCTCCCCAAACATTTGAAGAATGCTCTCATCCATCCCGTTTTGAAGAACGTGCTGCATTTATGACAAAGCTCTCCCCAAACATTTGAAGAATGCCCCAGATTTGGGGAAGACTCCCATTTTTTCTCCTCGATTCCTATTTTGGGGAAGGAGATGGGGAATATGTTGGACCAAAAAAAGCTCAAATTTCTCTAAAAGTAAAAATATCAATAAAATGGGGAAGCTGTTGGAGATGCTCTTAGAACCGAGCAAATAAATGCCCTAAGGTTTTTCAAAAGTTGTATTTCAATACCCCTAAGGTTTGCAATGCAATGTAAACGTGAGAATTCCTCTCGAAAATTCTCATGTGACACTAAGTTGCTATTTTTCAGACATTTTAACTCTAAAAATAGGATTTTGACAAGTTTAATACTAGATTTAACAAAAAAAGTTAAAATGTTGAAAGACATTCGGGTATTGCATGAGAATTTTCTAGGATAAATTCTCACGTTTACATTTACATTGGGAACTTAAAGTATTAAAGTGTAACGCTAAAATTTTTTGAGCATTTATTTACTCGATTTTAAAATAGATATTACTTTAAGTGCAAGATTGCTAAAACTTAGGACATTTAAGTGAAATTTAGCTTATTTAGTATCACCCTAATTATTTTTTTTTAGGTGCACTGGGTTGGGTTTAAAATGGGCCCTCCAAGGTCAAACCATCAATTTTTTGGGTTAAAAGTTGTTAACTTATTTCGCAACACTATAGATGTAACAACATGAGCTACAAGTCTATGGTTATGTTTGATCAGGTGTAGTTGGTACCCCATGTTATCCCAACTACATTCACATTTTAAAGGGTTATTTTTTATTAGATGTTATTGCAACACTCAAAGGTTGTTGCAACAACAAAATAAGTCAAAAATAAAGTTGTTGGAAGATCCGTTCAAATTTAAGAGTGTTTCAATAAGAGTTGGAACAACATTCTAAAACACTTTTTTGACTATAAAGTTCATATTTCTATTTTTTTTTAGTGTGGCATTCTTAATATTTTTCCGTTGTTTATTTTTACAAGGCACTGGGTAAAAGGCTGACAACCCATTTAGAAATGGACTGTCAAGCAACTAATTCGTTAGCTCCACCATCCTGCACCAATGTGACTAGAAGAGGTGCTGACAAACTATTGTCTCTTGACAGCCCATTTTCTAAATTGGACTATCAAGTTATTCCCATGTTTTCCTTGTTTTTATTTTCCCTAAAACATAGATACATCTAATTGTGACATTTTAAGTATATATAAATTACGTTTAGAAAAAAAAAATGATTGAAGTAGTAAATTAAACTACAAACATTTATCTGATTAAAGGCTTTGGACCTTTAACAATCTAAATATACGTCTAATTAAGAATTCCAAATCCGTTTTAGGGGTTATTATACTTCTCTACTAAGATTTCAGAAAAGATTTAAAAGAACCGAACAAAAATATTTAGACTTGATAGGAAAATCCGGAAACGCACGGACTCGTTGTAGCTATCAAGATCGATCCCACATGGACTAGGGGTTAATTGCCAAATTTTTATGCTTTCGACTAGCTAAACTGGTGAGTAAAATAGAAGAGATTAAAATTCTGAGATTAAATAATAGAAATAAAATAAACAGCCAATCGGGAGGAATTCAATATAATGAAGAGTCAGGATTGATTTTTCACCACAACTTCGATGCTCAATGATGAATTATTTTAATTCTCGGTGTTGGTTTAAACTAGAAAGAGTGAATTAGCCTAAATTAATCTAAAGCCTCTTTCAAGATCTAAAGATCATGCCTAATTAATCTCAATTAACCTACTTTCGTGGAATCAAGATTAAATTAAACCCATTAAGCTTTATGCTAATCCAAATCAAATCCCCAAGGAATCTAGCATACTTTCGTGATTCGAATTCCCTGCTTAATTTCTAGAGGTCTGATATTACTTTTTACCTTTCAGTCCTTCAATTAATTACCTATGGTTGCTAATCCGGTGATCAAGAGAATCAACAAAATTAATTCACACGAAATTAAGTTTAAAGATCTAAACTTTCTCCAAGAACATATATTAATCAATCATCAATTATCAAAAAATTAGGTTCTTTCCCAATCCTAGACAAGTAATCTACTCACACATGATTGGGATAAGAGAATACATCAAATAAATATGCAAATCAATCATAAGAAGAAATTAATTAAAGAGAGGAAAAAATTAACCCGTTTTTCAATTGAAATATTCAAAATAAATACTTGCAATCCAATCTTATATAATAAATTCGTGTCTTCCTTCAATACTTGAACGCTAAAATAGATGCTAATTGACGGCAAAGAGAACACCCAAAAGGATCCCAAAACCCTAAGCTAAAATACCTATATATAGGTCTCCAAAAAAATCTAGTAAAAGATAAGGCCCGAACCACATGTGTGGTGCGCACCACACTAGGTTGTGGTGGAGTCTGTCTTTGCTTATTTTGTGCTTGTTTGTACAATCTTTGGTATTTTGACTGTAACTTTTTCGCCCGACCTCGGAATGAGGTGATTCAAGTTGCGTTGGAAAGATGTTGAAGATACCTACAACTTTTAGCTTTGAGCTTTTCCGGATTCGAATAGCATCATGGTCGAAATTCTAGTTCTTCATACTCATGCATTCATTTTTTTTCTTGAACCATGCATTCTAAATCTGATTGTTGCTTCAAACTATTGTTTAACTTCCAACGATCATCGAATCTTTTAGTCTTGAGCCAATACCTACATATAAGAATACAAACCATAGCAGTATCCTTGATCTAAACATGAAATATGCTTCAAACACCCGTAAATCATGCTTAAAACACACTAAGATAATACATATTTTACGTGTTTATCAACTCCTTTTAGCTTAGACTTTTGCTTGTCCTCAAGTAAATAAACAATAAAAAAATAAGAGGAGTGAAAGCCAAATAGATAGGATCACCCCCTCATCAATCTATTAACCAATATCAAACATATCACAAGACAAACACGTTTCATCGGGACTTAACAAATTAATTTCCAAAACTCTCAATAAAATCACATTTCAAAATTTACTTACGATCACAAGCGTCACAAGTCAAGGATAGCCATCATATCCAATTCCCAAGTCAAAGTAGGAAAAAGTAATCCATGTAACTAGCTTCAATCCAGAAGCAGTAAAATTAAGACCTCAAAGTAGTTAAATTGGTAGACCTTATTTTAGGGTATATGGACTCTCAATCTCTCATGTGTTTAAGGATAGAATTATGTCGCTCAAAATTCTTCCGAATGGATGTATTCAATCCATAGGCTTGCATATCATCTCAATTCTTCGCCACTACGAAAACTAATGCATGCAAAAAATCATGAGGTCTTTTATTTGGTTGTAACGGGGCTAGGGTCAAAAGGGTAGGATAGATATTTGGGTTAGCAGTTGAAAGCCTATCACTAATGGAGCGATAATTGTAAAAGATTAGATCTCAAAGTAAGATCAATGACATCCACACAAACTCCATCATCTATCAAAAAACTTCTTCCAACTACTCCCTTTAGTACACCATAATGAAATCTTTTGACACCCGCAATTACATACACCATAAAGAGGACACTTTATTCATCTCTTTTTTTTTAATGAAATCTTTTGACACCCGCAATTACATACACCATAAAGAGGACACTTTATTCATCTCTTTTTTTTGAAAGAATTAATGAGAATGAAAAGAAGCAAACACCTCCTTGCACACCCCCAAGCTTACACCTCATTACTCACATAACCCATTATATCAGAAATTGTGCTCCACTAGCTTAGGCATGGGTAAGGAATACAATCGGGTTTAAAGGTTACATATGTGGGTTAAATCAACAAAAAATAGACTCATTGGCTCAAAGGGACTAATCAAAGGGAATAATAGCGCATGGTAGACTGTTTGGCTAATGTGGACTATGAACAAAAAAATAGATGTGCCTCAATCACCTTTTACGCATACAAAAGTTATATGTGGCCTCGAAGAGATTCAATGCAAGTTCTAGTGTCCTACACCATTTGAAAATATCACACAAGAAAAGAAAATCATGATTGGATATGTAATGCATCCAATTTCAGGCTCAAGGTCTCATCAGTTTTATTTGTCTACCAAATTTAATTCCTCTCTTGTCTCAATAGAGTAATGGTTATGATGCTAGCCATATAAATGCTAAATCTTATAAGATAAGAGAACATTCAAGTCTGGTTCTCCCATATTGTTAACTTGCAATCAAAAACCTTTGAGAATCAGTTGAAAGATGGATTAAAAAGTTGTTTAGTCCTGACTAATGAACAACTATCTAGTTCAATGATTTATAAAGTTTAAGAATTCATGTCATCATCAGGAGATCATTTCCCTTTTTTTTAAGAGGAAACAAAGCAAAGAAAAATAAAAATAAAACAAAAACAAAACAAAAACAGGCAATCATGATCAGACAATCAATACATAAACAACCCATACCCCCAAGCTTAAGGTCTACATTGTTCCCAATGTAGTAGGATGTAAATAAGTGCAAGGGTGCAGGGGACATACTAACTCACTAAAAAGAAGGAGGTGTAGGGGAAGCATCCTGGCGGAGCTGCCACTCATGAAAAGACTGCATCCTGGCGGAGATCTGGCGGAGCTGCCACTCATGAAAAGACTGCATCCTGGCGGAGATGGTGGTGAAGAAGGAGAGGCGACGACTTGGAGGTGGATGGAGTTAGGTCGGAGGACTTGAAGATGTGGGTTGAGCGGTGAGAAGAGAGGGAGGCAGCGGTGGTTTGAGGGGGACGGGTTTTGATGGGTTAGGTCAGAGAGGATGAAAGAAAAAGGGGTAGTCTAGGTGTGTTTTTATTTCTTCTCTCTCTTTTTTTTTAGGTCAGAGAGGATGAAAGAAAAAGGGGTAGTCTAGGTGTGTTTTTATTTCTTCTCTCTCTTTTTTTTTTGAACCATGGGTGTGACAGACGCCACACCTGGGTGTGGTAGTCTGGAATTGTTAAGTTTTTTGGTGTCTAGCGAGCCAAGGGTATGACAGACACCACACATTGGTATGGTAGAGTATGGAATTGTTGAGCTTTTTGGTGTCCAGCGAGCCAGGGGTGTGGCAGACACCATCACTTGGTGTGGTAGAGTCTGTCGCTCCATGTTTAACTCATTTCTCTGTAGTTTTTTTAGTTAATGCTTTGTCTTCCCTTCTTCGCAACTGCATGATTGAAAGTATTATAAGTTAAATTGTGCCGTCCAAATTGCCTATAAAAATAATAAACGAAATTAAAATGAAATAAAATAAAATAAAAGAACAATAATGGAGGGAAAACTTGGGTTGTCTCCCAAGAAGCACTCGTTATGATCATGAGCTCGACCCCTGTTGTGCTCAATTCTATGACGAAGGGGGATCAGAAAGGGTATAAGTGACATCTTTCTCGTTTTGTTCCCCTACAATGTAGTGCTTCAACCGTTGCCCATTCACCTTGAAAGATCCCGTTGTTTCACTCTAAACTTCAACAACTCCACTAGGAAAGACCTCACAGACTTGAAAATGTCTGGACCACCTAGACTTGAGCTTGCTCGGAAAAAGCTTCAAGCGAGAGTTGAAAAGTAGCACCATATCTCATTGATTAAACTCTTTTCGAAGGATATTCTTATCGTGCCATCGTTTAGTCCTTTCTTTATAAATGCGAGCATTCTCATAGGAATTTAATCGTAGCTCATCTAGCTCATGAAGTTGAAGCTTTCTTTTCTCACCTGCGATTTTTATATCAAAATTGAGCAGCTTGATAGCCCAATATGCCTTGTGCTATAACTCAACTGGGAGATGACACGATTTGCTATATACCAACTTGAACGGTGTCATACCTATGAGTGTTTTGTAGGCAGTTTGATAGGCCCATAAGGCATCCGAGAGTTTCATAGACTAGTCCTTTCTCGAACAATTCACTGTTTTCTCCAAGATACTCTTAATTTCACGATTCGAAACCTCCACTTGACCACTAATTTGAGGATGATATGGTGTGGCAACCTTATGAGTGACCCCATACTTTCTCAAGAGAGTTCCGAATTTTTTTTCTATGAAATGTGAACTGCCATCACTGATTATCGTTCGTGGCACCCCAAACCTTGGAAAAATAACGTTCTTAAATAGTTTCACAACCACTTTAGCATCGTTGGTAGGGGATGTTATCGTTTCTACCCACTTGGAGACGTAGTCCACTGCCACTAAGATGAACTTGTTGTTACACAATGTCAGAAACGGTCACTTGAAATCTATGCCCCACACATCAAAGACCTCAATTTCCAAGATGGAGTGTAAAGGCATCTCATGTCGCTTCGAAATGTTCCCGGTCCTCTGACAACTATCACAAGATGTCAAAAACTATTTTGCATCCCGAAAAAGACTCGGCCAATAGAAACCTGATTGTAGAACTTTTGCAGTTGTCTTTGAAGTGCTTGCATGTCCCCCGTAAGAAGATGAATGGCAATGATGGAGAATACTTGTAACCTCATCTTCAGGAACACATCTTCTAAACATCCCATAAACACACCGTTTGTATAGAAACGATTCATCTCAGAAATAACACTTCAAGTCAGCAAAGAACTTTTTTATGTTGATAGCTCAGATCTGGATGCAATTCATCTCAGAAATAACACTTCAAGTCAGCAAAGAACTTTTTTATGTTGATAGCTCAGATCTGGATGCAAAACTCCACACACTATGTAGTTGACGAAAGCAAAGAACTTTTTTATGTTGATAGCTCAGATCTGGATGCAAAACTCCACACACTATGTAGTTGACGAAATCCGCATACCATGTTGCATCTAATCTTTCAATGGCTAACAACTGATCATCTGGGAAGGAGTCGTCGATCGGTAGTTCATCCTCCTCTCTATCATGTGATTCTTGTCTCATCCTTGACAAATGGTCTGCAACCAAATTTTCTGTCCCTTTCTTGTCCTTTATCTCTAGGTCAAACTCTTGTAAAAGTAGTATCCGTCGAATCAACCTAGGCTTGGCATCTTGCTTGCTCAAAAGATATTTGATGGCGGAGTGATCAGTATAAATGATGACTTTGGACCCCACTAAGTAAGACCAGAACTTGTCAAAGATGAAGACAACTGCTAATAACTCCTTTTCCGTGGTAGCATAATTAACTTGGGCTTCATCAAGAGTGTGACTAGCATAATAAATTGCATGAACTATCTTGTTCTTTATTTGGTCTAACGCAACACCAACTGCATAATCACTTGCATCAGTCATGACTTCAAATGGGAGATTCCAGTCTGGCGGTTGCATAATAGAAGCTGTTATCAATACTTCCTTCAACCTACGAAAAGCATCAAGACATTCATCAGTGCAATCAAGGGGATCATCTTTAAGAAGAGGATTAGTTAAAGGTTTTGCAAATTTTAAAAAGTCTTTGATGAAACGCCAATAGAAACCGACATGTTCCAAGAAACTTATTACTCCCCTAACCGACGTTGGTGGAGGCAACTTTTTAATGATTTCCACTTTTGCTTGATCAACCTCAATTGCGCGCTCGGACACCTTATGTCCTAGAACTATTCCATCTCTTACTATAAAGTAGCATTTCTCCCAGTTTAGGACTAAATTAACTTCTTCGCAATGCTGCAAAACTCGAGACAAGTTGGATAAACAACCATCAACAATAGTCCTATACACAGAGAAGTCATCCATAAACACGCTCATAATATCTTCTATAAAATCAGAGAAAATGCCATCATACATTGTTGAAAAGTGACAGAGGCATTACAAAGACCGAAAGGCATGCGCCTATAAGCAAAGGTCCCATAGGGACAGGTAAAAGTGGTCTTTTCCTGATCACTAGGATGAATAGGGATTTGAAAAAATCCCGAATAGCCATCCAAATAACAAAAATAGGAATGCATGTCCAACCTTTCCAACATCTGGTCTATAAAGGGAAGTGGAAAATGATCTTTTCGGGTTGCCTTGTTCAACTTTCTATAATCAATACAAATCCTCCAACCCGTAACCGTCCTAGTAGGGATAAGTTTATTATTCTGGTTCTTGACTACGGTCACACCCCCTTTTTTAGGAACCGCATGGACCGGGCTAACCCATTCACTATCAGAAATAGGATAGATTACCCCCAGCATCTAGTAACTTAAGCACCTCTTTTTTAACCACTTCCTTCATGTTAGGATTTAATCTACATTGGTGCTCTATAAAGGGTTTAGGATAAGTAGAGTTAGGGCCAAGAAATTCATACCTTAAAGAGAAAGGGAGGGGTTTTAATTATACATTTGGTGCTTTATACTCTTCACAAGTAAAACTTTTTGGCATCAGACTTTCAAGCTTTGCATTTCAAAGTGGAGCAGTTTATATTGATTTTAAAGATTGAGCATATGCGGCTACCTCGGTGTCTTCATCATTTATTGAACCGTTGCTTACTAAACACTTCTCAAGCAGATTAGCTGAGTAATGGTTTGTAAGTTGCTCATGTGTACACTTGTCAATCATGTCGGCCATGTAACATACTTAATCAGTTAGAAGGAGTTTCATAGCATTGCTTAAATCAAATTCTACTGTCTCCCCTCCAATATTTAGGGAGAGTCTTTCATTTTTAACATTGATTATAGCACCTGCAGTAGCAAGGAAGGGTCTTCCTAATATAATTAGAATATGAGAATCTTCTTGTATTTCCAAAATAACGAAATCAACCGGGATAAAGAACTTACCGACTTGGATAGTACATCTTCAAGTATACTTATCAGATATTTTATCGATCGATCCGCCAATTGGATTGATATCGTGGTTGGCTTCAAATCACCTATGTTAAGCTTCTTACAGATAGAAATTAGCACCAGACTTACGCTTGCACCCAAATCACACAAAGCACGGTTAATAGAGACATTACTAATAACACAAGGAATAGAAAATTTGTCTGGATCCTTAAGTTTAGGAGGCAACTTATTTTGGATGATAACACTACACTCCTCAGTAAGGGCCACAATCTCATATTCTTCCAACTTTCTTTTATTAGATAGGATCTCTTTCAAGAACTTAGCATAAGAAGGCATTTGAGAAATAGCCTCAGTGAACGGGATATTGATGTGTAACTTTTTCAAAATCTCCAAAAATTTTCCGAACTGCTTTTCTAACTTAGCCTTAGCTAACCTTTGGGGAAAGGGTAGATGAGGCTTGTAAGGAGTGGGAGATATATATTTCTCAACATTTTCTTCTTCTTGCATTTGGGTCTCATTATCATCATCTACTTCATTTTCATTTTTTTCTTCATGATGACCATCTACCCCATCATTTTCCTTCATCTTAGGTCCCTCATATTGTTTTCCGCTCCTAAGGGATATAGTATTCACATGACCCCTGGGATTTGTCTCGGTTTGTCCACGTAGCATGCCCGAAGGCCTAGAGGAAGAACTAGCATTTTGTGCCAATTGGATGATTTGTGCCTCCACACGTAGCATGCCCGAAGGCCTAGAGGAAGAACTAGCATTTTGTGCCAATTGGATGATTTGTGCCTCCAACATCTTGTTATGTGTAGCTAAGGAATCCATCTTAGAGGCCAATTACTTTACTATCTCATTCATGGTTTGTTGTTGTTACGTAAACTCTTCATTCAATTTTGATTGAGTCATCACAAACCTTTCCATCATATTTTCCAAATTAGACCTTTGAGAACGAAGATTGGTTTGAGGGGCACGAAAACCAGGAGGAGCAAAATTGGATGTGGACATGGAATTTAAAGGTGTGTTTCTATAAGATAAATTAGGATGATTCCTCCATCCCGGATTATAAGTGTTGGAGAATGAGTCTCCCTTCTGATTAAAGTTATTAACATAGTTAACCTGTTCATTACCAGAAGTATCAAGGGATGGGGAGTTTCCTAATTGACATTCAAGTACAGAATGACCCACATAACCACATATCTCACATGTAATTGAAGTAGACGCCACAGAATTAACACTCAAGCTTTCAACTTTTTTAAACAAAGCATCAACTTTAGAGGATATATGATCTAAAGCATCTATTTCATATTTTCCACCTTTTGATGTCTGAGCACGCTCGTTCGCCTATTGATAGTGATTCTAAGCCATGTCTTCAATGAGAGTATATGCCTCATCTATTGTTTTGTTCATCAAAGCTCCTCCTGCAGCAGCATCAGCAGTCATTCGAGTGTTGTAAGTGAGCCCGTTGTAGAAGGTGTGAATAATTAACCACTTCTACAGTCCATGGTGAGTGCACATCCTCAATAATTCCTTGTAGCGTTCCCAAGCTTCATAGAGTGACTCTCCTTCCTTCTGCACAAAACTTGTGATCTAGTTCCTCATCTGTGTTGTTTTACTTAGGGGGAAATACTTTGCAAGAAATGCCCTGGATAACTAATCCCAAGTGGTGATGAACCCAGCTGGCAATAAATACAACCAAGCCCTAGCCGTCCTTTAAAAAGAATGGAAATAGGCTGAGTCGAATAACATAATTGGTCACTCCATTAAGCTTCAAAGCGTCGCAATACTCCAAGAAAATCGACAGGTGGAGGTTTGGGTCTTCACTAGCACCTCCTCCAAAACTGATTCTGTTAAACCATTGAAAGCAGTGATGGTTTCATCTCAAAGTTATTAGCTTCAACAGTGGGCCTTGTAATACTCGAGTGCGTTCCTTGAGCATTTAGGGCAGCAAAATCCTTAAGAAGCTAATTCTGATCACTCATTGTAGATTGTTATGTGTTCCTTTGCTCCCTTATATACCTTCTTATGTCTACAAGAGTCACTGATAGTTTAGGATTATCTTCGTCGTGTACTTCTGGTTAATGCCTTTGCATAAAAGAAAGTGAGTAGTAAAGAGAATATAAAAAAAATCTAGTCTAGCTTAATAACGTAAGCACTCAATATTAACACCATAGTCCCCGACAACGGCGCCAAAAACTTGATAGGCAAATTCGCAAGCGCACGGACTCGTTGTAGCTATCAAGGTCGATCTCATAGGGACTAGGGGTTAATTACCAAATTTTATGTTTTTAACTAGCTAAACAGATGAGTAAAATAGACGAGATTAAAATTCTGAGATTAAACAATAGAAATAAAATAAACAGCCAATCGGGTGAAATTCAATATAATGAAGAGTCAGGATTGGGTTTTCACCACAACTTCGATGCTCAATGATGAATTATTTTAATTCTTGGTGTTGGTTTAAACTAGAGAGGGTGAATTAGCCTAAATTAATCTAAAACCTCTTTCAAGGTCTAAAGATCATGCCTAATTAATCTTAATTAACCTACTTTCGTGGAATCAAGATTAAATTAAACTCATTAAGTTTTATGCTAATCCAAATCAAATCCCAAAGGAATCTAGCCTACTTTCGTAGTTCGAATTCCTTGCTTAATTTCTAGAGGTCCAGTATTAATTTTTACCTTGTAGTCCTTCAATTAATTACCTATGATTGCTAATCCGGTGATCAAGCGAATCAACAAAATTAATTCACAAGAAATTAAGTTTAAAGATCTAAACTTTCACCAAGAACCTATTTAATCCATCATCAATTACAAAAAGTTGGGTTCTTTTCCAATCCTAGATAAGTAATCTACTCACACATGATTGGGATAAGAGAATACATCAAATAAATATGCAAATCGATCATAAGAAGAAATTAATTAAAGAGAGGAAAGAATTAATCTGTCTTTCAATTAAAATCTTTAAAATAAAGATTTGCAATCCAATCTTATACAAGAAATTCGTGTCTTCCTTCAATACTTGAACTCTAAAATAAATGCTAATTGACGGCTAAGAGAACACTCAAAAGGATCCCAAAACCCTAAGCTAAAATACCTATATAGGTCTTTAAAAAATCTAGAAAAAGATAAGGCCCGAACCACAGGTGTGGTGCGCACCACACTAGGGTGTGGTGGAGTCTGTCTTTGCTTATTTTGTGCTTGTTTGTACAATCTTTGGTAATTTAACTGTAACTTTTTCGTCCGACCTTGGAATGAGGTGATTCAAGTTGTGTTGGAAAGCTTTTGAAGATACCTACAACTTTTGTCTTTTGAGCTTTTTCGGATTCTGTAGGCTGTCTAAAAAAAGATAGCTGATTCCCCATCAAACACTGATGATGGAAGTTACAATCTGACGACTTCCAGAAGGCCATCTTTAGCAACACTCTGACAGAAAGAGATTACAAATCGACGATCTATTCAAACCAAGATGTACGTGGAAGTCCTCCCAGCGTACCGTCGTCAAGATACGATACCAATTCAATCACCTATGCAGCTTCAACCGCTGCAAACACGAATGCAGCTTCTTATGTGAGATGATTGATCTTGATGGCTGCGACAACAACATAACTAATATTATATTAGCTACTATTAGAGGTGTTGATGAGCAGTGTAATGATATTCGACACACCGAGGAGCACATGGTTAAATCATGCAAAGAAATCTTAGTGGAGATCGTGACCTGTAGTTGATAGAGCGTTATTGAGATGCCTCAATTGTCACAAATGGCCTGAATAAGACCTCCTTTACTGGTCATTGGTGTCATCCATATATAAAAAGACAGCTTCAACAATCAGCTCGAACGCAGTTTCAACAATCAGCTCGAACGCAGCTCTAATCGCTGCCAAGCACAGCTCGAACGCAGCTCCATCGCTGCCCAACGCAGCTCATCATCGCTGCCCAACGCAGCTCATCATCGCTGCCCAACGCAGCTCCAGCCGACGTCGAACGCAGTTCTATACTACTGCCAAATGCACCTTCAAACATCGAAGAACGCAGCTCAATATCGCTGCAGAACGCACCTCTAGATGCTGCGTTCAAACACAGAATTTAGGCTAGAACGCATGTCAAAGTTCTAACCTGTTCAAACACGATCCAGGCAGTTTCGAAAACTGCTCTTCACCCACGATTTGAGGAATGGCTTACGTGGGTTGTTACACCCGATCAATGGGGGTAACTAAGCCCCCATTTAGGTGCGGATTATGGGGGCAGTTACACCCCTAATCCCCCTATAAATATCAACAAACTCAACAGAGTTAGAGAATCTTTTTTTGGATTGCTTTGATCGGATTTTTGATAATCAGATCGAGGGACGAGATATCATTGGAGATCAGATTTTCTGGAGAGGGAGAGTTGGAGAATTAACTCTTTATACAGTCTGGGGAATCAACATCCATTGAGGGATCCAGACGTTAGTTACTGGGCTTGTTAACCGAATCATTTTCGGTTCAAACAACTCTTTTTATCAGAGTTTGTTATTCGTTCTGAATCACAAAACTCATCAAGAGTTATTAACCAGACAAGATCGTTGTTCCAGTGAGCATAGATATTCGGATCGTCAACGAGAAGCAAACTCGACACGAGCATTCGAGGGAGGCATCTCATCGCCACCGTGAAGAACCCAGAATTAAACAAAGGAGAGAATCCAGATCATTCTCTTCTCTTTTATAATCAGGAATTCAAATTGTAATCGAGAGTAGAGAGAGTTGTAATCATTCTTTTTCTAAACAGTTAGAGAGAATAAAGTCAAACACAATTCTTTCATTCATTTTCTTATTACAAAATTTCTGACAAACAAAAGATGGCGACTCCGCTGGGGACCAGCTTCTCTGACGAGGAAGTGGTGACGCAATCCGATATTCATCTCACTGGAACCACCGTCGAAACTCTTGTTGTGGAGTTTGACCAAGCCAAGTACGAGGAGGCTCTCTACTCTGGATCGCTTAGCCCCAAGGCTAGGCGAGATGCCTGTCAGAACTCTAAAGAGGTTTTAACTGCTGTTGAAACGC
This sequence comes from Asparagus officinalis, assembly GCF_001876935.1. Classification (NCBI taxonomy): domain Eukaryota; kingdom Viridiplantae; phylum Streptophyta; class Magnoliopsida; order Asparagales; family Asparagaceae; genus Asparagus; species Asparagus officinalis. Next base: position 52,894,819 of record NC_033797.1, read on the forward strand.
CAAAGAAAGCCCTCTCCTTTGGCCAAAGCCTCAAACTTGCTCTGCAAGCTGAAGATCCCGCACCCGTTTTGACACAGCGTGTACTGGGTTATAAAAGGCCTATGACAGAGAAAGGCCTAATCAACGCCGACAACGCTGCTGCTAAAGCTTTGAAACAAGCCAAGAAAAACGCCGCTCGAAGACGGAGAAGATCCATCCGACGAGCGCATCTCCGAGAAAATCAATCCTTAGTCCAACGCAAGGATTGCATTTCCGAAGCTCTGCCCAAACATTGCGTTCATACTCCAGAACGTACACTTCGAGGTAACGAATCTAATTATGAACCTCGGGTGATTCAACTTAAACGCGACCCTCAGTGGTGCGTTGTCCAATCAAAACACAGCCCTGCTAAGGGAAAACAAACGCCTCATAAGTGCGTCCAAACAAAACAAGACCTTAAGGGGTCTGTTTCATGGACTGAACGCAGGCCAAGGCCTAGTGTTTATAAATCACAACGCGACCCTCGCACTTTGCTTCCCGAATACGATGTGGTCCGCCAAGTTAAAAAGAATCGAAGTGGACTCAAGATTCACGTCCACCAAGAACCAGTCTCGCCCCCTCGGAAACAGAGGGTCCTATCTCCGATGAAGAGTCAATCTCAAAGCCCCGACTTGCGAGAGTTACTCTCTAGAAGAAAACCAATACAACAGGTGAATCATTCCTGCCATTGTGAGAGGATTATTTCAGCAGTCCTCTCCGAGTGCCAATGTTGCGCACCTGAACCCCGACAATCGGTGTTCGACAGATTGGCGGATGTCGTCAGACCTACCAAGAGACGACGCCATCATAAGAAGAAAGATTCTGAAGCCGAGTATCCTCAGGTTACTATCAACATGACCGGCAGAGGGAAGATCTCGTATCCTAGTTCCGATGAATCAGAAAGGAGCCATTCCCCGACTGTTCGAGAAATTTGTGACGAGTTCGAAGGGGTGTATCGGCATACTCGGTCACGGACCGGAGCTATACGACCGGTTAATTATCAAAAGTTAGCCAAAGGGATTACGACGAGTGATGAACATTCGACAATAGCTGAATCTCAATCTTCAAGCTCTGTTGGAGCACAAAAAGTTTTTGTTTACATGACGGGAAACCCCGAAGACATAGCCAAAAGGGTGGACGAACATCATGTCATGCTACAGGCGCAACAGGAGACACTTCTCCAATTAAAGGACATGTTGGCCCAGGTTCTGGCAGAAAAAGGCCAAAAACCTGAATCTTCCCGGAAGACAACATCAAAGGGAAAGCAAAAAGTACACGAACATCCAGATCGTGAGACTCACAACCTGGGAGCCTCTTCGGAAGGTGAGAAGGAGGTGGAAAAAGAGCTATATCCTCAGTCAACCAAAGTAGATGAGCTAGAAGCCCGACTTAATGCAATGGCCAACAGAAGCAAACTTCGCGAGGAAGGAGTGATACGACCTTACCCTGCAGAATGGGATACAACTCCCTATCCGTCAAAGTTCAAGGCCCCTACCTTGCAACCGTTCGATGGCACATGATCGCCAAATCAGCACATCTACTACTTCAAGTCTCAGACTGGAGCTGTAGTGTCAAACGACGCCATTCTGACCCGGCTATTCATCGGTACTCTCAAATGTGTCGCCTTTGAATGGTTTATGAAACTGCCTGCTGGATCTATTCAGAAATGGGTAGATTTGGAAAGGCTTTTCTTGGCCAGATTCTTTGAAGACGACACAGAGGTCTCCGTCCCGACTCTTCTCGCCACTAAACAGAAGAAAGGAGAGTCTATCAAGACCTATGTCGAAAGGTTCCGTAGCGTGGCATTGCGATGCCCATCAGGTATGACTCAATCAACTTTGGTTGAAACTTGCAGGCACAACTTGCAGACCCAGCTTCTTGCTCAAATGGGGGTAGCATAATGTCGCTCCTGGAGACAACTGGTGTCGCAAGGAGAGCAAGCTGAAGAGATTGTAGCTCGGATCAAAGCTGAAGAAGAGCCACAACCCAAGCCGCAGCAGCAACGCAATCAGAACAATGCCCAGCGGTCTAAGGGAAAAAAGACTTTAGCAGCTGACTACACGCAAGTACCATCGCCTACTAAGCAAGGCAAGACATCTAATCAGCAAAGAGCGCCCAAGCAGTATTCGTTCAAAGAAGAGCATGTGGACACTCTGTTCCAACTACTTCGGAAGAACAATAAATTGCAGCTCCCTGAAATCAGAAAACCAGATGAAGCGGGAAAGGTAGATGACCCCAATTACTGTCGCTATCATAGGTTCTTGGGACATCCTACTAGAAAGTGCTATGTCTTCAAAGACATCTTACAAAATTTGGTGAACGCCAACGTACTCACTCTGAAGCCGGAACAGAAGACTGTATCTACTAACCTGATTGCGGTCCAGTTCGGTGACTTCCCTCCTGTAGCTGCTGCAGATGGTGTCATTCCCATCCATAAAGGGGAAATGCACTTGAAGAACACGGACTTACACGACCAGAAGGGCAGGGGGTTGGTACCCTTCACTATTCCAAAGGGAGAAATTATGTGGGTCCATCCTGACCTACTTGAAGATCAGCAATGGACAAACACCTCGCTCAAGAAGAAAGGAGGCAAGACTAAGTCATCCAACATGATTAGCCCCTCTGTTAATGAGAATAATGACCATCTCAAACCTCTCACTGACTCAGAAGAAGAGAGGATCGTCCTAGCAGCATACCCAGAAGGTAACCCCGGTACTCGGTCGGGGAAAACTTATTTGAGGAATTATGACCAGAACGCTCAAGAAGCTGAAGAACAGCCCCAAGACGCTGGGGGTTCTGTGCCAAAGAAGCCGGTTGATAAAGGGAAGCAAAAAGAGCTCCGGTTCAACAAAAATCTTCACCAAGATCTTGGCGAAACAAATGTCCCTTACCAATTTAATGTGATGGCACAGTTGGCCAACATACCAGCCAGGATCACCCTTTACGAGTTCTTGAAGTTGTCCAAAGCCACCAGAGAAGCTCTGATTGAAGCTTTGAAGAACACGGAGAGCTTCATTACCCAAGTTACTCCAATTCCCGAAGCGTCAGAAGATAGATCCTGTCTGCAGTGTTTACAAGCAGTTAGAAGCCTGCCCTGCATATCATTCACTCAGGAAGATATGCAAGTGAAACATAAACATGACAGACCCCTGTATTACACAAGATATATCGGGTCATCAGAAATCAGCCACGTTCAGGTCGACCCAGGCTCGGCACTTAGCATCATGCCATACAGAGTCATGCAAGTTTTAGGGATTCCCTTACATTGATTACATGCTACCCAAACCACCATCTTCGGATTCAATGCTAACAGCACTCGGCCTATGGAAAAGATCAAGCTCAGATGTCAAATCGGAGATCTCAGATCCGAAGTGGCTTGTTACATTATAGATGCGGACACGTCCTACAATCTGCTATTAGGAAGACCATGGATTCATGCAAATCGCGTTGTCCCATCCACATTGCATCAAGTCATGAAGTATGTCAATGATGAAGACGAAGTTCGAACCCTGATTGCGGAGAAATACCCCTTCAAGGGAGTGGAAAACTTCCACACCGATTCAGTCTTCTACTCAGAGTCGCAAGAGGAAGAAGACATCAACAGTGGTAATGAGGCAGATGTTGAACCAGACCCGGAAGAAAATTGTCCATGGGAGCTGAACTTTAATGTAATTGGTCCAGTCGAGAACAATAATAATGTACCGAGTAAGGGCGAGTGGTGCATTAATGAAGATTTTATTTTGGCGTACTTGTCGGATGAATCTTTTAAAGTTGGACAAATAGAGCATAATCATAATGCAGGTACTAGCTCGTGGCATACATTGCGTGAAGAAGCATGCCTCACATTGCCAATTAAGTCATACTTCACTTCCGATGAAGAAGTAGAAGACGCACGAAAGGCTTTCTTCGAAGTCCCGTCTAAAAAGAAAGGGCAAAAGCCAATCCGTCTCAGTAAAGTTAAACCCACACCACTCCGACGAGGAAGCTCGGAAGAAGATGATGGTGTCCCTCAATTTCATTACCATGAACCCAATGCTATACATTTAATGAAAAGTATGGGATATAACTTTAATGAAAAGCAGGGCTTAAACTTCAGGAGAGGAAGGCGAACACCAATTCGAATGTCTCTCACTCCCGAAGGAAAACCTCCGGACTACTATCAAAAAACCGGAAGAGGGGTGGGCTACGTCACAACCCCGTCAGCCTCAGAAAACGAAATCAGTAACTACCTGCGTCACGATCATTCCTCCGAAACATCTTCTTGCGAATCCGACGTCATTGTTGGGCCTTTCTTTAAAAGCCTAACTGTGAACATGGTTTCGACCAGTCATCCAGATGAAGACACAGGAGGTGACGAAGAATTAATCGAATCAACCGATGACCCTTGGATTAAACGCCTCAACATCTTGTGGGATATGTGCTTTGAACAGCGTGAAGCACCCACTGAAGATAAAGTGATCCAAGTCAACATGGGAGACGAATCTAACCCCAAGCCTATCTTCATAGCTGAAGACTTGTCATCATCCGAAAAAGAAGATCTTATATCTCTCATCCGAGAATATATAGATGTCTTTGCTTGGAATTATGAAGACATGCCTGGTCTTGACCCAAAAGTGGTTTTGCATCGTCTCAACATCGATCCGGATGCCAAACCTGTTAAACAACAGCAACGTCGGTTTCGTCCAGAGA
>NC_033797.1:52900525-52915464 GCF_001876935.1 Asparagus officinalis
GGCGTGCGAACTCTTCTCGTAGGCAAATTTCCTGTAGACCCATAGAGGTATTTTTTACCGTCTACAACAACGTCAATGCCATGCTCGTCAAATGGCTAAGGCCTTAGAACAAACTGACGGGGTCCGTTATTACGTAGACCTAGAGTCGAGAAAGCATCGAGTGGTCCAATTGCCTCAACGAAAAACCACTCATATCTTTGCTCAACTCACAACGGAAGAATGGACTCTTGTCAAAAGAGCTCGTTCGACCCTCAAAGATCGTATACAGAAGCGTCGTGCAAACGCCACTCGCGTTCGTGCCCTTCGTCAACAAACACAAGAAGGGAAGAAGGAAAAAATGTCTAAGGAAGCACTAGAGAATCGCAAAGTGTGGATCCCCAAATCCAAACTCGTACAAGAATTGGATCAGCACAACCCATCCTTCAAACGAGGCAGTGTCCACTATCGCGACACATCCTTCAACCGTGTCAGTATCCACTGTCATGGCAAATCCTTCAACCGCGATAGTTTTCACTATCGTGGCATAGCTTCCAACCGCGATAGTCTCCACTGCCGCGACGCACCTTCCAACCATGACGATCTCCCCTGCCATGGTCAAAGAGAAGCTCCCAAGAGTTCCCTTTTAGCCCCGTCAACGTTCGTTCCTTGTCTTCCTACTACAACCATATCTATTCCATCGTCGGGAAGCCACGGGTCAGTCCTGACATGTCAAAATCCAAGATCATAATGACAGATCGCCTGAGTCCCTCATCTGACGATCGAGGAAAAGCTCCAGTTAAAGAACGCTTGGGTCCAGTGAACGAACCCTAGGTAAATTTTCACACTGGGGGTCGTAAATATCCTCCCATCAAAACAAAACAAGCCCAAAAAGAGAAAATGCTAATTCACTCTCGCTTGGGGCCTGTAAAAATTCCACACCCACACGGGGTGGGATGTAAACACATAACTTTGGATCGCTTAGGGGCAACTACAAGTTATCCTGAGCATGACAACAAAGTTCAAAAGCAAAAGATAGGTTGCTATAATCATCATGCTAATGAGCTGTACTATCAAACCAAAGGAGGAAATAAGTCACGAAAAATGACTGTTCGAGAAACAAGTCCTCATTATGCATACGAGAGACTCATTAAAGCGGTATTGTCGGAATGCAGTTGTTCCAAAGCTGAACCACCAAGAGTTTTTGTGTTTCAAAGACTTTCATCTGAGATGTCAAACCCAAGATGAGACGTTTCAACAAAAGGAAACCCGTTACTCAAAAGGATGAGCTTCCAGAGGTCACCATCAACATGACCGACAGAGGAAATCGACATTCGATCAACCCTAATCCTGATTTCTCTCTGGGAGGGAGAGTTGATCAGGGCCTCTCTCAAAGAATGTCACGGCTACAGTGAAGGGCCAATCGACGTAGAGATTATAAAAAAATACATGAAGGGTTATCTTCAGACGAGAAACTCTCAGATACTTGATCTGCAGTTACCTCAGATGATACAACATCTAGTGTCGGCCAAGCCAGGGAATCATTCACAATTACGCCTGATCAATTAGCTCAGATGTTGCAAGAAGCTTTAGCTAAGCAACGAGAAGATATCAGAGCTAAAATAAAAATAGAAATAGAGTTGACAATGCAACAAATGAGGGACTTGCAAGCTCAACAACATCAATAACAGCCAGAATTAAGTCAAAAGGCTGAATCCAACAGGCGTAATGCTCTACCTGTTTGGATAAATGAAGTTGATAGTGACCATGAGATGGATGAAACTATCTTTGCCAATCCTCCTCCTAATAAAGACACTTCTGAGAGTGGCCCAATTAAGTTGTCCATCCAACCTTCTCAAATTTACCTAAAGAAGAATATGGATAAAGACAAGAAAATGCAAGACCTTGAAGACAAAGTCAATGCCTTGATGACGTCTTAAGAAGTGAAGAAAACGAGCATTCCATGTCCATATCCTAGGGAGTGGGATTTAATTCCTTATCCCTCAAAGTTTAATTTAATTAACTTCTCTCCTTTTGATGGCAGGGGTTCACCCACTCAACACTTGATTTATTTCAAATCTCATCTTAGTGCAATATCCGGAAATAAAGCTTTAATGGTCCGGTCATTCGTAGGAACCCTTCGTGGGCCTACCTTCGATTGGTACCAACGTCTTAAGCGTAGAAGCATTAACAGTTGGGATGACATGGAGAGTTTGTTCCTGACAAATTTTTTTGATGATGATACCGAGGTCTCAATTGGCACCTTGCTGGATGAGAAACAAAAAGATGGAGAAACTGTGGATGTCTTCGTCAAACGGTTCAGGAACAAAGTGGTGAATTGCCGAGATCCACTCACTGAAGAGTTCATCCTTCAAACATATCATAATAATTTGTCCTTAGATGTTCTAGAAGTCATAGGGTTTGTTCCTTCCAAAACATGGAAAGAATTGAAGGTAAGAGGTGAACAAGCTGAACGGTTTCTCAAGAGGAAGAAGCTTGAGAGGGGTCAGCCACCAAATAATCCTTAAAAGCAGAATTTTAACCCTTGAGGCAGAGGCAAGGGGTCCGCGACTGCTGTTGATGCTATCAAACGTCACAACAATCACAACAACAATAACAACCGCAGCAATCATCCTTCCAGGTGGCACAACATCAGAATTAACAGCCTCAGAGGCAACCTAAGACTTCAGAACCCAGATTCTTGAAAGAATATTCCTTCAAGGATGATGAAGTACCGGTCATCTTTAAATATCTTTTGGACAACAACAAGATCAAACTTCCATCGGTCACGAATTAGGAAGAAGCCAAGAAGATTACGGATCCTAAATATTATGCATATCACAGAAGGGTCCATCACCCTACCAAAGCGTGTTATGTCCTATAAGATAAAATACAAACCTTGAGTTATGTGGGTATTGTGACTGCAAAGACGAAGGAGAAGAAAGTAGGTGCAAATGCAGTATCTATTAGCTTCAGTTCAATTCCTTTGTCCTGGTTTCAAACCGAACCTGTATCAAAGGTAAAAATGCAAATCGTCAATGATGACCCTCATGGACAGCGCCAAAGAGGACTTGTATCACATACAAGTCCAAATGGTGAAATCCTATGGGTTCATCTTGATTTGCTTGAAGATTAACAGTGGACGACATCTGCGTCCAAGAAGAGATTCAAAAGCAAGTGCAAAGAAAAGTCCTGTTACGGAGCCTCGGCAATTCCCGAAGAAAATGATGAAGAAATCCCAACTTTACCATCTTCTGAGGAGGAGCAAGAATCATTTGCTACTAGAAGTGGAAATGAATACCGCTTTAATTACCCAAGTGCATCTGAGCAACTAGCTGAGTAGGGGGTGGTAAAAGTTAGACCTTCTAAAACTTTAGCTAAACTGGGGGTAGCTACAACTCCTCCTATGGCTACTAAAAAACATTAACAGTTGGCTAAACAAAAGGAAAAAGAACCTCAACACAAGGAAATTCAAATTCCGAAGCAGTCTCATTTCAATCAACTGATTGGAAGAGATAAAATGAAAAGTTCAAATACTCCATACCGTTTCAATGTCATGGCTCAGTTAGCCAATATCCTAGCAAGAATTACATTGTACAAGCTGTTACATCTTTCAAAGGACACTAGGGAAGCTCTACAAGAAGCCTTGGCTGATTCTGATGTGTTTCTCACTCAGATTAAGCCAGCCCTTAAAGAGCCAGAGTCATTAGTTCAACATTGTAACTTATTAGCCACGAAATTTCCTTACATTGGTTTCACAAAAGAGGATATGCAAGTGAAGAAATCAAAGCATGATAGGTCTTTATACTTCACCGGATATATTGGCTCAAGCATTGTCAAACGGATCCAAGTTGATCCGGGTTCCGCGGTCAGTATCATGCCACTTTGGTTGATGTACCACCTTGGAATTCTCGCCAACAAATTAGCCTCCACAGGAACCATTATCTACGGATTCAACACCAGTGGGCCTAGGCCATTGGGAAAAATCCGAGTGAAGTGTCAACTCGGAGGCTTGAAGTCAGAAGTCACTTGTTATGTGATTGATGCAAAGACCTCTTATAACTTGCTGCTGGGTCGCCCTTAGATCCACAGTAATATTATAGTTCCCTCTACCCTCTATCAGTGTTTGAAATATGTTGACACTAACAACAAGGTCAAGACAATGGTCACAGATAAGCAACTATTTAAGGGGTTAGAGAATTACTTTACTGACTCCCTTCTCTATGGTGTTGAATCCGATACTGAACCATCGGCCTATGGTACGGAGAGCAGAGAAGAAGCTGATACCGAAGCTGGACTCGATTATAGTGAAGGTCTTTTGTTACATGACATTGAACCTCTTGTAATCGATCTTGACGGTGGTGAATCGTCGGGTGAAAGTTGTAACTGGTAGCTTGCCGATGAAATAACAAATGATGATTTAGAGTACTCATATTGTCTTGATAATATAATGCAAGAATTATATGATAACCCTGGCATACACATACCACATCGTTCATCTTGTACGATGAAGAAGTGCATCCAGGATTCCTTCGGAACGACATTAATCCTACCTGTGAAGACAGGGGGTGAAAAAGAAATAATCTTTGGTAAAGGAGAGTTGCCCCCACCTTCCGATCTGTTCTTGGAAACCAATACTGATGATGAAGAGCTCGGACGGCATTTTTTTAGATATAGTTCATAAGCAAATGACTACATGAAGAAGCAAGGATACGACCTCACACTCGGTGAAGGTCTTCATTTTGGTCAAGGTACCCGGGTACCACCCCGTCCTGCCTATGTACCGAAAGGAAAACCTGATAATTATTACAGCCACAGAAGAGGTTTGGGTTATGTTTCATCATCGGATGACGAATGTTGCTAGCAAGTCATCGACCAGCTAGCGAATAAAAATTAATATTCATCTGATGCTTCAAGTTGGGATTTTGACACTAGCATTGGAGAAATGTTCCAAGAGTTAATGTCAAATATGGCCATGGTCGATGCTTCTACAATAGAAGAAGATGATCAATTGCCCACTTGGGAAGATCCCTGGATATATTACATGAATATTCAATATGGGGATCAATTCGAACAAAGGGAACCTCCTACTGAAGACAAAGTGGTCCAAGTCAATATAGGTGATGAAATTAATCCAAAGCCCATATTTATTAGCGATAGCCTTCCATCAGATGAGAAGGAAGAGTTGATCACCCTTATTAGAGAGTATATCGACGTTTTCGCTTGGAATTACGAAGATATGCCGGGATTAGATCCAAATGTGGCAATGCATAGCCTTAACATTAAACCGGATGTCAAACCTGTCAAACAACAACAAACATGGTTTCATCCGTAAATTATGAAGGAAATAGAAGCTGAAGTCAAGAAATTAATTGATTCAGGCTTCGTGAGAGAGGAACAACATCCTGATTGGTTGGCAAATATTGTCCCGGTTCTCAAAAAGAATGGAAAAATTAGAATCTACATTGACTTCAGAGATCTGAATACCGCTTGTCCTAAAGACGATTTTCCTCTACCGATTACAGACATCATCATTGACAATACATGCGGATTCGAGAGAATGTTATTTATGGAAAGATTTTTGGAATACAATCAAATTAAGATGCATTCGGATGATGAAAAACAAACTGCGTTTAGAACAGCCCTAGGTGTTTTCTGTTATACGATCATGCCTTTTGGCCTAAAGAACGTCCGCACTACATACTAAGGAGCGATGACGAAGATCTTTTAGGAATACCTTCGAAAGACCATCAAATGCTATGTTGATGATCTGGTTGTTAAAAGCCATGACAAGAACAACCACATTAACGATTTGAAGACGATGTTCGATCTTATGAGGAGTCATCAGTTGAAGATGAACCCCACTAAGTCCTTCCTTGGAATGTCCAGTGGTAAATTTCTTGGATTCGTCGTCACTACAAAAGGCATCCATATCGATTCTGACAAGGTGAAGGCAATACATGAATTGCAACCCCTGAGAAATCTTAAAGAACTCAGAGGATTGCAAGGGCGATTGGCTTATATTCGTCGGTTCATCTCAAATATTTCTGGAAAATGTCAGCCATTCTCTAAACTCACAAAGAAGGGTGTGTCATTTATTTAGGATGAAGCCTGTCAAAAAGCATTCGAGGATATCAAAATATATCTAGCGAATTCACCCATCCTTGTCGCACCAAAGTCGGGCAGACCGTTTTTGATTTTTGTCGAAGCGACGAGCCATTCGTTAAGTGTATTACTTGCACAATATGACGATAACGATCACAAGCAAGCGGTATATTATCTAAGTTGTACACTGGTAGGTGCCGAATCTCGCTATCCGATGATCAAAAAGGAATGCCTCGCCCTGATATTCGCGATCCAAAAAATTTGATATTATTTAGTTGGACAGACAATTTATGTCATTTCCAACATAAACCCAATTCGAGCGTTCATGACCCAACCGGCCTCTATGAATTAGCATTTAGCCAGGTAGGCCCTACTCTTATCCCAATATGATTTACATTTTAAATAGCAAAAATCAGTTAAGGGACAAGCGATTTGTGATCTTTTGGCGATAAACCCTACAAAGGATACAGCAGAATTATACGATGATTTGTCGAATGAAACTCATGATGTTAACACCACATCACATCAACAAGTGTGGCAATTATACTTCGATGGTGCTTCCCGAGCAACCAACATGGCAAGCGCTCCTAGATATTCTAAGATTTCCTCAGGAGTGGGGGTCGTTTTGGTTTCCTCGGGAAAACACGTAATGCCTAGAGCGTATTCGTTGACCGAACCATGCTCTAATAAAGTATCTGAATATAATGCACTAATAATTGGACTTCATTTCACTAAAGAGCTGGGGGTTGAATACCTTGAAGCTTTTGGTGATTCTCAGCTGATAGTCAATCAAGTTTGAGGAGAATATGAAGTCAGAAGCCCGGATCTGATTCCATATTACCTGGCGGCCGTAGAAATGGTAGACTCATTCAAAGGATTCTTCATCGAGTATATTCCACGTCTCCAAAATGTATATACAGACACATTGGCGGCGTTAGCCGTGTCTTTGTCTCAGCCTCCCAAAACAGAACAAGTAGTCATAGTGAGAACTCACCACCTTATTGTGTCGATTTACGACACGATTGTCAAAGAGGCATGCTTAACAAGAGTCGAACTCGAAGCTCAAGATTGGTGTTTTCCTATTATCGATTATTTCCTACATGATAGTTTACCTGAAGATGTAAGGGAAAGGGATTTGGTTCGGCGAAGAGCATCGAGATTTTATTACAATGCTACGACACAAATATTATATCGACGTTCGTATGATGGTCTATTTCTCCGTTGTCTATATAATAGAGAAGCGGAAGAGGAACTCAAAGAAGCACACGACGGAACATATGGTGCACACCAACCCGGTCCCAAACTCTATGATCTGTTGGCCTTCTTGTTTTGATGATGTTTAACAAACAATTTGCTTCTAAGGTTGTTTGTCTAGTGTTTGTGATTTTCATATTTATTCTAGACAAACAACGAGTTGGAGGATGGATGGAATTGCGCATTCACGATCATATCAAATGGAGGTTGGCGGAATTATGGAGTGAAGCCTACGCAATTCAAAGTTAAATATTCAAGTTCAAGCTTCATCCGCAAGTGTACCAAGATAGAGCTTCATTGAAGATCACAAGCTTGGGTAATTTAGTTTAGGTGTTATATTATGTGTGTTAAGTACGTTAAGCTCAATATCATATACACACATATTTTATTGGTTTCTTTATATATATATATATGTAGTCATATATATATACAACACAAGTTTTGGCTTTCATGTTTATAAATATGAAATTACATATTTCATATTTATTTTTGTGATATGAAACAAATATATTTTCATATACATACTCATATGTTTTATTTTCTATTGTATTTGTGAAAATATTGTTTTCTTGGTTTATAGACTTAACAATAATCATATACATATTTTCTTAAGTCTACAAAATCATTTTGTAATGTTTCAAAACATGGTTAAGCTAAAATGTCAAAACTCATGTGTTCATATTTTTATGTTTTGGACTATTTTGCAAAATGATAATATTTTTCATTTGGGAAGTCTTTTTTAAAAACAAGTTTTTGTAGTATGTTTATTATCATGCCTACAATCATTTTTCAAAGTTTCATAATTTTTGGAATTTATTTGATATTTTTAAGCAGGGATTTAAAATCAACATTTTACTTTCAAACCTAAAATATTTTGTATCAGTTTGCGGTCGACCGTCACGATCGACCGCGCCTATGTTTTTCTCTGAGTGGACAGCAGAAACTTTCACGGTCGACCGTGGCGGTTGACCGTCAAACTGAAAATTCCCACGGTCGACCGTCGAACTCTCTGGAAGTTTTCTCTGCTTTGATGACCTTCGCGGTCGACCACCGCGGTCGACCGTCGTACTGTCAGCCGTTGTTGAGCTGGTTTTTTGGTCTTTTCTTAGCTTTCTCTTGGCTTTGGGGTTTCATATAAATACCCCCTTACACCTCAATTTTCAGCAGCAATCCAAGAGGTTTAACAAAGTTTTAATCAAGGGTTTAAGTTTGTTTAAAGTGTGTTTATAAGCTTTTAAGCATTTGAGTGTTTCGGTTTTGTGAATCAATTCCACAAGAGCTTGAGGAGATCATCTATTTGGTGTTTGAGCATCCAACTCTTCTCCTTCCACTCTTGATCTATTGAGAAGTTTCTAAACTCAATCTAGCTTTATATTTTATATTGTTTGATTATCATTTTATTAAGCTAGTGTTCATATTTAGTTTAGTTAATTTTATTTTCTCTTTATTTACACACACACAACTATTGAGCTTATTGTATTTACATTCATAGTATAATTGGGTTGTGGGATTGTGTAACTTAGAGAGTGAGCTTATAATTCATTCTCATCCATTATAGAGAACAAACACTTTGTATTGTGCTTAATTGTGATATCACTTTGTAATACACTTGTACACTGAGAGAAGTGTGTGCCGAGAGTCGGGGATCGTCCCAAGAGAAGTGGCGTCGGTTGAGGAACCTAGGGAGAGGTTGTATCCGAGTACTTGAGGGAGACACGTCTAGTTCAACATTTGAGAGGGTGTAGAGTGGGATTACAAGAGTGTGTTAGTTGTAGAGTTTTTGGTAAACTAGAAAATCGTATTGTGAGGTGTAAACGTTGTTCGGGTAAATGTAGAAAACCCGATTGTGATAGTGGAGATCTCCTCGAGGTGAGGAGCAGAGATGTAGGTCAAGTGATTAGACCGAACTCCATGATCATATCGTTTTGTTTGTGATTGCATTGGCGTTCTTATTCTTGTATTCATATCTTATATCGCCTATTTGTATTGCTCATCATATTGCCCTATCTCTTTTGTAGATTGTTTATTTTACCCTTGTGTTAGTTTATATATCCTTACTCATATATTTGTAATATCACATTGCTAGAATATATTCATTTGTTCATATTGCTTATTCTAACTCATTTATCTTGTTGTATTTTATACTTGCTAGGATAACTTATTAATTAGTTTTAATTGGCATAAAATCGGATTAGATTAGCATAAGACCCTAATCACACCCCCCCCTCTAGGGTCTAACAATTGGTATCAGAGCTTGGTGCTATTTGATTTAAGGTCTAATCACCTTGAGTTAAAGATCCAAGTTATCTTATTATTTATGCTAATCTAGTTATGATTACATTTGTCTTGCTTGCATATATTCACATATATATCATGAATATAAACGTATTTCGTTTAGGCTATAATCCAAATATTGCTCCAAAATATAGAGATTTCCCTTATGCTCAATGGTGCTCTAAATTTAAAATATTTGTTGAATTTAGAAATATTGACTTATGGGAAGTTATTGATTGTGCTTACATTATGCCCACAGTGGAGAAATCCAAGTGGAGCGATCATGATAATAAAATGTTTACAATGAACAAGCTTTTGTTAGAATTTTTGCTTAATGTTTTTGACTCATCCTTTTCTAACAAATTTGTTCATTTTGATAGTGCTTACAAACTTTAAAAATTTATTGAAGCACATCAATGGGACTTGGAGGCAATCCGACGAGCTTTGGAGGATTCTTCTTCAAGTTCATGTGGAGCATCATGCACACAGCCACAAGAGGATAATTCTTGTGTAGTAAGCGATTCCGATTCTGATAATGATTTATCTATTGATGAACTCGCTTGTGCATATGAGAAATTATCGCATGCCTACACTAAATTGTAAAATAATTTTATTGATCTCAAAAGCAAGCATGTTAGTTTAAAATCCGATCATGAGAAGCTAGCCTCCAATTTTGATATCATTTCTCAAGAAAATGTTGCTCTTAAAGAAATTAATGATATGTTAAAATTGGAAAATAAAAAATTAACTTCATCCATTTCTAGCTTAATTCATGCTAATAAAGATACCATGTTAGAAGTAGAATGCATTAGAAATGAATTTGATTCTTTTAGAATAACCATACATGCTCTACTTCTATTATCAATGATGTTGTGACCAATAATAAATTGAATCTTGTGAAAAACCGCATGTCATACTTAGATTCAACTTTTAACACATGCATTGATAATCATAAAAAACTTATGGACAAGTGTGCTAAATCTAGTGCTATAACTTATAAATCACCTACACACTATGCACACTTGTATAGCAAAGTTTACAAGTGCTCCATTTGTGGTCGTAAAGGCCATTTAGCTAAATTTTGCTATGATGCACACAAATATAAAAATATCAATGCTTCTTGTGCATCTCATCAAGTCTCTTCATCACATGTACACACACATGCACTTATTGTTCATCATAAGCATGCTCATGTGTATCATTGTGATCTTTGTGGTCGTTTTGGCCATTTGGCAAAGTTTTGCTTTGATTTGAAAAAGAATTCAAGTTTGCTAAATGTTTCTAGTAGACCACATATTTTAAAATGTGATGTTTGTGGTAGATTTGGCCATTTGGTGAAGTTTTGTTATGATTTGAAAAAATATTCAAACTTGCCAAATTTCTCAAGTAAACCACCTTTGTTTAAAAATGTTTCTCATTTGCGATATAATTTAAAAGAAAAATCCTTATTTGCAAATGATTCCCATACACGCCCACTTGGTCAACACAAATCATTTAAACCTCTTCATTGCACCTATTGCAATCGGAAAGGTCATGTGTATAATTTTTGTTTTGACCGTGCTAGTGCACCATATGTGCCCAAACGGGTTCATAACCCTAGGGTTTTGAGCTTAAATGATAGGGGTCATGTCCCTAACCAATCCAGCACCAAGAATGCTTGGGGGCCAAAATAATTTTTCTTAAACCAAGAATTTTAGTGTTTTTATTATTTTTGGTTTTGAAAAATTATACTTTAAACTTTTGAACATGAAAATAATTTTTTTTCATTAATCAAATTCTTTTGTTTTCATGATTATTAGTTTTGATTTTGATGAGAGGTTTGTGTTTATATAACCCTCCGGGTTTATTGGGTGTTTATTCCCAAATCATGTTTACCGGATGCTAGAATGATTATATGGGTTGGAACAAGCTTAAGAGCTTGATATATTGTTGCCTCTCTTGAAATTCTTTTGTCAAAGATTTTGTTTTGAATTGTTGCTTTGAATTTATTATATTTCACTTATATGATGATATTTATGTGTTTGTGCTTATGGATCATCTATTCGTGTCTTATAATGTATTCTATGAGTAGTTTGATCAAGTTATACAAAGAAAATTTTCTTCTTTGATCAAACATTATTTTTGGACTCAAATCTTGATTTATGACTTCATTTGAGTGATTTGTTTTCACTTGAAAACTTTTTTCATGGTTCTCATGTTTTCCTCATTCTTTTGCTTTCATAAATCTATTTTTATACACTATATTTTTATAATAGTTAATAAGACACTATTTTCATATTGACATATTTATATGTGTTCTTATTGTCTTTTTGTATGTGAGTGATTTTTAGCATATTCATGTATGCATGCTCACATATGTGTGCCTTGATCATTATTGCATATATTCCATAAGGCATTTTGATAGGAGGAGCAATCCCTATAGCTTTCTATGTGTTATACTCACCCATGCTTATAGGTAGGGGGAGCTTTCGCTCTCTTTCATCTATATGATTTTCCCCTTTTTGATGTTGTCAAAGGGGGAGAAATATTATGAGTATATTCTTTCTTGTTTATATGCATGATATATTATACTTTGTATATTTATTTCCTTTCATGCATATATCTTTTTTGTAAATTGTTTGTCATCATCAAAAAGGGGGAGATTGTTGACCATCTTGTTTTGATGATGTTTAACAAACAATTTACTTCTAATGTTGATTGTCTAGTGTTTGTGTTAGTATTTATTCTAGGCAAATGACGAGTTGGAGGTTGGCTGAATTATGGAGTGAAGCCTACGCAATTCAAATTTAAAGATTCAAGTTCAAGCTTCATCTGCAAGTGTACCAAGATAGAGCTTCGTTGAAGATCACAAGCTTGGGTAATTTAGTTTAGGTGTTATATTATGTGTGTTAAGTACGTTAAGCTCAATATCATATACACACACATTTTATTGGTTTCTTTGTATATATATGTAGTCATATATATATACAACACAAGTTTTGGCTTTCATGTTTATAAATATGAAATTACATATTTCATATTTATTTTTGTGATATGAAACAAATATATTTTCATATACATACTCATATGTTTCATTTTCTATTGTATTTGTAAAAATATTGTTTTCTTGGTTTATAGACTTAACAATAATCATATACATCTTTTATTAAGTCTACAAAATCATTTTGTAAGGTTTCAAAACATGGTTAAGCTAAAATGTCAAAACTCATGTGTTCATATTTTCATGTTTTAGACTATTTTGTAAAATGATGATATTTTTTATTTGGGACTGTTTTGTAGCATGTTTATTATCATGCCTACAATCATTTTCCAAAGTTTCATAATTTTTAGAATTTATTTGATATTTTTAAACAGGGTTTTAAAATCACGATTTCACTTTCAAACCTGAAATATTTTGTATCTGTTTGCGGTCGACCGCCACGGTCGATCACGCCTTTGTTTTTCACTGAGTGGGCAGCGGAAACTTTCACGATCGACCATCGCGCCACACTATCAAATCTGCTCCAATGGCTAGTTTCCAGAGCCGTTATTGAGCTGGTTTTTTGGTCTTTTCTTGGCTTTCTCTTGGCTTTAGGGTTTCATATAAATACCCCCTTATACCTCAGTTTTCAGCAGCAATCCAAAAGGTTTAACAAAGTTTTAATCAAGGGTTTAAGTTTGTTTAAAATGTGTTTATAAGCTTTTAAGCATTTGAGTGTTTCGGTTTTATGAATCAATTCCACAAGAGCTTGAGGAGATCATCTATTTGGTGTTTGAGCATCCAACTCTTCTCCTTCCACTCTTGATCTATTGAGAAGTTTTCTAAACTCAATCTAGCTTTATATTTTATATTGTTTGATTATCATTTTATTAAGCTAGTGTTCATATTGAGTTTAGTTGATTTTATTTTCTCTTTGTTTACACATACACAACCATTGAGCTTATTGTATTTACATTCATAGTATAATTAGGTTGTGGGATTGTGTAACTTAGAGAGTGAGCTTATAATTCGTTCTCATCTATTGTAGAGAACAAACACTTTATATTGTGCTTAATTGTGAGATCACTTTGTAATACACTTGTACACCAAGAGAAGTGTGTGGCTAGAGTCGGGGATCGTCCTACGAGGAGTGGCGTCAGTTGACAAACCTATGGAGAGGTTGTATCCGAGCACTTGAGGGAGACACGTCTAGTTCAACACTTGAGAGGGTGTAGAGTGGGATTACAAGAGTATGTTAGTTGTAGAGTTTTCGGTAAACTAGAAAACCGTATTGTGATGAGGTGTAAATGTTGTTCGGGTAAACGTAAAAAACCCGGTTGTGATAGTGGAGATCTCCTCGAGGTGAGGAGCGGAGACGTAGGTCAAGTGGTTAGACCGAACTCCGTGATCATATCGTTTTGTTTGTGATTGCATTGGCGTTATTATTCTTGTATTCATATCTTATATCACCCTTGTGTAGTGCTCATCATATTGCCCTATCTCTTTTGTAGATTGTTTATTTTACCCTTGTGTTAGTTTATATATCCTTGCTCATATATTTGTAATATCTCATTGCTAGGATATATTCATTTGTTCATATTGCTTATCCTAGCTCATTTATCTTGTTGTATTTCATACTTGCTAGGATAACTTATTAATTAGTTTTAATTAGCATAAAATCGAATTAGATTAGCATAAGACCCTAATCACCCCCCCCCCTCTAGGGTCTAACATGATCGACTCATTAGGATGGGATATTACTGGCCAACCATGGTAAAGGACGTAGCGGACTATGCCCGACAGTGCCATGCGTGTCAAATACATGCAAATTATATGCACCAACCTCCGGAGCATTTGCACCCATCAGCGACATCATGGCCATTCGAGACATGGGGAATGGACATTATAGGTCCTATTTTCCCGCTTTTAGTCAAAAGTGATCGCTTCATTCTGGCAATCACCGATTACTTCTCAAAATGGAACGAAGCAGTCCTACTTAAAGAAGTGAAAACGAGCAATTGTGTCAAATTTATTAAACACCATATCATATATCGATATGGTGTCTCGAGATGAATAGTGCATAACAATGGTCCTTAATTCGTCAGCAACACATTCATCAAATTCTGAAGTAAATTCGGAATTCAGGATGTTTCGTCAACTGCTTATAATTCCACAGCTAACGGATTGGCTGAAGCTTTTAATAAGATAATTATCAAGATTTTTGGTTATTTACCAGATTGCCACCACGTTATAAACCCTATAAATAGGGACTGTTTAGGGTTCTAAACAGGGGATGAGAGACTGTTTGTGGGAAATTTTGTAATAAAAAGACAATGAAGGAAAATTGATTTGTATTCCTTTAATCTCAGTT
>NC_033797.1:52916464-52923817 GCF_001876935.1 Asparagus officinalis
AAATATTTTAAGTGAGTCAAAATATCAGTTTTTGAGTGTATCAGATTGCGGTCGACCGCCACGGTCGACCACGCCTGAGCTCACTCGTCAGTGGGCAGTAGAAACTTTCACGGTTGACAGCCACAGTCGATCGTGAGCAAAAAATTTCCCACGGTCGACCGCCACGGTCGACCACCACGGTCGACCGCGAAAGTCTCTGGACTTTTGATGAGTTTCTGAGCTGCCTCGCGGTCGACCGCGAAAAAGTCACGGTCGACCGCTGTATATCTTAAACGGTCATATGGTATAGATCTCAGCGCTGATTTCACACGATCTCAGCGCTGTTCTGTTTTCAGGTATTGGGGGATTGGTTATAGGTTTCAACAGCTGTGATTTTCTATAAAAACCTATCTTCTTCTTCTTCCTCATTGTCCTAGCTCTTTCATATATTTTCAGAGAACGTTTTTACAGAGCAAAATTTTCAAACATGTTTCCTTCTGAGTTTTTTTTGTGTTTCACATCCCAGCTTCAGTGTTATCTGCTCTTTGCCATAGGGACATTGTAAAGAGAGGGTTCTTATACTATTTCTACTATTTTGAGAGCTTGATCTTGTGTAGATCAATTGTGTGGGAGTGTGATCTAGTAAGATCAATTGTGTAGTGTGAGATCGTGAGGGGATCGCTGTGTAGACGAAGTTCTAGCTTCCAAACCGGGTTGTGTAGTGGATTTCTCCTCGAGAGTGGGGAGCGGGGACGTAGGTCAGTGGACCGAACCTCGTTAACACATCGCACGTCACAGGATAACGATTCCTAACCCTATCTTCTCTATTTTGATTGCATTTAGATATTGTGTTTTGCTTGTCTTAATTTTATTGCATAATTATAGCCTCATGACCCTAATCACACCCCCCCTCTAGGGTCCAACATGCACATGGAATTATAAGGATATGCCCAGCCTCGATCCTCAGATCGCCATGCATTGCCTCAACATTGGCCCGGACGCCAAACCTGTCAAACAACAATAGAGATGGTTTTATCCATAAATCATGGAGGCAATCAAAGCCGAAGTGAAAAATCTAATCGAATCTGGCTTCATCAGAGAGGAAAAACACCCTGACTGGGTAGCCAGCATTGTTCCGTTCCTGAAAAAGAATGACAAGATCCACATCTGCATCGACTTCAGAAACCTCAACACAGCATGACCAAAGGATGAATTTTCTCTACCCATCACGGATGTCATCATTGATAACATGTGTGGGTTTGAGAGAATGTCCTTTATGGACGGGTTCTCAGGGTATAATCAAATCAAGATGCACCCTGAGGACGAGAAACATACCTCATTTCGAACTCTAATGGGGTGTACTACTACACGGTTATGCCTTTCGGACTCAAAAACATAGACACAACCTATCAGCGCGCCATGAGCATGGTATTTCAGGACTATCTATGCAAAACAGTCAAATGCTACGTAGACGATCTGGTCGTGAAAAGTTGTAGCAAAGACGACCACCTCCAAGATCTGAGAGTAATGTTCAAGCTCATGCGATCTCATCAACTCAAGATGAATCCCATGAAATCATTCTTTGGGATGTTTAGCGGGAAATTCCTTAGATTCATCGTCACGACGAAAGAAATTCGTATCGACCCCGATAAGGTACGGGCTATCTAAGAGCTTCAGTCGCCATGGAATCTCAAGGATTAAGGGGTCTCAAGGGATGGTTGGCTTACATCCGAAGGTTCATCTTGAATCTTTCAGGTAAAAGTCAACCCTTCTCCAAATTAATGAAAAAAGGCGTGTCCTTCGCATGGGACGAGTCCTGCCAACGAGCATTCGACGAGATCAAAGCTTATCTCTCCAACCCACCCATCTTGGTAGCTCCGGTCTCAGGGAAGCCATTCCTCATCTATATACGGGCCATGGAGCATTCCCTTAATGCTCTTCTGGCATAAAACAATGATGCTGGCCATGAGCAAGGCATCTACTACCTAAGCAGGACTCTATAGGGAGCTGAACGACGGTACCCTGTGGTTGAAAAGGAATACCTAGCCTTGGTATTCGCCATCCAAAAATGCGCCACTACCTGGTTGGCCAAACCATCCATGTCATTTCTCGACTAAATCCCATCCGGATCTTCATGACACAACCCGGAGCCTTAAACTGGTGACTGGCTAGATAAGCACTCATACTTTCTCAATAAGACATCCACTTCATGCCACAAAAGTCGGTCAAGGGGCAAACCATCTGTGACCTTATCGCTAGTCATCCACTAGAGAAGAGAACTGACTTGTTCGAAGATCTGCCGGATGAGACCCCCGAGGTCAACACAACCTCTCCCGAGGAAGTTTGGCAATTGTTCTTCGATGGCGCTTCTCGCGTCGGCGCAAGCGAGTCTATCGTTGCGGGAGTAGGAGTGGTCTTGATCTCCCCATAAAACCATGTATTACCCCGAGCCTTTTCTCTAATGGATCCGTACACCAACAACGTGGCTGAGTATAATGCGCTGCTCATTGGACTCGAACTGGCTAGGGAACTGGGGATAAAGCACCTAGAGGCCTATGGTGACTCTCTGCTCATCGTCAAACAGATGACGGGAGAGTACAAAGTTAGAAATGAAGATCTGATCCCGCTTCACAAAACAGCTATCAAACTAGCTGAGTTATTCAAAATCATTCGCATTGAGCATGTGCTTCGTTCCAAGAACACGTACACAGATGCTCTAGCGTCCTTAGCGGCTAACCTTGCCCAGCCGCTAGGGATGACTCAATGTGTCATTGTAGCGAGCCAACGACTCTTTCGGCTAGAGGGTGTTCTAGAAATGAACACCATTCATCAAACCCCAAGCCAACCTGACCTGAAAGATTGGTGTTTCCCGATCATCAACTACGTCTTATACGGTATACTACCCGAAGACGTTAGATAACGAGAGTCAATTCGCAGGCATGCCGCTAGGTTCTACTACGACTCCGCTACTAAGACATTGTATCGTAGGTCGTATGATGGCATGATACTCCGATGTCTTTCGACAACAGAAGCACAGGAAGCCATGCACGAAGCCTATGATGGTATTTGTGGGGCCTATCAGCCTGGTCCTAAGCTATGGGATCACCAGAAAAGGATAGGCTATTATTAGCTCAGGATGGTCAGCGATGCAGCCGCGTATGCAAGGAGCTGCCACGCTTGCCAAATCCATGCCAATTACATGCACCAGCCACCTGAAGACCTGCACCCGACAGCGACCTCGTGGCCATTCGAATCATGGGGGATGGATATTGTCGGACCAATATCTCCGCCATCAGCAAGAGGTCATCGCTACATACTGGCGATTACCAATTACTTCTCAAAGTGGGCCGAAGCTGTTCCCTTAAGAGAAGTAAAAACCAATGACGTAATCAAATTCATCAAACATCACGTCATATACAATACGACGTTCCAAGGCAAATCATTCATGACAACGGCACATAGTTTTACAGTCATGCATTTACCCGGTTCTGTGATAAGTTCAGAATACAGAACCTTTCCTCCATAGCTTGTAATCCCTCGGCAAACGGTCTAGCCGAAGCCTTCAACAAAATGATTGTAAAGATCCTAACCAAGCTGACATCCCGTTGCAAACACGATTAGAATGAGAAGCTTGGTGAGAGCTTGTGGGTGTATCGCACGATGGTCCATACGCTGATCGGCACTACGCCTTACTCATTGGTATACGGCTGCGAGCTGTACTACCTCTTGAGATCTAGATCCCATCCCTCCGCATTGCCCTCACAATGGGAATGATAATGAAGGATAGCCATCGACGGCGTCTCGCAGAGCTCGAAGCGCTTGATGAGAAACGGCTTGAAGCTCAACAGTACATTGAGTTCTACCAAGCCCGAATAGTCAAGGCATTTGATAAGAAAGTCAAGCATCGATCTTTCAATGAAGGAGAGCTGGTCCTTGCTGTTCGATGACCAATGATTCTCGACTCCAAGAAGAAGGGCAAGTTCCAACCCAAGTGGGAAGGACCGTTTATAATAGAGACTGTCTATGCGAATGGAGCTTACTGCCTCATCAAACCGAACGGCGATAAGATCATGATGCCTATCAACGGCAAATTCCTGAAGAAGTACTATCCTTAGTCCTCTTTCAACTCTAACTGGTGCACGAGTCTAAACTGTGCCTTATACTCCAACTGGTGTATGAGTCTAAACTGTGCCTTATACTCTAACTGGTGCACAAGTCTAAACTGCGTCTTTTGCTTCAACTGGTGCACGAGTCTAAACTGCGCCTTATTTTAGACCCTAGAGGGGGGGTGATTAGGGTCTTATGCTAATCTAATCCGATTAAATGCCAATTAAAACTAATTAACAAGTTATCCTAGCAAGTATGAAATGCAATAATATATATGAGCTAGGATAAGCAATATACAATATGATATATCCTAGCAAAGAGATATATAGCAAAATATATATGCAAGGATATATAAACTAACACAAGGGTAAACAATATAAACTAGATAGTGGATCATAAAAAGGATGAGAAATGCACAATTGGCGATATAAGATAAATGCAAAAAACTACGCTAAAGACAAACTCAAACAAGCAATATGATCACGGAGTTCGGACCTTCCGTCCTACGTCTCCGCTCCCCACTCCCGGGGAGAAATCCACTATCACAACCGGGTTTTCTACGCTCACCCGAATAACGTTTACACCTCACAGTGTCGGTTTTCAACGCTCACTGATCAACGTTCACACTCACCCTCACAATGTCGGTTTTCAACATTCACCGATCAACGTCCACTCCTCACACTCGGTTTTCTAGTTCACCGAAAACTTCACAACACACTCGGTTTCTAGCTCACCGAAAACCTTACAACACTCACAAAGTAAATACAACAAATTTGTTCTCTACAATAGATGAGATCAAAATGTAGCACAACTCAATGTTACAATCTCTCACCACCCAACTATACTAAGTATGCAAATACTATAAGCTCAATGTGGGTGTGTGTAACAATGAGTAAAATAAAATCTAACTCAATTAACAAACTAGCAATAATAAGAATATGAAAATCAATAATGAAATTGCTAGAGAAAAGAGTTAGAAAACTTCTCTAAGAAAGAAGAGGATGAGGGGATTGAGAATGAATCCCTCAATCTGCAGTGAAAACTTCCTCCTTTGTAAACAGAAACCCAAACTCAAAACAAACAGTAAAACCCTAAACCCTTGCTTAAACTTTTCTTTTCTTTTAAAACATTTCTTAGTTGGCTTGAGAGTTGAAGACAATGTGGTATTTATACCCTCTCACAACTCAGCCAAGAAACCAGAGCAAAAGACAAAACAGCCCCAAGGCAACGGTCAAAAAACTAGCCGTTGCAAACTGAAGGAACACTCGTCGGTCGACCGAAAAATTCGTCGGTCGACCGAAAATTTTCATCGGTCGACCGAAAATTTTCATCGGTCGACCGAAAATTTTCATCGGTCGAAACTTTTGACCTCAGGTTCGGTCGACCGGTGCGGTCGACCGAAAACAGATATGACAGGTTCTGAAAAATTGTTTATCTGATTTTAAAACACTGTTTAAAAATACCAAATAAATTCCAAAAAATGTAAAACTTTGGGAAATGATTGTAGACATGATAATAAACATGCTACAATGACTGGTTATCAAAAAAGGACTTCCCAAATGAAAAATATCATCATTTTACAAACTAGTCCAAAACATGAAAATATGAGATACTTGAATTTTGATGTTTTGACATAAACCAACTTTTGAAACTTTGTGAAATGTTTTTATAGACTTAGTAAAACATGTATAAACTGATATTGAAGTCTATAAACTAAGAATACAATATTTTCACAAAATTGCATATTCTATGCAATGTTTTCAAAAACACAATAGTAAATATGAAATATGTGATTTCATATTATAAACATGAAAACTCAAAAACTATGTATGTATATATATAACTATATATATGCATAGAAACCAAAACTTATATATATATATATGACTATATATATATATATATACGAAGAAACCAATAAATGTGTGTGTATAGATATTGAGCTTAGAGTATATAACACACATAATATAAAATCTAAAACTACATTACCCAAGCAATCTTGATCTTCAATTAAGCTTGACTTGGTACACTTGCGGATGAAGCTTGAACTTGATCTTTAACTTGAATTGTATAGGCTTCAACCCGACATTCCACCAACCTCCTTTGGATATCATCGTTGAAGTGCAATCCATCCAACCTCCAACAACGTTGTTTGTCTACAATACATAGGAATGCACAAACACTAGACAAACAACATTAGTAATAAATTGTTTGTTAAACATCATCAAAACAAGAAGGCCAACAATCTCCCCCTTTTTGATGATGACAAACAATTTACAAAAAGAAATATATATACATGAAAGAAATGAATATATAATTTATAAAATTCATATGCATATAAACAAGAAAGAATATACTCACAATATTTCTCCCCCTTTGACAACATCAAAAAGGGGACAAAAAGAATAAGAGAGCGAAAGCTCCCCCTATCAATAAGCATAGGTGAGTATAAAAACAAACATAGAATAGGGAATAGCTCCCCCTATCAGAAAGAATATACTCACAATATTCCTCCCCCTTTGACAACATCAAAAAGGGGACAAAAGAATTAAGAGAGCGAAAGCTTCTCCTATCAATAAGCATAGGTAAGTATAAAAACAAACATAGAATAGGGAATAGCTCCCCAAGGCTCAAGGAGAAGTACATGAAATACAAGAAGAAGAAGGCTATGTATGCCGGATGGGAAGAATCCGAACCAAGTGATTCGGATAGCAATGAAGAAGGAGCCAAACTTGCTCTTCATGACCCCAACATTTGTTTCATGGCTCATGAGCAAGAGGTAATATCCGAGACCGAAAGTGAATCTTTCTACATGCAATGTGACATAGCTACGGCTCTAGAAGAATTGAACTTTGAATTTAAGAGAATGTCAAAAGAATACTCTTCTTTTAAAAAATTGCATTCTCATCAAAACAAAACCAATAATCATGAAAACAAAAGAATTTGACCAATAAAGGGAATTGTTTTCATAAAAGTTTAAAATATATTTTTCAAAACCAAGAAAAAGAAAATAAAAGTACTAAAATTCTTGGCTTAAAAATTATTTTGGCACCCAAGTATTCTTGGTACCGGTTTGTTTAGGGACATGATCCCTATCATTAAAGCTTAAAGCCCTATGGTTATCAACCCTCATAGGCACATATGATGCACTAACACGGTCAAAATAATATTCATTCAAATGATCCTTCCGATTACAATTTGTGCAATGAAAGAGATCCATTTGTTTTTGTGGACCATTAGCTCGTGCACGGGAATCATTTGCAAACA
>NC_033797.1:52927721-52930061 GCF_001876935.1 Asparagus officinalis
AACTCCAAAAATAGTAAAATTTTGAGGTAAGTTTCTAAACATGTAGTTAAACATTTCAAAGAAAAAATTTCTTAAATATCACTTCTCATTTATGAAAACTCATCTGTTTTGTAAAACATGCACGAACATGTGCACGAACGAAAACGTGAATTTGTAAATTCCTTTAAACATAACAAATCAATTCCAAACTTGATGAAACTTTGAGAAATGTTTGCAAATGATATTTTGAACATGTTACAAAAAGAATTTTCCAATTTGCATTTCCCAATTGTGAAATCTCATTATTTTGCAAAAGTGTTCAAAACATGAAAAAAGTGATATACATGAAGTTTGATGTTTTGACATAAACAACGTTTTGAAAATTTGCACAATTATTACATAGACTTGATAAAATATGTATATGATGATTGTTAAGTCTATAAACTGAGAATACAATATTTGAGCTTAGAAACCAAATACGTGTGTGTATATGATATTGAGCTTAAGGTACTTAACACACATAATATAAAATCTAAACTAGATTACCCAAGCTTGATCTTGATCTTCATTGTAGCTCAACTTGGTACACGTTGCGGATGAAGCTTGAACTTGGATCTTGAACTTTGAATTGCAAGGCTTCACCGACATTCCGCTAACCTCCATTGGATATGATCGTTGAAGCTCTATTCCATCCATCCTCCAACTCGTTGTTTGCCTAGAATAAATACGAAAACACAAATACTAGACAAACAACATTAGTGGTAAATTGTTTGTTAAACATCATCAAAACAAGAAGGCCAACAATCTCCCCCTTTTTGATGATGACAAACAATTTATAAAAAGGATATATGCATGAAAGGAAATGAATATACAAAGTATAATATATCATGCATATAAGCAAGAAATGATATACTCACAATATTTCTCCCCCTTTGACAACATTAAAAAGGGGACAAAAGAATTAAGAGAGCGAAAGCTCCCCCTACAAATAAGCATGGGTGAGTATGAAGCAAGTATAGGGATTGGCTCCCCCTATCAAAATGCCTCATGAATATATGAAATGAAGATCATGGCAAACATATATGAGCAAGCATACATGAATATGCTAAATATCACTCACATACAAAAAGACAATGAGAACACATATAAAATGTCAATATGAAAAAGAAGTGTCTCATATCATAAAAAATATGTATAAAAGTAGATTTATGAAGTCAAAAGAGAGAAAACATGAGAATCATGCAAAAAGAGTTTTCGAATGAAAACAAATCAACCAAATGAAATCATAAATCAAAGTTTATATTCAAAAACATAAAATCAAATCATCATTGATTTAGAAATCAAGAGAGGCAACTATATCTAGCTCTTGAGCTAGTATCAACCCATATAAACATTTTAGCACCCGGTAAACAAGATTTGGGAATAAACACCCAATAAATCCGGAGGGTTATATAAACATAGTCCTCTCATCAAAACAAAACAACTAATCATGAAAACAAAAGATTTTATAAATTATAAATTGTTTTCATATAGAAAGATTTCAAAGCATAATTTTCAAAACCAAGATAAAGAAGGATAAAAACATTAAAATTCTTAGTTTGAAAATCAAATTTGTTTTGGTACCCAAGAACTCTTGGTACCAAAAGATTTAGGGACATGACCCCTATCATTTAAGCTCAAAGCCCTAGGGTTATGAACCCTCTTAGGCACATATGGTGCACTAACATGGTCAAAACAATATTCATTCAAATGACCCTTCCGATTGCAATTTGTGCAATGAAAGAGATCCATTTGTTTTTGTGGACCATTAGCTCGTGCACGGGAATCATTTGCAAATATTTTAAAATTATTTTGCAAATGAGAAACATCATTAAACAAAGGTGGTTTACTTGAGAAATTTGGCAAGTTTGAATATTTATTCAAATCATAACAAAACTTCGCCAAATGGCCAAATCTACCACAAACATCACATTTAAACTTTTGTGGCTTAATAAAATCATTTGGCAAAGGTGAAGTCTTTTTCAAATCATAGCAAAATTTTGCCAAATGGCCAAAACGTCCACAAATATCACATTTAAACACATTTGCATGTTTATGATGTGCATGATAAGCATACGCATGTGTATGTGATGAGGAAGCTACATGAGATGCACAAGAAAGATTAATATTCTTATGTTTTTGTGCATCATAGCAAAATTTAGCTAGATGGCCTTTACGGCCGCAAATAGAACACTTATAAACTTTGCTATATGTGTGTGCATGATGAGTAGATGATGATTTAGACTTGGCACTCATATCCATAAGCTTCTTATGATTATTGATGCATGTTTTCAAAGTTGAATCTAATGATGAAATGCATTT
>NC_033797.1:52931061-52933398 GCF_001876935.1 Asparagus officinalis
GAAATAAATGAGCTTTGTACTTTATGTTTTGAGTATATGGGTTAAGTATAATTTGTTATTATCTAAGTACAGAAGATTAAAAAATAAAGCCTACTGCTTCACTATTGAGCTGCAGTTCAGTCTTGTACATTTGTTTTATGTGCCTGTAACTTGTGCTCGACTTCCTTCTCGGTAATTCGGGTACATGTCGGAGGCTTTCATTTTGTGTAGATCAGCGAGGTATTTTTTTGCTCCATGTCAATGTTTGGTCCTATTATATATTGCCCGCTCAACTCGACATAGTTAGTTAGGGCGTCTTCATCAACTGAGGTTCTCCTTTGACAGCTTACTAGCTGGTAAATAATCTTATTTCAGGGCTAGCTAAGTAAGCTGGAAGTGGACATTACAGTTTACCTCTTTATGATGCTCATCCTTCTGCCTAGCTTATGAATTGGCATTATGTAGTATTTTTGAACAATAAAGCCTACTGCTTCACTATTAAGCTGCAGTTCAGTCTTGTACATTTGTCTTATTGCAGAGACTATGAAATGGTCTTTATTACGGCGAGTCTTTATTTTGGAGTTTGTATAGCTCTTTTTGATTCAAATACAAAGGTGATTATGATTGAAGAAGTGATCCCTCTGTTGTCTAATCACATCAAAGAGAATCTGAAGCCAGGGTTGGATGAGTTATTCATTGATCAAACACTCGCTTTATTAAGGCCATTTACACTTTTTCTCTCGTTTCAGCTGTTACTATTGTGTTATTTATGGGTTTCATATCTAGTATTAATGGTAACGTCAAGTGTTGGTTTGGTGAGTTTATGAAAGTGGCTTTGTAATTAATGCTTACGTATAATGTGTTGAGTGACAATAGATGTTGCTTCGGTTTATGTTTTGTTGAGTTCAATGTGATGACTAGTGACTGATATCAGGCTTTCGCTGTGTTCATTTTCCATACTACACTGTTGCTAGTTGAATCTTCGGTATTTAAAACTTTACATAGACGTGGGTGTCCCTTATTAGCCCTTGTGCGACATCCTATTCACGAGTCATAGCAGCCACCTTGATTGGTGGAGAGAAGGTGGTGAGCTTTCCACCCCTGGGGCTCGCTAGTTGGTGTGGGTTTTGGTCCAATTGACTTCATTATCTTAATAGCAATAAGTTGATTCCTGATAACTACACTTTTTATGATGCTTCATTTGTACTCTGAGTCATATGCATTCTGATGTATCTTTTGTCCTTGGAATGACCAGGGAACAAACAAAAACATGGAGGCAGAAAAAAATTCTTTGTCAACCTCTTCAAAACAGAAGAGATCATTTGAGGTAAGTTTAGTTGAGTTTTTATTGTATATTCTAAGTTCCTTTCTAAATTTATTAATTTGTTTTTCTTTTTAACTTTTTCTTGAGTGTAGGTTATGAGCACAAAACGATTGCGTTGTGACAAGAAGAAGCCAAACAGTATTTTTCATCCTCCTAAACAGATTACAAATGTGGCAACGACGTGTCAGCAAGTGCGACCGAAAGAACATAATCGGGTAAATAATATGGATATGCTAAGAAAGCATGTGCCCAATATATGTGAACTGCCTGCTAGAAATATTGCGATACAAAGAAAAGAGTTAGAGGAGCGGACAAAGAAGAACTTGATCCGTATGAGACAATCAAGAGAGAATAAAATGTTGGATGAAATAGAAAATGCGGAGCGAGATGTTCGGAAAAGATTCATAGAGCAAAAGGGACAATCTATTAAGGCACGACAACAACTTCAGAATCTTGAACAAATTAAAGTGATAGCAAGAGGAGAACACTCAGCCAACTTAGAAAATGAAGAGGAAGATATTAGAGAGAATTTCATAGAAGATGCTGAAGGAGATCTTAGTGAACATGATGAGCAAGATGAAGAGGAAGATATTGGGGAGGATTTTATAGATGAGTCTGAAGGAGATGAGGACTTAAGGGGACAACCAGCAAGAGAGGTAGTCAATAAAGTGGTAGACAAACCAAAAAAGTATCAAGGGCAAACTAAATATGAAAAAGTTCATGCACGAAGTGTACATGATCGACAGGTTATTTTTTTAAATGGATATGGACAACCTATTGGACCGTCAGATAAGGCATGCAGTGAACTTAGTAGTTTCTTAGGCACACTTGGAAGAAACTCAAGTTTTGCACCTCTGGATAAGGAAAATTGGCACAAAGTTGAAGAAAAAGATAAAGAAAAAATATGGGATTATGTTAAGGTACGATATTCATTTTTAATCTCTAATTTATATTTGTTTTTCCCCCCTATTTATATCAAGTATTTATGATCAGATTTTTTTATTGTCAAATTATGTCAATGTAGGAAAAATATG
>NC_033797.1:52934398-52935998 GCF_001876935.1 Asparagus officinalis
CAATGGACATAAGATTAATATCACTTGTTGGGATCTTAAGGATACCCGCAAGATCATCAGCAGTAAACTTAATCAGGGTGTTCTTTACATACGATCTAAGATGTATAACATTATCATCAAATGTGTAAGAGGATATATTAGCATAGAAGAGATAAACAAGAAAAGGATAATGAGGTTCCTTGTTCTTTTTATCTAAGAGATGATACAGGCCAACATCATTAAGGAGATTATCCTTGTTCTTTTTATCTAAGAGATGATACAGGCCAACATCATTAAGGAGATTAGGAATATTGTAAGGCGTAAGTTCATCATAATTAACAGTCCTACCAGTTAGAATTTTCAGTTTAGACAACTCCCTGTACTTTGGAATAAGATGGGTATTTCTCAGGTAGTCTTCATAATGATCGACATTAGGAAAATGTACACTATCAGACTTAGATCTTTTCACAGGAGGCATATTTAGCAAGAAACCCTAAACCAAGAACAAAACCTAGAAACTTAAAGAGATGGAAGAAGGATGTACCCAGCACGATGAAGAGTCCGAAGGAGAAGAATCGAACAGACACGGACGACCGGAGATGGAACGGCGGCAGACCGCGAGAACAGAGCTGGGAGATCGGATTTGATGAAGGAATTTGGAATGAATTAAAGAGGAAGAAAGGGGATCGGGTTCTTTAGAAGAAAAAAGGCAATGGTCCAGATGCGTTCAAGCTAATGATGGATGGTGGAGATCAATTCGGGTCAAAAAGAAATCAAACCAAAACCCAAAACCGAAATAGAAAACGAAAAAAAAACTGAGTTCAGAATTAACCCTGTACGGTCGACCGCATTGTGTGCGGCGGTCGACCGCATAAAATCCAGAGACCAATCAAGAGAACGAGTCTTCATCCGGTCGACCGCAGATCCACGATCGGTCGACCGAAAGAGATTCAGAAATATATTGAGACATAAAAAATTTGAAATATTTAACTTGTTTTATTTTTAAATAATTTCAAATATGTATATATTAACAGTAATACGTCCAAGAGATCAGTAAATATATTCAATATGTAAATCATAAAATTTTATTTAGAATTTTAATTTCAAATAACATTTAAGACCATGAAAAAACAAAAAACGACTAAAAACTTATGTTATTTAAGATTTGGAAATTAAGCACATTTTGGTACCCAAATCATTTTGGTACCACTAGAACATGGGACATGACCCCTACCATTTAAATCCAAGGCTCTAGGGTTATGAACCCGTTTGGGCGTATTTTGTGCACCGATACGATCAAAGCAAAAATTATAAACTTTGAATGGTTTACGTTGATCGAAATAGAATGCACGTGGTTCATTTGCAAAAATAGATTTTCCTTTGTAATTATTTTGCAAACGAGAATTTCTTTTCAAATCGAAACAAAACATTGCCAAATGACCAAAACGACCATAATAATCATATTTGTACACATAAGCATGTTTATGATTTACACTATGTGTGTGTACATGTGTATGTGATGAAGAAGTTTGATGAGATGCACAATCATGTATATGCTTGTCAATTTTTGGTGCATTATGACAAAATTTAGCTAAATGGCCTTTAAGACCGCAAGTAGAAC
>NC_033797.1:52936998-52939797 GCF_001876935.1 Asparagus officinalis
GGGAGAGAGATGCGATCCGGGAGCGGTTGGTTTTTAGTATGTATTGTTATTTTTCTGTCACTTGCGCTTTCTTGCTGTTATTGTTGTGTGGGGTTTTGCCAGTGGTGTTGGCCTGTTTTTTTGGTGCGCCGACGCGAGGATCTCTTGACCGTGATGCGGACTGGCTGGATCGCGACCGTGTGGTGTTATTTTTGTTTTTACCTGTGCGCGGACCGAGCCGACCGACGCGTCGCCGGAGCGACCGTTTTGTTCTGCCGACTCGGACCGATATGATGTGTTGTTTTCGTTCGCCGCGGCTTCATGTGATCGCGCTGGACGCGACTGTTGCATTTGACTCGAGTTTTTCGCGTTGTGTGTGCTGACCTGTTGCCGACCGTAGTGCCGTTTTTTATGCCTTTTTTGACTCGAGTTTTATGTGCCGGGTTTTTTTGCAGCGGCCGATGGTCGTGACGACCCTGTAGGCGCTGACCGAATTTTGGGTCCGTTTTTTCTTTTTTTTTTGATGCCGGGTCGATTTTCCGTTTTGCGATTCCGACTCATTTTGTTTTTTATTTTTTGTTGTCGTGGGTTATATGACCTGATGGGATTTGGTTTATGATCCGCATGCGAGCTGTTATCCGTGCGACGAAAAAGCCGTAGACGACCGAGACGCATGATTTGTTGTTTTTTATTTTTTTGTGCGCGTGCGCGCGACGAATGCGGTGACATATTGATCGGTTGCCGTGCGACTCGATTTTTTTGTTTTTTCTAATATGGCTTTATGTTATTAATGGTGCTTATATAATACTTGAGTTTTAGTTTGTTGTTTTTTTCCTTTTCTTTTTTTTTTTTCTGTTTCTTTTTTTTGTTTTCTGTGTTTGTTGAAATTCCTAATGTACGTGTGTTCGAATACATTGATTTTTATTTGATATTTCCCTGTGTTCAAACTCTTGTGTAAAACTCTTGAATTGCTATAGACTAGAAGCTGGTATAAGGGCGTATTATATGAAACCCAAATTCCCAGAGAAAACGCAAGAAAAGACCAAAAAAAGCTAACTCAGCAATGGCTCTGGAAACTAGCCAATTAGAAACTGAAGACAGTGCGGGGCGGTCGGATCCGCGAGCAAACAAAAAAAACAGAACTATGGCTCTGGACAGCGAACGGTCGACGCGCGGCGGTCGATCGTGAAAGTCTCTGGACTTGCTCGGTCGACCGCCACGTCGACACACGAGCTAACAAGAACATAAGCCGCTGAGTCTTGAACTCATGGGGCGGTCGCCGTGCGGTCGACCGCGAGCTGACCAGACTAAAAATTAGGTTTGAAAGCTGTTATTGCTGATTTTTGAAAGCCCTATTTAAAATATCGAAATAAATTTCAGAAAATGTAAAACTTGACCCGGAATGACTTATAGATATGATAATACATGCTACAAAGACTGGTTTGCAAAAGGACTTCGCCAATATGAAAAATATCATATTTTGGGGGCAAAATATCGCAAAACACGAAACGTAAAATATATATGAAGTTTCGACATTTAGGCCTAACCATGTTTTGAAACTTTAGCAAATGATTTATAAGACTTGAGGAAAGATGTAAACTATTGTTATGAAGTCTATAAACAATGAATGTAGTATTGATTTTATCAAAATACACATATAATGCACTAAAACATGATTTCATTGAACTAAATACAATTGATATTGATAAAATCATATTTATGTATATAAGTATGAAACTAAAATATGTTTTCTAATTATATTAAATTGTTTCATATTTAAAACTTGAAAACTATCAAACCAAACCAAAATATATATGTATATATATAACTATATATATACAAAACCAAAACGTGTATGTGTGTATATGATTGAGTTTAAAGTAATAACACACATAATATAAACTCCTAAACTAAATTACCCAAGCTTGATCTTGATCTTCATTGTAGCTCAACTTGGTAAACTTGGATGAAGCTTGTAATTAGATCTTTAACTTGAATGTACATTGCTTCAACCCACAATTCCGCCAACCTCCATTTGATATCGTCGTTGAAGCGCTATTCTATCCATCCTCCAACATATTATTTACCTAGAATAAATATAAAACACAAACACTAGACAAATAATATCAGATGTAAATTGTTTGTAAATCATCATCAAAACAAGAAGGCCAATAGAGACGTAGGTCAAGCGGTTGATCAAACTCCGTGATCGTATCGTTTGTTTGTGTTTGTCATTGTCGTTCCTTTATATCCGTGCTTATCATTTATATCGCATTTGTTAATTGCTTATTGTTTACATTGCCCTATCATTTTAGTAGTTAGTTTACCCTTATGTTACTTGTATATCCTTGCACATATATTTGTAATATATCATTCTTGCTAGGATATATTTGTTAATAAGTTTGTATATCCTTGCACATATATTTGTAATATATCATTCTTGCTAGGATATATTTGTTAATAAGTTTTTATTTGGCATAAATCACACATATATTTGTAATATATCATTCTTGCTAGGATATATTTGTTAATAAGTTTTTATTTGGCATAAATCAGATTAGATTAGCATAAACCCTATTCACTCATATAAATGGATATGCTTGGTACCAAGCATAAAAAGTTATACTTGGTGGTGAGGTAACATAATCTCTTCTACTCATTCAAATGGTTACATATCCTCATGTACTTCTCAACCCATATAAATATGGCCCCCTATTTGAATGAGTGGAGGGGATTGTGCCACCTCACTGTCAAGTACAAAATTTGTGTTTGGTACCAAGCATACCCATCTTTCTCTCTCTCTCTCTCTCTCACACACAC
>NC_033797.1:52940797-52941701 GCF_001876935.1 Asparagus officinalis
TTTTCATTTTTTGGAACCCAAGCTTTGCAGTTCTTCGATGGCTTTTCAGACACCACTTCCTTCTTATTCTTCTGCGCTTGTCGACGAAGGGCACGAGCGCGAGCCGCCTTTGCTTGACGCCTTTGAATACGCTCTTTGAGAGTAGAACGAGCTCTTTTGACCAGAGTCCATTCCTCCGTCGTAAGCTGTGCAGAGATGTGATTGGTTTGCCGTTGAGGCAATTGGTTCACCTTTTCCTTTCTCGACTTTAAGTCCGTATAGTAATGGACTCCGTCGGTTTGTTGCATGGCCTTAGCCAATTGACGAGCGCGGCGCTGGCGTTGCCTTTGACGAGCCCGCTTTGTCATTATTGGCTGGCCATGATTTAAGGACTCTTTAATTGGTGCAGAATCCTTAGGAGCAGAGATGTTGCAGAGAGATTCCTTGGCGATGACTTGGCAAGAATCTTCATCTGCGTTCTTCATCTGAATTGGAGACTTGGAAATTTTCTTTGAAGAAGAAATCTTCCTGCACTTGCGGGACGAGGAAGATTTTGAGGATGAGGATGACAAGTACTCCTCGAATTTTGCTTGATCGAATTCGTATTCGATCTCTTCAGTGACGATGATTTTGATCGGCTGCGACACTGCGGCCTCGGCAGCGAGGCCGCTGGCTCCCACTGTGGTCGCCAGTTTGTTTTCGATTCCATTAAACTTTGATTTGTTTACACGAAATTACAATGAAACTAAACAAAAATTACAACTCTCGAGAAAATAACACAGAAATTGTCTATCAACTCCTGTTTTGTGGGACTTTGCCTGTGCCGTGAGTGCTTTGGCTCGTTGACCACTGTTTGGTGGAAAATTTGCAGTAAAAAAAATGAAGGAAAATTGATTTGTATTCCTTTAATCTCAGTTACAATTGG
>NC_033797.1:52942701-52943557 GCF_001876935.1 Asparagus officinalis
AAAAGACCAAAAACCCATTAGAAAACAAAACAGAGAAGTAGCCGTTACAGTGCAACGGCTATATCTGCGATTGACCGCAGATCCACGGCCGGTCGACCGCTGAAGGCTGAAACCCAGAGTATGATCTCTGGACAATTTGCGGTCGACCGCAGCGACATGCTCGGTCGACCGAAAACAGATATTCATGAAAACTTCAGGTTTAAAATTGGATTTTTAGGCATGTAAAAGTTAGCCAATGTTGTCCAACAATTATGAAACTTTAGGGAAAGTTTATAAATGAGAGAATAAGTATGTTTGAAAAGTAATTGTTGGAAATGCAATTTTATTTTGTAAAAGCTCACTGTTTTTGAGCAGTGTATAGAAAACCCGTTTTTCATAAAAATAAGAATTGAACTATGACTTATGAAGATGTATTTATATTTTATGAATACATTATATATAATGAAGTATGATAGAGATGTAAACATAAAAACAATTCTAACAAAGTTTGAAACAAAAATCATTTGAACAAACTTGTGTTGTGTATATATATTTTGAGCTTAGATAAAGTCATACACTATATGTAAACAAACCTCTCTTATACCTAGGTGATTGCCACATATAAACTTGCATCTTTAACTCTTGATATAGAAATCTTTTCACCATGTGTTGATGTCTTGAAAAGAAGAAATTAAACCACAAACACTAGAAAACAAATTAGCTGTAAATTGTTTGGCGAATCATCATCAAAACCAAAGGGCCAACAAGATGAACATAGTGTCTCATATCAAAAAACATAAAAACCATGTTGTAGGCGTCAAAAAATGCTTACAGACATCCTAACACCACTCAAGACAACATAGAAGAACGATATACA
>NC_033797.1:52944557-52945319 GCF_001876935.1 Asparagus officinalis
GGTTCCTTGTTTGGATTTTTCGCCCGACGTACTAGTTCCGTTTAGTTAGGAGTTAAGTGGGAATATTCGTATTTTAGAGTGTTAAGTGTATATATTTTAATGTTTATATTTGAAGATTTATGGTAATGTATTATTAACCTCTACGATATTTTTGCGGAATTTCGGGGACGAAATTCTTTTAAGGAGGGAAGAATGTAAAACCCCAAAATTTTGAATATTTTATAATAAATAATAAATGTGTTGTATTATAATAAATAATATTTATTAATATTTTAGTATGCTAATAATTTATTTGAGATTAATTCAATGTATATATGTGAATATAGAAGTGATATCATGTACACGTGCACGGGCCTGAATCTGGGAAAAACAACCAGTTAAAAGTATATGCTTTTTACACACTAAAACAGTTAGAATCTGGAAAAACTTAAAATATAAAAGTTGTAGGTATCTTCAAGATATTTCCAAAAAATCTTATATTAACTTATTTCGAGGTCGGACGCGAAAGTTATTGCCAAAATACCGAAAGTTATTTTCCTAGTCAGACTAGGTTTCCTGGTTCAGGTCAAACGGGTTTATTTCGGGTTTGTATATATATATATACTTATGTTTTCATAAAAAATATCATTCTTACATCAGAGTTTCAAACCCTAGTAGTCCCTATTCCTCTCTCTAAACCCCTAACCCTAAAATTAAGAATTTTGAGAGCTTTGTGAAGCAAATATTGACACAAGGGCGAGATCATCGACGTGTAGCAAGGAG
>NC_033797.1:52946319-52946937 GCF_001876935.1 Asparagus officinalis
CTCCAAAATTCCAGATCTGAAAAAAATGAGGCCTAAGGCTTGTATTTATAGGCTTGAGGGGATAACGGGCGATTAAAATCGCATAAGGGCCCAAATCTGCGTTGAAGACACCTCATGGTGTCTCAAACTGGTTGGAGACACCCTAGGGCGTCTCAAATTGGTTGGAGACACCCTAGGGCGTCTCAAATGGGTTGGAGACACCCTAGGGCGTCTCAAATTGGTTAGAGACACCCTAGGACGTCTCAAATGGGTTGGAGACACCCTAGGGCGTCTCAAACTGGGCCGAGACACCCTAGGGTGTCTCAAACTGATCCGAGACACCCTGGGGTGTCTCGGGTGGGCCGAGACACCTCGGGGTGTCTCATTCAGGCTGAGACGCCGTGTTATGTACACTTGTTCATTTCCGCCGTAACTTCTTCGTCCGAACTCGGATTTGAGCGATTCAAAGTGCGTTGGAAAGCTGACGAAGAGTTCTATAAGCTCCAATGTTTAGATCATCTGTGGAATAAATGAGACACGAAGGGCATTTCGTCTTTTGTAAGTGACACTGGGCTCCCGATCAGTTTGTATCTTTATTATTCTGAAACTCCGTTGCTTCACATAGTTTGCCGATTCACT
>NC_033797.1:52947937-52948329 GCF_001876935.1 Asparagus officinalis
CAAGGTAATGGATGGATAAGGGGGAGTATTATGAGATGAGGGAGGCCTTTGGCCTCCCCCTCATTATCCTTCCATTCACACCCCATTATGATGGTGTAACACCCCACTAAGTGGGGGTGACTCTTGGGTACTCAACCTATTCACATTGACTAGTATAAATATATATCATAGGCCTTTGGCCTATGGAAGGGTTTCAAACACTTACGAATTTCTTCATACTTTAAAGGTAATTTTATCCACAACTTCCTTTTCTTTTTGGCAGAACTTCGCGCAAGTCCTCGGCACCTGATAATTCATTTTAAAAATTGCAGAAATAACAAATTTACATAAAATGTGTCGTTGAGTATTATTCTTTTGAGGCACAAGAAATATACTAGGATAGTATCCATCTT
>NC_033797.1:52949329-52949636 GCF_001876935.1 Asparagus officinalis
TTTAAGTACCTATTGGAGAACAACAAAATTCAGCTGCCAGCGATTGTGGATCAAGAAGGGGCTAACAAAATGATGGATCCGAGGTATTGTGCATACCACAGGGCGGTCCATCACCCTACGAAGTCATGCTACCACCTCAAGGATTGTGCATACCACAGGGCGGTCCATCACCCTACGAAGTCATGCTACCACCTCAAGGACAAGATCCAGGCACTAATTGATGTAGGCATCACCCTACGAAAGTCTTGCTGCGGAGTCTCTGCTATCCCGGGAGAGGATGACGAAAGAATACAAGCTTTTCCGCTCT
>NC_033797.1:52950636-52957879 GCF_001876935.1 Asparagus officinalis
TCGATTTGTCGAATCATCGCGCCGAGCTGTGTCAAGGGACCTATAAGCAGTTTTATACGCCTACAATAAGAAGTAGGATATAAAAAGTTTTAACTTGATCCTTGACTTACCATTTTCCCCCTCTAGATGTTACATAAGTCATCATTTTATGGATCCCAAATAGAGAACATAAGTACAAACAATAACAAAATACCATGATGCGTTAGTAGAATGAAACCAGCTTTGGAGTCGCATGAATATGAGGTCAGGAGAAGTGACACCTTTAAGCTTAAAACTTGAAACATGGCACCATGATATGTTCTTGCAAAGGGTGAACATAAATGATTATGTATGTCGTTCGTTTGATTACAGTTCGATATTATATATGTTTCTGATCCATACATGGAGTTCAATGTTATTCAACATACCAACTTCAACTTCAATAAGAAAAAACATATCGAGGAAAATCTACATGAACATTGAGAATAAATGTATATTAGTTATGATGTGTCATTTATAATAATTGCTATAACTGCCATTTTTCTCTCAAATGAAACATAGCACCTAGAGTTTCTACCTAGCATAAAGAAACAAATCTCAGAAAGAGAAACTATGAATTTAAACAACACAGAACATATTGATTTGTTTCTAGAGAAAATCAAACAAGAAATACATAAATTAAACATGATGAGAACTCCATTCTCATGTATCTATACAAACTTATGGTAAACCTTATAAACATTTCTACACCTAAAATGTTATATTTAGATTCCAAGTTTTGAGATATGGTTAATAACTAACTCATTTGACGCTAACAATTATATTATATATGACATAAATTTGTTTTTAGATCTCAAATTCAAAACAAAGGTTGCATCTTTTTCGAGCATCTTTTATTGGCCTTTTTTTTTAATTACCCACAAATTAAAGCATTTCTAGCCTGCCCCTCTCTCTCTCTCTCTCTCTCTGAAAATTAATCAAGAAACTATGAATTTAAACAACACAGAACATATTGTTGTGCATTGTGAACTTGTGGATTTAGGAAGAAGAGAGTTGTGGATTTTGGAGAGGGAAATGGGGGAGGCGGGATAATACCGCTGAGAGGGAAATAGAGGAGGCGGTGTTTCACTTCAAATCTGGGGTCACGAACGCCGGAGAAGGGGGTCACGAGCGCCGGAGAAGACCTTCGTCGTCGGTGCTGTGAGCTGCTCGGTCGGGGATCTGAGAGGGGGTCTCGCCGTCGGTGCTGTGAGCTGCTCGGTCTGGGGTCACGAACGCCGGAGAAGTCTCGCCGTCGGTGCTGTGAGCTGCTCGGTCGGGGATCTGAGAGGGGGCGGCGATCTCGTGCTCGAGCGAGGCTTCGTGGTCGGGGATCTGATAGAGGGGCGGCGATCTCGTGCTCGAGCGATCTCGTGCTCGTGGTCAAGGCTTTGATCGAGATCGACGATTGGAGGAGGAGTAGGCTGAGAAATGGGGGAAGATGGCCAATTTTGGGAGGAAGATTTAGGGCGAGAGAATATTGCAAGATTTGGGGATTTAGGGCTCATGTTGCGGGTTTTAAGTTATATAAACTGAACCTAATATCCTAGACCGTAATTTCTGTCTGCAATACTATTACAGACGGAAATTTCAAAAAAAAATTTAAAAAAAATTTCCGTCTGCAATATTATTACAGACGAAAATTTCCGTCTAGAATATAATATTCTAGACGAAATTTCTTCGACGGAAATTTTCCGTCTAGAATAAATTATTCTAGACGGAAAATTTTCCGTCGGCAATAATCCGTCGAGAATATTCATTATTCTACTAGTGGAAGTTGCATGGGCAAAAACTATTTGGGATGGCTTCCTATATCCTAAGCATTCTTTTCTATTATGGCTAGCTTGTCATGCAAGACTTCTCACCAAGGATAGATTGTGCCGAATGGGTATTTTGAGCACAAATCAGATTCAGTGTGTTTTATGTAATGGTCATCAGTTGGAGACAAGGGACCATGTTTTTTTTGAGTGCCAATTTTTAGTTGAAATCTAGAATATGCTAATGGACTGGTTGAGATATAGATGGAGGTCTTGTGTTTGGAGATTGATCTTGAACTGGTACTCTCATAATTTGAGAGGTTAAGGCCCTATGCAGAAATTGAAAAGGATGTGTCTCTCCATTGCAGTTTATATGATTTGGAAAGAGAGGAATCAGAGAATTTTTCATGCTAAAGAAAGACAACCTGTTCAGATTTTTAGAGACATCAAATTTGTAGTTTTTTCAAAGGTTCAAAATGAGGATATACATGTACATATGAAAGAGATACTTGAGAGCTTATAATCTTCTTTTTTGAGTTTCCAGGTTTCCTTATTCTTTGATGTTCTTCAAAATGTTTTAATTTGGGAAATGAATAAAATTTAAGTTCATTAACAAAAAAAAAGAGTAACTTACTCATTTATGATATTTATCTTTATGACATTAAAATAGGAGTTTAATTTGTGACTATTGGTATGCCTAGACGTTTTTATTTTGAAGCCTATATAAAGGGCTATTGTAATCCTTGTTTGATATGAAGACAGAAAATTAAAGAAATATAAGTGAGTTCTTTGTCTTCATTTGAGAGAGTTCTAAGTTCGTAAACTAAAGACTCATCAGTGGTATCAGAGTCACTTGATCCAATTTTCCCATTCTCTCTTCTTCTCATGGCTACCACAAATAATCTTATCAATCCTCAAGTGCCCAAATTATTAAAAGATAACTATGATAGTTGGTCAATCCAAATGAGAGCCTTATTTGGTTCTCAAGAGTTGTGGGAGCTGATCATTGATGGGTTCACGGAACCTACACCAGAAGTAGAAGCCACCTATACCACCAAAGAGAAGAAGGCTCTCAGAGAGCAAAAAAAGAAGGATAGCAATGCTCGTTTTCTACTCTATCAAGGGTTGGACGAG
Organism: Asparagus officinalis; assembly: GCF_001876935.1. Taxonomy (NCBI): domain Eukaryota; kingdom Viridiplantae; phylum Streptophyta; class Magnoliopsida; order Asparagales; family Asparagaceae; genus Asparagus; species Asparagus officinalis. The sequence goes on from NC_033797.1 coordinate 52,953,546, forward strand.
TCTACCTTTGAGAGAGTTGCCGAAGCAACAATGAGCAAGGAAGCATGGGAAATCCTTGCTACCATCTGCAAAGGTGTCGAGCGGGTGAAGCGAATTCACCTCCAAACTTTGAGGAGTGATCTTGAAGCTGCTCAAATAAAAAATGAAGAAAAAATCTCCGATTATTATTCACGATTACTTCTAATTATGAATAAAATGAGGAGAAATAGAGAGAAGATGGAGGACATCCGAGTGATGGAGAAGTTGCTCCGATCCCTCACACCAAAATTCGAGCACGTGGTGGCGACAATTGAGGAGTCAAAGAATTTGGAGGAGATCTTAATAGAGGAGCTCTTGGGATCTCTTCAAGTTTATGAACAACGAATACAAAAGAAGGCTAGTTCTAGAGTTTTGGAGCAAGTACTAGAGTCAACATTGACTCTAAGTACTCAAGGCTCACAAGGAAGAGGTCGTGGTCGTGGTCGTGGTAGAGGCAGGGGATGTGGTCCCCAACAGTAAATCACTCAAAATCAAGTGGAGACCAAAATCTTTAGAGGATGAGGACGAAGCAATCATGGAAGATCCACACCTGGGCGTAGAAGCAACAAGAATGTTTAGTGCTATAACTGTCACAAGTTTGGACACTATACTTTAAATTGTTGGCACAAAACTGAAAACCAAACCAATTTTGCCGAATCAACAAATGATGTGGGTAACAACTCTATGCTTTTTCTTGCTAATGATGATTCAAGTATTGAGAATGATGCTTGGTACCTTGACTCGGGTGATAGCAACCACATGTGTGAGAAGAAAGAACTTTTCATGGAACTCACAGAAGGAGTTCATGGAAGTGTGAGCCTCAGAGATTCTTCAAAACTCCCGGTTGAAGGCAAAGGGAAGATTAAAATCTACCAAAAGGATGGTAAGCCCGAGTATATTTCCGATGTTTACTATATTCCTAACATGAAAAGTAATATTCTTAGCATCGGTCAATTACTCGCAAAGGGATACAAAGTATATATGGAGAACAACCATCTTTGGTTGAAAAATACAAATAGAGGCCTCATAGCTTCTGTTAAGATGACAAGGAACCGCATGTTTCCCTTGCATCTAAACACGAAAGTCGACAAGTGTTTTCAAGGACTCATGGAGAATGAGTCATGGAGGTGGCATCTTCACTTCGGCCATCTAAACTTCAGCGGTTTGAAGTTACTGTCTACAGCTGGCATGGTACGAGGTCTACCAACAGTTGATCCATCAAATCATATTTGTGAAGTTTGTGTAATTGGCAAGCAACCACGACTTCCTTTTCCCAATGGAAAATCATGGAGAGCAAAGACACCATTGCAACTTGTTCACACTAACATCTACAGACCGATCAATCCCGTCTCTTTGGGAGGTAATAGATATTTTATAACATTCATTAATGACTTCAGCAGAAAGTTGTGGGTGTACACTCTTAAAGAAAAATCTGATGCCTTTACTACATTCAAGCATTTTGAAGTTTTAGTTGAAGCAGAGAGCGGGCACAAGCTAAAAATTCTTCGATCTGACCGAGGTGGTGAGTACACCTCAAATCTATTTCAAGAATATTGCAGGGAGCAAGGTATAAAGAGACAGTTTACTACTGCCTACACACCACAGCAAAATGACATTGCAGAAAGAAAGAACCGGACCATCCTCGACATGACAAGAACCATGCTCAAAGAAAAGGGATTGCCAAAGCAGTTCTGGGCAGAAGCCGTGGCATGCTCAGCTTATTTGCTCAACCAATGCCCCACAAAGATAGTGAAGAACAAGACACCTCAAGAGGCATGGAGCGGTTACACGCCTAGTGTGGCACACCTACGAATTTTTGGTTGTGTTGCATATGCTCAAGTACCTAAAGTCAAAAGGAAGAAGCTTGACAATCGTGATGAAAAATGTATTTGCATCGGATATAGCGAGGAGTCGAAGGCAAACAAGCTCTACAATCCACTAACCAAGAAACTAGTTGTTAGTAGAGACATTGTCTTTAATGAAGAAGAAGCATGGAACTGGAGCAATGAAGATCAACCCGTGGTGAATGAACCTGATGAGTCTCTACATGAGGAACCATCACTAGCTACACCACCATCTCCTCCACGCTCTACACCCTCTCCTTTAAGAGGTTCTTTATCTTCTGGGGAAGGTAGTAGCAGCGGATCTACTGTGCAACGAGGTCCCATCAAAATGAGAAGTCTCAGGGAGATCTATGAGCATATAGAAGAAGATGAAGAGTCAAATCTCTTCTGCTTATATGCTAATCATGAACCTATCACCTTTCAAGAAGCTGTAAAAGAAGATTGTTGGCGAACAGCAATGGAGGAGGAGATCCACGCCATCCAAAAGAATGACACTTGGGAGTTGACAACTCTTCCACAAAATCACAAGTCAATAGGGGTCAAGTGGGTGTACAAGATCAAGCGCACAATAAATGGTGAAGTTGATCGGTACAAGGCAAGGCTTGTAGCGAAAGGTTACAAACAAAAGTATGACATCGACTATGAAGAAGTCTTTGCTCCGATTGCTCGACTGGATATGATGAGACTATTAATTTCACTTGCAGCTCATCACAGGTGGAATATATATCATTTGGATGTCAAGTCAGCATTCCTCAATAGCGTTCTTGAGGAAGAGGTGTACGTGCAACAACCAGAAGGCTTTCTTGTGAAAGGGCAAGAAGACAAAGTGTACCATTTGAAGAATGGATTAAAGCAGGCACCACTGGCATAGAACGCCCGAATTAATAGCCATCTTCATCAAAACGGCTTCATTAAATATCCCTATGAACACGCCATCTACATGAAGAGGAACCATAAAGGCAAATTTCTAATGATTTGTCTTTATGTTAATGGTTTATTGTACACAGGAAGCAGTACCGAGATGTTTGCTAAATTCAAGATGGCAATGTTCAATGAATTTGAGATGACGGACAATGGATTGATGTCCTATTTTCTTGGCATTAAAGTGAAGAAGCAACAAGAGGGGGTTTTTATATCCCAGAAGAAGTACATGAAGGAGATATTAGAGAAGTTCAAGATGAATGAATGCAACCCTGTGAACACCCCAGTAGCCATCAAAATGAAGCTATAAAGAGAAAGAGATGGACGTTTTGTGGATTCAACTCTTTTCAAAAGTCTAGTTAGCAGCCTGAGATACTTGATGATCACAAGGTCCGATATTACTTATGGAGTCGGACTTGTGAGTCGCTATATGGAGACACCGAATGAGTCTCACTGGCTAGCTGCAAAGAGGATACTGAGGTATATCAAAGGCACACTCAACTGCATTTTCATGGACCTCAAAGAAGCTTGCCGAATGAGTCTCTTCTATGCATATGATGAAAACTCAGATAGTGACCGGGGAGGTGATCAAGATGAGAGAAAAAGCACCACAGGCTATGTCTTCTATCTTGGGTCAACTGCATTTTCATGGACCTCAAAGAAGCAAGGAGTTGTAGCTTTATCTTCATGTGAAGCAGAGTATGTGGCGGCTGCATCTACAGTATGTGAAGCAATTTGGTTGCGAAACATATTAAAGGAGTTGGATCATCCACAGGAAGACTCGACCGTAATTTTTGTGGACAACAAATTAGCCATCCAGCTTGCAAAGGACCCAGTACATCATGGGAGGAGCAAACATATAGATACACGGTTTCATTTTCTCAGAGACCATGTAAAGCAGAAAACCGTTGAACTGAAGCATTATCACACCACTGAACACGTAGCAGACATAATCACCAAGCCATTATTAGGTGAAACTTTCATGAGGCTAAGAGACAGGATTGGCATAAAGACATTTTAATTAGAAGGAGCGTGTTGGAATATCAAATTAAAATGTTAGAATAAATGAGGTTAATAGCATAAGTTTGAGAAGTGCAAGGTCATAAGTTTAGAAGGGGAAGAGACATAGGTTATTGAAGAATAAGAGAAACTTACTCATTTATGATATTTATCTTTATGGCACTAAAATAGAAGTTTAATTTGTGACTATTGGTATGCCTAAACGTTTTTATTTTGAAGCCTATATAAATGGCTATTGTAATCCTTGTTTGATATGAAGAAAGAAAATTGAAGAAATATAAGTGAGTTCTTTGTCTTCATTTGGGAGAGTTCTAAGTTCGTAAACTTAAGAGTCATCATTGAGGAGAATATGCCAATCACTCCAGAACCTATACCCGCAAGTTCTATTCCACACATCACAAAAAATATGACAGCTTGCAATCAAGGACATTTTTCAACGCCACGAGTGCCTCAATCATATAAAATTCCTACAAATTCTGCTTACCATTTTGAGCACTTTCCTAGCAATACATAGCAATTTGACTAGGATGT
>NC_033797.1:52958053-53039983 GCF_001876935.1 Asparagus officinalis
CTGTAGGTGTTAAAAATTATCTATAGGTTCCCACACATAGTTTGAGGCGGAGAAAAGACGATGAATGTCATTATCCGAGTCAAGGAGGATTATATGACGCCGACAAGCGCATGAAGCAAATCGACGAACCATTGATGACGTAGCAACAAGCCATCGGAATGGCAAACCAAGTGGCCCCTGTGCTCACCGGCCACCTCCATGTGACCTGCGCACTCATCAGCTACCTCTAAGTGGCCCGCGTACTCACCGACCAGCTCCAAGTGGCCCGCAACCTCTAAGTGGTCCGTATGCTCATCAGCCTTCGCCAAGTGACCCGCATGCTCACCGACCAGCTCCAAGTTGTCCGCGCACTTACCGGCCAGCTCCAAGTGGCAAACACGCTCATCGGCCAACTCCAAATTAACTAAATGTATGAAATGAATCGGTGAAGCGTATGAGTCAACGTGACACGTGAAACGGAAAAATAACTCAGTCAGGAGTTGTGTTTCACCCAAAAGGGGTGAAACACCATATGTGTCTCGCCCACACCATGTGTGGCTCGTCCCTTTTGGAGTTTAGGCTCCTTTGCCAGCTTTCCAAACATCGTTGAATCACCGTCATTCCGAGATCCGGGCAGAGAGTAGAACCGAAAATACCGCTCAAGGAAGTAACAGAACATGGCTCGCACAGTGCCAAGCCATTCATGTAGTGGCTGGCGGACACGGGATAAGAGACGAACCCATTTATCCCACGATGCAATTTGATTCTGGAGAAGCTTAGAAGACAAACATTATAGGTCTTTTTGTCAGTTTTCCAACGCAACTTAAATCACCTCATTCCGAGATTGGACAAGAGAGTTAGAGCCAAAATACCTGAGAAAGTACAAACTTGCTCGCACAGTACCGAGCCACCATTTGGTGGCTCATACAAAGAAATGAGATTTTGACTATGATGTGTTTTGATTCTAGAGAATCTTAAAAGACAAAAGTTGTAGGTCTTTTTATCCAATGCATCTTGAATCACCTTATTCCGAGACCGGACGAGAGAGTTAGAGCTCAAATACCCGAGGCGGTATAAACTGGCTCGCCCAAGGCCGAGCCACCATTTGGTGGCTTGCAAAGTTCTGAGCCACCAGATGGTGGTTCACGCCTAGAAATGCTGAAAATGTGTTTTTAATGGTTTTTAACTATTTTTGCGGGATTCTTCTATTCTAGAGCCTCCCAACTGTTTTGAAGCTATCCCTAAACATGATTAAGCGGTTATTAACTACGGATAAGGTCAAATCATCAATTTTTATCCTAAAACACTGCAACCAAAGCCTATAAATACAAGACTAGTGCCTTTATTTGTAGGGATCTGAAATCAGAGGGTGAAGTGCTGTCAAATTAAAGAGTAGAGCACGAATTTTAGAGGAGGGCTAGCAGATCTTGGTGAACTTCAGCATAAAGAGGAAGCTATTTGAAGGATTTGAGGCCCATTCCCCCTTTCCTCCGGATCAAACTTGGTTTTGATCTCGAAAAAAGTCGTAATCTCGCTAGGTTGATATTATCACTTCTGCGATTGTTTTCTTTGTGAAGCAAGAACATTACTTAACTTTTCTGTCAACCGGATCTGATCCTCGACGGTCCACTGACTAACACATCTCCGGCACATGCAAAGATCCTACGCAAACGATGGGTAATAAACATCCTTTGCCTGTGTTTGAAGAGAGCTGTAATTTTTGTTTTATTTTCGTTATAACAAGAGATCTTATAAAAAGATACACTCTCTTGAATATATGATCGATAAACAATTGTAACAGATTCAGCGATGAATAAACCAACTTTCAATCCAAACACGCTGGCAACCACAGTGGGAGCCAACAGTCTTGTTGTGGAGATTATCATGTTGCAACCACGGATTAAGATCCCAGTTAAAGCAGAGGTCGAGTACGAGTTCGACCAGGCTAAGTTTGAGGAATACCTCTCCTCATCCTCTTCAAGATCTTCCTCGTCTCGCAAGTACAAGAAGATATCAGCAGCAAAGAAGGCTTGGGGTGACTCTCACATAATTGTTGCTGTGGCATCCCCGCATGACGCTCCTCCGGCATCCAATGCAGCCGAGATTTCATACTACTACTCAGTCCGGGAGTTGTTTAACGAAGGCGCGCCCATTCTGACAAAGAGGGCTCGTCAGAGGCAACGCTAATACCTCGCACATCAGCTTGTCAAGGCCTTGGAGCCAGTTGATGGTATTCGTTATCATGCGGATCTGAAGTTTAGGGAGCATCAAGTGCCTCAATAGTAAGAAAATGGCCCCTCCTCTAAGCCATCAGCTAATGAATGGGTCCGTATTAAAGGACCCGTTCATTTCTCGAGGAGCGCATCCAAAAGCACTGCACATGTGCCACACACACCCGTGCCTTAGCATGAAAGGCGCAAGACACGAAGGAGGATAAGGTTCCTAAGAAACCACCAAAATCACACCAAGAATGGAGGCCAAAATCCAAATAAGCGATTCAGACAAGTGCCAAGACAACCGAAACTCACGAGCCACCTAAATGTGGCTCAACCAGGGCCAGGCCAACCAATGGTGGCTCGGCCAAGGCCAACCCAGCAAATGGTGGCTCAGCCAAGGCTAAGCCAGCTCGAGCTGGCTCGCGCCATGGCTGAGCCAGCTCAGCCTGGACGACACTTGCCTCGCCTCCCACGGCCATTTCTGAGTTTCCGACAGCCCCCGTTCCTATTCCGACTGCTCCCGTACCTTTGGTGAAGTCCCACAATAATGTTAACCTGTTAAAATTTAAGATTACGATGGCAGATCACTTTGGTCCTTTATACGAAGATCGAGGTAAAGTTCCGATGAAGAAAACCCAAGTAGTTCTGCAGACTGGGGGTTGTACACATCCTCCCGTCAAGCTATCTACCGCTCAAAGGTATCCCGCCACCTCCAAACAAATCGGGACACCTAATTGTACATGTTCGTGCATCGTGCATAAGACCATTCCTGTAACCGCCTGCTTAGGGGTGCGTACTGAAGACCCGGAGCCCGTTAAGGATGCACCCTCATGAGGGTGTGGTCCCAAATGAGTAACTCCTGTGAACACCAACAAGGCGTTACCTAATCAGAAGAAGACGCATCCGACAGACGACATCATTATTCCTAAAAGAACAAGTGAACAACCGATAGGTTTCTCTGGCCACAACGCCGACGAGCTGTACTATCGGACTGGGGGTGAGTCTCGAAAGAGAAATACCCTAGAAACAGACTCTCACTGTTCTTGTGATAGGTTAATCAGGATAGTATTATTAGAGTGTAGATGCCCTATGACCGCTCCACAGAGGGTCTCGGTATTTGAAAGAATCTCCACTGAAGTGTCCAAATCTAAATCAAGATGCTTCTATAAGAAGAAATCTGTCGATCATGATGACAAACTTCCAGAAGTTACCATTAATGTGGTTGATAAAGGAAAATCGACAAGGTGTTATAGCCATGACTCTTCCTCGGAGGCATCTTAGCGCATCACTTGGTTATGGTAAGGAACTAGATGACCTAGACCGGATAGAGGACACTCCTCAGAGGATGAAACGTCAGACACCAACTCCATGATCGCTTTTGATAATATGGTGTCTAGCATAGGAAATCTCGTGAGGCGTTCATGATCAATACTGAACAAATGACCAAGATCCTCGAAGACGCTCTGGCCAAGCAGAATGAGAATTTTAAATTTAAAATAAAAATGACTATGCAACGGATAAGGGAACTACATGATCAATAGATTCAAGCCTTAACAAATCAAATCGGTGAATCTAGCCGTCACAATACTACCAATTAGGTAGATAGCGATTCGAAAGTTGATGAAAATCTCAACGCTGATACCCCTCCCGCTGACCAAAATGCTAGGGGTGGTCCCACTAAGGATGACAACACTGGGGGTAGTCTAGTTATTCTTCCCCGAAATTGCCCGAAGAAGGATACATGTTAGGATGAGATGATGAAAGACCTGGAGAATAAGGTTAACGCCTTAATATCCATTCAAAATGTGAGTAAAACAGGTATTCCACGTCCCTACCCAAGGAAGTGGGAGTCAATCCCATATCCGGTGAAGTTTAATCTAATTAACTTCACGTCGTTTGACGGAAGGGATCACCCACTCAATACCTAATCTACTTCAAATCCCACCTAGGTGCGATCTTCGAAAATGAACCTTTGATGGTCCAGTCATTCGTTGGTATCCTTCACGGAGCTGCCTTCGATTGGTACCACCGTCTCAAGCCAGGAAGTATCAATAGCTGAGACGACATAGAAACCTTATTCCTTAACAATTTTTTCGATGATGACAACGAAGTGTCGATCGGAGCCCTTTTGGACAAGAAGCAAAAGGATGGGAAGTCAGTTGATAGCTTTGTCAAGTGCTTCCGCAACAAGGTAATCAATTACATGGATCCTATCACAGATGAATTCATCTTGCAGACATGCCACAATAATCTCTCCATTAATGAGCTGGAAGCCCTAGGGGTCGTGTCATCCACAATATGAAAAGAATTAAAACAGCATGGGGAACAGGCCGAACGCTTTCTAAAAAGAAAAAAGCTTGAAAGAGGCCAACAGACGACTAACTCCTCTCAGAAGCAGCGAAGGACTCTAGATCCGAGGCTCCAAAAAGTGTACTCCTTCAAGGATGAAGAGGTTCCAGCTATCTTCAAATACCTCCTTAAAAATAACAAAATCAAGCTGCCACCTATTAAAAATTAGGATGAAGCTAACAACACTTCGATCCAAAGTACTGTGCATACCACATGAGGATCCTTCATCCTACCAAGGCTTGCTTCACTCTCGAGAACAACATTCAAGACTTGGTCGATGCCGGCATCATATTGCCGAAATGAGCCGAATGAGAACGATACACTCCAAAAAGTATGTGAGTATAAACTCCTCCTTCCGATACTCCGACAAGTATAAGAGTATAAACTGCTCCTTCTGAGACTCCGACAAGTATAAGAGTATAAACTGCTCATTCCGACACTCTGAAAAGTATATGAGTATAAAGTGCTCTTTCCAAGACTCCAATAAGTATAAGAGTATAAACTGCTCATTTCGACACTCTGAAAACTATATGAGTATAAACTACTCTTTCCAAGACTCCAATAAGTATAAGAGTATAAACTGCTTCTCCCCATTACTCCAATGGATATATGAATATAAATTGTTTTCCTAACCTCAAACTGGTATATGAGGTTAAACTATTCCCTATCTTTAACGAGAAGTTTCTAGAGAATATTACTCTTAATATTCTTAAGGATAACCCGACAATGTGGTCGAATACAATTAGATTCAGGTTCACTAAAGAGCTGGGGATGGAATACCTTAATGCATTCCAAAGGGATGTTCGGGAAGGATACTACACATGATATTATTAAGAATAACCGAAAATCAATTATTCATGGTAAAAACCAGTCATCAGAATAATTTATTCCTAATTATGATTAAGAACCTCCCACTATGGCTATTTAATCATTTCCAAGATGATTAAAACCCACCCACTGTAATTTTCTGAGCACTCTTTCGTCAAGATGAGATTCAATCCGGTTAATCTTCCCTCACGGAACTCCCATAATGTAACTATGGAGTGCTTGATGATTTATGGTCCTCTACCACAAAGTCCTTCACTGATCAAATTAATTAATAGTTAGTCCATCAAAATTCTTTCGGCTGAGTCCATTCAAACTCCCGATGTGTCTGTGCACTTAACACTTCTATTGTTAGAGTGCAGACATAGTATTGGAAATTTCAAAACCCTTCGTGTTAAGTCCTAGACACTTGACACTAAAACCCCACTGAGTAATTTGTACGAGTTAACATTTCTAGTGTTATTTGCATCTTCACTCCTACTGTTTCTTGGTTAAACCTTCCTATAGTTAGGACCAAAATCAAAATCCCCTCTCGGTTCTTTTCATAAATAAGAGGTTCACTTTCAAATCGAGCAATGAAACCTTCCTACAGTTAGGGTCGTCTTAAACCTCCCACTTGGTCAAACTTTCTATAGTTAGGGTCAAAACTGGAGTTCCCTCTGGATAAACGAGAAATCCACCCTCAGATTGGGTAATCAGACCTTCCGACAGCTAGGGTTATCCGAATCTTTTTTCGATTCTCAAAGTGGAGATTCCACTGTGAGTTTCTTTTACACCTAGAGATAGAATATAAAATTTTTTCCTCTCCAGCATCGGGTTCGTCTTTGCCCCAAGAGAAGACACCACCTTCTAACACCAAAATCCATGTCTTATGTGCATAAGGGACTTTATCTTGATCCCTAAATAGAGATAAGTCTGCATCTAACACATATTGCAGGGTGGTCCATTTCCGTAAAAACGACCAAGTCTACGTATTCAACACCGTAGCACCAAAAATTCATGCTTTTCATACATGAGGAATTTTTTCCTGAATTCTAAGTAGGGATAAGTCAAAGCCTAATACGTGTTGCCGGTTAGTCTTTTACCGTAAAATAGATAAAACCAACTTATTCAACATCATGATAGGTCGTTATTAATAACGCCAAAATCCGTGTCTTACACGTATAGAAAATTTTATCCTGAATCCTAAGTAGGCATAAGTCAGCGCCTAGCACGTGTTGCTAGTTAGTCTTTCACCATAAAAAGGATAAAAGCTCACGTATTCAATATTATGGCAGACCGTTATTAATAACACCAAAATCCGTGCCTTACACGCATGGAGAATTTTATCCTAAATCCTAAGTAGGGATAAGTTAGGGTCTAACACGCGTTGCCGGTTAGTCTTTCGCTGTAAAATAGACAAAAGCCCATGTATTCGACATCATGACAGACCGTTATTAATAACACAAAAATTCGAACCTTACACGCACGAGGGATTTTATCCTGAATCCTAAGTAGGGATAAGTCGATGCCTAACACGTGTTGCCGGTTAGTCTTTCACCTTAAAAAGGATAAAAACCTATGTATTAAATATCGTGGCAGACCGTTATTAATAACACCAAAATCTATGTCTTACACGCACGGGAAATTTTATACTGAATCCTAAGTAGGGATAAGTCAGTGCCTAATACGCATTGCCAGTTAGTCTTTTACCATAAAAAGGACAAAAACCCACGTATTCAATATCGTGACAGATCGTTATTAATAACACCAAAATCCGTATCTTACACGCACGGGGAATTTTATTCTGAATTCTAAGTAAGGATAAGTTGGCACCTAACACGCGTTGCCGATTAGTCTTTCACCTTAAAATAGACAAAAGCCTACGTATTTGATATCGTGGCAGGTCGTTATTAATAATGCCAAAATCCGTGCCTTATACGAACGAGGAATTTTATCTCAAATCCTAAATAGAGATAAGTCAACGTCTAACATGCTTTTTCGGTTAACCTTTCACCGTGAAAAGAATGCTAGGATTCACGTCTGGGGGATGTTATCTCCATCCCTGAATAGAGATAAGTCTATGCCTAACACGCATTACCGGTTAGTCTTTCCCCGTAAAAGGGATGAAGCCAATGTATTCAATATCATAGTACCAAGTCTAAGAGAGTCCATTGTCCTAGCACAATGTCACATATAAAATAGATTTAGATAATTCATATGCAAGCCATATTCAAATGATAATCGGTAAAGGCATATCAAATCCGTTGATGGTTGAGGGTTTACCAAAAATCCTGAAGTCTGCACCTAACAGGCATTGCCGGTAGTCTATTCCCGCGATAAATGATGAAGTCTATATATTCAATATCATAGCATCAAGTCTAAAAGAGTTCATTCTTTTAGAATAATGTCACCTGTGGAATGGACTTAAATAATTCGCTGTTAGACCCTAGAGGGGGGGGTGATTAGGGTCTTATGCTAATCTAATTTGATTAAATGCCAATTAAAAATAATTAACAACTATATTCTTGCAAGATAGGTATACAATCTATTATGGGCAAGAATATGCAATATACACAAAGTGATATATCCTATATGATGAAATATATATGCAAGGATATATAAACTAAGGGTGATATAAACATAAACAAGATAAACAAGATAGTGGACAATGTGAACAATAGATAATGGCGACAAGAATGATATGAACAATAAGCACAAGTGAGACGCCAAGACAATCACAAACACACAAAGATGATCACGGAGTTCGGACCTTCCGTCCTACGTCTCCGCTCCCCACTCCCGGGGAGAAATCCACTATCAACCGGGTTTTCTACGTTCACCCGAACAACGTTTACACCTCACACTCGGTTTTCTAGCTAACCGAAAACTTTACAATCAACACACTATTGTAATCCCACTCTACACCCACTAAGTGTTGGACCTAGCCGTGTCTCCCTCAAGTGCTCGGTTACAACCTCTCCCTAGGCACGTCAACCGACGCCACTCCTCTTGGGACGATCCCCGACTCTCACCACACACTCCTCACTCGGTGTACAAGTGTATTACAAAGTGAATCTCACAATAAGCACAATATAACAAATGATTGTTCTCAACTATGGATGAGAACACAATTAAGCACAACTCAAAGTTACAAACTCTCACCACCCAACTATACTATGTATGTAAATACTAAAAGCTCAATGTGGGTGTGTGTAACAATGAGTAAAATGAAATCTAACTCAAATAGCAAACTAGCAATAATTAATATATGATAAATCAATAATGAAATTGCTAGGGAAAAGAGTTAGAAAACTTCTCTATAAACACAAAGAGAGGATGAGAAGATTTTGAGGATGAAATCCTCAACTGGTGATGCAAACTCCTCTTTGTAACAGCAAACCCCAAAAACAAACTAAACAAACTCAAACCCTTGTTTAAAACTTTCTTAAACTTGTTTTTAAAACTCTCTTAATCAGTTTGAAAAGACATCAGCAATGGGGTATATATACCCACTAGAAATCTCAGCAAAAACCCCCAAAACAAAATGACCAAAAAGCCCAAAACAGAAGTTCTGCAACGGCTAGAAAAATAGCCGTTGGGAGACCTGACAACGATTCGGTCGACCGAAAAAATGATTCGGTCGACCGACCCGAAAATCCGGTCGACCGCGAACAACCTTGAAAATCCAGAAAACAAGCGGAGCCATCATCGGTCGACCGGCGCGGTCGACCGATATAGAAATCGAAATTTCGGTCGACCGTACCGGTCGACCGACGACTCTCTGGAAAACTACTGAGAAATGATCATTTGACCGGTCGACCGTACCGGTCGACCGAAAACTGACATCCCAGAAAAACAAAGCTGATTTTAAAACACTGTTTAAAAATATCAAATAAATTCCAAAAAATGTAAAACTTTGGGGAATGATTGTAGACATGATAATAAACATGCTACAATGACTGGTTATCAAAAAGGACTTCCCAAATGAAAAATATCATCATTTTACAAACTAGTCCAAAACATGAAAATATGAGATACTTGAATTTTGATGTTTTGACATAAACCAACTTTTGAAACTTTGTGAAATGTTTTTGTAGACTTAGTAAAACATGTATAAACTGATATTGAAGTCTATAAACTAAGAATACAATATTTTCACAAAATTGCATATTCTATGCAATGTTTTCAAAAACATAATAGAAAATATGAAATATAGAATTTCATATATATAACCATAAAAACTCAAAACATATGTATGTATATATATAACTATATATATGCATAGAAACCAAAACTTATACATATATATATGACTATATATATATATATATACGAAGAAACCAATAAATGTGTGTGTATAGATAATTGAGCTTAGAGTATATAACACACATAATATAAATCCTAAACTAAATTACCCAAGCTAGATCTTGATCTTCAATAAGCTCTTCTAGGTAATCTCGCGGATGAAGCTTTAACTTGGATCTTGAACTTTGAATAGCAAGGCTTCACCGACATTCCGCCAACCTCCTTTGGATATGATCGTTGAAGCTCTATTCCATCCATCCTCCAACTACGTTGTTTGTCTACAATATATAAGAATGTACAAACACTAGACAAACAACATTAGTAATAAATTGTTTGTTAAACATCATCAAAACAAGAAGGCCAACAATCTCCCCCTTTTTGATGATGACAAACAATTTACAAAAAGAAACATATGCATGAAGTAAATGACTATATAAGTTATAATTCACATGCATATAAACAAGAAGGAATATACATATACTCACAATATTTCTCCCCCTTTGATTACAATTCACATGCATATAAACAAGAAAGAATATACATATACTCACAATATTTCTCCCCCTTTGACAACATCAAAAAGGGGACAAAAGGATTAAGAGAGCGAAAGCTCCCCCTATCAATAAGCATGGGTGAGTAGCAAATATAGGGAATAGCTCCCCCTATCAAAAAGCCATATGAAATATAAGCAATAAAAGATCATGGCAAACATGTGAGCAAGCATAAATAATATGCCAAAAAAACACTCGCATCCAAGAGATAATGAGAACACATAATGATATGTTACGATAAATAGGTGTCTCAAAAATACAAGCCTAAAACCATGTATAAAAAATAGATTTATGAAATCAAAAGAGAGAAAACATGAGAATCATGCAAAAAGAGTTTTCGAATGAAAACAAATCAACCAAATGAAGTCATAAATCAACCATTTAAATCAAAAATGATGTTTGATCAATAATAATAAAAATTTCTTTGTAAGACTTGATCAAACCACTCATAGAATACATTATAAAGCATATTTAAAATTTGAATCATCTATTTGTGCTTATATAATGAATTCAAAATAACAAATCAAAGCAAAATTTTCATAGCTCAAAAGTAACTCATGAACTATGGATTTGAAAAACTAAAAATCATCTTTGATTTTCAAAAATCAAGAGAGGCAACTATATCTAGCTCTTGAGCTAGTATTAACCCATATAAACATTTTTGCACCCGGTAAACATAATTTGGGAATAAACACCCAATAAACCCGGAGGGTTATATAAACACAAACCTCTCATCAAAATCAAGACTAAAAATTATGAAAACAAAAGATTTGATAAAAAATTGTTTTCATAACAAAAAGATTTTAAAACATAATTTTCAAAACCAAGAAACAGAAAGATAAAAATATGAGAAATCTTGGTTTATAAAATCATTTTGGCACCCAAGAATTCTTGGTGCCGGTTTGGTTAGGGACATGACCCCTATCATTCAAGCTCAAAGCCCTAGGGTTATGAGCCCTCTTGGGCATATGTGGTGCACGAACACGGTCATAACAAAAATTACTTAAATGACCCTTCCGATTGCAATAAGTACAATGGAAAGGAAGCATTTGCTTATGTTGACCAAACGGTTGTGCACGGGAAACATTAGAAACATTTGCAAACATGGATGGTCTTTTAAAATTGTTTTGCAAATGTGAAACTCTCTTTAAATCAAAACAAAATCTGGTCAAATGACCAAATCTACCACAATGATCACACTTAAACTTTTGTGGTCTTTTAAAATCATTTGGCAAAAGTGAAGTCTTTTTCAAATCATAGCAAAATTTTGCCAAATGGCCAAAACGTCCACAAACATCACATTTGAACACATTAGCATGTTTATTATGTGCATGATAAGCATATGCATGTGTATGTGATGAAGAAGCCTTATGAGATACACAAGAAGTATTGATATTACTATTTTTAGATTTTTGTGCATCATAGCAAAATTTAGCTAAATGACCTTTGCGACCACAAATAGAGCACTTGTAAACTTTGCTATACAAGTGTGTATAGTGTGTAGGTGATTTTGTAACACTAGACTTAGCACACTTGTCCATAAATTTCTTATTATTAACAATACATGTTTTTAAGGTTGAATCTAAACAAGATATGCGGTTCTTAATATGATTCAACTCATCATTATGCATACAAGTATTGTTATTAGAAGTAGAACATATATAATTATCTATAAAAGATTCAGTATCATTTTGTATGTTCTTTACTTCTAACATGGCATTATCTCTTTCATGAGTTAAGCTAGAAATGGATGATGTCAATTTTTCATTTTCCAAAATTAACATGTCATTGTTTTCTTTAAGCATGGTATTTTCTTTTGCAATGACATCCAATTTTGACACTAGCTCCTCATGATCGGATTCTAAATTATCATGCTTGCATTTTAAATTAATAAAATCATTTTGCAATTTGTTGTAGGCATGTAATAATTTTTCACTAGCACAAGCAAGTTCATCACTAGATAAATCATTAGTGGTTTCGAACTCGCAAACCTCACTAGGGCTATCGCCTAGTGCTCGTGTGCATAAAGCTCCACATGAACTTGAAGCCGGATCCGCCAAAGCTTGTTGGATCGCCTCCAAGTCTCCTTGATGTGCTTCTATGAATATCCACAATTTGTAAGCACTATCAAAATGAGCAAGCTTGTTAGAAATAGAAGAATCAAGTGCATGAAGCATATATTCTAACACAACTTTAATCCTATATGATGAAATATATATATATGTAAGGATATATAAACTAACACAAGGGTAAACAATATGAACTAGATAGTGGATCATATAAATGATGAGCTAATGACAATGGCAACAAGAATTATAAACACAAGTATAAATAAACGCCAAAGCACACTCAAACACAAGATATGATCACGGAGTTCGGACCTTCCGTCCTACGTCTCCGCTCCCCACTCCCGGGGAGAAATCCACTATCAACCGGGTTTTCTACGTTCACCCGAATAACGTTTACACCTCACAGTATCGGTTTTCAACGCTCACCGATCAACGTCACTCCTCACACTCGGTTTCTAGCTCACCGAAAACCTCACTACACACTCGGTTTCTAGCTCACCGAAAACCTTACAACACTCACAATGTAACAAATATGAATTTGTTCTCTACAATAGATGAGAACACAATGAAAGCACAACTCAAGGTTACAAACTCTCACCACCCAACTATACTATGTATGTAAATACTAAAAGCTCAATGTGGGTGTGTGTAACAATGAGTAAAATGAAATCTAACTCAAATAGCAAACTAGCAATAATTAATATATGATAAATCAATAATGAAATTGCTAGGGAAAAGAGTTAGAAAACTTCTCTATAAACACAAAGAGAGGATGAGAAGATTTTGAGGATGAAATCCTCAACTGGTGATGCAAACTCCTCTTTGTAACAGCAAACCCCAAAAACAAACTAAACAAACTCAAACCCTTGTTTAAAACTTTCTTAAACTTGTTTTTAAAACTCTCTTAATCAATCTGAAAAGACATCAGCAATGGGGTATATATACCCACTAGAAATCTCAGCAAAAACCCCCAAAACAAAATGACCAAAAACCCCAGCAAACAGCTCAGAGCAACGGCTAGAAAAATAGCCGTTGGGAGACCTGACAACGATTCGGTCGACCGAAAAAATGATTCGGCCGACCGACCCGAAAATCCGGTCGACCGCGAACAACCTTGAAAATCCAGAAAATAAGCGGAGCCATCATCGGTCGACCGGCGCGGTCGACCGATATAGAAATCAAAATTTCGGTCGACCGTACCGGTCAACCGATGAATCTCTGGAAAACTACTGAGAAATGATCATTTGACCGGTCGACCGTACCGGTCGACCGAAAACTGACATCCCAGAAAAACAAAGCTGATTTTAAAACACTGTTTAAAAATATCAAATAAATTCCAAAAAATATAAAACTTTGGGGAATGATTGTAGACATGATAATAAACATGCTACAACGACTGGTTTCGAAAAAGGACTTCCCAAATGAAAAATATCATCATTTTACAAAATAGTCCAAAACATGAAAATATGAGATACTTGAATTTTGATGTTTTGACATAAACCAACTTTTGAAACTTTGTGAAATGTTTTTGTAGACTTAGTAAAACATGTATAAACTGATATTGAAGTCTATAAACTAGGTCAAACTACGACGGGTTCACCTCAAATTTGATGTGCTGAGGTTTTAGAATATGTAGATCAAGTTGAACGGAACGGATCATCCACAATGTAGCTCAATCAAGTGATCATCAATGGATAAGAAACTTAGTGGACGTCCACTTAAGTTGACAGAAGTTTTGCTCTATATATATATATATGACTATATATATATATACGAAGAAACCAATAAATGTGTGTGTATAGATAATTGAGCTTAGAGTATATAACACACATAATATAAATCCTAAACTAAATTACCCAAGCTAGATCTTGATCTTCAATAAGCTCTTCTAGGTAATCTCGCGGATGAAGCTTTAACTTGGATCTTGAACTTTGAATAGCAAGGCTTCACCGACATTCCGCCAACCTCCTTTGGATATGATCGTTGAAGCTCTATTCCATCCATCCTCCAACTACGTTGTTTGCCTAGAATAAATGCAAAAACACAAACACTAGACAAACAACATTAGAAATAAATTGTTTGTTTAAACATCATCAAAACAAGAAGGCCAACATTCGCATGCTAGCCCGACTCAAATGGTAGTCGGTAAAATCCTGTCAAACCCGTTTATAGCTGAGGGTTTGCTAAAAATCCTATAAGCATGATAGTCACTAACGCACTAGCATTATCAGTTGGTCTCGTGACTTGAACACCTGGGAGAACATCAATTCCAGCCAAAGTTTCCACAAAGGACTTTAAACTTGTTGCAATGAAGGTCAACGCTGGTCAACACGTTACAATCAAAGTCAACGCCAGTCAACGCATCATCAATTATCGCCAAAACAAGGCTCAGATCAACTCCGAAACAAAGGATAACCCCAAGGAGTTCAACTATAATTCATATACAAATCTCTGATGAAAATAATCAGTTCAACATTAACTCAACAACACGAGTTAAAATCAAAAATCAACACACCAATTTTAATTTGAGAGTTCAACAACGGTCAGACGATAAATGTAGAGTCGGAAGAATTTTAGCTATTCGACAAAATACAGAATAGACTGAGAATTAAAGAAGTCAAGAACTGAAGCCAATTATAGGTCCTTTTACACCGACTAAAGATTGGGCCTATTACATCCAAAGTATTCCAGACTCTTCTATAAAAGAAACGAGATTGAAATACTTTGGAGAGGGTATTTGTAGGCGTCAAAAATTATCTATAGGTTCCTGCATGTAGTTTGAGACGGAGAGAAGGCGATGAACGTCATTATTTGAGTCAAGGAGGATTATCTGACGCTGACAAGCGTATGAAGCAAATCAGAGAACCATTGATGACGTAGCAACAAGCCACTGAAATGGCAAACCAAGTGGTCCGTGCGCTCACCGGCCACTTCCATGTGACCCACGCACTCATTAGCCACCTTCAAGTGACCAGCGTGCTCACCAGCCACCTCCAAGTAGCTCGCATGCTCATTATCCACCGCCAAGTAGCCTGCATGCTCACCGGCCACCTCCAAGTGGCCCGCATGCTCATCAGCCACCTCCAAGTGGCTCCCCTAAGTGGTCCGCGTGCTCACCAGCCAGCTCCAAATGGCTCGCGCGCTCACCAGCCAGCTCCAAGTTGCCAACATGCTCACCAGCCACCTCCAAGTTAATGAAATACATGAAACGAATTGGTGAAGCGTACAAGTTAACATGACACGCGAAATGACAAAATAACTCAGCCAGGAGTTGTGTTTCGTCCAAAAGGGGTGAAATATCATGTGTGTCTCGCCCACACCATGTATGGCTCACCAGCCACCTCCAAGTTATCAGATTTCTATTGCATCTTGAATCACCTCATTCCAAGATCGGATGAGAGAGTTAGAGCCAAAATACCCAAGGAAGTACAAACTGGCTCGCACAGTGCCAAGCCACCATGTGGAGGCATACAGAAAGAACTGACATTTCAGCCATAATATAATTTGATTCTGGAGAAGGTCAAAAGAAAAAACTTGTAGGTCTTTTTGTTATATTTCTAATGCATCTTGAATCATCTCATTCTGAGATCGGACGAGAGAGTTAGAGCCAAATTACCCGAGGAAGTACAAACTGGCTCGCATAGTGCCGAGCCACCATTTGGTGGCTCACACAAAAAACTAAGATTTTGGCCATGATATGTAGTATCGAGCCACCATTTGGTGGCTCACACAAAAAACTAAGATTTTGGCCATGATATGATTTGATTTTGGAGAATCTTAAAAGATAAAAGTTGTAGACCATTTTGTCAGCTCTCTAATGTATCTTGAATCACCTCATTTTGAGACCGGACGAGAAAGTTAGAACTAAAATACCCAAGACGGTACAAACTGGCTCGCCCAAGGCCGAGCCACCATTTGGCGGCTCGCACGGTTCCGAGCCACCAGATGGAGGCTTGCACCCAAAAACACCGAAAACACATTTTTAAATGGTTTTTGATGGTTTTTGTGGGATTCTTCTGTTCCAGAGCCTCCCAACTATTTTGAAGCTATCTCTAAACATGATTAAGCGGTTATTAGCTACGTATGAGGTCAAATCATCAATTCTTATCCTAAAATGCTACAACCGAAGTCTATAAATAAGACCTAGTGCCTTCATTTTGTAGGGATCTAAAATCAGAGGGCGATGTGCTGTCAAATTGAAGAGTGGAGCACGAATTTCAGATGAGGGCTAGCAGATCTTGGCGAACTTAAGCATAAAGAGGAAGCTATTCGAAGGATCTGAGACCCGATCCCCCTTTCCTCCAGATTAAACTTGGTTTTGATCTCAAAAAGAGTCGTAATCTCGCTTGGTCGAGATTATCACTTCTGCGATTATTTCCTTTGTGAATCAAGAGCATTAATTAACTTTTTTGTCAACCGGATCCGATTCGTGGCAATCCACAGACAACGTGTCGCTGGCACAGGCAAAGATCCAACGCAAGTAGTGGGTGATAAACGTCCTCTGTGTATGTTTGAAGAGAGTTGTAATTTTCATTTTATTTTGGTTGTAAAGAGAGATCTTATAAAAAGATCCCCTCTCTTGAATCTGTAATCGATAAACAATTATAATAAATTCAGCGATGAATAAACCAACTTTCGACGCGATGGTATGTATGTATGGTATATACCGGTATATATACGGTATATAGGGTAGGATACTTATATTATATATGTTATATATATGTATGTATGTAGATATGTATGTTTATGTATGTTGATGCTAGTAATATTCGGTATATATCTCAGTATACTCTGCATCTCAGTATAGTATATAGTATATATGTAATATAGTGCTACTATATTATATATAGGATAGTCAGTATATATGATAGTATAGATCTTTACGTAGATAGCTATACTTATATATATATGTATGTTATGAGTATGTATGCTATGTATGTATGTATATGTATATATGTCTAAATATTTCTGATATATAGTATAATATATACTATACTATATATGTATAGATACTGATATAATACATATATAGCATATAGTCAGCGGGGTCATGCATATTATTATACCCTAATAATAATATACATATAATATATATATATATATATATACACATATGTATATATATACATACATATGTATATATATATAATGTAGGCGGTCTAAAAATTACTACAGATAGCTGATATCCACAGATTCAACAGATGATGAAAGATACAATCTGATGTCCTTCACATCAACAAGCGGAACTTATAACCTGACGACCTCTGCAAACAGTCAATGAAAGTTACAATGTAAAGACTTTCACAGCAACGTGTTAGAGTTACAAATTGACGACTCTCACGTTCCACAAAGGCCAAGTGTAAAGATTACAAAATGACAATCTGCACAAAAGTCAAAGAAAAGAGATTACAATTGACGATCTCTACAAATACAAATGCGAGGGTCACCCTGCACTTCAAAGGCAAAATGTGGAGGTCGCCAGACGTAGAGGTCACCAGATGTGGAGTTCGTCCTAAGCTCAAACGCAGAGGTCATCAGACGCAAAGGTCGCCAAACGCAAAAATCACGAGACGCGGAGTTCGTCCTAAGCTCAGACACAGAGGTCGCTAGACGCAGAGGTCACCAGACGCATCAAACACAGAGTTCGTCCTAAGCTCAGACGCAGAGGTCGCCAGACGTAGAGGTCACCAGATGCGTCAAATACAGAGGTCACCCCAAACTCAAACGCAGAGGTTGCTAGACGCAGAGTTCACTCGCGTTTTTCTCTCCAGAACATGACCCTTGCATTTTTAACGCTGGAACACTTTTTAAAACTGTCCTATCAAGGTATGGGCATAATTAAGGGCATGTTATGGGGTACCTTACTCTATGATAACCTATAAATAGGGTTGGATCTCCAGCAAACAAGAGGCTGGACAAAGAGGAGAGGAGAAAAGGGGGATCAAAAGAGAGAAGAAAGAGAAGGAGAGAGGTTTCTTGGAGCTTTTTGGTTTGCTCTTTAAGCCCATTTGGGTTAGTTTTCTTGGAGTTTCTACTTCTCTCTAAACTCAACTCTTCTTGGGGATTTAAACTCGGCTAGAGTTTCTCAATTCTCTCATAGAGAGTTTCTAACTTGTTCAAACAAGTTTCCTTCAAACTCGCCTGGAGTTCTTAACTCTCTTACAGAGAGTTTCTCAACTTGCCTAGCAAGTCCCCGAAACTCGTGTAGAGTTCTGAACTTGTCTTGCAAGTTCTTAACACTCTCACAGAGAATTCTCAAAACTCGGCTAGAGTTATAAACTTGCCTCACAAGTTCTCTCAAGGCGTCAAGTCAAGGAGAGAAGACCAACGCCCCACGAAGTTGAGTTGCTCGGATCGTCAACGGGATACAAGATTCAAACTCCCATCGCCACAAAGAAAGAACCAAGTTTTAAACAAAGCGAGGGTTTCATTCTTTCCTCTTTTGTAAATTGGGGAACTGATAAAGAGAATTATAGTTTCTTTTTCTAAGTCAGTTAGAAAGAAACTATATTAAGAGTATTGTAATCATTCTTTTTCTAAGTCAGTTAGAGAGAATAAAACAGATTCAATTCTTGATTTTCTCATAATTTCCCGCGTGAACAAAAGATGGTGACTCCATTGGGGATGATTTCTTTCACCGATGAAGAAGTGGTGGCGCAATCCGACACCAAACTAGTTGGGACTACTATTGAAACTCTAACCGTGGAATTTGACCAAGCCAAGTATGAGGAGTTTCTCTCCTCCGGGTCCTTTAGCCCTAAGGCTATGCGCAAGGCCCGTAAAGTCTCTAAAGAGACTGTGACGCCCCTGGGTTCACACAAGGCTACAGTCCGAGGTAAAACCAGAAATGTCAAACCTTCCATGCACCACACCGTGCAATAACATGTTTCACCATCACAATTACTATCTCTCTAATGGAATTAACAATAGGTGTAGTACAAAGGATTTTACAACAAATGCTTGATGAAATAACAGGACTCAAATTAATACATCTCATCAATCAAATATGCTGAAGTACATAGTCAAAGTCTGAAATGAATAATAAAGATCTGGAGACCTCAACATGTCTCAAAGTACATAATGTCTGATATAGGGAATAAGGCACACAGCCTTTATAACTCTAGAATATAAACCTCTCAAGTCTAAAATGTCTCAAGTGGAGTACAAAAATAAATACATCTAAAAAGAGGATAATAGACACTAGTAAGGGTCACCCTCAACCTACGACTCTCCTGGCTCCTGGCTCGTTACCTGAAAGGGGGAGGGACAACGAACGTCAAAGCGCTAGCGAACAACATCACAACCAAGTCTGAAATGAATAATAAAGATCTGGAGACCTCAACATGTCTCAAAGTACATAATGTCTGATATAGGGAATAAGGCACACAGCCTTTATAACTCTAGAACATAAACCTCTCAAGTCTAAAATATCTCAAGTGGAGTACAAAAATAAATACAACTAAAAAGAGGATAATAGACACTAGTAAGGGTCGACCTCAACCTGCGACTCTCCGGGCTCCTGGTTTGTTACCTGAAAGGGGGAGGGACAACGAGCGTCAAAGCGCTAGTGAGCAACATCACAACCAACCCCAAGGGATAGAGCTCGTTGTATATGAAAATACAGTTAATACATAATAATATAAATCATTTACACAAACATTAATGGGTTTTAGTACTTAGGGAAATACAACACGAGCATAGGTACATCGAGCGAAATAATCTAAACAAGGAAACCCTCATGTATATACCTTGTATCTCAAATTGTAAATCCCTAAATATTAAACCCGAAATTTGTCACAAGCAAAAATAAAGAAATGAATACAAACCTATCTTTACCAATAAAATGTAAACCTGTCAAAGCTACAATAGGTGACATGTCCAGCCTAAGTAGCTATTATGTCCCAGCCTCATACAATATGCCGTGTACCCAAACTTGATTTAGTAACATGCTCAAGGTTTAGCAAAAGTCTAAAACATGATAGTAATGGATTATAGTCCAACACTTAATGGATTATAGTCCAACATGAGGACTTTTATGGATTATAGTCCAACACCAGGACTGTGTATAAGAAGGTATGCATGTCTTATTCCCGTACGTACCCTGCTGTACTGACTTAAGCTTGTACCTGTCAAAGCTACAATAGGTGACATGTCCAGCCTAAGTAGCTATTATGTCCCAGCCTCATACAATATGTCGTGTACCCAAAATTGATTTAGTAACATGCTCAAGGTTTAGCAAAAGTCTAAAACATGACAGTAATGGATTATAGTCCAACACGAGGACTTTAATGGATTATAGTCCAACACGAGGACTTTTATGGATTATAGTCCAACACGAGGACTGTGTATAAGAAGGTATGCATGTCTTATTCCCGTACGTACCCTGCTGTACTGACTTAAGCTTGTGTCTGAAATGTCATCTTACATGTACAGGTGAAATCATAGTCACTACAATTAAGTACTCAATAAACAAGGCACTCCTCAAGTTCAAACGTGATAGACAGTACCCTTGAATATGTAAACGCTGTATATATATATATATATACTTATATACACCCAGCAGGTGATTTAAACAGAAGCACAAACGAAACAGAAAGCAAATACTGTGATGAGTCGACTTGTACTCAATTATGAGTCGACTCATGTCTCATGGGTGGACTCATGATCTGTTACGAGTCGACTCAGCAGAACACATTTGATAACAGGAAAGGACTTCGTGAGTCAACTCATGGTTTGTTATGAGTCAACTCATGACTTATGGGTCGACTCATATACTGACGAGTCGACTCATATACTGACGAGTCGACTCAGCAGAATAAAAAAGGCAACACAACTAGACTTTGTGAGTCGACTCATGACAGTCATGGGTCGACTCAACCTGATGAGTCGACTCATGATGAGTCGTGAGTCGACTCACGGGCTGAACAAAGCATTTCTCACAACTGTAACTCATTCAACTCGATCCACACTTCCATTTACTGATCTACACTTCTATAGCCATCGATTCTCGACTATGATACAGTGAGAAAAACATATTTATCATGAGAAACGATTTTCTTGTAGGTTAAATCTAACATTTAACTCCTATGCATGAAAGAAAGCATTTAATCAGTATAAAACTCATATTTTTATTCTTTAAATAAAATTCCAGATCTGGGTTTTCATCAAAAACTTGTTGGTGGGGATTTAAAATCTAAAACACATGATTTCTAGCATTAACCCTAACAAGGATATTGATTTATACTTGAAAATAAGTCTTAGGCTCAATAAAACTCATAGAAAATAGTTGTAAACTCTTAAAAACATGGGAGAAAGATTGGACGAGATGTTACTCACCTCAGATGTGATGAAGAACAATCCCCTTTGCTGCAGTCCACAAGAAGCTGCTGAAATCCCCCAAAAATCGCTCAAGAATGCCCAAAAACGAGCTAGGGTTTTGAGGGGGAGAGGAGGCTAGGGTTTCTCTAGGATTAGCTGATCAAATGAGGTGTTTTCGAGTAGAAGAGAATATATACGAGTGGATAAAACCCGACCCGAAACCCAAACAAACCCGACCTAGAAAAACCAGAAAAACCCCAATGAGTCGACTCATGCTCTGTTATGAGTCGACTCATGACTCATGGGTCGACTCATAAGGTGATGAGTTGAATCAGCAAAGCCATTTGACAACAGGGGTTGATATCATGAGTCAACTCATGACAGTCATGGGTCGACTCATGAGCTAAAATCTGGGTTCTTTGACCCTGCTGTTCGCCGACTCGTTCGACGCTACTCCTGTGCTGGTTGACACTTCCATAACTCATCAAAAGCACGGGGTTTTATATTCTTCCCCCCTTAAAAGAATTTCGTCCTCGAAATTTAGGAAATCATAATCATCTCATAAAGATACTTGAAAAACACGATAATAAAAGAATTTCGTCCTCGAAATTTAGGAAATCATAATCATCTCATAAAGATACTTGAAAAACACGATAAGGGTCTAATCCAACCCGCACACATACACATTTCGTAATACTAAGCGCTAGTTAAGCATATAGCGATATCCATACTTAACGATCTAAAATGGAAATATTCTTACTCAACCGCTAATCTAACAGAACTAGTACGTCGGGTGAAAAATCCAAACAAGAAACCCCTCATGTATATACCATGTGTTTCGAAAGATTAAGAGTTAAGTGAAAATACCCTCATTCTAGTGTTAAATATATGTATCAATATATATATAGATATAAATATACAAGTAAGAAGTCATATCATAAATACTTTAATTAGTTTTACCTGCTCAAACAAGTGTGGGTAGTCGCGTCGCATGTCCTCCTCGCGCTCCCAAGAAGCTTCCTCAACTCCACTTCGGTTCCATTGAACTTTCACCAATGGAATCACCTTGTTCCTGAGTCTTTTGTCTTCTCTAGCAATTATGGACACTGGAATCTCAATAGTCGACAAATTATCCCGAAGCTCAATCTCCGGTGCATCCAACACTCGCTGCCGCTCCTCATCATGCAAGTGCTTCTTGAGCATAGAAATGTGGAATACATTGTGTATACTAGACATAGAAGCTGGAAGATCTAGTCTGTATGACACAGCTCCAATGCGCTCCAAAATCCGGAAAGATCCAATGTATCTCGGTGCAAGCTTTCCTTGCCTCCTGAATCGCTGTACGCCTTTCATAGGCGATACCTTCAGCATAACCAAATCCCCAATCTGAAACTCGAGGGGTCTTCGCCTCTTATCTGCATAACTCTTCTGCCGACTCTGAGCGGCTAGAATCTGCTCTCTAATCAATGCTACCTTCTCAGTAGTCTGCCTCACAAGCTCTGGTCCAAGCATCAAGCTATCCTCCGGTTCTGCCCTTTCCTTGCCTCCTGAATCGCTGTACGCCTTTCATAGGCGATACCTTCAGCATAACCAAATCCCCAATCTGAAACTCGAGGGGTCTTCGCCTCTTATCTGCATAACTCTTCTGCCGACTCTGAGCGGCTAGAATCTGCTCCCTGATCAACGCTACCTTCTCGGTAGTTTGCCTCACAAGCTCTGGTCCAAGCATCAAACTATCCTCCGGCTCTTCCCAACATATCGGTGATCTACAAGGTCTCCCATACAGTGCCTCATATGGAGCCATACCGATCGTTGCTTGATAACTGTTGTTATAAGCAAACTCTATCAGTGGGATATGATCCTCCCAGCTGCCTTGGAAGTTAATGACACATGCTCGCAACATGTCCTCCAACACTTGGTTCACCCTCTCCGTCTGACCATCTGTCTGTGGGTGGAATACACTGCTATAAGATAGCTTGCTGCCAAACAAGTCCTGAAAACTCCTCCAAAAATGCGAAGTGAAAACCGATCCTCGATCCGACACAATCGTATGTGGAACTCCGTGAAGTTGAACTATCTCTCGAACGAAAATCCTCGCATACGCCTCAGCTATATAAGTAGTCCTCACGGGAATAAAATGTGCTGACTTCGTCAACCGGTCCACAATGACCCAAACTGAATCATTCCCCTTCTTCAACTTCAGCAACCCTATAATGAAATCCATAGAAATGTCCGCCCATTTCCACTCTGGGATGGGTAAAGGTTGAAGTGTTCTTGCCGGTCTCTGATATTCTGCCTTCACCTGCTGACAGGTAAAACACTTCGCCATATATTCTAAAATCTCTTTGCGCATACCACTCCACCAAAAGTGCCTCTTCAGGTCCTTGAACTACATCTTAGTGGTCCCTGGATGTACTGTGTATCGAGTACGGTGTGCCTCATCAAACAACTCCCTCTTCAGCTCTGCACTAGCTGGCATAACCAATCTACCCTTCATCCGTAGACCTCCATCTGCTCCAATGGTCCAATCGGCCTTAGGCTCTTTGGAAATCTCCTCCTTACGGATTTGAATCCAAGAATCCTCCAACTGAGCTCTAACAACTCTGCCGCTCCAAGTTGGTTGCACTGATATAGCTCCCAAAAATACACTAGTGCCACCAAACTCAGGTCTAAAATCAAACTGGCTAAGAGTGAGAAGGTCTCGGTGCAATGAGCACCTCAAAGCCGCAATCTGATGTCGACGCTTCCTACTCAAAGCATCTGCTACGACGTTCGCCTTCCTCGGGTGATACTGAATCGCGACCTCGTAGTCCTTGATAAACTCAATCCACCTCCGCTGCCTCTGGTTGAGTTCCTTCTGAGAGAAAAGATATTTCAGACTCTGGTGGTCTGTGAACAACTCGAACTGCACTCCATACAAGTAGTGCCTCCATAACTTCAGTGCAAATACCACTGCTGCTAGCTCCAAGTCATGAGTAGGATAGTTCTGCTCATGCATTCTCAACTGCCGTGAGATATAAGCTACTACTCTCTGAGTCTACATAAGGACGCCTCCTAATCCTGTCAATGATGCATCTGTGTAGACGACGAATGTCATGTCGTTGCTCGGAATAGTCAAAATTGGTGCTGAGGTCAACTTAGTCTTCAAGATATCAAAGGCCTTCTGGCATTCTATGCTCCAAGTAAACTATACACCCTTCTTCATAAGACGTGTAAGTGGCGTCAAAATCTTCGAGAAGTCCTGGATGAACTTCCTGTAGTACACCCTTCTTCATAAGACGTGTAAGTGGCGTCAAAATCTTCGAGAAGTCCTGGATGAACTTCCTGTAGTAGCCTGCTAATCCCAAAAAGCTGCGAATCTCTGTCACTGTCATTGGTGGCTCCCAATCAAGTACTGCTGTAACCTTAGCTGGGTCTACTGATATGCCCTCTCTGCTGATGATGTGACCGAGAAATCTGACTTCTGAAAGCCAAAACTCGTACTTGCTGAACTTGGCATATAACTGGTGCTCCCGTAGGGTCTGCAAAGCTAAACGGAGGTGCTGCTCATGATCTGCCTCCGATCTCGAATAAATGAGGATGTCGTCGATGAAAACAATCACAAACTGATCTAAGAATGGATGAAAAACCCGGTTCATCAAGTCCATGAAGACCGCGGGTGCATTGGTCAACCCAAATGGCATGACCAAGAACACGAAAGATCCATAGCGCGTGAGGAAAGCGGTCTTGGGGATATCCATCTCCCGAACCCGCAACTGATGATAACCAGAACGAAGATCAATCTTCGAGAAAAATCACGCTCCCTGCAACTGGTCGAACAAGTCATCAATCCTAGGTAGTGGGTACCTATTCCGGATAGTGACCTTGTTCAACTCCTGATAATCTATACATAATCTCATGCTGCCATCCTTCTTCTTCACGAAGAGGACTGGCGCGCCTCACGGAGAATGACTCCTACGAATAAAACCCTGAGCTAACAACTCGTCCAACTGGGTCTAAAGCTCTCTCATCTCAGCTGGCGCTATACGATAGGGTGTGTGGGATATCGGGGCTGTGCCCGGCTGCAACTCAATACAAAACTCAACCTCTCTCACAGGAGGTAACCCAGGTATGTCTTGAAAGACATCCTGATAATCCGAGACAACTCGAGTCTCTAACAAATTAGAACTCTGATCCCGCAGCATCACCTCATCGATGAACGCCAGAAATAACTCCGCAAAGCGATTGTCCTGAGAAGTGGCCACAATCATCTCGGACCCATCGGATGCTCGCAATCTGACTGTCTTCGCAAAACAGTCAATATTAATATGGTAGGACGACAACCAATCCATACCAAGAATGACATCAAACTCGGACATGTGCAAAACTATCAGATCGACTATGAACTCCGACTCGTCTAAACTGACGGTACACCTCCTACAAACGCTCTCTAGAAGCGATACCTCACCTAAAGGGATGGAGACTGATAAAGGGGTGTCTAGAGGCTGAGCTACGAGTTGGAGTCTAGCCATAAATGCATGCGAGATGAAAGAATGCGAAGCTCCCGAATCGAAAAGAATACGGGCGGGAACGGAATTCACAAGGAATGTACCCTCTACAACTGCTCCGCTGGCACTGTGATCACGGGGAACCACTGCATATACTCTGCCTATGGCTAAAGACTGCTCTACTGCTAATGCTGGAGAATATGAGACAATCTGCCCTAGGGAAGCCTCCTAGACTGCTCGAACCTGCCCCTCTGCCCTCTGCATCACTGGCGGTGCCTCAAGCCTATTCTGCTGACCCTGACCTCTGCCCTGCTATCACTGCTACTGCTGGTTCGGACCCCTGCCCTGCTGAGCTACTGCTGGTGCACTATGACACTCTGATGCCTTGTGCCCGACCTTGTGACAGTTGAAACAAGATCCCTAGAACTTGCGCTGCTGATGCGCTCTCTGATCCTGCTGGGGTCCCTTCTTGTGAGGGCCCTGCTACTGCTGATGCTGATGCCCTGACAAAGGTCTCTTGTTCTTACCCTTGTCCCCGCTCTGTCCTACCTTGGCCTCCCCTTCCTTGTCCTTCTGGAACATAGTAGTCTCAATCTCCTGTGAAATGGTGGCCTCAGCTACCTCCCTAACTGAATAGAACCTCCTTGAGATGAGGTACCGGAGGAGATTAGGGCGTAGCCCTGCTAAGAACATCTGAGCTTGACACTCTCCTGTCTGCCACATACCCGTAAAATGCAGCAACTCCATAAATCGGCTCTCATAATCTGCCACTGTCATGTCCCCCTGAGTCATCCGGGACAACTCAAGCTCCTTCTCAGTCCGTGCTGTAGAAGAAATATACTGCCCATCAAAGAAGTAGATGAAATCCTCCCATGTGAGGGTCATCCTCTGCTCTGGAGTAAACTGTAGCCGGTACCATCTCTCGGCATCTCCCTTCAGACTGTAGGATGCCAACCTCTGCTTCTGAACCGAATCTACACTGTGTATGTATGGTATATTGCTCACATCCTCCTTCCACTTGTGTGCTGCAAGAGGGTCTGGTGACCCCTGGAACTCTAGTGCCCTCATCTTCTGATACCTCTCTACTATACGTAGCCAAGCTTCCTGCTCCGTGGCTCTATCTGGTACCGCTAATGGAATAGCTGCAGGTGCTACCTCTGGGTCTCTCTCTCTGATCGGGACGGCTGGTATCCCCTGCTGCTGAGCTACCGGTGGTGGTGGTGTCCGTGGTGCTATATGAGTCGTTACCAACTCCTCAATGGCTGTCATCCTGGCAATAAGAGGAGCCATGATATCCACCAAATACTGAGGAGCCTGCTGCGGCTCTGGTGGTGCCTGCTCCTGCTCGGGTGGAGCCTGCTGCGACTCAGGTGGGGCTTGCTAGGGCTCTGCCTGAGCGGCCCTTCGAGTGTGAGGTCTCCCACGTCCTGCCATCTCTCTGATCATAAGAAACAATAAAGTTCATGAGTCAAAGTAGACGTGTTGGAAGATCTAGCCGATATGAAATGGCTCCAATACGCTCAACTACCATGAACAAGCCAATATATAGCGAGGCAAGCTTTCCCCGATACCAAATCACTGAACTTCCTTCATCGGAGATATTCTTAACAATATATTATCCTAAATCTGGAACTCTAACGGTCGTCGCCTCTAATCTACATAACTCTTCTAACGACTTTGCGCTATAAAGATAACTAGAGCTCTGATACCAATTGTGACGCCCCTGGGTTCACACAAGGCTGCAGTCCGAGGTGAAACCAGAAATGTCAAACCTATCATGCACCACACCGTGCAATAACATGTTTCACCATCACAATTACTATCTCTCTAATGGAATCAACAACAGGTGTAGTACAAAGCAAGTAAAAGATTTTACAACAAATGCTTGATGAAATGATAGGACTCAAATTAATACATCTCATCAATCAAATAAGCTGAAGTACATAGTCAAAGTATGAAATGAATAATAAAGATCTGGAGACTACATCTCATCAATCAAATAAGCTGAAGTACATAGTCAAAGTATGAAATGAATAATAAAGATCTGGAGACCTCAACATGTCTCAAAGTACATAATGTCTGATACAGGGAATAAGGCACACAGCCTTTATAACTCTAGAATATAAACCTCTCAAGTCTAAAATGTCTCAAGTGGAGTACAAAAATAAATACATCTAAAAAGAGGATAATAGACACTAGTAAGGGTCACCCTCAACCTACGACTCTCCTGGCTCCTGGCTCGTTACCTGACAAGGGTCAGGAACACGCAACGTCAAAGCGCTAGCGAACACATCACAACCAACCCCAATGCGGATAGGCTCGTTTGTATATGAAAAATACAGTAATACATAATTAAGTATATCATTTACACAAACATTAATGGGCTTTAGTACTTTAGGAATACAACACGACATAGGTACGTCGAGCAAAATAATCCAAACAAGGAAACCCTCATGTATATACCTTGTATCTCAAATTATAAATCCCTAAATATTAAACCCGAGATTTGTCACAACAAAAATAAAGAAATGAATACAAACTATCTCTACCAATAAAAATGTAAACCTGTCAAAGCTACAATAGGTGACGATGTCCAGCCTAAGTAGCTATTATTCCCAGCCTCATACAATATGCCGTTTACCCAAACATGATTTAGTAACATGCTCAAGCTTTAGCAAAAGTCTAAAACATGATAGTAATGGATTATAGTCCAACACTTAATGAATATAGGCCAACATGAGGACTTTTATGGATTATAGTCCAACACCAGGACTGTGTATAAGAAGGTATGCATGTCTTATTCCGTACGTACCGCTGCTTACTGACTTAAGCTTGTGTGCCGAAATGTCATCTTACATGTACAGCGTAAATCAGTCATCACTACAAATATACTCAATAACAAGGCACTCCTCAAGTTCAAACATGATAGACAGTACCCTTGAATATGTAAACGCTGTATATATTATACATAATATTATATATAATATATATATACATATATATATATACTTATATACACCTAGCAGGTGATTTAAACAGAAGCACAAACAAAACAGAAAGCAAATACTGCGATGAGTCGACTTGTACTCAATTATGAGTCGACTCATGTCTCATGGGTGGACTCATGATCTGTTACGAGTCGACTCAGTAGAACACATTTGATAACAGGAAAGGACTTCGTGAGTCGACTCATGGTTTGTTATGAGTCGACTCATGACTTATGGGTCGACTCATATACTGACGAGTCGACTCAGCAGAATCAAAAAGGAAACACAACTAGACTTCGTGAGTCGACTCGTGACAGTCATGGGTCGACTCAACCTGATGAGTCGACTCATGATGAGTCGTGAGTCGACTCACGGGCTGAACAAATCATTTCTCACAACTGTAACTCGTTCAACTCGATCCACACTTCCATTTACTGATCTACACTTCTATAGCCATCGATTCTCGGCTATGATACAGTGAGAAAAACATATTTATCATGAGAAACGATTTTCTTGTAGGTTAAATCTAACATTTAACTCCTATACATGAAAGAAAGCATTTAATCAATATAAAACTCATATTTTTATTCTTTAAATAAAATTCCAGATCTGGGTTTTCATCAAAAACTTGTTGGTGGGCATTTAAAATCTGAAACACTTGATTTCTAGCATTAACCCTAACAAGGATATTGATTTATACTTGAAAATAAGCCTTAGGCTCAATAAAACTCATGGAAAATAGTTGTAAACTCTTAAAAACATGGGAGAAAGATTGGACGAGATGTTACTCGCCTCAGAGGTGATGAAGAACAATTCCCTTTGCTGCAGTCCACAAGAAGCTGCTGAAATCCCCCAAAAATCGCTCAAGAATGCCCAAAAACGAGCTAGGGTTTTGAGGGGGAGAGGAGGCTAGGGTTTCTCTGGGGTTAGCTGATGAAATAAGGTGTTTTCGGGTAGAGGAGAATATATACGAGTGGATAAAACCCGACCCGAAACCCAAACAAACCCGACCCATAAAAACCAGAAAAAACCCCGATGAGTCGACTCATGCTCTGTTATGAGTCGACTCATGACTCATGGGTCGACTCATAAGGTGATGAGTCGACTCAGCAGAGCCATTTGACAACAGGGGTTGATATCATGAGTCGACTCATGACAGTCATGGGTCGACTCATGAGCTAAAATCTGGGTTCTTTGACCCTGTTGTTCGCCGACTCGTTCAACGCTACTCCTACGCTGGTTGACACTTCCATAACTCATCAAAAGCACGGGGTTTTACAGAGACTAAAGCTCCACCTATGGCCGACCCACAAAGGAGAGTCTCTCCCTTAGGTGGACTGTTCAGATAGTCCCTTCTCTGAAAGAGAAGACTCAGCTCCAATGGAACTCATCAATCAAGTTGAAGATCCTATATCCATACCCAAACAATGGGTATTGGGTCGCAAAAGGCCCATTGAAGCAGCGTAATTGATCTCTATGGAGGAAGATGCTACTGTAAAAGCCTTAAAACATGCCAAGAAGAACGCTGCTCGTCGAAGAAGGAGATCCCATCAACGAGCACAACTTCGAGCAAGCCGACTCTCTGATCAACGCGAACCTCGTGTTTGTGAGCCCAAACATAGCCATGAGCTTCGTGTTTATGCTTCTGAGCACGAACTCTGTGTTTTTGTGCCCAAGCACAAGCTTCGCCGAAGCCAGACCGAACGTAACCCTCAGTGGCACGTTTCACAGTCGAGATGCGGACCTCAGGTCTGCACTGAACGTAGACCTCAAGGCTCTGTTTCCCAGTTAGAGTGCAAATCTTACGACCACGAAGAGCACGACCCTCGCATTGCCCAGCTTGAGCACAGAGGCCAGCTCCGCATTGAGCGTGAACATCAGCTCTGAGTTTCCTCTTGAAAACGCGACCTTCGCGTTTCCTCTCCAAAATGCGACTCCGGTGTTTCAATGTTAAAACATAACCCTCGCGTTTCTAATGTTAAACGTAATATGAGACGTCGCGTTCAAATAGATTGACATGGATTCAAGATCCATGTTCGTCAAGAACTCGCCTCGTCTAGCCATAGACAGGGGGTGTCAATCCAAGTCTCCCCTTCAATGAGTAACTCTTCTCAAAGCTATGTAACAGATTTGAGAGAGTTGTTATCGAGAGAAAGACCGATTCAACCAGTCACGCATTCATGTCAATGTGAACGATTGATTTTCGCGGTCCTCTCAGGATGCTGGTGCTGCTCACATGCAACCAAGCCATCGGTGTTTGACCGATTAACAAATGTCTCCTCATCAAGGCCGTACAAGCGGAGTACCTTGGATCCACTTCTAATATGATCGGAGTGAGGAGGTCACCAATCCCTAGCTCTGACGAGTCAGAGGAGGATCAACCCCATGGCTTGAAAGAGGCTTTGAACGGATCTGATGGAATTCTCTGACGAGTCAGAGGAGGATCAACCCCATGGCTTGAAAGAGGCTTTGAACGGATCTGATGGAATTTTTTGACGTACTCGGATGCGGAAAGGAATCATACTCCCTGTTAACTACCGAAGACTAGATAGAGGGATGAAGTTTGACAATGATCATTCAGCTATCGCAGAGTCTCAATCCTCTAGCTCCTTCGCAGAACATGAGAGTTCCGCTTATATGGCAGGAGGCCCCGGAGATCTCACAAAGAGACTTGATGAGAAGCAAGCCATGCTCGATAAGTTGATTTTGTCAGAGGTGTTTGATATTAACGTGACAAGAGAATGTTGCGATCGGAATAACTTTATGGACTTATCATCCTATTGAAAAGGATTAATAAGTGGATGACGAGAATTTGTTGCGATCGGAGCAACTTTAAGGACTTATCATCCTATTGAAGAGGATTAATAAGGTTATTTTGTCAGAGGTGTGATATTAACATGACAGAAATTTATGTTGCGATGAGAGCAACTTTGTGGACTTAACATCTTATTGACGAGGATTGATAAGTGGGTTATCAGAGGTATGATGTTAACGTGATAAGATTGTGTTGCGATGGGAGCAACTTTGTGGACTTATCATCCTGTTGACGATGATTGATAAGTGGGTTGTCAGAGGTACGATGTTAACGTGACAAGATTGTGTTGCGATGGGAGCAACTTTGTGAACTTATCATCCTATTGATGAGGATTGATAAGTGGGTTTTGTCAGAGGTTTAGTGTTAACGTGACAGGATTTGTGTTGCGATTGGAGCAACTTTGTGGACTTATTATCCTATTGACGAGGATTGATAAGTGGGTTTTGTCAGAGGTTTAGTGTTAATGTGACAGGATTTGTGTTGCGATTGGAGCAACTTTGTGGACTTATCATCCTACTAACGAGGATTGATAAGTGGGTTTTGTCAGAGGTTTAGTGTTAACGTGACAGGATTTGTGTTGTGATTGGAGCAACTTTATGGACTTATCATCCTATTGACGAGGATTGATAAGTGGGTTTTGTTAGAAGTTTAGTGTTAACGTGACAGGATTTATGTTGCGATTGGAACAACTTTGTGGACTTATCATCCTATTAACGAGGATTGATAAGTGGGTTTTGTCAGAGGTTTAGTGTTAACGTGACAGGATTTGTGTACTTGTAATTTGAACAAGATTTTGGGGACTAGCGTCTCGCTGGGGAGAATTGCTAAATGAGTTTATCATCAGAAGCGATGAATTTTGATACTAAGATTTTGAAGACTTAGTGTCTTGCTGGGGAAGATTACGATTTGAGCAATTTTGAGGACCTATCATCCTATCGACAAGGATTGATAAGTTGATTGTCAGAGGTGTATTGTTAACGTAACAAATTGGGAGTTATGCAAGCTGTATTCATACTCTGTGGGGGTGATGATCGTCAGAAGTGTAATGTTATCTCGACGATGTAAAAGATTCGTTACTCTTAATCCAGGTGTATTGTTAACGTAACAAATTGGGAGTGATGCAAGCTGTATTCAACTCTGTGGGGGTGATGATCGTCAGAAGTGTAATGTTATCTCGACGATATAAAAGATTCGTTACTCTTAATCTAGTGGATTCCAAGTAACCAACCCCCAGTCTTGATTAAGACTTAACAGGGGAATAAAAAGAGGTAGACAAGGCACTTCACCTAGTGGGGCACTATCCATGAAGTCAAAATAGAGGCACATCACCTGGTAGGCCATTATCTGATGAGTTTAACTATTAGAGGTAACTGTGATAGTTTTGTGAACCTGCCATCCTATTAAAGAAGATTGGCAAGTTGATAGACTATCAGAGGTAACTGTTAATGTGATAGTTTTTGTGGACCCGCCATCCTACTTAAAGAGGATTGGCAAGCTGATGGACTATCAGAGGTAACTGTGATAGTTTTGTGGACCTGTCATCCTATTGAAAAAGATTAGTAAGTTGATGGACTATCAGAGGTAACTGTTAACGTGATAGTTTTTATGGGCTTGCCATCCTACTTGAAGAGGATTGGAAAGTTGATGGACTATCAAAGGTAACTGTTAACGTGATAGTTTTTGTGGACTTGTCATCCTACTTATAGAGGATTGGCAAGTTGATGGACTATCAGAGGTAAATGTTAACGTGATAGTTTTGTGGACCTGCCATCCTATTGTAGATTGGCAGGAGAATTTGGAGGGAATGAACTATCAGAGGTGATCATTAACATGATAGTTTTAATGGACCCCGCTATCCTATTGAAGAGGATTGGTGGGAGAATTTGGAGGAAATAAACTATCAGAGGTAATTGTTAACGTGATAGTTTTGGTGGACCTGCCATCCTATTGAAGAGGATTTATAGGGGAATTTGGAGGAAATAAACTATCAGAGGTAATTGTTTACGTGATCGTTTTGGTGGACCCGTCATCCTATTGAAGAGTATTGGTAGGAGAATTTGGAGGGAATGGACTATCAGAGGTGATCATTAACATGATAGTTTTGATGGACCCGCCATCCTATTGAAGAGGATTGGTGGGGGAATTTGAAGGAAATAAACTATCAGAGATAATTATTACTGGATTTCGTTCCCCGAACGCATGCCTGAGATTCAGGTTTTGCTGGTGAAACGTAGTCCCGAGATTTGCTTTTTGGTTCTGAAACGCATGCCTGAGAGTTGCGTTCAGTTAATGGAACGCACTCCTGAAGGCTGCGTTTTGACTGTACAATGCACCACTGAGGGTTGCATTTAGTCTTATTCACACAGAGCCTATGTTTGGGCTCATAGATGCGAGGCTTGCATTCTAAAGCAGAAACGTAGAGCACCTGGTCGCGTTTAGGCTCACAAACACGAAGCTCGTGTTGACTTGAAGATCGGCATTCACGGAGATGTGCTCGTCGTAGGGATCTCCTCCTTCGTCGAGTGATGTTCTTCTTGGCCTTTTTCAAGGCCTTTGCAGCGAGGTTGTTGGTGTTGATGGAACTCGTCGCTACAATGGGCCTTTTATGACCCAATACCCGATGTGAAGACATGGGTATAGAACTTTCAACTCGTTGAACGAGTTTAGCAGAAGCCGAGTCCACTCCTTCAGAGGAGGGGCTATTCGAGCAGTCTTGATCAAAGGGGAGGGCCTCCTTGGGTGATTTGGCTACAATTGGAGCAGTTAGACCTTTAGTCTCTTTGGAGACTTTGTGGATATTGCGCATAGCCTTAGGGCTAAGGGATCCGGAGGAGAGGGCTTCATCGTACTTGGCTTGATCAAACTCTACGATGAGAGTTTTAACCATCGTTCCAGTGAGATGAACATCGGATTGCGCCACCACTTCTTTGTCAGAGAAGCTTTTCCCCAGCAGAGTCGCCATCTTTTGTTTGGTGAAAAATTTGAAGTAAAAAGAATGAAAGAAATTTGATTTGTATTCTCTCGATCTCGATTACAATTGGATTTCCTGATTACAAAAGAGAGGAGAATTGATCTGTATTCTCCTATTTGTTTAATTCTGGGTTCTTCACGGTGGCGATGGAGTGCCTTTCTCGAATGCTCGCGTCGAGTTTGCTCTCCGTTGATGATCCGAATGTCTTGATTCACTGGAACGTGGTCTTCTCCTCACGATTTGACGTTATGGAGAACTCTGAACGAGTTTGAAACTATATGAATGAGTTGATTTAACTGAAATCGGTCTATAAGCCAAGGATGAAGAAAACTGCTGTTGCTGATCTCCAAAGCTCCAGCAATTCCCCCCAAAGATCTCTTCTTTGGTGCCAAAAAGAAGGATGAAAGATCCAGCCCTTGAACTAAGCTGATTTCTTAGTTATTTATAAGGGATTAAGGGGTATAACCACCTCCTTAATTCGCTCCTAAGTGAGGCTAATGGGATGTAACCGCCCCCTTAAATCACTCCTGAGTGGAGTTGTGATCCCCTCAGATCATGGGAAACGGTTTTGAAACCGTTCAGCTCGTATTTGAATAAGTCAAACACAAAATCCACGTTCTGGCATGAATTCTGCGTTCAAACGCAATGTCTGGAAGCTGTGTTTGCAGCAATTTGGAAGCTGCGTTTGCAGTAATTTGGAAGCTGCGTTGGCAGCGCTGGAAGCTGCGTTGGCAGCGTTGGCAGCTGGATCTGAGCTGCGTCCGTGGCTATGAACGTGGTGCGTCTTAATGCTGGTATGCGGGGAGGACTTTCGTGTCTTAGTTTGAAGAGACCGTTGATTTGTAGTCTCTTTCTGTCAGAGCGTTGCAAAGATCGTTATTTTATAATCTTTGCTTTAACTCTTTGATATGTGGGAGTCGTAAAATTGTAACTCCAGATGTTGATTGTGAAGGCTGTTGATTAGAGCTTTCATCAGTTGTTGTGAAGATCGTCAGATTGTAACCTTCATCAATCTACATGAAAGTCTTCAAAGTGTAGTCTTCTGAAAGCCATCGAATTGTAACTTCCATCATCAGTGTTTGATGGGGAATCAGCTATCTATTGTGATTTTTAGACAGCCTATAAAAACTAGCTAAGGAGGCTGGGGATTCCCTCCCCAAAAAGCCAACCGATAAAGGGAAGTCGAAAGAAGTTCGTTATAACAAGAACCTCCTCCAACTAGAGGCAGGAGGGTCAAGCGCTCCCTTCCACTTCAATGTCATGGTGCAACTGGCTAATATCCCTGCCAGGATCACTCTTTATGAGCTTTTGAGACTGTCCAAGTCCACAAGAAGGGCTCTGATTGAAGCTTTAATGGATACAGAGAGCTTTATTACTCAAGTGCCTGTCATCCCAGAATCTACCGAAGGATCTTCTTGCGCACAATGCTTACAAGCTACAAAGTGTTTGCCTTGCATATCATTCACTCAGGAAGATAGGCAAATCAAACACAAGCATGACCGACCCTTATACTACACGGGGTATATTGGGTCTTCGGAGATCAACCGTGTCCAAGTCGACCTGGGATCCGCCCTCAGTATTATGCCATATAGAGTTATGCAGTTCTTAGGGATTCCTCAGCACCGACTGAACTCAACACAAACCACTATCTTCAGCTTCAACGCTAATAGCACACGACCCATGGGCAAGATCAAGCTCAAGTGTCAAATCGGGGATCTCAGATCAGAAGTGACCCGCTACATCACAGATGCGGACACATCCTACAATCTATTGTTAGGACGACCTTGGTTTCATGCAAATCGTATTGTCCCATCTACCCTCCATCAAGTGATGAAGTATATCGATGATAAGGGAGAAGTCAAAACCCTGATAGCCTAGGGACAACCATTCAAGGGTGTGGAAAACTACCACACTGATTCAGTTTTCTACATGGACTCCTAAGAACCGGAGCAGCCAAAAGAAGATTCTGATAGCGGCAATGAAGCAAACGACGAACCCGAGCCTGAACCTGAGGAAGAATGTCTGTGGGAATTAGATTTGAATGTAATAAGCCAGAATGAGCTCAACAACAATGATGTATCCAGTGAGGGCGAGTGGTACATTAATGAAGATTTCAACTTAGCTTACTTGTCTGATGTATCCTCTGATGCAGGCACAGGAACAGATCCATGATATGCATTGTATACCAAAGCATCGCTTATCCTGTCGCTCAAATCATCTTTCACTATATTCGAAAAGATGGAATATGCCAAGAGAGCCTTCTTCATAGTCCCAACCAAGAAGAGTGGCCAAAGGCCAATCTATTTTGGAAAAGTCAACCCTGGGCCACCTGATCAGGAAAGTTCAGAGGAAGACCTCGGAATCCCACAATTCCATCATTATGGGTCCAAGTCCCTCAGTATGATGAAGAAAATAGGTTATGAATTTAATAACCCAAAAGGTTTAAACTTCGAGAAAGGAAGACAAGAACAAATTAAGTCTTTCACTCTAGAAGGAAAACCCCCTGATTATTATCATAAAACTGGGAGAGGATTAGGCTACGTTTCAACGCCCCCCTCTTCAGAAAATGAATGTTTATGTCAGGACCACTCATCAGCATTGGTGCAGTCTTCAAGGGATTGATTGTGAATATGACCTCATCTAGTCATCCAGATGAAGACGAAGAGGATGATGAAGAGTTGATTAAATCGACTGACGATCCATGGATCAAACACCTTAACATTCTATGGGACATGCGTTTCGAGCAATGCGAGCCACCCACGGAAGATAAGGTGATCCGGATAAACATGGGAGATGAAACTGATCCCAAGCCCATTTTTATAAGTGAAAGCTTATCACCATCCGAGAAAGAGGACCGTATATCTTTCATCTGAGAATATATAAATATCTTCACCTGGAACTATGAAAACATGCCTGGTCTTGACCTAAAAGTAGCCGTGCATCGTCTCAACATTGATCCGGATATGAAACTTGTTAAACAATAACAATGTCGATTCTGTCCAGAGATCATGGATGCAATTGAATCGGAAGTTAAAAAGCTTATTGATTCGGGCTTCGTCAGAGAGGAACAACACCCTGACTGGGTCTCTAACATTTTCCCCGTAACCAAGAAAAATGGGAAAGTTAGGATTTGCATCGACTTTTGTGACTTAAATGTCGCATGTCTGAAGGATGAGTTTTCCCTTCCCATCACAGACGTCATGATTGACAATACTTATGGGTATGAGAGGATGTCTTTCATGGACGGATTCTCAGGGTATAATCAGATCAAAATGCACCCTGAAGATGAAAAGCACACAGCTTTCAGAATACCACTGGGGGTGTACTGTTATATAGTAATGCCGTTTGGATTGAAGAATGCTGGTGCAACCTATCAGCATGCCATGAGCATGATCTTCCATGAACATCTTCGCAAAAAGGTAGAGTGCTATGTAGATGACATCACAGTGAAGAGCTAGAAGAAAGGCGACCATCTCTCAGACTTGAAGATGATGTTTGACATCATGCGAGTACACCAACTGAAGATGAACCCCACCAAATCTTTCCTATGGGTATCCAGCGGTAAATTCCTTAGGTACATAGTCACCTCTAAAGGTATTTCCCTTGATCCAGAAAAGGTTTGGGCTATCCAAGAAATGCAGTCTCCGAAGAATATCAAGGAACTCAGAGGCCTACAGGGCAGATTGGCTTACATCCGAAGATTCATATCAAACATCTCAGGATGCTGCCAGCCCTTCACCAAGTCCAAGTTAATAAAGAAAGGGGTCTCCTTTGTTTAGGATGGAGACTGCCAAAAGGAATTTGAGGAGATCAAGCAATATCTCACTCAGCCGCCCGTTCTAGTGGCCCCGGTGACAGGAAAACCATTCATGTTATATGTGAGGGCCATGGAATATTCTCTGTGAGCTTCAATAGCTCAGAACAATGATGAGGGCCATGAGCAGGCAATCTACTACCTTAGTAGAACCATGATTGGAGATGAACACTAGTACAATCCGGTGGAAAAAGAATGCCTTGCCTTGGTTTTCGCCATTCAGAAAATGCGGCATTACTTAGTTGGACAAACTATTCATGTTATCTCCAAAGTGAACCCTTTGAGAGTTCTCATGACGAAACCTTCTTCGCTAAATTACCGCCTTGCAAAATGGGCAATACTTCTGTCACGGTATTCAATGAAGTTCATGCCTCAGAAGGCTGTTAAAGGCCAAGCCCTGGCAGATTTCTTAGCTAACCATCCGATGCCTGATTCTTCCAGATTATATGAAGACTTACCAGACGAAGTTGCATAGGCTTATGTAACTCAAGGAGTCATGCAAGTATGGAAATTGTTCTTTGACGGTGCATCTAGAGCAAGTCCTGATGGAGGAATCACAGCCAGTGTGGGGGGGTTGTGCTCGTATCCCCAACTGGTCAGGTGATCCCAAGAGGATTTTCCTTAATCGAGCCATGCACCAACAATGTAGCGGAGTACAATGCTTTGCTACTAGGAATGCAACTGGCCGAGGAGCTTAACATCCAATACCTTGAAGCCGACAAGTAATTCTCAACTCATCGTAAATCAAGTCCGAGGAGAATATGAAGTACGTAATGAGGATTTGGTCCCATACCACTTTGTGGTGCTAAAGTTAGCTCAAAATTTTGAGGGCTTCTTTATAGGACACGTTCCACGAGCCCGTAATGCCTATGCAGATGCCTTAGCTTCGCTAGCAACTTCACTGGCATTTCCACCAAAGGCAGAAACAAAGGTACTCGTGGCAGGCCGTAATTTGTATCACCCCAAGTTCCCTCTACGAAATCGCTCAGAAGAGGCAACAATAGAGATCGTTTGTGAAGCTTCCACAAGTCTTGAACAAAGAGATTGGTGATTCCCATTCATCGACTATGTCTTGCATGGCATACTACCCGATAATTCTAAAGAAGCGGCTTCCGTCAAACGGAAGGCCCTTCGATTCTATTATGATACGGTATCTCAAAATTTATATCAAAAATCGCATGATGGAGTTTTGCTTCGCTACCTTTCCAAAAAAGAGGCACAAGAAGCTCTCAGGGAAACTCATGATAGAATGTGTGGAGATCATCAACCCGGAGCTAAACCAGAGGATCGACTCTGCAGGCTCGGCTATTACTGGCCTAAAATGATCGTTGACGCCGTCAATTATGCTAAAAGATGTCACGC
This sequence comes from Asparagus officinalis, assembly GCF_001876935.1. Taxonomy (NCBI): domain Eukaryota; kingdom Viridiplantae; phylum Streptophyta; class Magnoliopsida; order Asparagales; family Asparagaceae; genus Asparagus; species Asparagus officinalis. Next base: position 52,998,084 of record NC_033797.1, read on the forward strand.
GTGCTAGGTCCATAGTGATTTCATTCATCAAACACTAAGGAATCTGTATCCGACATCTTCGTCTTGGCCATTCGAGATGTGGGGAATGGATATTGTTGGACCCATTTTCCCTCTAACATCCAAAGGGCATCGGTTTATCTTAGCAGTAACCAATTACTTTTTCAAATGGGTAGAAGCAGTTCCTTTGAAAGAAGTCAAGGCTTCAGACGTGGTCAAGTTCATCAAACACCATGTCGTCTACCGTTTTGGCATACCCAGGCGAATAGTTCATGATAATGGAGCCCAATTTGTCAACTACAGTTTTTAGAGATTCTGTAATAAGTTTACAATCCAAAGCGTTGCGTCAACAGCATATTATCCGTCAGCTAATGGCCTTGTGAAAGCTTTTAACAAGACGATCGTAAAGCTTCTCAAGAAGTTCATCTCCAAAAGCCGACGCGATTGGGACAAACGACTAAGTGAATGTCTATGGGCCTATCGCACAACGGTGAGGACCCCAACAAAAGCTACTCCCTCCTCTTTGTTGTATGGCTGCGAGGTTGTGCTACCATTAGAAATTCAGATCCCATCCCTAAGAGTTGTCCTTGCTACCAGGATGATAGATGAGGACCGTCATCGACTACGCCTTCACGAACTGGAAGCGTTGGATGATAAAGGACTTCATGCTCAACAACAGATCGAGTTATATCTGTAGGCATATAAAATTGCTTATAGGTCCCTTAACTCAGCTCGGCACGAACCGACAAACCAACGAGGCGACGAGATCGACGAATCGCACGCAAGCAACGGAATACATCCATTCGCATGCGGGATCAAGCCAAGTGTTCGAAGAGTCAATGAGTCATCCAACCGAGAGCGGACTCGAACGAATCACGATCGAATCAAGATCGGTTTCGGACTCGAACTCAGAAGTGGATTTACTGCCAAATCAGGAATCCGACTTACTGCCAAATCAGGAATCAAATCAGAGTCGGGATCAACCGAATCACGGTCAAAACTGGACAACGAACACAACGGCGCCACACCCGGACGAATCGGCCAAAGCCAAAACCACCCGAGTGGCTCGGCTAAAGGTGGCCGAGCCACCCCATGGTGGCTCGGTTGCCGAGCCACCTATGGGTGGCCGGCCACCCATGGGTGGCCACCCTCTGACACGTGCACACGGGCACAGTAAAGGTGGCCGACGGTGGCTGAAGGTGGCCGACGGTGGCTGACAGTGGCCGACAGTGGCCGACAGTGGCCGACAGTGGCCGACATTTCCCTTTTTGCAGCCACTGTCCTGAGAGCCTATAAATAGGCCTAGAGATGCTCATTTTCAGAGGTTGGAAATTTTGGAGAGAGGCGAAGCCCTGCTGGATTGGAGACTCAGAACTTAACAAGATTCGAGCTTTGGGACATCAAGGACTTGCTCATCCAGATCTGGTGCTCAGCGATCATCAACGTCAAATAAGGCAGGTGTTCGAGAGGACCGGATCTCAGATCTACGCAGGCTATACTCCGGATCTAAGCTTGGTCTTAGATCCCGAGACTTGGACGATTGTTTCCTTGGTGAAACAATCCTCCCCGGCTATTATTTCCTTGGTGAAATAATACCCGTAGTACTGCGTAGATCCGACCGGATCTAGATCTCGCGGTGGTCCACGGCAAATAACCCCGGCACAGGCAAAGAACCCACCAAGCGAGCGACCGCAAAACAGGAGCTCGCGATTCGTTCGACAAACAAGGAAACAAAGTTGTAATCTTTCTTTATTTTTTATTTTGATTTTCATTGTAACCGGATCTTATAAAAAGACCGGATCTTTTGTAACCGATAAACTGTTGTAAAAGATAGCAATGGAATCAATGAAGAAAGCAACGAATTTTCCCGCGAACAATATCAAGCTCGAATCTCCAAAGCCTATGACAAAAAGGTCAAAGAAAGAATCTTTAAGAAAGCCGATCTTGTCTTAGCAGTCAGACGACCTATGTTCATGACGCACAAGATGAAAGGGAAGTTCAATCCCAAATAGGAAGGACCCTTTCATGGTAGAGTCAGTCTACTCGAATGGAGCCTACTGTCTCATCAATAAAAAAGGTGATAGGCTCATGATGCCAATCAATAGAAAATTTCTTAAGAAATATTACCCATAGAGAATCATGGGACCACCTTTTTCTCCCCCCTAGCTGAGTCTAAAAAGAGAAACTGAACTCACTTAGACTGGGGGTTGGTTGCTTAGAATCCACTAGATTAAGAGTAACAAATCTTTCACGTCGTCAAGTTAATATTACACTTCTGATGATCATCATCCCCATGGAGTATTACTTCAGTCTGTTCCATATTTAATATGACAATCTTCTCTGGTGACAAAATTCCTGTCATGATAGCACTACACCTCTGACAGTCAACTTATCAATCCTCTCTAATAGGATAATAGGTCCACAAAGTTGTTCAAATCACAACAAAATTCCTATCATGATAATACTACACCTTTGACAGTCAACTTATCAATCCTCTCCAATAGGATGATAGGTCCACAAAGTTGTTCAAATCATAACAAAATTCCTGTCATATTAACACTACACTCTGACAGTCAACTTATCAATCCTCTCTAATAGGATGATAGGTCCACAAAGTTATTCAAATCACAACAAAATTCCTGTCATATTAATACTACACCTCTGATAGTCAACTTATCAATCCTCTCCAATAGGATGATAGGTCCTCAAAATTGCTCAAATCGTAATCTTCCCCAACAAGACGCTAAGTCTCCAAAATCTTATTCAAATCACAAGTACAAACCCGTCAAGTTAATATCATACCTATGACGACCAAACCTGTTTATCGACTCTCTTCAATAGAGTGATAGGCCCATAAAATACTATTGGGTTAACATCACACCTATAACAGTCAAACCCCCAATGAACTTGTTAGGTCTATTTTGAAAAGAAATAGCAAGTCTTCATTGTAGAATCCCAGCGGATTAAAGATTTTCTGGAGTTATCCTAGTGATAATGAAGAAAATTTCTGAATTTCACTCTAAGTGAAAATTCATGCCAAGTAAATACTACACCTCTAGCACTTCTAACTTTCTTTCAGTGTTTCAAATGAAAACATAACAAAGGAAGAAACAGCGACAAAGTTTATGTATTCAATATCATTGTACTAAGCCTAAGAGAGTTCATTCTTTTAGCACAACATTACATGTGGAACAGACTTAGACAATCCATATACTAGCCCGACTCAAACGGTAGTCAGTAAAGGCTTATCAAATTTGTTGATGGCTAAGGGTTTGCCAAAAATCCTATTGTATACAGAATCATGAAAATCATCTTGTGATTCAAAGTATTCTGAAAATTCGTTCCAGTGAACCGCGAACTTTCGAAAACTTTGGAGGGGGTTGTGTAGGCTGTCTAAAAATTACTGTAGATAGCTGATCTCCATAGATTCAACAGATGATGAAAGATACAATTTGATGTCCTTCACATCAACAAGCGAAAGTTACAATCTGATGACCTCCGCAAACAGTCAATGAAAGTTACAATGTAAAGACTTTCACAGCAACGTGTTAGAGTTACAAATTGACGACTCTCACGTTCCACAAAGGCCAAGTGTAAAGATTACAAAATGACAATCTGAACAAAAGTCAAAGAAAAGAGATTACAATTGATGATCTCTACAAATTCAAACGCGGAGACCCTCTTCCGCGTCCCAGGAGCTCAAAACATAGGGGTCACCCTCCACTTCCAAGGTAAAACGCGGAGGTTGCCAGACGCAGAGGTCAACAGATGCGGAGTTCATCCCAAGCTCAGACGCAGAGGTCGTCAGACGTAGCGGTCGTTAGACGCAGAGGTCACCAGACACAGAGGTCACCAGACGTGGAGTTCGTCCCAAGCTCAGACGCAGAGGTCGTCAGACGCAGAGGTCACCAGATGCGTCAAACGCAGAGTTCGTCCCAAGCTAAGATGCAGAGGTCGCCAGACACAGAGGTCGCCAAACACAGAGGTCACCAGATGGGTCAAACGTAGAGGTCGCCCCAAACTTAAACGCAAAGGTCGCCAGACGCAGAGTTCACCCGTGTTTTTCTCTCCAAAACACGACCCTTGTGTTTTTGACGCTGGAACACTTTTCAAAACTGTCCCATCAAGGTATGGGCACAGTTAAGGGCTTGTTATATGGGTACCTAACTCCATGATAACCCTATAAATAGGGTTGGATCTCCAGCAAACAAGAGGCTGGACAAAGAGGAGAGAAGGGGGATCAAAAGAGAGAAGAAAGAGAAGGAGAGAGGTTTCTTGGAGAGAATTCTTGGAGTTTTCTTGGAGCTTTTCTTAGAGCTTTTTGGCTTGCTCTTTAAACCCATTTGGGCTAGTTTTCTTGGAGTTTCATCTTCTCTCTAAAATCAACCATTCTTGGGGATTTAAACTCGGCTAGAGTTTCTCAACTCTCTCACAAAGAGTTTCTAACTTGTTCAAACAAGTTTCCTTCAAACTCGCCTAGAGTTCTTAACTCTCTTACAGAGAGTTTCTCAACTTACCTAGCAAGTCCCCCAAACTCGTGTAGAGTTCCAAACTTGTCTTGCAAGTTCTTAACACTCTCACAGAGAATTCTCAAAACTCGGCTAGAGTTATAAACTTTCCTCACAAGTTCTCTCAAGGCGTCAAGTCAAGGAGAGAAGACCAACGCCCCACGAAGTTGAGTTGCTCGGATCGTCAACGGGATACAAGATTCAAACTCCCATCGTCATAAAGAAAGAACCCAATTTTAAATAAAGGGAGGGTTTCATCCTTCCCTCTTTTGTAAATCGCGGAACCGATAAAGAGAATTATAGTTTCTTTTCTAAGCCAGTTAGAGAGAAATTATATTAAGAGTATTGTAATCATTTTCTAAGTCAGTTAGAGAGAATAACACAGATTCAATTCTCGATTTTCTCATAATTTCCCGCACGAACATATATACATACATATGTATATGTATATGTATACCAATGCCAAGCAACCGGTCGACCGACGGGCTTCTAGTTTTCCAGCAAGTTTCGTTTTCGGGTCATTTTCGGATTTGTTTCGGGCCCAGTTTTATACCTGAGTATATATACTCATTATATATCACTTTTAATCATCTTTCACATGATATAATCAGCAACTACCTTCCCACTCAAACCCTAACCCTAGATATTGAGTTTCTGGGAGTTTCCTGAGGCGTTCGTCGAGAGGAATGCGGGATTTGCAATCGTGATCGAAGGGGGGGGGTCTGTTCACACATGTTTGGGAATTACAGCACACTGTTTAAGGCAAGATCATCTTCCTCCAAACCTTTCCGTTAGTAAAGATCATATTTTTATTAATTATTTTGGTTAATATAATGTTAAAGTTTAACCCAATGTCTTAGAAACTTAGTTTATGAAGTTTAATCTTTAAACTAATGTAAGATCTGTAGATTTTTTTAATCGCTATTTTATTAGTTTGATGATCATGATCATTAGGGTTATATCTTAATTTGTTTTAATTTGTTAATCCATGTTTTAATATGGTTTAAAACCTTTAAGCCTTTCAAATAAGATTTCTTTGCTAATTAAGATGTTTAAACCCTAATTATGTGATAGCTAAGTGATGTTATCTTGTTTAGAATAATTTATAATTTTTAAATAAATAGAAATCATCATATTTAGTAATAATGTTGAGAATGTACACCTTTATTTGAGAATTTTGGTTAATTAGGTTGTTAAACCCTAATTTGTGTAATAATCATGTTTAGGTCAATCTCTGTTACATAATTATAAAAGTTTAAATTTTGTTTTGCATTACATGTTAATAATATCTATAGTTAAGTAAAGATGTAAATTTTATAAACATAAGAAAACTGTTTGTGTCGTCAGGAATTGTCGAAACCGGTCGACCGATGGAGCCTTTTTTGCGTGCACATCACGCACGTTGTCGTCGGTCGACTGATGCCTTATGGGCGGTGGACCGACACTGGTTTCCTTCTATTGTTTGAGATGATTTCTTTTGCGTGTTTAATCGTGACGGCGAGGTTTGAGGCGCATGATGATACATGTACAATCATAGGCATACATGTACAGTGTTGTAGCACACACATAAATATTCTGAAGAGGATTTTTACAAGTATTGTTTTGATCACACTTGAGATATGAGTTGTTTAAACTTTGAAATCAGACGGAGTGAACAATCAATCGATAAACTTTGAAATCCAAAGTATTCCAAAAATTCATCCCAGTCAACCACGAACTTTCGAAAACTTTAGAGGGGGTTCTGTAGGCTTTCTAAAAATCACAATAGATAGCTGATACATATCAAACTTTAAGCAACATCTCGACAATGAAAGTTACAATCAAACGACTTTCACGTTGATAAAACAAAAGCTGCAGTTGGAGGATTTACACGTAGATTGAGAAAGGTTACAATTCAACAACCTTCATGATGACTGATGAAAGGTCTGATTCAAGAACCTTTACAATCAACCGTGAGAGTTACAATCTGATGACTCTCATATCTCAAATAGCAAAGCAAAGATTAGAGAACAACGGTCTTCGCAAACGCTCCAATAGAAGAGGTTACAAGTCAATAACCACTTCTAAATACAGAGTTCATGTCTGCGTTCAATTTTCAAAACACAGGTGACCCCTGTGTTTTTAATTTTCAGCAGAGTTAGGACCCAGAACACCGACCTGGGCGTTTGACTCATTCAAATATGAGCTGAACGGTTTCAGAACCGTTTTTCCCATAATCTGAGGGAATCTAGTCCACTTAAATGTGGATTAAGAAGTTAGTTACACCCCTTATCTTCCTATAAAGCCTCAACAAATTTAATGGAGAAGAGGTTAAAAAAATTCGGTTTTTGGAATCATCTAAAAGGATCGGCACTTTGGCATAGGGGTTCAGAGTTTGGTTTTTGGATCAAATCACTAGGAGATCAGCTAGAGAGAACATCTTGGCAACAAAGAGATCTTGAGGCATCCTTCGGTAACAACAAATTCACTTGGCTATTAACCGAATTTTTGATTTAAATAACTCTTTTCACAGAGTTCAAAACTTGCTGTGAGTTCATAAACTTGTTAATAGTTCTTTTCTTGCCACGCAAGTTTATTATTCCAGTTAAGGGAGACGTTCATATCATCAACGGAGAGCAAACTAAACGCGAGCATTCGAGGGAGGCACTCCATCGCCACCGTAAAGAACCGAGAATTAAACAAAGAGGATGATTTATATTGATCCTCTTCTCTTTTGTAATCGAAAATTCAAATTGTAATCAGTTAGAGATCGAGAGAGTTGTAAATATTTTTTTTCTAAGCAGTTAGAGGGAATAAATCAAATTCAATTCTTTCAATTGTCTTCTTACAAATTTTCTAACAAACAGTGAACTACGTGAGGCTTGACTTCTTAGGTAGATATGTAGGCAGTCAGTTTGATGCAGCCAGTTTGATGAGTTGATACCTATATGGTGGAGATTATTTGCAGTCTCATTTGGGTTCCTGACTTCTTGTGGATTGAGTCCGTTGTTATGGATTGACTCCATTTCGTACTGGATGCAACGAGTCGGATGATTGGTATCAGGTGTAGGCGTCTAAAAATGCCTATAGGTGTCCGCACACAGCTCGAGACAGAGAGAAGGCGATGAACATTATTATCCGAAGCAAAGAGGATCATCCGACGTCGACAAGCGCATAAAGCGAATCGGCAAACTGTTGATGACACGATAACGAACCACCACAAGGGCAAACGCCAAGTGGACCGCACGCGTTAATCAACTCAAAGCGTACAAACGCGCCCAACAGTCAGTTAACACGCACGCATCATTCAGCTCGTGCATGTTAACCAATTCGTGCGCATCAATCAGTTCGCATGTGTCAATCAACATGCGTGCGTCAATCAACACGCGTTTGACGGTCAATTCCGCAACGAAGCGTACAAGTCAACAAGACGGTCAAACACGCAAAACGGTGGAAAACACAAGCCCTGAAAAGCCGAAAAACACCGAAGAACTCAACAAAGCAAAAAACCCCCGCGTCCGCGTCGAATTTTTCATCGAGATTTGTTGGTTCCTGAGCATCCAAACTGACTTGATATCATTTACAAACGTGGTTAGGCTGTTATTGACTAAAGATAAGGCCAAATCACTTGTTCTCATCCAAATAACCGCTTCCGAAGCCCTATAAATACAAGCATAGGGCCTCCTTTCAGCTGGGGCGATTGATTATCAAGACGAGGAGGTGCTGTCGGATTGTGGAGTCAAAGGAGCACGAATTTTAGCGAGGGTTGACAGATCTTGGCGAGTTCTTCGGCATAAAGAAGGAGAGTTCGAGAGATCCGACGCCCGTTCCCGTCCGTCCCTTGAGATTAGGCTTGGTCTTAATCTCGAGAAGAGCCCTGATTTCGCTTGGTCGATCTCAGTGCTTCAAATCAAATACTTCCTCGGTGAAGACGAAGCTCTGCCAAATTTTTTATCAACCGGATCTAGATCTAAGGTGGTCCACGGATAAACCCCGGTACAGGCAAAGACACCCACGCAAGCAGAAGACCGATAAACGATCTCTCTACGTTTGTTTTGACGAGAGTTGTAACTTTTGTTTTCATTATGTAAAGATCTTATAAAAATATTATCTTTTTGTTTTCATTGTAACGACCGAAGTTGTAATGAATACCGCAATGAATACAACAATTTTCGACGCAAACAAACTGGCGACCACAGTGGGAGCCAACAGCTTCACTGTCGGAGCTGTCGTGTCGCAACCTCGGATCTGCATCCCGGTTGAAGAAGTGGTCGAATACGAGTTCGACCAACTGAAGTTCGAGGAATATCTGTCGTCCTCCTCCTCCAGATCCTCCGCCTCTTGCAAGCGAAGGAAGATCAACGCCCCCGTTGTTGCGGTAGCTGAACCTTGCAACGCCCTTCCGGCCTCCAATGAGTCCGGATCTGCAGATCGCCACCCCTCCTCAATCAAGGAGTTGAGTACAGAAGGCGCGCCTATTTTATCGAAGGGAGCTCGCCAAAGGCAGCGCCAACGCCTTGCGCGCCAACTCGCTAGGGCTTTGGAGTCAATTGACGGGACCCGTTACGAGACGGATCTGAAAATTAGGCAACGTCAAGCGCCCCAACAGCGGACAAATGCCCTCTCCTCCAAATCACCAACAAGTGAATGGGTACAAGTCAAAAGGACCCGTTCAACTCTTGAAGAGCGGATCAAAAAGCGCCGCGCACTACTTGCGCGCGCGCAAATTCTTGCGCAAGAGGTCAAAAGATTGCAGAGGGAAGAAGTGGAAAAGAAGCCACAGAAACTGCACAAAGTTTGGAGGCCAAAGTCCAAGACGGCAGCCGAAAAAATCGAAAAATGCGGGTCATTCAAATCCGACCCGCCGGTCCGCGGGTCACTCAAATCCGACCCGCCGAATCGCGGGTCACTCAAATCCGACCCGCTAAACCGCAGGTCACTCAGGTCGCTCAAATCCGACCCGCCAAATCGCGGGTCACTCAAATCCGACCCGCCAATCTATAGGTCGCCCAAATCCGACCCTCCAAATCGCGGGTCACTCAAATCCGACCTGTCAATCTGCAGGTCGCCCAAATTTGACCCTCCAAATCGCGGGTCACTCAAATCCGACCTGTCAATCTGCAGGTCGCCCAAATCCGACCCTCCAAATCGCGGGTCACTTGGGTCCGACCCTCCACTTCACGGGTCACCCAAATCCGACCCTCCACTTTACGGGTTACCTGGATCCGACCCTCCAACCCGCAGGTCACTCAAGTCCGACCCGCGCCAGGGTAAAGACAGAAGACGTTATGCACATGTTTCGTCGATTCCTTCGAGTTCCATACCTCCGGCGGGGCATCGTGACAGCGTGGATTTGTCCCGATTCAAGGTGAGGATAGTCGATCGCCTGGGTTCTTTGCACGAGGATCAAGGCAAAGTTCTGATCGAAGAACGCTTGGGTCCGGTGACTGAACCCCGAGCGACTCATCGAGCTGGGGGTCGCACATGCCCTCGCAACATTTTCAAACTTTCTCATAAAGGGAAAACTCTAATTTCTACCCGCCTGGGGGTGTGTATCCAAAACCAAGAGCCTGTTGAGATCCTGCGCTCCCAAAAGCGTAGTTCTAAATACGTGACTCTTGAGAATGCTAATAAAGCGGCAACTCCCCTGAAAGAAACGTATTCATCTGACGATGACAACGTTATACCAGGGGAGTCATGTCAACACACGATAGGTTGCTCCGGTCATCTGACCGATGAGTTGTACTATCGGGCTGGGGGTATGAACGAGTCTCAGAAGAGATATGCCCGAGAAACCAAATCTCACTGCCCGTGCACCGGACTAATCAGGGCAGTATTATCAGCGTGCAGTTGCCCCAAGACCGCTCCGCAGAGGGTCTCCGTATCCGAGAGGATCTCCAACGGAATGACTAAGTCCAAACCAAAGCGTCTCCGTAAGAAGCGATCGACTGTTCATGATAACGAACTTCCAAAAGTCACAATTAACATGGCTGATAAGGGAAAATCGATTCGACCTTCTAGTTCTGACCCTCTCGTATCGCACCGTCTAACCCGGTTGCGATCAGGAACTATTAGACAAAGGGATTATCAGAGAATGCAGAGAGGGTTATCCTCGGATGATGAAGCATCGGACGCTAACTCGGCAATCGCTTCTGATAATACGGTATCCAGTCCGGGACAATCCCGTGAAGTGTTCATCTTTGTCGAATCAGATAGGTGAATCCAGGCGTCGCAACACTGCTAACCAAGCAAATAGCGATTCAGATGTAGATGAACGTCTCAATCCTGATAACCCTCCCGTTGACCAAAACACTGGGGGTGACTCCACTAAAGATAACAACGCTGGGGGTGGTTCCACCGAAGATGACAATGTCGGGGGTGGCCGTGTTATTCCTCTTTCAAATCGTCCGAGGCCCGACACGAGTGAGGATGAGAAAATGAAAGATCTCAAGAGCAAAATCAACGCTCTAATATCTGCTCGAGAGGTGAAAAGGACCGGCATTCCATGTCCCTATCCAAGAGAATGTGATTCAATCCCGTATCCGGCGAAGTTCAACCTGATTAACTTCACGCCGTTTGACGGGAAGGGTTCACCCACTCAACATCTGATCTACTTCAAGTCCCACTTGGGTATGATCTCCGACAATGAACCCTTGATGGTTCGGTCATTCATTGGTACCCTTCGCGGGCCGGCCTTCGATTGGTACCGTCGTCTCAAGCCCGGAAGTATTAACAACTGGGACGATATGGAGAACTCATTCCTTGGTAACTTCTTTGAGGACGACGATGAGGTATCCATCAGGACACTTTTCGATGAGAAACAAGAAGATGACGAGACAGTCGATGACTTCATCAAACGCTTCCGGAATAAAGCAATGAACTGCCGAGATCCGATCACGGAGGACTTCATCCTTCAGACATGTCATAACAACCTATCTATTGAGATATTGGAAGTTATGGGAGTCGCACCGTCTAACACTTGGAAAGACTTGAAGGTGCGCGGTGAACAAGCCGAACGCTTCCTCCGAAGGAAGAAGTCCGAGAGGAGCCAACCGACGGTCAATCCTCTGAACTCGAACTTTGCCTCCCGTGGTAAGGGCAAGGCACTTGCAGCTGCTATTGGTACTAATCAAACGTCACAACAGCAATCCCGAAGGCAACAAAAGACTTCGGACCCGAGACTCCAAAAAGAGTATTCCTTCAAGGACGAATCCTTGAAAACAACAAGATCAAGCTTCCACCCATCACAAATCAGGAGGAAGCTGATAACATTTTGGATCCAAAGTATTGTGCGTACCACAGGAGGATCCTCCATCCCACCAAGGATTGCTTCGCTCTCAAGAATAGCATTCAAACCTTGGTTGAAGCCGGCGTTATATCGCTCAATTAAGTCAAATGAAGACTCCGATAAGTATAAGAGTATAAACTGCTCCTTCTCACACTCCAAAGAGTATATGAGTATAAACTGTTTCTCGGTCATCCAACTAAGTACAATGTTAAACCCGATTTCGCAAAGGAAGCTGGGGGTGGATGATTTATGTAACGGGAAGTTCCTGGAGAATCTTATATTCTTAAGGATAACCCGAACATGCGACTGAGGATAACGTACTCCTCGTTACACCCAGTTTTGCAAAGAAAACTGGGGGTGGATAATTCATGTAACGGGAAGTTCCCGGAAGAATGTTAAATGTAATATTCTTAGGGATAACCCGATCATTATGAACAAAGTGATAAACACTAAACTCCTACTATGACTTCCGAATACTCTTTTGCTGAGATGAGATTCGATCACTTCATTAGATCAATCTTTCCTCACAAAACTCTCATTGGTGCTTAACGACTCACAGTCTCCCACCACAAAATCCCCCACTGATCAGACTAATTGACGGTGGGACCACCAAAATTCTTTCCTGTTTAATCCATTCAAACTCCCGCTATGTTCGTGCACTCAACACTTTCATGGTTAGAGTCCGGATATAATGCTTAGAATTTTGATCTGTCAATCCTTGACGAAATGTCAAACCCCTTCGTGCTAAGTCATTATCACTTAACACCAAGAACCCCTACTGAGTGATTTGTACAAGTCAACACTCCCACTGTGATTTGTACTCCCACTCCCACTATCCACTTGGTCAAACCTTCCTACAGTTAGGACCACAGTCAAAATCCCCTCTCGATTCCTTCAATGAACGAGAGGTCCACAAATCGAGTGATCAAACCTATAAAAGTTAGGGTCATCTCACACTCCCCCTCCCACCTGGTCAAACCTTCCTACAGTTAGGACCAAAACCACAATTCCCTCTCGAAAAAAATGAGAAATCCATCTTCAGTTCGGTAATCAAACCTTCCGACAGTTAGGGTTATCCGAATCTTTTTGATTCTCTCGATAAACGAGAAATTCATCTTTAGTTCGGTAATCAAACCTTCCGACAGTTAGGGTTATCCGAATCTTTTTGATTCTCGGAGTGGAGATCCCACTCTTAGTTTCACATTCCCGGATTCTTAAAGTGGATATCCCATTTTGAGTTTCCTTTTACAACTGGAGATAGAATATAAAATTCTTCCTCTTCAGCTTTGGGAGATAGAATATAAAATTCTTCCTCTCCCGTTTCGGGTTCGTCTTTGCCCCAAGAGAAGACACCACCTTTTCAACTCCTAAAATCCGTGTCTCACAGGCACGGGGAATTTTATCCCGAATCCTGAGTAAGGATAAGTCAATGCCTAACACGCGTTGCCGGTTTAGTCTTTCACCGATTGAAGAAGACACTAGAATTCCAGTCTAGGAAGTTTATCCCGAATCCTAAGCAGGGATAAGTCTGCGCTGGCATGTCGTTATTCATAACGCCAAAATCCGTGCTTCACACGCGCGGGGAATTTTATCCCGAACCCTAAGTAGGGATAAGTCAACGCCTAACTCGCGTTGCCGGTTTAGTCTTTCACCGATTGAAGAAGACACCAGAATTCCAATCTGGGGACTTTTATCCCGAAGCCTAAGTAGGGATAGGCCAGCGTCTAATACACGTTGCCGGGTAGCTTATTCCCGTAACAATGGCGAAGTCTACGTATTCAATATCGTAGCATCAAGTCTAAGGGAGTTCATTCCTTTAGCACAACGTCACGTGCGGAACGGACTTAAACAATCCGCATGCAAGCCCGATTCAAACGGTAATCGGTAAAGGCACGCCAAATCCGTTGAAGGCTGAGGGTTTGCCAAAAACCTTAAAGTCTACGTCTGATACACGTCGCTGTTTAGTCTTTTCACAGGAGAAAGACGAAGTCTACGTATTCAATATCGTAGCACTAAAAGAGTTAACTCTTTTAGCATAACGTTACATGCGGAACGGACTTAAACAATCCGCTGCGAGCCCGACTCAAACGGTAGTCGGTGAAGGCTTATCAAACCCGTTGATGGCTGAGAATTTGCCAAAAATTCTATAAATGCGAGTCATTGACGTATCAGCTTCATTAGTTGGTCTCATGACTTGAACATCCAACAAACTTCAGGATAAGATCCACACGTGCAGATGAATCAGCTTTAATAGTTGGTCTTGCAGCCCAACATTCGGGACCTTCACGCTCCAATGCCTTAAGAGCTTAAACTGTGTAGAGTCCAGCAAACGTACGAGTATAAACTGTGTTAACGCCGGTCAACGCGTTACAGTAAACATCAATGTCGGTCAACGCATCAGCAATTTCGCCAAAATAAGGCAAAAGATGACTCCAAGGATTTCAGTTACAATCAGATATGAATTCCCGATGGAGAGGATTAGTTCAAAGTCAACTCAATGGCACGAGCTAAGTTCAGAAAGTTACACACCAATCTCAGTTCAAGATTTCGACAGCGGTCAGACGATAAACGCAGCGCCGGAAGAACTTCACCTATTCGACGAAACAATGAATAGATTGAAGACTGAAGAAGTTAAGAATTGAGATAGTTCAAGGTCACTCTACGAAATTGAGGAGATGGTCTATCTTATCCAAAGCATTCCAGACTCCTCAATAAAAGAATGAGTCTGGAATACTTTGGAGTGGGTATCTATAGGCGTCTAAAAATACCTATAGGTGTCCGCACACAGCTCGAGATAGAGAGAAGGCGATGAACATTATTATCCGAAGCAAAGAGGATCATCCGACGTCGACAAGCGCATGAAGCGAATCGGCAAACTGTTGATGACACGATAACGAACCACCACAAGGGCAAACGCCAAGTGGACCGTGTAGGCATATAAAATTGCTTATAGGTCCCTTAGCATAGCTCGGCATAAACCGACGAACCAACGAGGCGACGGGGTTGACGAATCGCACGCAAGCAACGGAATACATCCATTCGAGCGTGGAATCAAGCCAACGGTTCGGGGAATCAACGAGTCATTCAAACAAGAGCGGACTCGGACGAATCACGATCGAATCAAGATCAGTTTCGGACTCGAACTCAGAAATGGATTTACTGCCCAAAATCAGGATTCGGATCGACAACTGCCAAGAATCCAGGTCAACCAAATCGAGTCCAGCGACAACATCCAACGCCGCGGGAAAGCCGCACATCACGACAAAAGCGGATACAACTAAGACAAACGATTCCAAACAACGGAACCTAACAACACCCTGAGGGGAGTGCTCGCGCGCAAACCGACTGCACTTCAGGGTGGCTGGCCCCCCAAGCCCGAGCCACCCTAGGTGGCTCGGTGGCCGAGCCACCTCAAGGTGGCTCGGTGTGTCGGCCACCTGTGCGCGGGCACAGTGAAGGTGGCCTATAAATAGGAGAGGTGGTTCATTTGTTCAAGGGTTGGATTTTTTGGAGGCGAAGCCCTGCTGGATTCAAGACTCAGAACTTAAAAAGATCCAAGCTTTGGGACTTCGAGGACTTGTTCATCCAGATCTGGTGCTCGGCGATCGTCAACGCCAAATAAGGCAAGAGTTCGAGAGGACCGGATCTCAGATCTACGTAGGCGTACTCCGGATCAAAGCTTGGCCTTTGATCCCGAGATTTGGGCGATTGTTTCCTTGGTGAACCAATCCCCCCGGCTATTATTTCCTTGGTGAAATAATACCCGGTTGTACTGCGTAGATCCGACCGGATCTAGATCTCGCGGTGGTCCACGGATAAACCCCGGCGCAGGCAAATAACCCATACAAAGCGAGTGACCGCAAAACAGGAGCTCGCGATTTGTTCGACACAAAAGGAGAAAGTTATAATCTTTTTTATTTTTCTTTGATTTTATTGTAACCGGATCTTATAAAAAGACCGGATATTTTGTAACTCAAAAAGCTGTTATTTAAGATGACAATGGAATCAATTACAAAGAAAGACACGATTTTCATCGCGAACAATCTGGCGACCACAGTGGGAGCCACCGATCTTGCTGCCGAGATCGGAGCGTCGCAGCCGCGGATCTCAATCCCGGTCGTGGAGGAGGTCGAATACGAGTTCGACCAGCAGAAGTTCGAGGAGTACTTGTCGTCCTCGTCCAGATCAACCTCCCCCCGCAAGTCCAAGAAGTCCAAGTTCTCCTCCAGGAGAAAAACTCGTTGGTATGAAGACGTTGAAAACACCAATGAAGATCTCGCCCCGTTTGATGCCAAAGTCGCATCGGGTGAGATTCCTCCAATTCCCAACCAGGTCGGAGCTGTTCTGGCCAACCCTTCTGCCGCAGAGGGCGGGGTGACTCTCTCGAAGAGAGCCCTTGCGAAACAATTCGCAAAGGCCATGGAGTCAGTTGACGGGATCCGCTACAACGCGGATCTAAAGAATAAGAGAGGCAAACAGCCTCAACAACAGATGAACGACGCCTCTTCCAAGCTGCCAACAATGGAATGGGTCCGTGTCAAACGGAACCGATCAACGCTGGAGGAACGCATTCGCAAGCGCCGCGCACTATCAGGGCAGGCACGGGCTCAAGCTGAAGAAGCCCGTAGGAAGTTGCAGAAAGAGGGGGCCAAGAAGCCGCCATCAACCAGCAAAGTTTGGAGGCCGAAGTCTGAAGCGGCGGTTCAGACCAAAAAGCAGTAACTGCGGCCGTCGAAAGTGCAACCTTCGGCGAATCAATCCAGACCGCCGATGATTTCCACAACTGCTCCGGGAGATCCCGCAGGACCATCCCAGAAAAGGAAGTCAGTCTTGGAGCGCCTCGGTCCGATTCCCGACGAGAGAGGCAAAGCTCCTGTTCAAGATCGTTTGGGCCCGATGAAGAAGCCCCGGACGACGCAACATGCTAGGGGTCGCCGTTGCCTCCAACATGACAAAGAGACCAGGGCAGTCATGCGCACCAATTTGTGCATCGAAGTTCAGGAGCCCGTTGAGAATTCACGCCCACAAAGGCGCGTTTCGAGGCGCGTGACTCTCAAAAGTCCGAAGAAGATAATTCGCTCTCAGAAGGAAATGTTATCGTCTGATGATGATTGCGTTATACCTGAGAAGTCATGCCAACACATGATAGGTTGCTCCGACTTTCAAATAGAAGAGCTGTACTATCGTGCTGGGGGTACGAGCAAAGCCAGAAAGAGAAGTCCTCGAAGGCTAGAAACTCAGTGCCCTTGTTCAAAGCTTATTCGGGTGGTACTGTCTGAGTGCAACTGCATCAAGGCAGTCCCCGAAAGAGTTTCGGTTTTCGAAAGACTTAGTACCGAAATGCCGAAATCTAGGCCTAGGCGTTTCCGACGAAGAAGAAGGATAGTCGAAGACGGAGAATTTCCTAGGGTCACCACCAACATGACCAGCAAAAGGGCATCGACACGGGATAATCCCGAGTCAATTCCGCCAGTACCCCTACCCCAGTATCTAACTCGTCTGAGGTCTGGAGCCATCATACGAGGAACTTATGGTAGGGTTCGGACAAGATTGCCTTCGGAAGATGAAGAATCGGATTCCTGCTCTGCTGTCGCATCGGACAATACAGTGTCCAGCGAAGGACAACCCCGCGAGTCATTCATGATAAGCGCGGAACAAGTGGCCAAGATGCTCGAAGAAGCCATGGCTAAACAACAGGAGAGCTTCAGGTTCGAAATGCAGATGGCCATGCAGAGTATGAGAGAAATGCATGAGCAACAAATTCAGGCACTGACGAACCAGCAAGGTGAACCAGCGTTCAGGAACCAACAAGGTGAACCAAGTCACCGTAATCAGGTTGTTCAGGAAGAAGAGCACACGGATAGGGATGGAGCTCACAATGCCAATAACCCTCCCGTCAATGCAGGGGGTGGTAACGAGGATGCCAACGAGGATACAAGTGAAAGTCTGAAGATCAAGAACCTCGAGAGCAAAATCAACACATTGATCTCCGCTCAAGAGACGAAGAAGACAGGCATTCCCTGTCCATACCCAAGAGAGTGGGAATCGATCCCATATTCGGCGAAGTTCAACCTAATTAACTTCACGCCATTTGATGGGAAGGGTTCGCCCACTCAGCATGTGATTTATTTCAAATCACACCTGGGGGTAATCTCTGGCAATGAGCCTCTGATGGTGCGGTCATTCGTCGGCACTCTTCGCGGAGCCGCCTTCGATTGGTACCGCCGCCTCAAGCCAGGAAGCGTGAACAGCTGGGATGACATGGAGACCAAGTTCCTGGCCAACTTCTTCGACGACGACACCGAGATATCTATCGGATCATTGCTCGATGAGAAGCAGAAGGACGGGGAGTTAGTCGACACCTTCGTCAAAAGGTTCCGGAACAAGGCGATGAATTGCCGGGACCCGATCACAGAGGAATTCATCCTCCAAACTTGCCACAACAACCTTGCGTTGGACGTGTTGGAAGCAATGGGAACAGCACCGTCTGACACTTGGAAGGATCTGAAGGTCCGAGGGGAGCAGGCTGAGCGATTCCTTAGAAGGAAGAAGGCCGAGAGGAACCAACCGACGGTTAATCCGCTGGACTCAAACTTCGCCTCTCGTGGTAAGGGCAAAACACCTGCAGCTACTGGTGGTGCTAATCAAGCGTCACAACAGCAATCTCGAAGGCAGCAAAAGACTTCGGGTCCGAGACTCCAAAAAGAGTACTCTTTCAAGGACGAAGACGTTCCAGCCATCTTCGAATCCCTCCTTGGAAGCAACAGGATCAAGCTACCACCTATCACAAATCAGGAGGAAGCTGACAACACTACGGACCCAAAGTACTGTGCATACCACAGGAGGGTCGTTCATCCCACCAAGGATTGCTTTGCTCTCAAGAATAGCATTCAGACTTTGGTTGAAGCCGGCGTTATATCGCTCAATTAAGTCGAAACAAAACTCCAAAGAGTATACGAGAACATGCGATTGAGGATAACGTACTCCTCGTTACACCCAGTTTTGTAAGAAAGCTGGGGGTGGATAATTCGTGTAACGGGAAGTTCCCAAAATAATGTTAATATTTTTAGGGATAACCCGATCAATATGAACAAAGTGATGAACACTAAATCTCTCACCGATCAGACTAATTAACGGTGGGACCACCAAATTCGATCAAGTTCAATCCAATCAAACTTACGCTATGTTCGTGCACTCAACACTTTCATATTTAGAGTCCGGATATAATAAATCTTGATCTGTCACCTGGTCAAACCTTCCTACAGTTAGGACCACAATCAAAATCCCCTCTCGATTCCCCCAATGAACGAGAGGTCCACAAATTGAGCGATCAAACCTTCCTGGACATAAAATTCCCAATTGGTCAAACCTTCTTACAGTTAGGAGCACAACCAAAATCCCCTCTCGATTCCTCCAATGAACGAGAGGTCCACAGATCGAGCGATCAAACCTTCCTACAGTTAGGATCGTCTCAAACCTCCCAATTGTTCAAACATTCTTACAGTTAGGACCACAGCCAAAATCTCCTCTCGATTCCGTCCATGAACGAGAGGTCCACAAATCGAACGATAAAACCTTCTTACAGTTAGGATCGTCTCAAACCTCCCAATTGGTCAAACCTTCTTACAGTTAGGACCACAGCCAAAATCTCCTCTTGATTCCTTCCATGAACGAGAGGTCCACAAATCGAACGATCAAACCTTCTTACAGTTAGGATCGTCTCAAACCTCCCAATTGGTCAAACCTTCTTACAGTTAGGACCACAGTCAAAATCCCCTCTCGATTCCTCCAATGAACGAGAGGTCCACTTTCAAATTAAGTGATCAAACCTTCCTACAGTTAGGGTCACCTCAAACTCCCATTTGGCCAAACCTTCCTACAGTTAGGATCAAAACCATAATTCACTCTCGATAAACGAGAAATTCACCTTTAGTTCGATAATCAAACCTTCGGACAGTTAGGATTATCTGAATTTTTCTCGGAGTGGAGATCCCACTCTTAGTTTCACCTTTCCGGATTCTGGGGGTGGAGATCCCACCTCGAGTCTCCTTTCCAGCTGAAGATAGAATATAAAATTCTTCTTCTTCAGTGTCGGGAGATAGAATATAAAATTCTTTCTCTCCCATTTCGGGTTCGTCTTTGCCCCAAGAGAAGCACATGCGGAACGGACTTAAGACAATCCGCATGTAAGCCCGATTCAAACGGTAGTCGGTAAGAGCACGTCAAATCCGTTGAAGGCTGAGGATTTGCCAAAAATCCTAAGTCAACGTCTGATACACGTTGCTGTTTAGTCTTTTCACAGGAGAAAGACGAAGTCTACGTATTTAATATCGTAGCACTAAGAGCGTTAACTCTCTTAGCACAACGTCACATGCGGAACGGATTTAGACAATCCGCATGTAAGCCCGATTCAAACGGTAATCGGTAAAAGCATGTCAAATCTGTTGAGGGCTGAGGATTTGCCAAAAATCCTAAGTCAACGTCTGATACACGTTGCTGTTTAGTCTTTTCACAGGAGAAAGACGAAGTCTACGTATTCAATATCGTAGCACTAAGAGCGTTAACTCTCTTAGCACAACGTCACATGCGGAACGGATTTAGACAATCCGCATGTAAGCCCGATTCAAACGGTAGTCGGTAAGAGCATGTCAAATCTGTTGAGGGCTGAGGATTTGCCAAAAATCCTAAGTCAACGTCTCATACACGTTGCTGTTTAGTCTTTTCACAGGAGAAAGACGAAGTCTACGTATTCAATATCGTAGCACTAAGAGCGTTAACTCTCTTAGCACAACGTTACATGCGGAACGGATTTAGATAATTCGCATGCTAGCCCGACTCAAACGGTGGTCGGTAAAGGCTCATCAAACCCGTTGATGGCTGAGGGTTTGCCAAAAATCCTATAAATACGAGAGTCACTGACGCATCAACTTCATTAGTTGGTCTCGTGACTTGAGCATCCAACGACATTCGAAACCCTAGGGTCAACGCCAGTCAACGCGTTGCAATCAAACAGTCAACGTACGACGTTCAAAACCCTAAGGTTAACGCCGGACAACGCGAAACCCTAGGTCAACGCCAGTCAATGCGTTACGACCAAACAGTCAACGTACGACATTCAAAACCCTAGGGTCAACGCCGGTCAACGCGTAACCCTAGGTCAACGTCGATCAATGCGTTGCAATGAAAGAATCAATACTCCGAAAAGTATACGAGTATAAACTGCTTCTTAATACTCCAATAAGGTATATGAGTATAAACTGTTCCCTATTTTCGGTTGAGAAGTTCCTGCAGAATGTTTTTATAAATATTCTTAAGGATAACTCAATAACACTACGCCGGACAACGCGTCGCAAACAAAGACTCAACGTCAACATTCGATGGTCAATTCTATGTTGAACCAACAAGCACGAGCTAAAGATCAGAAAATTAGGAACTGACGTCAAATTAGAAATTCCGACAACGGTCAGACAATAAATGCAGCACCGAAACCCTTTCAGATATTCGACAAAGCACCGAATAGCCTGAAGGATTGAAGGAATCAAGAACAGAAGCCATTCCAAGGTCCCGTTACACCGACTGAAGGTTGGGACAATCATATCCAAAGTATTCCAGACTCTTCTATAAAAGAACGAGGCTGAAATACTTTGGAGGGGGTATCTGTAGGCATATAAAATTGCTTATAGGTCCCCTAGCATAGCTCGGCACAAACCGACGAGCCAACGAGGCGACGAGATCGACGAATCGCACGGAAGCAACGGAATGAATCCACCCGCGTGCAGAATCAAGCTAATGAGTTGAGGAATCAACGAGTCATCCAACCGAGAGCGGACTCGGACGAATCACGATCGAATCAAGATCAGTTTCGGACTCGAACTCAGAAGCGGATTTACTGCCAAATCAGGAATCCAAATTACTGCCAAATCAAACCATCAAATCAGAGTCTCAGGTCAACCGAAACACGGACAAACGAGACAACGGAAAACGACTCGAAAAAGTCGGAAAACACCCCCCGCGGGGGCTCGGCCAAAGCCGAGCCACCCCAAGGTGGCTCGGCCTCAGCCGAGCCACCTTGAGGTGGCTCGGTGGCTCGGTGGCCGAGCCACCTCGGGGTGGCTCGGGACTTGCTCATCCAGATCTGGTGCTCGGCGATCATCAACGCCAAATAAGGCAAGAGTTCGAGAGGACCGGATCTCAGATCTACGTAGGCGTACTCCGGATCAAAGCTTGGCCTTTGATCCCGAGATTTGGGCGATTGTTTCCTTGGTGAACCAATCCCCCCGGCTATTATTTCCTTGGTGAAATAATACCCGTCGTACTGCATAGATCCGATCGGATCTAGATCTCGCGGTGGTCCACGGATAAACCCCGGCGCAGGCAAAGAACCCACACAAGCGAGAGACCGCAAAACAGGAGCTCGCGATTCGTTTGACACAAAAGGAGAAAGTTGTAATCTTTTTTTTATTTTCTTTGATTTTCATTGTAACCGGATCTTATAAAAAGACCGGATCTTTGTAACTCAAAAAGCTGTTATTTAAGATGACAATGGAATCAATTACAAAGAAAGACACGATTTTCACCGCGAACAGACCGCACGCGTTAATCAACTCAAAGCGTACAAACGCGCCCAACAGTCAGTTAACACGCACGCATCATTCAGCTCGTGCATGTTAACCAATTCGTGCGCATCAATCAGTTCGCATGCGTCAATCAACATGCGTGCGTCAATCAACACGCGTTTGACGGTCAATTCTGCAATGAAGCGTACAAGTCAACAAGACGGTCAAACACGCAAAACGGTGGAAAACACAAGCCCTGAAAAGCCGGAAAACACCGAAGAACTCAACAAAGCAAAAAACCCCCGCGTCCGTGCCGAATTTTTCATCGAGATTTGTTGGTTCCTGAGCATCCAAACTGACTTGATATCATCTACAAACGTGGTTAGGCTGTTATTGACTAAAGATAAGGCCAAATCACTTGTTCTCATCCAAATAACCACTTCCGAAGCCCTATAAATACAAGCATAGGGCCTCCTTTCAGCTGGGGCGATTGATTATAAAGACGAGGAGGTGCTGCCGGATTGTGGAGTCAAAGGAGCACGAATTTCAGCGAGGGTTGACAGATCTTGGCGAGTTCTTCGGCATAAAGAAGGTCCTTGAGATCAGGCTTGGTCTTGATCTCAAGAAGAGCCCTGATTTCGCTTGGTCGATCTCAGCGCTTCAAATCAAATACTTCCTCGGTGAAGACGAAGCTCTGCCAAATTTTTCATCAACCGGATCTAGATCTAAGGTGGTCCACGGATAAACCCCGGCACAGGCAAAGACACCCACGCAAGCAGAAGACCGGTAAACGATCTCTCTGCGTTTGTTTTGACGAGAGTTGTAACTTTTGTTTTCATTATGTAAAGATCTTATAAAAAGATTATCTTTTTGTTTTCATTGTAACGACCGAAGTTGTAATGAATACCGCAATGAATACAACAATTTTCGACGCAAACATCAGGGTCGGCTCAGTTTTTAGGAAAACTTCACCGAGGTGGAGATTTGTAGAAATGACGAAAACAGCGAAAAAAGTACAGGAAAAGCGAAGCTGAAGACATTTTGGGTGCTGGCTGGTCGACAGCGGGCTTAGGTCCGATCGACCAGAAACATGCACTGAACAGGGTCATATAAACATGTTTTGGCCGGTCGATCGACCATGTATGTGCAGTCGATCGAAGATGTGATCCGGTCGACCGACCATGTCTGTACGGTCGACCGGCCATGTGCTAGATTACAAGATAGAATTTCGATCTTCTGGCTGGTCGACCGAAACATCATGTCCGATCAACCGGATTGCGGTTATGGGCCTGGTTGGTTTTTCCCAGTTGGTTTTCGATTCCTATTTGATATAAATAGGAACATGATATTTCTAGGGTTTGAAGAGACGTTTTTTAGCAGACTTTGAGAGAGTTTTGAGCAGACTTTGAGAGAGAAATCGTGAGGGATTTGAGAGCTTGTTTGAGGGTTTTATTTGTGAGATTTTACGTGATTGTAAACCCTATTTGTACTCTCTTTCACCCTATTAGTGAAATATCTCCCCTCCTTGCCCTGTGGATGTAGGCACATTGCCGAACCACGTAAAATCTGTGTCTTGCATTGTTTGGTTCTTGTTTTACCTATTGATTGTGATTCTATCTCGTTTGTATTTGTGCTATTTCGGTTCCGCTGCGCACAACAGCTGCAAGGATCTTACTTATGGAAGTAGTGAGCTAGAAAAACTCGCTTCAAGATCTCGTTGCGTAACATCATAACGCAAAAAATCCAAGCGAATAAGCAAATTTGATATTTTAATTATATAAACAAGAGCATTGTCATAAACAATTAACCTTACTTGAGGTGAAATGTCAAAACTTTTCAACCGCGACAGTTTGCTTGTTAAAGAACTCTTAAAAAGTCAGAGAGAAAAATGCCCAAGCAAAGTGTAGATCCTTATAACGGCCAGCTCAGTTCAAGACAATCATTACCACAAGTCTCCACGTTTTTATAGTATAAGCAGTACAAGTAATTCCCGATTCTTTGGAATTAATTAACTAAGCTTTATCAGCTTTTTCCTCCCTGAGAATCTGGGACCAGGCATCCCAGCATTCCATCCTCTAGCTACAAGCAAAGCCAAAAGAAACCTGTACATCACCTTTTATAGAACAGTTAGTTGCAGATAGACCCCTTACTATCTCCCAATTGCCAATAGACCCCTATAGTTTTATTGTTGCAAATGGACCCCCAAGTGAAATGAGGTTTCCTCCTTCTTCGAGGGGAAAAGAGCAAAGAAAAATATATATATGTAGGAATCTATCTGCTACAATGAAAGTACATAGCTCTATCCCCAATTCAGTTGTAGTATAAGGGGTTTATCCGCAATTAACCCTTTAGAGAACAATATATATATCGGCATTCACATGAAACCAATTTTCATGCAAAACTAGCCCCTGAAATAAACCGAAAAATGGATCCAAGGTTAGCAGCACAAGATCAAGAAACTCCTTCCATTTACCGCGATACGAGTTTTCTTCGCAGTCATCGAAAGATTGATGATGCCATACACCAAAACAATAAAGACTTTCTTAGGGAACGCGCTAAGCAAGGCCCAGTCAACCTATCAGAAGACCCTCTCCTCAATGTTTTGATTGCATACAACAAGACCGATCTTGCTATCGAGATTTTGGCGGCGATTCCAGACGACCAACTGTCGGAGTCGAATCATGATGGAGATACAGCGCTTCATGTAGCTGCAACGAAGGGAGATGTGACGATGGCTCAAGCATTGATTAAGAGAAAGCAGGACCTTGTTAACGCCCGGAACAAACAGCTGGAGACTCCTCTTCATAAAGCCGCATTGTTTGGGGAGAGTGAAATGTTTTGGCTTCTTGTAGAGAAGGGCGGTCATCCGAGTGCTCGGAGAGAAAATGGTGCTACTGTTCTTCATTCCGCTATTATGGGCAATGCTCCGAGTATGTTCCTTTATTTCCGTCAGATAACCCATTTTAAAAAAATAGGATAAAAACTTCACAATTTTTTTTTTCACCTTTCGAATTGAGCAAACATGAGCTTAATAAACCAGTTTCTCAGTAATTACAGCCTTATTTCGGATTTACGATCCCGACGAGTAACATTCACATCCAGAACGTGTTAGCTTGACTTGGTCATTGATGACCAAATCAACCACTGTTTCTCTGTTGAGAGAATGGTGGAGAACGTGAATCATGGGTGGTTGAGAGAAAATCTCTCATGGGGGCGGATCTGAGGGGCTCCGGTAATGGGTAAGTGGGTTTTCTTATTGATTTTCGTTGTGCTTTCTCAAGGAGAATGATCCTCCTTATATAAGGGCTAAACTCATCATCTCTACCCCTCAGATCCGCCCCCATGAGAGATTTTCTCTCAACCACCCATGATTCACGTTCTCCACCATTCTCTCAACAGAGAAACAGTGGTTGATTTGGTCATCAATGACCAAGTCAAGCTAACAAATTGTAGGAAAACTCATTTCCGAACTCAAAGCTTGAAAAAGGGTGAAAAACTATTAATAAGGGTTTAAAATATCGATTGAATGGCTTGAGTTTTCTTAAAAGATTAAAGTATTATCGCTTCTTACTTTAGTTTTGTGAATTGAACAATGGAAAACATGAAAACCTATTTCCTCCTCCCAATTTCATTGCAAGCTAAATATTAAAAAAACTCATTTTCAAAAGAACCTAAGAAATTCCTTTTTTTTTTTTTTGGAAAATGTGTTTCCTACAAGGGAAAATTGTGTCAAGGCCCCAATATGAAGAACCCCCTGTAACCAACCCCTTCCACCTTTTTCCCACTGTGGATCAAACCCAAAAAAAGCTAGTTAATATTATAGATCAAGATCAATCAAAAACCGTCTTATCCAGACAGCATGTGTAGTTGCCATACTGCAAGCTATATATTCAGCTTCTTGCGTATATCTAGCAACACACCCTTGGTTCTTGCTACTCTAAGAAACAGCTCCTCCTCCAAAGATGAATAAGTATCCCGAAGTAGACTTTCCATCATCTTTATCACCTCCGAAATCAGCATCGGAATAACCGAGGAGTTCAAGCGAATCAGCTTGATAAACTAATCTATGAGTCAATGTACCTCTGATATACTTCATAATCCTTTTAACAGCTTCCCAATGTGCTGGTCCTGGATTACTTTGATATCTACTGACTAGACTCACAGCATAAGCTATATCAGGTCTGGTGCACAACATTGCATACATCAAGCTTCCAATTGCTTGAGCATAAGGAACATCTAATGGCTTCTGCCCCTCTCCAGGGCTTTGCTCTTTACATAATCTCTTTCCTATAACCAACAGAGTTGGTGCCGGATTGGAATTCTCCATTCCAAACCTTTTAAGAACCGATCTTAAATATTTTTCTTGGTTTAAACTTAGCATTCTAGACTTTCTATCTCGAATTATTTGAATTCCAAGAATATATGATGCATCTCCCATGTCTTTCATCTCAAACTTTTCGCTGAGATCTGCCTTGGTTTTATTCAACATTTCTATGTCATTTCCAGCGAGCAATATATCATCCACATATAAGGATAATATAGTAAACTTGCTCCCACTTTTCAAGACATATACACAATTATCTAATTTATTTTGAATAAAACCAAGTTTAGTAACTGCATCATGAAATTTGAGATATCACTGTCTAGAAGACTGTTTTAAACCATATAGAGATTTTATTAATTTGTAAACTTTATGTTCCTGTTCTTTCACCTGAAAACCTTCAGGTTGTTGCATATATATTGCTTCCTTCAACTCTCCGTTAAGGAATACAGTTTTAACATCCATTTGGAATAACTCCAAATCAAGATATGCAACAATAGCCAAAATAATTCTAATGGATGCAAATTTAGCTACAGGAGAATACGTCTCCTGAAAATCTATTCCTGCCTTCTGGTTATAACCTTTGGCAACTAACCGTGCTTTGAATTTATCAATAGATCCATCAACACGATATTTCTTTTTGAGCACCCATTTGCATCCTATGGCTTTCCTATTTTCTGGTAGATCACATAACTCCCATACCTTATTCTTTTCTATGGAATCAAGTTCTTCTCTCATAGATTCTAGCCATAAAGCTGATTCATGCGACTTCATCGCATCAGAAAAGGTTAAGGAATCTTGTTCTTCTATATTTGTATCTACCGAAAAACAGGATGACTCACATGAATACAAATAGTAATCATCCATCCATGAAGGTTGTGTTCTTTGCCTTTTGTTGCCTACAACCGGTTGATTAGGTACATTAATTTCTATAGGTATTTCATCATTTTCAAGGTTAGGTTCATTCACAATATCAGGGTCATTAGTGGGAACAACACTGTAATAATCATCATCTATTACAGTTAGAGGTTCTGTTTCCTCTTGAACTTGTTCCTCTTCCTCTAGATTCTCTAGAAATGTAGCATCTCTGCTTTCAATGACACCTTTTTCTTTATTGTAGAACTTATAACCTTTTGACTTTTCTGAATACCCTATGAATCTACACTTTATTGTTTTAAAATCCAACTTATCTCTAAGTTGACATGGAATGAGAACATGGGCTATAGATCCCCACTTCCTGAGATGACTCAAATTAGGTTTCCTCCCATTCCATAATTCATAAGGTGTAGATATAACTGATTTGGTGGGAATTCTATTTAAAATGTAGTTTGCAGTTAACAATGCTTCTCCCCAAAAGTTTTTAGAGAGACCAGAATGAGACAACATGCATCTAACTACATTTAATAATGTTCTGTTTTTTCTTTCAGCAACACCATTCTGTTGTGGCGTATACGGCATTGTTGTATGCCTTTTAATTCCATGCTGAATACAATAACTTTCAAATTCTTTAGAATTATATTCTCCACCTCTATCAGTTCTCAGAATTTTGATTTTCAATCCAAGTTGATTTTCAACTTCTGTCTTATATCTCTTAAAGCAGTCAAAAGCTTCTAATTTTCTGGATATAAGATAGACGTGTGCAAACTTGGAATAATCATCTATAAAAGTAATAAAATATTCTTTATTACTATGAGTTTTGACACTTAGGGGACCACAAATATCCGAGTGTATCAACCCTAAAAGTTCATTGGCTCTATGTCCGCCAACAAAAGGTTTTCTAGTCATTTTACCAGTTAAACAATGTTCACATGGTGGCAATTGAACATTAGATAGTGCAGGAAGCAAGTTCATTCTGATAATTTCTTTCATTTTTGAAATACTAGCATGTCCTAGTCTAGAATGCCACAATTCAGATTCAGAAATATAACAGGACAAGTAGTTCAAATTCGAAATTTTATTATCAGAATTATTACAAACTACTGGAAGAATGCATAATTCATGCTCGGGCACATATTTACCCATAGCATACACTTTATTATTCTTGCCTATAGAAACCCTGTTATTATAGAACCTCACTTCCAGTCCTTTCTTCATCAAGCTGGGAACAGAGATCAGATTGCGTCGAATTCCTGGCGCATAGAACACATCTTTGAGGACAAGAATGCTGTCCCCAAGATTCAATCTATACGAACCAATACCTTCTACATCGAGATAGGTATTATTTCCCATATAGATTCTCTGTTCTCCTTTCTTCAGCTCGGTGAATTCTACGACTCCATTCTTGTCCTTTGCGATATGCCTAGTCGCACCGGAGTCGATCCACCAACCACTGATATCCGTCATCACAGCATTACATTCCGTCACACCGACGAATTCTCTTTTGCTAGTACCCCCTTGTTCTGGATGCTTATAGCCTCCCTTATTCTCCTGCTTTTCACCTTGTGGGCAATTGGGTTTGAAATGCCCGAACTTTCCACAATTGTAGCAGGCTCCACGGGGTACTTTCTTTCTCTTGAACTGCTGTGATTTCGGTCCTCGTGGTTGTGGTTTACTAGAACCAGGGTTTTTATAGCTTCCAGCATTATGCCTCTGGTGGACATAATTCAGCTCTTGCTGCACCATTATCAGTTCTGGTTCCTTCCTACTGGCTATTAAGTCCTGTTCTATCGTAGAGTTGATGGGTTTAGCCCTTATATAAGGAGGATCATTCTCCTTGAGAAAGCACAACGAAAATCAATAAGAAAACCCACTTACCCATTACCAGAGCCCCTCAAAAATCCTCTTTCTTCTTCTCTGTTTTTCATTCAGAACGAACTCAGTAAATTCAAACATTACATTAACTGAGTTCTTTTTAATCAATGGAAATTTTCAAATCCAACCTCCACCCTGTTTGTTAATGCCCCAAAATTAGTGGACTAAGTGGTTAGTTGTTAGTGCCTTAGTGGCAGTTTAATCTCCTAAAATAAAGTAGCATCTTAGGACTACTTAGAAGTTAGAAGTCAGAGTATTTAGTTAATATTTGGTGGAGTAAATCGTGGCCCATGATTATCCACTAAGTACTAGCATTTCCTATTTTTCAGTTTAAAGTTTTTTATTGTAAAGCCTATATAATGGCCAGTTTATTATTGAGTTAAATATATCAAAAATCATTCTCTACAAATATTGCTTAACTTTACAACAAATTTGGTATCAGAGCATTAGAGAAAGAAGACACGTGCAGCTCTTTTTCTCTAAGTTAGGTTGGGTCCTCAAATAACAAAAATTTAAAAAAAAAGAGAAAAGGGAAAGAAAGATGCAAACTCTGTTCAAATCCCAAGAGCTTTGGGATATGGTGGCAACAGGGTATACCGAGCCGATAGAAGTACCGGCAGAGCCTGATCAGCGATTGCGAGAGAATCGAAAGAAGGATGCAAAGGCGTTGCTATACATCCAAGGAGCACTGGATGACTCAATTTTCCCAAGAATTTCAGCAGCTAGTTCTTCCAAAGAGGCATGGGAAATTCTCAAAAAGGAGTATCATGGTGATAGTAAGGTAATTTCTATTAAATTGCAAACCTTACGTGGGAATTTCGAAGAACTAGGTATGCATAGCAAAGAATCTGTGCAAAGTTTTAAATTGCAAACCTTACGTGGGAATTTCGAAGAACTAGGTATGCATAGCAAAGAATCTGTGCAAAGTTATTTGTCTAGAGTGTCTGAAATTGTGAATCAAATGAAATCATATGGTGAAAATATTACTGATTTAACTGTAGTCAGTAAAGTGTCTGAAATTGTGAATCAAATGAAATCATATGGTGAAAATATTACTGATTTAACTGTAGTCAGTAAAGCATTGCGGAGTTTAACAAAAGATTTTAATCACGTTGTTGCTGCCATTGAGGAATCAAAAAACATGTCAACCTATTCCTTTGATGAATTAATGGGTTCCTTGCTAGCTCATGAAGATAGATTCAAGAGAAACGAGGAAAAGGTGGAAGAGAAGGCTTTTCAAGTGAGAGGGGAGCCCTCGAACAAATGGAGGTCCGATAACAATGGAGGTCGCGAAAGTGGAAGAGGTGGCTTTCGTGGTCGAGGTCGTGGCCGTGGAAGAGGAGGACGTGGTCAATTTTCTGGAGGTAAAGTTGCTGGAGGTAAATTTGCTGGAGAATGCCACTATTGCAAGAAGTACGGGCATAAGGAGGTTGAATGTTGGTCTAAACAACGACATGAGCAGAAGCATGCCAATTTCATAGAGAAGGTTGAAGAAGAAAGTAAGTTGTTTATGGCACATTCCTCTATTGGTGATGTTTTAGATGATGTCTGGTTTATAGACAGTGGGTGCTCAAATCATATGACGGGCACAAAGTCTTTGTTTCGAGATCTTGACGAGGATCAGAAAAGTGAGGTTCAACTTGGTGATGACAAGCAGATTCGGGTTGAAGGAAAGGGTACAATTGCCATCAAAACAACTCAGGGTAACGTAAAGCTTCTTACTGATGTGCAATACGTTCCTAGTCTAGCTCATAATTTGTTAAGTGTTGGTCAACTTATGAGTTCTGGATATTCTGTTGTGTTTGATGATATGAATTGTGTTATTCAAGATAAGAAAAGTGGACAGTCCATAGCTAATGTTCACATGTCTCAAAACAGAATGTTTTCTTTAGCAGTGTCAAATGTTACAGGATGTGCATTAGTTGCTAAGGGTAATAATGAAGCAAAATTGTGGCATTTACGCTATGGTCATCTTCATATCAATGGGCTAAAATTGTTGTGTCAGAAGCATATGGCTATTGGATTGCCAAAGATTAGTGCCATTGATTTTTGTGAAAGTTGTGTGCTTGGCAAACAAAGTAAAAAATCTTTTCCGAGTGGTAAGTCCTGGAGAGCTTCTGATGTGCTCGAGTTAGTGCATGCTGATTTGTGTGGTCCGATGAAAACAGAATCTCTTGGAGGGAGTAAATATTTTTTGCTCTTTACAGATGATTACAGTCGTGTAAGTTGGGTCTATTTCTTAAAACTCAAATCTGAATCCTTTGAGTGTTTCAAGAAATTTAAGGCCTTGGTGGAAAAAGAGAGCGGCTGCTATATTAAGTGTCTACGAACTGATCGTGGTGGAGAATTTTTGTGTGATGAGTTTTCTGATTTTTGTGATGAGAATGGCATTCGTAGAGAACTCACAGCACCATACTCGCCAGAGCAGAATGGTGTGGCAGAGAGAAAGAATCGCACTGTAGTCGAAATGGCAAGATGCATGTTGAAAGAGAAGAAGCTTCCAAATCAGTTCTGGGGAGAAGCGGTAGCAACAGCCGTATATCTTCTCAATATCTCTCCAACAAAGGCAGTCCTCAATCAGACCCCTTATGAAGCGTGGAAAGGCAGAGCGCCTCGGGTAAGCCACTTAAAAGTTTTTGGATGTGTAGCATATGCATTAGTCAACATTCGCTCTAAGCTTGATGAAAAGTCTGTTAAGTGTATTTTAATTTATTGGCTACTGTGCACAATCCAAGGCATATCACTTGTATAATCCGTTAAGTGGTAAAGTGTTTGTCAGTAGAAATGTTGAGTTTAATGAAGGAGAAAGCTGGGATTGGAGTCTGGTTCATGAAGGGGCATAAACATCAACATTAACTGGAGCTTCAGAAGACTTTGAACTCCCACCTGGTGAGATAGCAACACATGCAAGTCCCGAGCCAAGCTTCGTCTCTTCATCCACAACCTCAAGCAACAGTTCGGGTCCTTCCTCACCAAGCAACAATGGTTCCTCTGGAAACCAAAGTCCTCATTCTGGATCATCATCAAACTCACTGTCCGGGTCACCTCCAAGAAAAACAAGATCCCTGAGAGAAATATATGATACATGTAACTTTGCTTTGTATGTGTCAGATCCTGTTTCTTATGCAGATGCTGCAGGAGAGCAAGTGTGGGAGAATGCAATGAAGGAAGAAATAAATTGCATCGAGAAGAACCTTACATGGGAGCTGGTCGATCTTCCTCAAAACAAGAGTCCAATCGGGCTTAAATGGGTATTCAGAACCAAATACCATGCTGATGGCAGTATAGACAAGCACAAAGCTCGTCTAGTTGTTAAAGGGTATGCTCAACAACAAGGAATCGACTTTGAAGAGACGTTTTCTCCAGTAGCTCGCTTTGAGACGGTGAGAACGTTCTTGGCTCTTGCTGCTCAATTACATTGGCCTGTGTACCAGTTCGATGTGAAGTCTGCGTTCCTAAATAGGGATCTAGAAGAGGAAGTATATGTCACACAACCTGAAGGGTTCGCTGTGAGAGGTGAAGAAGACAAAGTTTATCGGCTAAGGAAGGCTTTGTATGGCCTGAAGCAGGCACCGAGAGCATGGTATAGCAAGATTGATTCATACTTTTTGGAGAATGGGTTCGAAAGAAGCAAAAACGAGCCTACTCTTTATGTGAAGAAACGAGGTAAAACTGACTTATTGTTAGTTTGTCTTTATGTCGATGATATGATATATATGGGTTCTTGTGAATCACTTGTTGCTGAATTTAAGTCCTCTATGATGAAAACTTTTGAAATGTCGGATTTGGGGTTGTTGCATTATTTTCTTGGGATTGAAGTAAATCAATGTGCTAAAGGGATTTTCATTTCTCAACGAAAATATGCAAATGACCTGCTCAAAAGGTTCAATATGGAAAACTGCAGTATAGCTCCAACTCCAATGAATCCAAATGAGTCCCTCATAGCAAATGATGGTACGGGCTTGGCAAATGCACTGTATTTTAGAAGTATGGTTGGCGGATTGAATTACTTGTCTCATACAAGACCGGATATAACATATTCTGTCAGTGTTATTTCCAGGTTCATGCATAATCCAACTATGCATCATCTCGGAGCAGCGAAAAGGATTATCAGATATAGGGCAGGAACTCTTGGTTACGGAATTTGGTACTCACAAGTATCAAACTGCAGGCTGGTTGGCTATACAGATAGTGACTGGGTAGGAGATCTCGATAGCAGAAAAAGCACATCTGGTTGTGTTTTCAGTTTGGGTTCCGGTGCTATTACGTGGAGCTCGAAGAAGCAAGAAACGGTGGCTCTGTCATCATCAGAGGCTGAGTATGTTGCAACAACTGCAGCAGCATGTCAAGCAATATGGTTAAGGAAGTTATTTGCAGACTTCCAACAAGAGCAACTTGGTTCAACTGAGATTTATTGTGACAACAAAGCAGCAATTGCTATGGCGAAGAATCCGGCATTCCATAGCAGAACAAAGCATATTGATATACGTTGTCATTTCATTCGAGATCTTGTTGCAAAAGAGTTAATTGTACTGAAGCATTGTGGAACTAAGGAACAAGTAGCTGATGTTCTGACAAAGTCCTTGTCTGTTGGCAAGCATGGGTACTTCAGGTCCAAAATGGGAGTGACTGATTTTGAGGGCAAGGGAGTGTGTTTGTTAATGCCCCAAAATTAGTGGACTAAGTGGTTAGTTGTTAGTGCCTTAGTGGCAGTTTAATCTCCTAAAATAAAGTAGCATCTTAGGACTACTTAGAAGTTAGAAGTCAGAGTATTTAGTTAATATTTGGTGGAGTAAATCGTGGCCCATGATTATCCACTAAGTACTAGCATTTCCTATTTTTCAGTTTAAGTTTGTTATTGTAAAGCCTATATAATGGCCAGTTTATTGTTGAGTTAAACATATCAAAAATCATTCTCTGCAAATATTGCTTAACTTTACAACACACCCGAGGGCGAAAAAAGGGCTGCATGCCTCAGAGCGCCCCCAAACTTCGTTCTTCTCACTAAACCCCCAAACCTTTGCTAACAACCGCCTATATATATATTCGGCGTGATGAACTTTGACTCCTCCAAATAATTAATATTTATAAGCAATATTACTTCGAGTCGAAGATGGGAACTCACACTCTGTGCATCCACTGTTGGGCGTTCAAGGTTTATAAATATTAACTTTTTGTGCATACATATATATATGATTGGAAGGTCTCGCCTTGGAAATAGCAAGTGAATACCGTGACCTGATGACAACCCGCAACGATAGAGCAGTCACACCTCTGCAACTCGTGGTGACTATTCCAGATGCATTTCGGAGCAAATTATCTCTTGGGTCCTTTTCGGCTCTTATTTATGACTGTGAGAGCCCCTTTTTTCCCTTCTTCTTCTTCAGACCGAGACCGGAGAAGCAATGCAGGGTTAATTGCGGACAGACCTCCGTATTATCTCCCGGTTGCAGACAGAACCCCGTTCTATTGTTGCAGATAGACCCCAGTGGTTCTATTGTTGCAAATAGATCCCTTGTGGTTCTATTGTTGCAGATAGACCCCGAGTTAAATTTTTGGCTCTTCTACCTTCAGAGACAGAAATTTGTTTATTGTTTTTTCTTTCTTTCTTTCTTTTTTTTTTTTTGACAAATAGACCTCGTGAAGAGTCAAAAAAGAAAAAAAAATCACTCATGGGGTCCATCCTCAATTAGACGATTGTACACGGGTCAGTCCGCAACAATAGGACTATGAGGGCCTATCCACAACTGGACGATAGTACAGGGAGTCAACATGCAATTAACCCAACAATATAAAATATAATGCTTCGGAATGAAATAGCAAAGTACGTCGGAACATTAATAACAAGAATGCATGTAGACATAATTTTTTCCTACCTTTTTGATGAATTTTCAGTTATTCCTCTAGAAGACAGCATTGCTGCCAATATGACCCATAAAGGCGATCTAGAGAAGCAAGTAACACATGAAAACTCTGATCAATCATACTGGGTAAGGACTAGCTAGCCTTAAGAATTAGCACATAAGTCAGTAAAAATTTCTTCTGACTACGATGGTGCATGTCATTCGCATTTGAAACATGCTATAAATTTGTAGCAATGCACATTTTTATTCTTAAAAATTTTATATGCATGGTTTTGACAAGAATAAAGAGAACAAACTCTGGATGCATAGATGCTTTGAAATATCTGGATTTGTTCATGGTTTAATACTTTTATTTCTTTAAGCTATCAATAATATGATGCCTTCTATTAATAATTCCATACTTTGGAGTGTTTATGCATCTAATAAGCTTAGTACAGAAGGTGGTAAAAGTGAATGCAGATTTGTTCAGCAACTTAAGTGGCAGTTGTCTGCAGCAGATGAGTTTTTACTCTCAAAACATGAAAATCATGAGGTTCGAACATCAATAGGAAATATTTTAAAGTTTCTATATACTGTTAAGGAACAAAAACTCATTGAGTGAACCGATTCAAGTTTTCTTGGATTAGTTGGTGTCTAAGGCAAGGTTTAAGGGTTGCGTAACGCGCTCTGCAAGGAACGAGGTACTTAATTGATCTTTGATCAACCTCTATTACTATCCTTACCTGGCTAACTACCCGGGTAAAACTTTAATCTTTTCACTTTAGGAGTTTTTGGTTTGGAATAAGAGAACCGGAATTATGAGAATAATTCATATGCATTTATTTAATTACGCTTCTTGCATCATATATTGCCTGGAATAAGAGGACCGGAATTATGAGAAAAATTCATATGCATTTATTTAATTACGCTTCTTGCATCATATATTGCCTAATGATAAATGATCAATATATGAGCGAACAAATCAAAGAGGTGCATTTTTTAAAATTCTATTTTATATGATGGATATTGTTCAAATCTTCATATGTAAAGTTCATCTCTTTTATTGCATTATAATGGATATTACAATAAATGTTCATATATCTTTTGGATAACTTGCATTTGTTACATGATTAATTTCAAGGTTTTATGCAAGAATGCACTTGAAATTTTAAAGCACGTATGTACAATTATTATTATTATTTGTATAAGAGGTGGTACTAGAAAAATGGCAACATAAATTTGGAAGGTCTCCTTTGTAGACAACCAATTTAAATTTGGAAGGTCTCATTTGTAGGCAACCGATTTAAATTTGGACGGTCTCCTTTGTAGGCAACCAATTTGTAACCTCTTATAATAGAATAATTTTAAAAATTTTATGCATTTGAATTCAGGCAAGATGAATATGACATCTGATATAGCTTCTGCGCCAAGATTTTCTGAGCTATCTTGTGTTATGAATTCAGCTGGTAATGTAACTGTTCCTGAAAAACTGCCTGCTAAAGAGATTGCTGGCAAAAAGAGGTGTGACAGAGGGAATGTTACTGAAAATAAAGTTAAAGAACTAGCAGAGAATGTTGGTAGTATAGTCTCATCATCAGAAAAGAGGAAAACTCGGCAATCGAGATGATCCGATGATGATTCTCAATATAGCATGGCATCCACCGCAAATAATCCTCCTCTTAATGATATAGAAACTTCAAAATTGATTGCTCAACTTTTTGAAATATCAAAAAAGCTGCAGTCTAGACTAGTCGATTATCGACCAGAGAGTGAAAGGTCTCCACCACCTCTTTACGACGACTTTGCGATTAGAGTAAATACAAGGGAGGTCAGGCTTCGCAGCAAACTCAAGGAATAGAGGGAAAAATTCATCGAAAAGTTGACCCAAAATAATTCTAGCTGCCAAAAAGCATTAAAAAAATGGATGAGGAAAAAGGCCACTAAGATCAAAACAAAGATTTATATACCTGGGAAAGAATATCCTGGTTACGATTTCACAAGTATGATAGTAGGCTCACGTGGAAAAACAATTGCGAGAATGGAGAAGGAAATTGGGTCTAGAATTAAGTTGTTGTTGGATATTTTTAAAGAAAAGGCAATTTTGCCTTAATGAATTCTAATAAATTTTTGTAATTAAAATATGCAATTAAAATATGTTTTAATGTGTTTTAATTTGTAATTAAAATGGGCATAATGACTATACATTATGACGAACGTTACGAAATTTATTGAGGGATTTTGTAACGGCTCTTTTCAACCCCTATATAAACAACATATGTTGAGCTCAAGAAACATGAAGAAAAATGTGGAAAACTTATCTTGTTTTCTTTTCTCCTCTACATATCATTTTCATCTATACTTTAGTTTTACTTTATGGGCAACTTCTTCATCTGAGCTGAAGCTCTGCACTCTCGCCCGAGTGCAGAGGCCGGGCCGTTTCCGGGGGTTTTTACCGCTAGGGGAGAAGGGATCATCTGCGCCAGGGCGATAGGCGGGTCCTCAATCTTCTAGGGCAGTGTTTACACGACTGCTCCCGTCAGGCCTGTTTCTCTAATTTATATTATCTATATTTAATATATTATTTATTTAATTTCCGGGTTTAAATTCATGCTATAATCTTTATTTATTTGATAAATTCCCAACACTTAGAAGTTAGAAGTCAGAGTATTTAGTTAATATTTGGTGGAGTAAATCGTGGCCCATGATTATCCACTAAGTACTAGCATTTCCGATTTTTCAGTTTAAAGTTTTTTATTGTAAAGCCTATATAATGGCCAGTTTATTATTGAGTTAAATATATCAAAAATCATTCTCTGCAAATATTGCTTAACTTTACAACACACCCGAGGGCGAAAAAAGGGCTGCATGCCTCAGAGCGCCCCCAAACTTCGTTCTTCTCACTAAACCCCCAAACCTTTGCTAACAACCGCCTATATATATATTCGGCGTGATGAACTTTGACTCCTCCAAATAATTAATATTTATAAGCAATATTACTTCGAGTCGAAGATGGGAACTCACACTCTGTGCATCCACTGTTGGGCGTTCAAGGTTTATAAATATTAACTTTTTGTGCATACATATATATATGATTGGAAGGTCTCGCCTTGGAAATAGCAAGTGAATACCGTGACCTGATGACAACCCGCAACGATAGAGCAGTCACACCTCTGCAACTCGTGGTGACTATTCCAGATGCATTTCGGAGCAAATTATCTCTTGGGTCCTTTTCGGCTCTTATTTATGACTGTGAGAGCCCCTTTTTTCCCTTCTTCTTCTTCAGACCGAGACCGGAGAAGCAATGCAGGGTTAATTGCGGACAGACCTCCGTATTATCTCCCGGTTGCAGACAGAACCCCGTTCTATTGTTGCAGATAGACCCCAGTGGTTCTATTGTTGCAAATAGATCCCTTGTGGTTCTATTGTTGCAGATAGACCCCGAGTTAAATTTTTGGCTCTTCTACCTTCAGAGACAGAAATTTGTTTATTGTTTTTTCTTTCTTTCTTTCTTTTTTTTTTTTTTGACAAATAGACCTCGTGAAGAGTCAAAAAAGAAAAAAAAATCACTCATGGGGTCCATCCTCAATTAGACGATTGTACACGGGTCAGTCCGCAACAATAGGACTATGAGGGCCTATCCACAACTGGACGATAGTACAGGGAGTCAACATGCAATTAACCCAACAATATAAAATATAATGCTTCGGAATGAAATAGCAAAGTACGTCGGAACATTAATAACAAGAATGCATGTAGACATAATTTTTTCCTACCTTTTTGATGAATTTTCAGTTATTCCTCTAGAAGACAGCATTGCTGCCAATATGACCCATAAAGGCGATCTAGAGAAGCAAGTAACACATGAAAACTCTGATCAATCATACTGGGTAAGGACTAGCTAGCCTTAAGAATTAGCACATAAGTCAGTAAAAATTTCTTCTGACTACGATGGTGCATGTCATTTGATCACCAATTGAACGTGAAGCCGCTTGGAGATGCAGCGGAGAGGGCAGGCATACGCTTTTTAACGAGACACCGAAGTAAATTTCCACCCAATTATGCAACCTTCTTTGACTTGTTAACGACTGCTTGGATTCCAGGTAAAGACTCCCTTTACACTGACTTCTTTTATTCCTTTTTCTTTCTTGCACGGGCTTGGAACTGCCAAATTTTCAGAACTTGATAGAATTGAAAATCTTGTGCAGTTTCTATTGCAGTCAGATGGATAAGGGTGCTTCTCCTCATAATTCTGAAGCAAAGTGAGTCCTCATCTCTAAGAAAATTCAATTATCATTTATTCATATAGACCATTCTAATTCTACCAACAATTTTGGACAGTGTTTTCCGGAGTTGTGTACCTTGAACAGCAGAAGATAAAACATAAGCAAGCAATGGAGCTTGTTCAGTATCTGGCGAAAGATCCTAGTTACTGGGATTTCATTGTGAAGGGAAGGACAGCTCCGTCTGAAGAGGAAACTGCAGACTCCATTAGAAAGAGGAAGCCAACAGTTTCCTCAGATGACTCCGGTAAAATGACACGAGCAAAATCCATGTTAGGAGACACCAAGAATTCTGACAGCAGACGATGGGATGAGTCACCATTAACGCTCGGGGCTAAAATGGGTCTCCACGAGTTTGTAGAGCAAATCCTCAAGGTATGTCCACAGTCGGCAATATTCTTGGACTTTGAGGGAAGAAACATCCTACAAGTTGCCATCCAAAATGGTCAAGAAAAGATTGTGGGGATCGTGGAGTCAATGGTCACTGGCACTAACCCGGTGCTTCCATCATGGTTGCTGTCGAGCATTGACAAAAACACTAAGAACACTATCTTGCATTTTGCTGCAGAGAAAATGGAGAAAGAAGATGCGTCTCCTCTACAAATGCAAAAAGAACTCCAATGGTTTGAGGTGAGCTTCAAATTAAGAACCGCTTTCAACTATAAGATCGGGAGGGGGAAGAGAGAGAGAAAGAGAGAGAGAGAGAGAGAGAGAGAGAGAGAGAGAGAGAGAGAGAGAGTGCAGAAATTAAAAGGACGATTGCGGACCCGCGACTCAAATAAGTATAACAACTGCAACTTTAAAGTCCATACAGGTGCTTGAGCCTCTAA
Source organism: Asparagus officinalis (assembly GCF_001876935.1). Classification (NCBI taxonomy): domain Eukaryota; kingdom Viridiplantae; phylum Streptophyta; class Magnoliopsida; order Asparagales; family Asparagaceae; genus Asparagus; species Asparagus officinalis. Next base: position 53,038,437 of record NC_033797.1, read on the forward strand.
GCTACTTCAGTATCTCATTTTTATGTCTCACTAGACTCTTGAACAATATATGCTCCTTATCTAATAACACATTACATTGAAACATGAAAAACATAGCTAGATGATTGCTGAAAGATAAATCTGCAAGCAGTGAGTAGAGCAGATAAACATGTGGAGTTATCTTTTTTTGTTCTGAGAAAGAAGCACATGAATTTCTGTGACTAATTCTTTCTTCTGGTGCAGAGGGTTAAAAAGCTGGTCCCCAAAGATCTGGAGTACAGTCGCAATGAAGGCGAGAAAACAGCACACGAGCTCTTCACCGAGAATCACAAGGACATGGTAAAAGATGCCAAGGTTCAGCTAGTAGAAATCGGGAAAACATGCTCAGGTCTTGTCGCCGCGGTAGTCTTCGCCTCCAGTTTCTCCATTCCAGGTGACCAAGAGAACGGAAACCCCACTTTCTACCACAAGACAGCCTTCAAGGTCTTCAGTCATTCATACGTGGTCGGCCTTTCTTGTGCTTCCACTGCCCTTGTATTGTTCTTGACCCTTGTGAATTCTCCTTATAGAGAGCAGGACTTCCGTAGGTCTCTCCCGACGAGGTACTTCTTTGCCTATGTGTCCTTATTCTTAGCTTTGGTGTCACTTCTCGTGGCTTTTTCGTGCAACATCTACCTCAACATATATGGAGGCAGGAAAGCACAAACCAGTGAAATACTTCCGCTAGTGTTCGAGCTTACAATATTTCCTGCACTCTGCATCTTTGTGTTGCTATATCGAGGATCTGACTTCGGTCTTGCAGCCTTTTTACGGCGTTTCTGGCATTAAGTTGCGTAGTACCAATTTGGAAGGTTAAATAGATGGATTAGAGGGTTTGATTGATTCGAAGGATAAAATCTTGGTATCTGTAGTGATTTCGTTTTTCCCTTTTCGGTATCTGAATTGGTAGTTTGCGGTTTCCATAAGTTTGAATAAAAAATGATATATTTGTTGGTATCAGAAATTTATTTTAAATTACAAAATATACTAAAATACTGTAGACAGTGTTTCCCGTCCTTTACTTTAATTAATTGATGAAGACTACAATAGGTACCGATCGAAACTCGTATAATTTTATAGTCGATATATCTCGTAAATTTCTAAAATTGATGTGATATTTGAATTATTAATATAGTTTACATGAATAATGCTTTAGTTAAATTATGGTGAAGATTTAGGATTATATTTTTATATTCAAACATGACACCTAAGGTTGATCGCCCTTCTAATAGGCTGAAACCTGAACTCCCGCAATGGTGTCAAATTTTAGGAAATCTGTTTTAAAATTATAATTAGTAAGATTTGAACATGGGTTGCTCTGATACCATCATGAAAATAAATATTATTGAGGAATGTTGTAGTTTCATTTGATGATTGATGTGTTCAATTACATGAGTTTAAATAGATGTTACTGAAGAATTGGCAAACAACTGAAGAAAACAACCCAGAAATTCAGCCAAGCAAACTGGCGGTCGACTGCGAGTCAGCGGTGGTCGACCACGAGTCAGCGGCGGTCGACCGCGAACGTA
>NC_033797.1:53039993-53051523 GCF_001876935.1 Asparagus officinalis
AACGTACACGAGGGTTAGGAAGAGCTGAGAGCTGAAGGTGGTCGACCGTCACGGTCGACCGCGTGGACCCTGCAGGATTTTTGGGCTTTGTCGTTTGGTTCGGTTGACCGTCGCGGTCGACCGTGAGTTTCCTGTAGCTGATTTGTTCTATGTCAGAAGTGTTCGGTCGACTGTCGCGGTCGACCGTGGTACCTGCGCGGTCGACCGCAGGCTGTTTTGGGCTGGGCTTTGGGTTTTCAACCCGGTTCGTTTTGGAGCTGATATATAACTCTAATCCTGATTAGTTAGGGTTAAGCAAGGACGATTTTGAGCAGTCTTTTGGAAAGAATTGTTGCATCCAATTGTGAGAGATTTGTGAGAGATCTAGAGCTTTGTTTTAGGGTTTGATCGGTGAGATTTGTAGCTCTATTTGTATTCTCTTGATTTCTAATAGTAAGAACTCCCCCCTCCTTGCCCCGTGGATGTAGGCAACTTGCCGAACCATGTAAATAGTTTGTTTTTGCTGTGATTGTAATTTGCTTAGTGGTTGTGATTTATCTCGAGTTATTGTTCGTGTCGCTTCGAGAACTTCCGCCGCGCACAACAATTGGTATTATAGCTTTAGGCTTGTTCGAAAGATTTGGTGAAGATTCCTATCTGAAGAGTTAGATCGACAACATGGGAGAAGCAAGCACATCAGGTTCGTTTCTTATGAAGGCGATACAGAGTCTGAACATCAATAACACGAATATTAATGTTCTGAAGTTCGATGGCAAGATCAATTTTGGATTGTGAAGGTGTCGGGTGATGGACGCCTTGGATGCATAGAATTTGGAGGAGACACTTGAGTTAAAAGAGAAACCCGCTGATATGGAGAATAAGATTTGAAGGAAGATGAACAGTAGAGCTTGTGGTGTTATTAGGTCATGCTTGACGCCGGATCTTATTTTTAATGTTATGAACGAGACGTCGGCTAAGAAAATGTGGGAAACACTCAATGAGAAGTATCTTACGAAGAGCATTGAGAATCAGCTTCACTTGAAGAAGAGGTTTTACCGGTTCAAGATGAAAAGGGGAGTTTTGTATGTAGAGAAAATTGTAAAGAAGAGAATAAAGAAAATGTGACTTTGATTCCTTTGATCTCGGTTACAACTTGATTACAAAAGAGAGGAAAACGAATTTGGTTTTCCCCTTTGTTTAAAATTGGGTTCTTCTTGGCAGCGATGGAGTGCTTCCTTCGATTGATTGCGTCGAACTTGCTCTCCGTTGACGATCCGACCGTCTTTATCTCGTGGGAACGATGAACTTTCGTGGAAAGTTTTATGAATAACTCTGAATGAGTTTAAGAACTCTGAACGAGTTTGAACTCTGTGAGTAGAGTTGTTGGAACCGAAAATTCGGTTAATGATCAAGCTGTCATTCTGTTGCTGACGAATCCCCTCAGATTTGATCTTCTGAGATTGATTCAAAAATCCTATCTTTAAGGATTTCGTTGCTGCCAAATCTCCAAACCCGAGTGGTTTTTATCCTTGCTAAATCTTCTGTTTTCAAAGAGCCAGCCGCCAGCCGCCAGCTCAATTGAGTTTGTTGAGCTTTTATAGGGGGATAAGAGGTTGTAACTGACCCCTATATCCGCTCCTACGTGGGTGAAAACCCCTCAGAACGTGGGATAAACGGTTTTGGAACCGTTCGACTTATGTTTGAACAAGTCAAACGCCCATTCTGGCGTTTAGAACTCAACTTCGTGTTCTTTGAATTGAGACGCGAAGTTGGGTGTTAGCTGAACACCATTGAACGCGAGGGTCGCTCGCGTTTGGCTTGTGCATTGTCGACGCGAGGGTCGCTGTTGGTTGAACACCATTGAACGCGAGGGTCGCTCACGTTTGGCTTGTGCATTGTCGACGCGAGGGTCGCTGTTGGTTGACGACGCGAGGGTCGCTATGGCTTGACGACGCGAGGGTCGTCGTGGCTTGACGACGCGAGGGTCGCCTTCATTTCCAAAGTTATGACGCGGGGATGACACCCGCGTTTCAGAAGGAGTTAGCTGATTTGTAACTTCTTCTGTAGAGCGTTGCAAGGACCGTTGTTCAGTAATCCTGACTTTTAGCTGTTGGGGAGTGTGAAAGTCGTCAGATCGTAACTTTCACTGCAGATTGTGAAGACTGCTGAATAGGGTTTTTGTTTGTGGTGATTGTGGAGTTGCGGATGCAGTGATTGGGAAGTCGTCTGATTGTGACCTCCATTGTCGGAGCTTGTTTGAATAAGCTATCTATTGTGATTTTTAGACAGCCTACAGAACCCCCTCCAAAGTTTTCGAAAGTTCGCGGTTGGCTGGGACGAATTTTCGGAATACTTTGGATCCCAAAATTTGGTGGATTGATTGCTCACTCCGTTTGATCGGGCCAGATGATTTCGCCGTTGTTGATTGTGATCTATCTGTACTCCTCCAATAGACTCCCCAGTGGAGTCGTTTGTTTCTTCCCGGCTTTATTCGCCTTGATGATTGCTGTTAGCTCTTCTGTTAGTTATCAGGGGCCGTGTTGTAGCCTTGGTAGTCAAGAAGTTGCTAACATAGCGGTCCAAACACAGAGATAATTTCTGCCTTTGGGGATTGGAACGCGTGGGTGAGCCCAGCGTTGAGAATTTTGAACGCGAACGTGAGCCATCGCGTTTGGAAGCTCAACCAACTCGAACGTGAGGGTCGAGTTTGGGCGGGATTCTGGCCTCGAATCCCGTCCGTTACGATTCGATAGCTCATAGCTGTCTATAAATAGACCGCCAGAGGTCAAATCAAGAGTCATTCGATTCTTCTTGAAGCTTTAACGAAAAATCTTCGTTCTCTCCGGTGAACACTGCTCATCTCCTCCGATGAGATTCTATGGCGCCCAAGAAACCAGTCGCTTCCAAATCTGATGCCGCTGTGGCTCGAGGATCTGCCTCGTCAGCGCCGGCCGGCGGCGCTGCTGCTCAGGCGGATGCGCCGCCCCAACTCCCTTTGATTGGCGGTGAGTATGACCTCCATGGTCATTAAACTTGCTTCGGCAAGTTCTGATCTTGAGCTCAACGAGGAAACTCATTTCAATAACGCGGGGCTTGACTCTGTCGTTTCATCTTTCTTGACGCGGGGGTCGACCTGCGCGTCTGAGATTGTTGACGCGAGGGTCAACCTACGCGTCTGAACTTTCTGACGCGGGGGTCGACCTTCGCGCGGATCCCATCCATTGGCTCCAAAGCCTCGGCCAACTGACGAGCAAGACGTTGACGTCGTCTTTGTCGTGCTCTCTTTGACACTGCGGGGGCGTCTTCGGCAGAAGAGGAGTCTGGATCTGCGATCTCGATCACGTTGGACGACGCGGGGACATCACGTGGTGCAAGTGCAGAGGCGGCAACGGGGTCTCGGATTTTTGAGCCGAAGGACCTGCAATCATTTATGAAAGAGGTTACCTTTCTGTACCCGTTTGGAGAGGCGGATCTGGAGGAGGAGGAAGAGAGGCCTTCTTTGAACTGTTGTTGATCGAGCTCGCGTTCTTCATTCGCCCCGATCTTGAGTGCTGGCTGCGTCACGACGGCGTCGGTTGCGATGCCGTTGGCTCCCACTGTGGTCGCCAGCTTGTTTGCGGAAAAAGTTGCTGTATTCATTGCTGCATTCATTACAACTTCAATCGTTACAATGAAATAAAAAGATAGCCTTTTTATAAGACCGGTACACAATGAAAACAAAATAGATACAACTCTACCCAAGCTTCTTCCGACACTCTTAGGATATTGGTTTCGGACGCTCGACTTGAAAGCCCAAGCCGTAGGCCAATAGTCAAACCTGGATACCTCTTCGGGGACTTTGTTGACTTCGACGCAAGCACTGCGTATGATGGGGATTATAAGTGGCTGCGGAAAGTTGAGGACCGCAACCTTTTCTTGCCCAATATGGAGAGGATGTTTCCTATATCTTATTTTCAATGTGCTTCTGTCCCGAGGCGTATGGATTGGCCCATGGTTAAGGATCAAGATGGGGTTGCTCTCGGAACTCTGACTTTCTATGGGGTCCGCACCGTTGGTTATAATCGGCAGGTGACAGCTTTACGGCCGAGTTTATTTGCTAAGGAGTATCCCCTTGGCGAAGTACCCAGTCCGGCAAAGACCTTCGTTAAGAGGTTCTTGGAAAAGAAAGGAGAGTTTCCCGCGTAAGGATTTAGAACTCCTGGCTGGGTTCATTCTCCGGCGACGGGATGGTGGGCCCAGATGACCAAGTTTATTCTGAAAGAGTTGGAAGCCCCTCTTACCCAAGCCGGATTGCTGGTTTCTGTGCGGGCTACTGAGTTCGGGATTATCCAGAGCCACTTTCACTTCTTCTCCATACTGGAGAAGTATAATCCTGATAGTTGCACTTTCTTCACCCCTGTGGGGGAGCTAGGCTTCGCCCTTCACGAGATGCACGAAGTCTCGGGTCTTGTTCTCGGGGCTTTGCCGTATGAAGAGTTCGTTCCGGGCTCGGCGGAACTCCAGATTTTAAAGAAGACCAGTCCGGAAATTTATGCCACTCTCTGGGAAGTCATGTGTCACTTCCACATTTGCATGCAGCTGACGGGGGCCCGTGGAGGTGGCATTAAGCAAGTGTCTTGGGCGGAATATTTATTCCATAACTTGACCACTAAAGGGGCCTCGGTGACCCGATTGCCCGTCAGTACTTTGGAAGAGGTTCAGGCTCGTATTGACGACGCTACCTCCCATTACACTAACGAGGCCAAGGAAGATGTTTTCCCGGATCACACAGAGTTTGAGAGCTTTCATTATCAAGCTCTGATTCCAATTTCTGACACAGCGCTGCTAGCCGGGTTCTTAATGTTGTGGCTCAAACGCTGTGTCGTCCCTACTAGGCCGGTCTTGTGGCTCAAACGCTGTGTCGTCCCTACTAGGCCGGTCGATGCCCTTGCCGTTGAGGTGGTCTACCCAACAGTCCTCTTGGCGCATGGGAGACCTGTGAGCCTCCTCAGTGCTATGGTGGGTTGTCTGCAGTATGGATTACGGGAGTTGGCCTCTGACTTTGTTGATGTTACAGAGGTGGAGTCCGAGGGCCACAAGACCTTCAAAACTCCCAATCCCCGGGTGCCGATGTCATATATATATTTGATGGCTTGGTACGTGCTCCACTGTCCTCCTATAATGAGTGCAGCTTCTCCCCCGGGCTTGGTACGTGCTCCACTGTCCTCCTATAATGAGTGCAGCTTCTCCCCCGGGAGACTCATTCATCCCATGTGTTCAGCGACTAGAGTCTGCGAAATGGGAAGGGGGGTACATGGTTAGAATCCGCCAAATCTTAGCGCGGGACACCAACTTCCATATCTATCGCTGTTTCCCTGATTTTGAGGGCGGCGTCTATGGCGCAGAGTATCAGGACGTAGCGGGTTCTAATGGATTCACTCATCTGAACGGGGGTGTTTTCCATTGGCTTCTATCCATCAGGCCAGGCTACCTGATCATTCGGCAAGGCGTCAACTGTTTCATTGAACCTTACCAATCCTATAGGTTCGCTCGCCAATTTGGGTATGATCAGTTATACGTTGGGAACCCTCGTCCTCAACTCTCAGTCATAGGCAATTTATATGAAGGAGCCAGGGCTTGGTATTATTCTGTAGCAGGTTGTACCAAAGCCATCTTCAAGCTTCCCCAGAAAACTGCCAACTCCTACACCTCTATGAGCTTCTGCAATTGGTATCACGCCGCTTCCCAGACTCCCAACTTCAACTTGAATACATCTTGCCTGAAGGACATTAGGCATATGTATAATTTAAGGAAGGGGTCCAAGACGTCTCGCTTGAGGGGGATCGATGAGTTTCTATCCATCGAGAGTCAGCCTGCCGAACAGGAAGAGGAACAAGGAGCTGAGCCCGTTCCAGTGGAAGAACAACGAGCGGCTGATCCTCCTATGACAAGAGCAGCTGGGAAAAGAAAACTTTCTGCTGATGAAGCCGCGCCTCCACGGACCCCCGTCAGCTGCATGCAAATGTGGAAGTGACACATGACTTCCCAGAGAGTGGCATAAATTTCCGGACTGGTCTTCTTTAAAATCTGGAGTTCTGCCGATCCCGGAACGAACTCTTCATACGGCAAATCCCCGAGAATAAGACCCGAGACTTCGTGCATCTCGTGAAGGGCGAAGCCTAGCTCCCCCACAGGGGTGAAGAAAGTGCAACTATCAGGATTATACTTCTCCAGTATGGAGAAGAAATGAAAGTGGCTCTGGATAATCCCGAACTCAGTAGCCCGCACAGGAACTAGCAATCCAGCTTGGGCAAGAGGAGTTTCCAACTCTTTCAGAACAAACTTGGTCATCTGGGCCCACCATCCCGCCGCCGGAGAATGAACCCAGCCAGGAGTTCTAAATCCTTGCGCGAGAAACTCTCCTTTCTTTTCCAAGAAACTCTTAACGAAGGTCTTTGCCGGACTGGGTACTTCGCCAAGGGGATACTCCTTAGCAAATAAACTCGGCCGTAAAGCTGTCACCTGCCGATTATAACCAACGGTGCGGACCCCATAGAAAGTCAGAGTAGAAGCGCACTGGAAATAAGATATGGGGAACATCCTCTCCATATTGGGCAAGAAAAGGTTGCGGTCCTCAACCTTCCGCAGCCACTTATAGTCCCCATCATACGCAGTGCTTGCGTCAAAGTCAACAAAGTCCCCGAAGAGGTATCCAGGTTTGACTATTGGCCTACGGCTTGGGCTTTCAAGCCGAGCGTCCGAAACCAATGTCCTAAGAGTGTCATGAGAAGCTTGGGTGATCAGTTCCACGCGATTCTTCTCCCTCATTCGGAAAACTGGGAGTTCTAATCGCGAGCTGAAGGTTAAGTGCCTGACTCTTCTGTAGTAGCTGCTTCACCAAAAGCGGTGATGAAGATCTCACTCACCCCAACGGAGGCTGGGCCGAGCTCTTCTCAAGCGAAAGCATTGATGGCTTTGACCTCAAGCCCTTCGCAATTGAACATTTCAATCGCCTCTGCAGCTTCAGCACCTGGATCGCCTGCTAGTCATCATCTTAATGCCTCAATCTCAGCTGCTGAAGGGGTATCTTCGGGTGCAATTGTCAGTCTCGCTAATGCACCTAAATTCCTTCAAATCTCCTTGGTGTATCTAAACAGTCTTGCGAAGACGGTAGTTGAGTCCCTGATGAATGGCCAAGGAACTTTGAACTCCTTTCGACCTCTGCTGGAAGCAGGCTTAAACGGGGTCAGGAGTGTGGGCGAAACTCAATGGTTCGAACGCTGCTCAGAGATTATCCTTCGTTTGGAGGAGAAATTACAACGCTTCGAGACCATGGGCCATAGTGACCTTCAGCCGCAAATTATGTCCACTTTGGCTAGTCTTCAGGTCGCTGAGGTGATACACCGAGAGACGCTAGAACGGGACTTAGCTGAAAAAGAGCGTCAGATTGCAGAGCTTCGTGAGCGTAACACTCGGAAGCGAGAAGAACTAGAACGCTCAACTGCTTCTATGAATTCGCTTCGGGACAGACTGGTTGAAGCTGAAGCCGAAGTCCTGCGATTGAAAGCTGAACTCTCCCGCGAAGAAGGCATTGTCAACATCCTTAGTACCCAGAATGCAGCTAGTACTTTGGAGTATCATGCACAAGCTCAGGCTCTGGAAGACGTCAGAAAGGAAATGGCGGCCATCATCATACCCAGCGAGGATGAACTCCGAGCAAAGGCTGAAGCTATGGTGCGAGCTAACCACGAGGCGGAGCTAGCTGAACTCAAGGCTCAACTCATCTCTTTTGATTTAATGCATGAGTGAGCTTGGCTTCTGTAATGTTCTTTTGACAAGAACAAAGTTTGTTTTGTATCACTTTCTTTTGGTTCTTGAATAAAAAGTGATATTGACTTCTCATTGTTTCTTGCATTTATCATTTTTTGATTTTAAATACAAGTCACGAGAAATGCCTGAGATGTATTCCTGACTTAGAATATACCTCCACAATGGTTCTGTTGCAGAGAACTCTCTTTATTATCATTTAAGACAACTCTAGAAAGTTTCAAACTGCTGAGGACGAATACTCCCATAATAGGGTTGACTAATAGAATTCTTCCTGTGTTATGTTTTGCTTTAAACACTGAAAGAAGTCTATAAATGCTAGAGGTGTAGTTTTAACTTAGCAAGAGAGATATTGCGATCGGAGCAATTTTGAAGACTTATCGTTCTATTGACGAGAAGCGATAAGTTGATTTTTGTCAGAGGTGTGATTTTAACGTGACAGAAGAAATATTGCGATCAGGGCAATTTTGAGGACTTATCGTTCTATTGACGAGAATCGATAAGTTGATTTTGTCAGAGGTGTGATTTTAACGTGACAGAAGAAATATTGCGATCAGGGCAATTTTGAGGACTTATCGTTCTATTGACGAGAATCGATAAGTTGATTTTGTCAGAGGTGTGATTTTAACGTGACAGAAGAAATATTGCGATCAGGGCAATTTTGAGGACTTATCGTTCTATTGACGAGAATCGATAAGTTGATTTTGTCAGAGGTGTAATTTTAACGTGACATTTGTGGGGAAAGAATATTATAGCGTCTCACAGGGGAGAACTGCTATGTGTTTTATCATCGGAGCGATGAATTGTGATACTTGTGATTTGAGTAGGATTTTGGGGAAGTTTGTTACTCCACTGAAAACAAGTTATTTATTGCTCTGCTGAGGAGAGCTAATAAATTGGCAATGATTTGGAGACTTATCATTCTATTCTTGAGAATTGATAAGTGGATTTTGGGGTGCAGTATTAACCCAATGAGAATTTGAATTCTGCTGAAGAAATAAAGAGGTCTTGATTAACACTCTGTTAAGTGAGCTTACAAGTGCATGTTCTTCGTTTAGAAGAATTGCAACGCTGGGGTGACCTTCGCGTTTGATATTTGAAACGCGAGGTTCGAGCCTTCGTGACGTTAGCTAGAGCTTTGCACTTGTGAAATTTGAACGCGACTGTGAGCTTCGCGTTTTGGAGATGGTTGGGATTCACTTCCTAGAATCCCGTGCCCTCTTAACAGCTTGACGGCTGTTATAACTAGACCTGAACGGTCACGTCAAAAGTCAATTGACTTTCAAGACTTTCGGCTATTTCCAAGAACGAGAATTCTCGTTTGATTTCAGTGAAATCTCCGACGAACTTTGTCTCCTTCTGCCGGAGTGACTTCTGAAGTGCCGTCGGCTGAGGACGCCGGCGGCGCTCTTGTTCATGCGGGGACATCGTCGTCGTCACCGCTGCTGCGGGGGCTTCCCTGTCGTGGTGAGTGCCAACCGAAATAACTTGCCTTGGCAAGTTCTCTGAAAACCCTAGATGGGTTCTTGATAACGAGGCAGATGACTCGTTTTAACTCAATGAAAACGCGGGGTTGGGATCCCATGTGGGTCTCGACCCTCGCGTTCAAATTTTTCAACACGAGGTTGACTCTCGCGTTTTGAAACTTCTGACGTGAGGTTCGACCTTTGCGTTGGAGATTTCTGACGCGAGGCTCGACCTTCGCGTTGGAGATTTCGACATGAGCCTTTGTATTTCTGACTATGTCTTTATGTCGATAGCTCGCTTCTAGCTACTAACTTCTGCTTTTGATTATGCAGTGCTTCTCCCAAACGTGCCGCTTTCACAAGAGCACCATTTCGGATATATTGGTGGACCTGACCCGAATGAATTATTCGGTCTTCAGAACAGGATTCCATTGTGTACTTTTCCTGATTCGGAAAGGGCGGAAATGATTAAATTCCCTCAATGCTCTACTCTCAGGATTTTGATAACTAACTTGGACTTGGAGACCCCTGTTGGTCGTGACCAGTTTCCCAAACCAGCATTCATATTTGGAGACCGCATACCAGTCGATGACCATCTCACATATGTGGAAGATTCGAAGCTGCTGTGGAGAGCTGATAATAGCTTCTTATTCCTCCCAAACATGAAGAGGATGTACCCTCTCTCTTACTTTTTGAATGTGAGCTGTCGTCGGGGTTTGACCTTTGACATAGTAAAGGAGAAGGAGAACGTGTCGCTTAGATTTGGTCGACGGGCTCGTACACAAATCGGGGAACAACTCAAGGGGTTAAAACCTGGTTTGTTTGAGAAGAAAGAGCTGGTTCCGGAGGTGCCACGTCCAGCGAACATTTTTATCTGCCAATTCCTTGCAACTCAGGGTGAATTCTCTACCCAGATGTTTAGATCCCCTGGATGGGTCTGTTCTGGCGAAGGAGGTTGGTGGACCCGCATGGTCGACTTTGTTCTTGAGGAGCTTAAGGACTCTCTCGCTCAATCGGGTCTTACAGTCCCTGTGTTAGCTACACGACGGGGAGTCATGCAGAGTCTTCACAATTTCTTCCCTATGTTGGAGAAATATAACCCTGACAGCTGCACATTCTTCACACCTGCAGGAGAGTTAGGTTTTGCTCTCCATGAGATGCAGGCAGTGTCGGGGCTGCCGCTTGGAAAAACGCCCTACGAGGAGTTTATTCCCACCACTGATACGCTACTTTCTGGGAATTGATGTGCCACTTCCACATATGCGCCCAAGTCTTTGGGATGCGTGGAGGGGGCATTATGCATACCACCTGGGCAGACTACCTCTTTCAAAACTTAAATCGGAAAGATGTAGTCGTATCCCGTGTCGCAGTTGTCTCACTTAAGGACGCCAAGGCTCGGATTAAGGCTCCTGGTGTTACTTATAAGACTGAGCATGCCGAGGATGATTTTGAAGCTGGCGTCGAATTTGAAAGTTTCCACTACCAAGCCACAGTCCCTATTTCTGACACCGCTCTACTTGCAGGCTTCTTCATGATTTGGTTGAAGCGGTGTGTGGTACCGTCAAGACCAATAGAATCAATATTAGCTGAGGTTGTGTACCCAGCTGTTTTGCTAGCGCATGGGAGACCTGTGAGTCTCCTTACTGCTATGGTTGGCTGTATCCAGAACGGCCTGAGGGTATTGACTTCAGAACTTCTCAGTGCTTCGGGAGTCAAAGCTACTAAGAAGAAAGCTGGGAAAGCTCCTCAACCACGTGTACCAATGCCGTATACATATTTAGTGGCCTGGTTCGTGTTGCATTGCCCTTCCTTGATGACGGGAGTGCATGAGGGGGATGATGCTTATACTCCCTTCGTACAGAGATTGGAGTCGGCCACGTGGACTAGTTCTTATATAGTCAGGGCTCGACAGCTTCTATCCCGGGAAGATAATTACCGGGTTTTCTGCTGTGCTCCTAACTTTGACGGAGCTGATGTGGAGGATGCACGCTTCATGGATTTTCTTTTTGAAGGCTCGTCTTCTTTGGAAGAGGGTACATTCAGCTGGCTTCTTATGATCAGGTTGGGCTACCTGGTCTATCGCTCGCGGGAGAAGTGCATAATCGAGCCTTACATGCCTTCACGGTTCGCCAGACAGTTTGGGTATGACCAACTCTATGTTGGTAATCCTAACCCGGCGTTAGCTCAGATTAGGAATTTGTATGAAGGAGCTCGTGCATGGTACTTCTTCTCCGCCGGGGGAACCCATGCGCAATTCACTTTACCCAACTCACCACCCG
>NC_033797.1:53052523-53053427 GCF_001876935.1 Asparagus officinalis
CTCTCTCTCTCTCTCTCTCTCTCTCTCTCTCTCTCTCTCTCTCTCTCTCTCTCTCTCTCTCTTTCTCCCCTCGGTAAATTGGCTTTAGATTGGGCATGTCCTATGTGAAAGTTCATGCTAGTGTTTCCCTAATCTAAATTGAAAGCTAGAAAATCGGTTTCCTGATCTGGGTTTTGAATTATGATATTGTAGTTTGTGCATGCATCTTAGCTTGTTTCTTCAATGAGAAACCAAGTATACGATTTTGTTTATGCTGTTATGCACTTGCTAACATTTTGTGCACTAATGCACTAACCATACCTTGTTATAGAAACGGTTCTCAAATAGGCCCATTGTTGAACTTGAGGTAGCAGCACAGGAGGAAATGAAAATAATCGAACTTCGTCTTGCAAGGCTCTTTAAGTCTGAAGGTCGAGCAATCACAGCAACTTCCCACTTACCTGTCAGTCATCCAAGAAAACCCGAAGGTATTCTCAGGCCCTTCAATGGTTGGAAAGCAATAATTTCCTTAAGAGTTTCATCATTCTCATATTGTGTCTGACATCTATGCAATCCTGGGAAGTGTATGAAAGTGAACATATTGCTAAGTGTGGAGTCTAATGCTATTCATATTTTCATGTTATGTCCCATTGAGAAAAGATATCACTAGCGTCATCACGACCACCTCCACAAACTTTTCTCGTGGAAATGGGGTTAACCATGTAGCAGTCACAATTCAAAGCGGAGAAAGCTTCGCAGAAGAATTGTGCACTTTTTTTACTATAGGGTGTCAATGTGATATCTAAGTGCTTAGGAATTCTGGTCATATTCTTCACCAAGGAATTGGGATCCGGTCTTTGCATTTTAGCATGATGTTCAATTTTTACATAGATAAACCTGCTTAAGCTATCCAATGTAGGGGGAA
>NC_033797.1:53053437-53158403 GCF_001876935.1 Asparagus officinalis
AAGATTGGGTAGGAAATAGCTTTCATTTGCAAGTCACAGAATAAGCCAAAAGCCGCTGGAATGTCATTTCCCGTATTGGAACACAAAAGTATATATTTATTTCTTGTTTTTACTTTTAGCAGCAACAACTTGTGCAAAGTCTTGAAATTAAATTTCTAGGATACACATTTTTACTCTTCAGTTTATTACGGATTAATTTTTACTTCCATGATCTTGAAATCTATGTCAAAGTTTCTGTTTAAATTCTCTTATGAGTCTGAATTTTATTTATTTCGTGCTCTTATACCAAATACTCTTTCTTCTCATTTCCATATTTGCTTAGTATATTTAGTCCTGACATGACATTTCTCTTAACGGAAAAAGCTCGTATAGGCATAATTGCAGCACATCTTAATGCTGATGCTAAGGCCTCTACAGATAAAGCTCCTGAAATTTCAGTCAGCACCAGCCGAACTCGCCCTCCCATCACAACCCATGTCTTGGATGTTGCTCGTGGGTATCCAGCACCAGGCCTCGAGGTTCACCTTGAGATGTGGAAGGAAACACACAGAGCTCCTTCATTCACAGAGCGAGATTCCACTGGATGGGTGCTTCTAGGATCTTCAGTCACAAACACTGATGGTCGGAGTGGTAATTTATTGGATATTACAGATTTCGTCACACCAGGGTTTTACCGTATTAGTTTTAATACGGGTATGTACAATACCTCAGGATTCTTCCCTTATGTTAGTGTTGTGTTTGAGGTCAAGGAGTCGCAGAAATCAGAGCATTTCCATGTGCCTCTGCTTCTTTCGCCCTTCTCGTTTTCTACATATCGCGGGAGCTAGGTTAAGAGTCTGGTGTATTTGGTTTAAGCTTGGAACGAATAAAAGTTTGGTCCAGTGTGGGAGTTACTGGTAAAAGATCATGTAACGATAGAACCTGTGATGTATCTGCAACATAATGGAAATATTAACCTCAGCAGAGTCTTGCTGCTGGTGGTTTATGTTGTGTTTGCTTTTTGAATTTTGTTTTGTTTTTTCATTTTTCATTTATTTTTATTTTTATTTTTATTTATGTAACCTGGATTCAAGTTTCTATTATATTTGCTTCAGCAACCGACACGTCATCGAGCACCCTATTCTCGAACAGCTGCTAGAACATTGATGAGAATAATGGTGATATCTAGCTGTTTGAATCAGAAGAATACATATGTGGGTAAATATCAGAAAACCCCGCTCAACCTTGGACAATTGCTGGAAAACCGCCATAACCTCCAAATATTGAAAAAAAAAACCCATTAACTATAAAGATTATCACAATGCCCTCTTTAACTTGCAGATTTTATCAACAAAACCCCTTTAGCTTGGAAATTTATAAGAAAAAAATTATAAAATTTTAAAGTTAAAAGAGGATTTTTGTTAACCCCTAATTGAAGGAGTGTTTTTGATATTTTGAAAGTCAAGGGCGTTTTCTCATAATTGTCCAAAGTTGCTGTGGGGGTGGGGGTTATGATATTTAGCCTACGTGTAATATCGATCATGCTATATTTCCTTTAAGTATTTTTTTAACCTTTGTTTTTTAGATGGGGATGTTTGACAATCTGAAAGTGAATTTAAAATATATAAGTTACTTTTTTTTGCAAATGACTTTTACATCTATGTCAGCACGCAAGCGAAATACAATGTTTGTTTGGAAAAATTAAATTATTATCGAAAGTGCAATGTAAAGATGACGTGACAAAATAAGATTAATTAGAAAGTATAATTAAAATTATTTAATTAAATTAGTTACCTTTTTGTCACTTTTATGTGACTTCACCATTTTTTTAGGGGAAGTCAAAATTGTATTAAATCATATGTGGCAACTTTCTTGCATCTCACTTTCATAACCACTTACATGAAAACAAACATCTTAATTGTTAAATGAAAATAACTTTCTCACTTTCATCTTTCACTTGCATGCAAACAAACACCCACTAAAAGAAAGGAGCTCGCCAACTAGGTAGGTGGAGAGTGTGTAATCACCATAATCTTTACCTTTTATTTTAATCTCAAGGGGTTGTGATAAAGCTACATAGAATTTACACTATCACAATAATAATTTTCACAATAGTGATTTTTGAGATAATTGTGATTTTTAAGATAATATTCAAAACATAATAGATTCGTCTCACTCCTTGAATTTGAAAAAGAGGGTAAATGTTAGGGTAATTAAACATTCTCTAATTACCACATTGGGAGAATCCGAATCCACACAGATATCATTTAATCTTTATTTTTATTAATACCACAAAATAAATCAATTAGGCCCCGTTTGGCAAAGGGATAAGGAAGAGAGGTTAAATAGAATGATTGATGTACTTAGCTCATTCGATAATCTGAAAGACTAAATTATTAACCCGTTAAATAAGTTTTATTTTAGCCCTTGTGATCAATTTTAGTGTTTGGGAATAACAATGATTTTGACTATTGTTAAATAAGTTTTATTTTAGCCCTTGTGATCAATTTTAGTGTTTGGGAATAACAATGATTTTGACTATTTTCTTTATAATTAGAAGGGTTAACTCTTAATTCTTCTAAATAGGAGTATTAATAAACCCTTCATTTTGAGGGGTTAACTCATTTTAATCCCTCTAAAGGGGTTAGCTTAACCCTTTTATATTTTTTGTGTTTGACAAATTATAGAGGGTTAACTCATTTTAACCATTGTATAAATTTTTTGTGGTTGGCGGGTTAAAAAGGGATTAAGTCTCCTTAACCTCTCACTTGACTTTTTGCCAAATGGTACCTTATGGAAAATATTAACGCCAATCCATTTATAGCACAACAAAATCTGATCGGAAACTAAAGTACTTACGTATACACGGACTTGTCCTCAAGAAAAAATACTTTCCATTTATAGCTCATCCCTCGTCCCCGATACTGTCCATACGGCCATACGGGTATGCGGTGGCAGCTTTTGGTTTCATTCACTGTGTAGTCCCCAAAATGGAAAAGCTTTCCTTCGGCTTTATTTACACTGGTATAATGCACAAGTTTTGCACATGAATATTTTTTTATTTAATACTATATTATTTAATAAATTATATACAAACATTTTACAGAGTTACTTTATTACACTATGATTAAAAAATTCAAGTTATACTATGATTAGTACTTATACTATTATTAACATACATTTAATAATTATTTAAATTTACTTATTATTATGTTATTAAACAATTTATTTAAGAGTATAATTATTAAATAATAGTGTAATCATTAGTTTAAATAACATTATTGAAATGGTTAAACCATTTATATTAGGGAAAATTGTATCTAGGCCCCAAAATATTAAAGGGGATGTGAGTAGGCCCCCTGTATTATTTTTTGGGTGTCAAAACCCCTAATACCCAACATTCTTATGTTTCAGCCCTTTTTACGTTTCCCAGACCGCACAGAGAGAAAAAAAAGACGAAAACCCAAAACTGCCCTTTTCCCTTGTTCCTCCCAAAACCAGGTTCTCTCTCTCTCTCTCTCTCTCTCTCTCTCTCTCTCTCTCTCTCTCTCTCTCCCTCTTCTCTCTCCGCAAACCAAGCTCATCTCGAGACCCATTTTGAAAACCCTAATTCACTCAAGCGTCCAAGAAAACCACACAGAAAAATGCCCAAAAAATTTAAGAAAAAGAAGCCTGTGGAAGAGAAGGGTGAAGGAGACAAAACGCAGACAGAAGTGCTTCGTCACCGGCGACACTCGGCGCGATTGGCGAAGGAGGAAATGCCAATGTTATCCGCCTCCGCCTCCGCCTATGCCTTCATATCTCCCGCCGGTGGTTCTCCTCCGACATCCTTTGAGGAGGAGGAGAGTAATGAGGCGACGGAAATCCTTTTGAGCATGAAAAGGGTACTGGAAAATCGAGAGGGGAAGAGGAAACGCTCAGCGAAAGAAGCGTTCACCTCAAAGAAGAAGTAAATTCCTAATAAATTACGTGATTTTGAATTTACTTAATTTAATTGAGTGATTTGTATTTAATTGAGGTTTATTGGTTCTGTTTATGAGAAAATATTGGTCAGAAACTAGTTATTGTAGTGTAGAACCAGGTTATTACTTTTGGAGCAATGAATGTCAATAATTCTCATATGTTGTGGACGTTTACCCTTAAGTGTTAACTATTAGCTATTCATGTTAATAAATATTAACTTGTACTTAGTTAATGCATTATTGTTAACTGTTACCTAATTTGAATTTGAACGATTTGTTGTTTATGCAGGAAAGTTGATGATGTAGGTGATATAAGGCCTAGTGCATGTTTTGGATCGTATTGTATATTCATGCAAAAACTTCAACCAAAAATGAAGAAGTGGCATTGGGATGCCTACAAGGGTACTAACTTTGAGCATTATGTATTCTTCGGACCTCCAGCACGTGATCGACGGGTACTAGAGCATATGCTCAGTCATTATGATGCCGAAACTGATAAAAAATTTTTTCCCGATGCCCAAATAGGGTCTCTAGTTTCAGTCAAATTTGATGAAGAGTGGGTGCAAACCCACACGGGCTTCCCTATTGATGGGGAGTTGATCTATGGGAATAGAGACCCTCACAACTGGCTTTGGAGGAAGTTCTTTGAAGATAAGAAAGAAATGTTGAAGGACAAGGCAAAGGCAAAGACCAGGGCTACAGAAGAAGCTAGTAGCATGAGGAAATATGTTGAAGAGTTACTAGAGTCACTTGTTGAGTCAAGTGATAATAAGGACATTGAGGATTTTGTGCTTCTTCAGATTTTGTACCAGTGTTCAATGATTTGGTGCCCGAACAGCTCGCAAGGCATCCCAAGATTGTTGTTTCAATATATTGATAGTATTGAGAGAGTGAAGAGCATTGCCTGGGGCAAATTTATTTTTGACGAGACGAAGAGAGGCATTCAAATTGCCGTTGAAGGGTTGAGGAAGCCAGGGGTTATGTACGTACCCGGATGCATGCCACTTATCCCTGTAAGCTGCATGTTCATACATGGTTTAACATTTGTTTTATTTATTAATAGTTTTGGTTACAGGCATTAGATAACATGTTCAAGATTGAATGTTAACAGGATTTAGTGAAAATTAACATGTAAACATAAAAGTTAACATTGAAACCTGATAACTTAACATGTTTAATTGAAAGTTAACATGTATTCATTAATGTTAACCTGTATTAGTGAAAGTTAACCTTTTAACTCTGAAAGTTAGCTATTTAGAATGAAGATGAACAGAGAGTTTTGACAGTTAGGAAAATTATGACAAATATTTGTTGCTTCTATTTTGACAGCTATGGTACTATGAGATGACAGGGATTAAAAAAGCAGCCCTAAACTTGAGATGGAAGCCTCCGTTGACCAATTAGGTAAGAGTCGGAGGGACAACTGGATCGATGAGGAGGGAGACAATTGTCTCCAAGGCAAAAAAAAAGCAAACATTAAGATTAAGGATAAACCAATTTCAAACAGCAGCCCATGGGGTGAGAAATACCCTCTAAGGAAGCCCAGCAAGAAGGAGGCTAACGCTCTTCTTGGAGAAGTAAAATGATTTGGTGCCCGAACAGCTCGCAAGGCATCCCAAGATTGTTGTTTCAATATATTGATAGTATTGAGAGAGTGAAGAGCATTGCCTGGGGCAAATTTATTTTTGACGAGACGAAGAGAGGCATTCAAATTGCCGTTGAAGGGTTGAGGAAGCCAGGGGTTATGTACGTACCCGGATGCATGCCACTTATCCCTGTAAGCTGCATGTTCATACATGGTTTAACATTTGTTTTATTTATTAATAGTTTTGGTTACAGGCATTAGATAACATGTTCAAGATTGAATGTTAACAGGATTTAGTGAAAATTAACATGTAAACATAAAAGTTAACATTGAAACCTGATAACTTAACATGTTTAATTGAAAGTTAACATGTATTCATTAATGTTAACCTGTATTAGTGAAAGTTAACCTTTTAACTCTGAAAGTTAGCTATTTAGAATGAAGATGAACAGAGAGTTTTGACAGTTAGGAAAATTATGACAAATATTTGTTGCTTCTATTTTGACAGCTATGGTACTATGAGATGACAGGGATTAAAAAAGCAGCCCTAAACTTGAGATGGAAGCCTCCGTTGACCAATTAGGTAAGAGTCGGAGGGACAACTGGATCGATGAGGAGGGAGACAATTGTCTCCAAGGCAAAAAAAAAGCAAACATTAAGATTAAGGATAAACCAATTTCAAACAGCAGCCCATGGGGTGAGAAATACCCTCTAAGGAAGCCCAGCAAGAAGGAGGCTAACGCTCTTCTTGGAGAAGTAAGAATGAGACCTATATCATCTAAGAGTAAAGCTATGGTGGTTTCACTGCCGAGAAAGAAGGAGAAGATAGAAAAGGTAAATGATAATAAACAAGCCAGAGTGAAGGGCAGACTAAATAGCTCATCCGTAGGATACGTAAGCATCAATGACTCTTTACTGATTTTTGCTTATTTATATTGGTTGAAATATGGAGTAGTTTATCATTAATTCATTATTAAATTACTATAGTGGTTTCATGTTTGGTTTCGTTGTACAAGACAATTACATTGTTTCATGTTGAGTTAGTGCCCTATGTTCATGATCATGTTAGTACATGTAATTATTTAATAATCATGATAACTTCTAACGTTTTATCTAACGTTTTATGTTATCTTTCATGAAGTTGTGCTCATGTAGTTTTCAGATTAACATGTTAGCTTTTCATAACTTTTATCCTTAATTTTGTGGATTTACATGGTAATGGGGACCTAGATATTTTTTCAGATTGTCTCCCATCATATCAGTAAAGCGCTTGAAAGAGAAGATGAAATAAAGAAGTTAACCATTGATCAGCAAATTCAGTTTTGAAGGAATACAGCCAAATTAAATTGGAAATTGCTCCATGCCATAAAGCGTAGTAAGCCCCTTCAATGGGATGCTTGCTCTAAAAAGATACATAGGCTAAACAGGAAATTGGAGAAGTATGAAGAAACTGCTGACCTGGTTGATCCCGATGACCTGAAGAAAAATGCGGAGGCTATTATGTCCAAGAGGAAAAGTAGTGTTGATAGCACTGTCAATGGTGACGATGTCGATTGCTTCAATTACGACGATGTGTGCAATATTGGTAAGGAAGCCTCTTATATTACAGAGGATGTAGCATAATCAGAGCATGAGGTAGATAAAGTTGACCAAGACGAGGATGAAGAGAAGGGAGTGGAAGACAAAGAGGAAGAGATGGAAGAGAGAGAGCAGGAGTAGAAAGAGGAAGATAAAGAGGAAGACAAGAAAGAAGAAGATAGATGGGAAGAGCTGTTTGAGGAAGATAAAGAGCAGGAGAAGAAAGAGGAAGATATCGATATAGATGAGAATGAGGAAGATAGAGAGGAGTACTTTGAAGAGGAAGATAGTGAGCAGGAGATGAAAGTAGATGAGAAAGAGGAAGAGATAGAGCATGATATGATTAAGGAAGAGAAGGAAGAAGAGAAGAGAAGTGTAGAGAACGTGATCGAGATGAGAGTGGATGAGAAAGAGAAGGAAGAAGAGATGAGAAGTGCAGAGAAAGTGGTGGAGATGAGAGTGGAGGAGAAAGACTTGCTACAAGTTTATCAAAAGAGATCGAAGAAAGTTGTTTCCAAGGGGACAATGGGACCAAGTACCAGAATCAAGACGCATTCTCAGCTAGTCCGAACACCTTTCACTGAAGAAAAGAAGAAGGTAGCCCATCCAGATATAATTACAATTTCACACCACAAGGAGAATGATAGGAAAAAAATCAGGTACTACTGCAAGCATGGTGAATGCACTTGGGATTTTCAAAAGAACAAGAAAATCAAGAAGAAGAAGGAGGCTCTGATGAAGTTGCTGAACGAGGGTATTCCTGTTGTTGGTGATTTTAGCATACGCTTGGTTGATAGTGAAGAAATTTTTGTTCACAACTTTAGAATACCCCACCATGTAGCGGCAAAGCTCACACTAGAGGAGAACAGATGGGTCTCAGAGTTTTACAATCAGAAAGCTCATCAGTAAGTGTAATTCATGTGAACTAATATTAATAGAATTATGTTAACTTATGCCTATTTATGTTAACCTTTGCTAGAACATGTTATTGTTCACTGTTATATGTTAACGTTTCCAGAGTACATGTTAACTTTTGACCATCTATGTTAACCTTTGCAAGTTCGATAATGTTATTGATGATTTTACATGTAAACTTTTGACCATGCAAGTTAACTTCTGACCATTTATGTTCACTGTTATATGTTATTTTAATTTATGTTAACCTTTGCATGGACATCCTGCTGTTACATGTGCACGTATTGATAACAACTGTTAATGTTTGTATTTTTTTTTGTCATATATCAGGTCATCCATTATTGTTAATACATCAAACAGTAGCATCGATTCTTTGGAGCTTCTCAATCTACTACGAGGAGGACGTATTGATGACCATGCAAGTTTAATTGCCTCATGTTTGTGGAAAAATTTGTAGTAATGAAAATAATGAAAGAATTGTATCTGATTTTATTCTCTCTAACTACTTAGAAAAAGAATGTTTACAACTCTCTCAATTCTCGATTACAATATAAATTCCTGATTACAAAAGAGAAGTGAATTGATCTGAATTATCTCCTTTGTTTAAATCTGGGTTCTTCACGGTAGCGATGAGATGCCTCCCTCGAATGCTTGCGTCGAGTTTGCTTCTCGTTGACGATCCGAATGTCTCAACTCACTAGAACAAATGACTTGTGTGGTACAATTGATCAAGAACTCTTGATGAGTTTTGTAACTCGGAACGAGTAACAACTCTGGTGAAAAGAGTTGTTAGAACCGAAAATAATTCGGTTGAGAAGCCAAGTATCAACAACTCTGGTGAAAAGAGTTGTTAGAACCGAAAATAATTCGGTTGAGAAGCCAAGTATCGAATATCTGGAAATCTTCAGTTCGTTGAAGATTGTTGCCTTCAGATTCTCTCCTCTCCCGGATCTGACCTCCAAAATCTCATCTTGAACTCTGTTGAGTTTGTTGATATTTATATGAGAATTAGAGGTGTAACTGCCCCCATAATCCGCGTCTATATGAGGGTTTAGTCGCCCTATTAATCGGGTATAACAACCCATTTAAACCACTCCCCAGATCGTGGGTGAACAGCAGTTTTCTCGAAACCATATGGATCGCGTTTGAATGAGTCAACGTCTTGACTTGCATTCTGGATATGATCCTGCGTCTAAACGCAATGTCTGGAGTCGCGTTTGTAGCGATATGAAGCTGCGTTTGCAGCGACTGTAGAACTGTGTTTGCAGCGATATAGAGCTACGTTTGCAGCGACTGAAGAGCTGTGTTTGCAGCGACTGTAGAGCTGCGTTTGTAGTGATATGAAGCTGCGTTTGCAGCGGATGAAGCTGCGTATACAGTGATATGAAACTGCGTTTGCAGTGATATGAAGCTGCGTTTGCAATGATATGAAGCTGCGTTTGTAGCGGATGATGCTGCGTTTGCAATGATATGAAGCTGCGTTTGCAGCGGATGAAGCTGCGTATGCAGTAATATGAAACTGCGTTTGCAGTGATATGAAGCTGCGTATGCAGTGATATGAAACTGTGTTTGCAGTGATATGAAGCTGTGTTTGCCCTCTCTGTCTTTATATATGGATGACACCGATGACCAGTCGAGAAGACCCTATTCATGCCATTTGTGATAATTGAGGCATCCCAATAACGCTCTATCAACTACAGGTCACGATCTCCACTAAGATCTCTTTGCATGGCTTTAACCATGTGCTTCTCAGCATGTCGAATATTTGCCCACAGCTCTCTACCAAGCAACTCACCAACTAAGTTCAACTTTTTATTTCTGAAATCATTACACTGCTCATCAGCACCTCTAATAGTTGCTAATATAATATTAGTCATGTTGTTGTCGCAGCCATCAAGATCAATCACTTCAAATATGAGGCTGTGTTTGCAGCGATATAGAGCTGCGTTTGCAGCGACTGTAGAGCCGCGGATGTAGTGATTGCATTGACGTTGGAAATTACTTGTGTTTCGATTGCAAGGACGAATTCTGCTTCTTGGTTTGAAGAAATCATTACCTTGTAATCTCTTCTTGATCCATAGGGGAATCCTTTGATTGCAGCTTTCCTTTGGTAACAAAAAAGTCATCTGATTGTAACCTCCTTAGTCAAAACTATCAGTTGAAGTCTGATAGGGGTGAACTATCTATTGTGATTTTTAGACAGCCTACACCTCATTATATGCATTTTTGTCGTTTACAAGTGTTGTGCTGTAGCGCAATTTAATGTGTATCTTATTGTTTTCAGCGAAAGTTGACTCCATTGTCGATTCCATTAAACTTTGATTTGTTTACACGAAATTACAATGAAACTAAACAAAAATTACAACTCTCGAGAAAATAACACAGAAATTGTCTATCAACTCCTGTTTTGTGGGACTTTGCCTGTGCCGTGAGTGCTTTGGCTCGTTGACCACCGATTCAAAGATCGTGAGGGTGCTTAGGGATCTCTCCTTCATTTATCGAAGTAAAGATTTGAAAACGAATATCTTATCGATGTAAGATGTCCGTTCTTCCAAAGATCAAGTCTGAGCTTAGATCTCTAGGAATCACCGAATGATGCTTGTCAAAGGGTGAAAGTTCTCTCTCTTCTTCAAAATCACTGAAAGCTCAAGCCTCTTCTGCTCCAAAATGCTCTCTGTCCTTTATTTCGTGCTTAGGGAGGTATTTATAGGGGTATCAGTGCACTACAGTTGAAACGGGGGCAAGATAACTGACTGAGTGTTTTCTCTTTGGCCGCTGCAGTCTACACTGCCGCGGCTATTGGCGCGGCAGTATAGGCTGCCGCGGCCAAAGAGACGGTTATCAGCACGTTCCATCGTGCTTCCGCGCCTTAGCCGCGGCACAACAGGCTGCCGCGCCTTAGCCGCGGCACTGTATGCTGTCGCGCCTTAGCCGCGGCACTATGTGCTGTCGCGCCTTAGCCGCGACACCATGGGCTGCCGCGCCACCTTGTGTTGCCTGATGACGTGTAAATTGTTCTCCCATATTGTTTTGAGTGGTATTTGGATGCCTGCAAGCATTTTTCGACGCCTACAGATACCCCCTCCAAAGTATCTCAGACTCATCATTTTTTTAGAGAGGAGTCTGGGACACTTTGGATATAATAAGCTTTCCTTGCAATTTCTCCAGTGCTTTGTTGAAGAAGTTGCGTAGAATGATCTATGAATGGCTTCAATCCTTGACTTCTTTATCTTTTAGTCTACTCAGTGCTTTGTAGAATAGCTAAAATTCCTCCGGTACTGCGTTTATCGCGTGGCCGTTGTCGAAGTCTTGAATCAGAACTGTTGTTGAAAAATGGAGAAATAGTTTATACTCATATGCTCTATTGGAGTGTTCGGGAAACAGTTTAACCTCATATACCCGTTGGGAGGTTCAGGGAGATGCAGTTTATACTCATATACTCATCGGAGTGTGTTCGGGTATGTGTTCCAAATACAGTAGGAGATGTATGTGTTCAAACGTCGAAGAATTATCTTGCATGCACAGTGTTTCTGCAAGCCAGAATGAACCATGTTGTGTTAGCTGCCGCGGCAGCTTATACTGTCGCGCTTGATCGCGACAACATAGACTGTCGCGCTCGAGCGCGACAGTGTCGAGTGCCGCGCAGCGCCTCGGCCAGTCGGGTTATAAGGTTGCTGTTGGGCTCTTTAGGGTTACTTTTACCCGCTTCTTTGAGTTCGAAACTTCCTCCAAAGCCATATAAAGGGATTTTTCTGGCTTTCCCCTTCTTCAACTCTTCATATTCGAGTGCTATTTGCTTAAACAATATTTAGGGTTTTCTTGAGATCTAGGGTTTTGAATCCTCATTGATTTTGATCTCTTCCTTTGATCAAACTTGATTTCCTCCAACCCCAGGTAAAAAACTCCCCTGCATCTCGTGCCTTATGGTCCGATCTCGTTCTTTTGTTTGGGATCTCACAAAAAACCCTAATTTTCTTTGCTTTTCAGGTTGGTTTCACCATGTCTCCCAAGAAAGCTCGTGCTTCCAAGGGTAAATCTGCAGTCCCCGCATCTGAAGAGACGGAGGCCGCTGTCGCTTCATTTGGAGGTGAGTTTTCAACACTTCCCCCTTTCAAAACTACTGTTTTTGCACGTATAACCTCGTTTGCCTCCTTTGAGAGGCATTCGGGAAGAGTTGACATCCTCCATCGAGAGGATTGACGCTTTAAAAACACATATCTTGTTCAATCAAGACATGTACCACAGTCCAGATGCGAGTTTTTGTCGAACTCGTGTCTTGTCGAAATCAAGGGGCCGCTGTTTAGTTACCGCGGCAGTACGTGCTGCCGCGGCTGAACGCGGCAACATACCCTGCCGCGGTAACGCACGACAGTAAATGGTGCCGCGGTCACTTAGAGCGAGGTTTTGTTCTGTTTAGCCTCTTTTACACAACTGTTTTCCAACTTTTCTTTGTAGTCCCCTTTCCCTCTGTGGCTTTTTCTGATAGAGAGGACCCAGGCCAGAGTGGTACTCTTCACGTCTCCTTTCGCGGCGACTTTCTGGTTAGAGAGGCCCGCCAATTTAGTGAAGATCGTGATAACAATGTTCCGGAGTTGATTCGCGAGGGAGGCCGTCGTACTCTGCGTGCTCTGCTGACCGACTCACCCTTAACTCCAACTAGAGATTCTACCGAACCATTGAAGAAGCCTGACTATCTGTTCGGAGATTCGATAGAAGATCCAGACAATCTCTGCCGTGGCCCTGAAATTTGGTTGAATGAGCACGAAGGTGCTTTTCTATTCCTTCCTCCATTCCCTCGACAGTATTCAATTCTGCAATTAAGGAATCTTGCTGTTTTGAGAAAAATGGCGTGGCATCTAACAGAAGACCATGAGCATATCCATTGTGGATTTATTGGCAAAGATGTCAGTGCTCCTGGCTCCATTGGCAGGCATAATGTCCGTGGCCTTCACCCAGGGATATTTGGACCAGATAGCGGGCCTCAGAACGAACTGATGATAAGGGCCAATACCGTAAAGAATAGGCTCGCTAGGGTTGGCCGAGAACTCCCCATTCCGAAATTTAGATGTTATGGATGGGTTCATTCTCTTCCCGACAAATGGTGGGCTAGGATGACCAAGTATGTACTCAATCGTTGGGATCAAGAGTTAAGGAATTTGGGGTTATATGCTCCGATCCGAGCCAGCATGCATGGCCTTCCAGTCAGCGTAGATCATTTCCTTGCTTTGTTCGAGTCTTATATTCCGGAGACCAACACATTTCTCACCAAGTATGGGGAGTTAGGGCTTCCGCTCCACGAAATGATGCAAGTATCTGGACTGCCATTGGGGAACACTCCTTATCAAGAATATTTTCCCAACAATCGTCAGCTCATGAAGATGAAGAAGGCTGGCTCTCCTGCTTATGACATACTTTGGGAATTAACTTGTCACTATCAAATAGCGATAGCCAAGATTGAAGTAAAGAGTAAGAAGGCAGCTCGAGTCAGTTTAAAACAGTTCGCTGACTATTTGTTTCAGAATCTCGAGAGCCCGACCGGTGAAGCTGTCTGCGAATCACCGATTCTGACCCCTTCTGACGTTAACAGGCTGATTACGAAGATTAATGCCCAATCTTATAGAACCGAGTCATCTGAAGGCGGTTTTCTTAAGGGCACTAAATTCAGCACTTTCTTATGGCAAGCCACCAAGAGAATGAAGCCTGCGACTCTTCTTTCTGGTTATCTGGCCATATGGCTAAAGAAATGTGTAGTGCCGCATCAGTCTTCCGAGGCGCTTCCTCTTGAGGTTCTTCTTCCCGCCGTGCAATTAGCTGTTGGGGGTAGATTATCTTTACTCTCCGCTATGATCGCTGACCTCCATAGCGGTTTGCGTAACCTATCTACCACTTTTACCAAAGTGGGTGCTGAGCCTTCAACTAAAATTCCATTGTCGAGCGTCGAACTGTCGTACACATATTTAATGGCGTGGCTAGTTCTCCACCGAGCGGACATGATGTCAGCACCTGACGCGTCTGATCCAGAAATCCCCTTGTTGTAGCTCTTAGAAGGATGTAAGTGGTTATATCCTTCCCGACCGTGGATTGACCGAGTGAGGCAGTTCAAGAGATGTAAGTGGTTATATCCTTCCCGACCGTGGATTGACCGAGTGAGGCAGTTCAAGAATGCCAAGTGCTCAGAATTTTACAAGTGTTTCCCTCAGTTTTATGGTGCCTATAATGATACACTCATTGACGAGGAAATGCCTGGAGCTAACAGGACTTCTCTCGACGTGGGTAGCTTCCATTGGCTCATGAACATTCGCCCAGGCTATAATGTTTTTCGGTCGAGGAACCTTTGCAGGATCGAGCCTTATTTTCCTTGCCGTTTCGCGCGACAATTCGGCTACGATCAACTGTACGTTGGGAATCCTAACAAATGGTTGATAACCTGCGGGAGCCTCATTGATGGAGTACGAGCCTGGTTCTGGAATGTTGCCGGCTGTACCGGAGCTCAGTTTAGTCTGCCTGTCGCTGAGCCTGGCCTTCATTTAACTTTCCTCTACTGTCGGTGGGTTTTAGCCGCCAACACTCCTCTTGCAAAGAAGAAGCTTTCCGAACTGGAATCCGAAGCTGTGGTTCGGAGAATTGTATCTAAAAAAGGAAATGAGCCCGCTACGTCTTCCCGCAAAGAGAAACAAGCAGTTGATTCCGAAGAGAGTGATGACTTCGAAACATCCAGTGAGGAAGATAAGGCTAGAGATGAAGCAGAGGCTGATGTTTCTCTATCTCCCGTGGCTCACAGGACTCGTCGAGCTTCTTCGCCCAAGTCGCCCGGTGCTCCTTCAAAGGGTATTCGAATGATGGAGAAGACTATTCCCTTATCGTCTTCTAACAAGATGACGGTCAGATGGCCTGCGCTTGAAGAGGAAGAAGAAGAAGAAGAGGAAGAGGCCACCCCGCTTGTTAGCAGAAAGAGATCCCGATCTTCTGCCTCTTCTGAAGTTCAACCCAGCCCTGTTCAAGGGTCTGAATTGCGTTCCAAGTTTCGCCATGAGAGCTCCGAAGTTCCTCGAGATTCTCGTGCTTCGAAAAGGGTTAAGAAGATGGCTTATCAGCAACGTCAACTCTCCTCATTGCCTGAAGAAGAGTTTACTCAGGATCTTCCGATTGATCAAGGGGGTAAGATCTCATTCTTATTTCTTTTTCATTATTTCATCTTTGAATATAGCGTCTTATTTCTCTCTTTGCCATTATAGCTGAGCCAGAAGAGGAAGGGGAAATCGTGCCCGAGCCTTCTTCTCCAGGTTTAATGGATGTTGATGAGTCCAGCTTCACTCAACAGGTGCAAAAAGCGATGAGTGAAGAACCCCTCAATGTGGACACTGCCCCTCCTCCGGCCACTACATCGACCTCACCAACTGCCGACACAGGTACAGATGTTTTCTCATTTAGGGGGCATTTCCGGAAGATAAGTGAATCGGAACGTGTTCCTCTCCTACTAACTTGTGTGCTTTATCTTCTTTTAGTTAAACTAAAGGAGGTGAGTGCGGATAGTAGCGCTGCTGACCCCGCAATTGTTATTGAAGGTAACCTTATTTTGTTTGCTTTGATTCTTTCATATTTCTTGCATATATGTTGACGGATTCTTCTGCTTAATAGACCTTCCTGTCAACGAACCGAAAGACATAGAACTTACCCATGATATGGGTATCGGAGATTTCGATGAGCGAGACTTCGATCTTGACATTTCTGAAGATGTACACCAGGAGATCTCCGATATACTATCACCTCCGGTTCCATCCGCTACTGCAGGACCAACTACGCGAGTTGATTCAGCTGAAGTAGGTGCATCAAAAGGTATACTCTTTTAGATTCCAGTTTTCAACTGTACTTTCATATTTTATTGTTCTTGGGGGACTGAAATAAGAATTTTAGACGTAGGACCAACCAACGAAGTTGATGCGTCTACCGTCATTGGTGAATGTGATCAACCTGAAGGTTTGGGTTTCTTACTTTTGGAAAGTCCCCCAGCTGAAGTTGAACCACCAGCCACTGCTCCTCCGACTTTGGCAAGTCCCCCAGCTGAAGTGCACCCCCCAGCCACTGCTCCTTCGCCTTCCGCTATTGTCGAAGCTGAACCTGTTGTGCCTTCTGCTCCGACTCCAGTGGATCATGAAGTAGGAGGGTCGAAGGCTACAGTGGAAGAGCAACCTCCTGCTACTTCGACTCAACTTGGTATGTCCCATCTAGTTGTGCTTCGAAGTTAGATTAATATTCGCGGAGTGTTTATTCATCCTTTCCTTATTGACAGAACTTGTTCCTCAAGATCTTGTCGCTCTGGATCCGAAACCATCAGGGGTTTCAGGTGAACAATCGTCTGGTGTAGTGACTCAACCGACAAGCGTTATTCCTGAACAAATCCCGGTTGTTATAGAATCTGCTATGACCTCAACAAGCCAAGGTAACCCGGTTGTGAAACCTTCCAGCGAGTGTATATATTTTTGTGCTTACTCCATTTATTCCCCTTGCAGCTCTTTCTTCATCATTGTCCGAACGTATTCAGACTTTATTGGCAGATGAAGATCCAAACCAAGTTGCCCTCTGCGTTGACGTCCAAAGCTTCGTTCTTTTCTTAAACGCCATGGTTGATCGAATTCTTCTTAAAGGTTCACCATTTGAACTTTTCAGGAAGTCTCTCGACCGCCATGTATCAGGAATTAAAGAACAGGGGTGCACTGAATTGTCTAACTCCATTGAAGCCTATTTGGTCGATCTGAAACATCACATTGAACAGTTGCAGAACTTTCGAGCTAATGGCGCACCTTCTTACATCGCTTCTCAAACGGACCTGAGGCTACAGGCATGGCGTGATTCTCAGAAATCCGTTGAAACTGAACTTCAAGTACTGAAAACTCGCATCAATCAACTCCAGGTGAGCGCTGCCAAGAAAGCACAAATAAAGGTAGACATGTATCGTGACTTGGAGTCGCGTCGGGCAGAGATAGCTCATTTAGAAAAGCAACTTGCCGAAGCTAAGGATGCTTGTGAATTTTTGGAGTCTGATCTAGCGGAGGTAACTCAAGCTGAGGTGATTACACTCCGGCAACTGAATCTCCAGGACAAGATTTTTGCTGACAAGGAGCAAAAAGCTGCCGAAATCCGAAGCATCGATGAAAGGAAATTTAAAGCAAATCTGATACCTGAGCTCGAGCTGGCTTTTGCGACAAGGCTTTCCCAATTAGAAGATGAACTCCGCCATTACAAATTATTGTAATTTTGAGAACATACATTTATTTTTTATATTGTTTCGTTTGAACTCTTTTGGTTAATACAGTGAACTTTCTTGTTTATTAAGATTTTATTATGATTACTCATTCTTGTTTAGAATAAATAACCATAATACTCATAGGATTTTTGGCAAATCCTCAGCCATCAACGGATTTGATATGCCTTTACCGACTACCGTTTGAGTCGGGCTAGTATGTGAATTATTTGGTTAATACAGTGAACTTTCTTGTTTATTAAGATTTTATTATGATTACTCATTCTTGTTTAGAATAAATAACCATAATACTCATAGGATTTTTGGCAAATCCTCAGCCATCAACGGATTTGGTATGCCTTCACCGACTACCGTTTGAGTCGGGCTAGTATGTGAATTATCTAAGTCCGTTTCACATATAACGTTGTGCTAAAAGAATTAAACTCTTTTAGACTTTGAACTACACTGTTAAATATGTAGGCTACATGTGTTAGATGTAGGCTTATCTCTAATAAGGGATAGAGATAACATCCCCCATGTGTGAACAACATGGATTTCAAAGTGTGAATAGGTTGCATTTCCTATATAGGACAACGAACCCAAAATCGGAGAGAAAAAGAATTGTATATTCCATTTCTCAATCTCTTGTTTGTTGGTAGAGATAAACCCATACTCGGAGAGGAAGAATTTTATATTCTATCTCCTGGTCTCTTGTTTGTTGGTAGAGATAAACCCGGAATCGGAGAGGAAGAATTTTATATTCTATCTCCTGGTCTCTTGTTTGTTGATAGAGATAAACTCGGAATCGGAGAGGAAGAATTTTATATTCTATCTCCTGGTCTCTTGTTTGTTGGTAGAGATAAACCCAGAATCGGAGAGGAAGAATTTTATATTCTATCTCCTGGTATAAAGAAACTCAAAGTGGGATCTCCGCTTAGAGAATCTGAATCGGTTTGAGTTATCCTAACTATCATAAGGTTTGATTACTCAATTCAAAAGTGGACCTTTCGTTCGTAAAATGAATCCAAAGGAGATTTTGGTTGTGGTCCTAACTGTAGTAAGGTTTGACCAAGTGGGAGTTTTGAGACGATCCTAACCGTAGGAAGGTTTGATCGCTCCATTTGTGGGCCTCTCGTTCATTGAAGGAATCGAGAGGGGATTTTGGTTCTGGTCCTAACTGTTTAAAGGTTTGACCAAGTGAGGAATAGGAGTAGGGTGCAAATAACAATGAGTTTGTTGATTTGCACAAACTAATCGGTGGGAAATTTTGATTTTAAACATAAGAATTTGACACGAAATAATCTGTCGACTGATACATACTGATGATCGTTGATCAATCCGACCGATGGGGGTTTCATAGCGTGAGATTACAAATCATCAAATCTCATTTTCCATGATTATATTACAAGGTTTTGCTGAGGAAAGATTAACTATCATTAAATCTCATCTCAACAAAAGTAGTAAGAGGATCTTAATCATTTTTACAACAATTAAGAATAGATCATGCACATAATCAGTTTTCATTTAGAATAATCAACTGATATCGGGTTATCCTGAAATATCCTATACAGGATTCTCTAGGAACTTCCCGTTTTACATAGGTTATCCTGAACGTATTACGGATAATACTTTTTCAGGAACATCTCATTTATTGGCATCATCAATTTGTTACCATCCTGAGTAATCAGGCGATATGCACCGTTTGAGTAGACTGTTTCTATCACGAACGGTCCTTCCCATTTAGGTTCAAACTTTCCTTTCTTTTTGGAAGTGAGGATCATAGGTCTTCGAACAGCGAGGACTAGATCTCCTTCTTTAAAGCTTCGTCGTCGGACCTTTTTATCGAAAGCCCGAGAAATTCTAGCTTGATAAAACTCGATTTGTTGTTGAGCTTCCAAGCGTTTCTCATCTAACATCTCTAATTCTTCGAGACGTTTCTGATGATGTTCTTCCGTTGTCATTCCCGTTGTAAGAGCGATACGGAGGGAAGGAATCCGTATCTCCAATGGAAGGACGGCTTCACATCCATATGTTAGAGCATACGGGGTGGCTCCGGTAGACGTGCGGACGGTCGTACGATAAGCCCAGAGAGCTTCACCGAGTTTATCGTCCCAATCCCGTTTATTGATTTTCACCAATTTTGCCAGAATTTTGATGATAGTTTTGTTAAAAGCTTCGGCCAATCCGTTGGCTGTAGGATTATAAGCTGTCGACGAAACGTCCTTAATCCCGAATTTACCGCAGAATTTGATAAATGCGTTGCTCACGAATTGAGGACCGTTGTCGTGCACTATTCGTCTTGGCACACCATACCGATATATGATGTGGTGTTTAATAAATTTGATAACATCAGCTGTCTTTACTTCTCTAAGTGGAACTGCTTCTGCTCATTTTGAGAAATAATCGGCGATTGCCAAAATGAAACGGTCCCCTTTAACTGAAGGCGGAAAAATGGGACCCACAATGTCCATTCCCCATGTCTCGAACGGCCACGATGTCGCCGAAGGATATAGATATTCAGGGGGCATGTGCATATAATTTGCATGCAATTGACACGCTTCACATTGTCGTGCGTAGTCGACTGCGTCTTTTACCATAGTTGGCCAATAATACCCGATTCTCCTAAGTCGATCACAGAGTTTAGGACCGGGCTGATGTGCACCGCTGTATTTTGGAGGCGCGGAACGTACTCGATGAAAAATTCTTCAAACGAGCTTGCTATTTCGATGGCCACCTGGTGGTATGGAATCAGGTCTCGATTTCTGACTTCATACTCTCCTCGTATTTGATTAACCACCAGTTGAGAATCTCCAAAAGCTTCAAGGTATTCGACCCCCAGCTCTTTGGCGAAATTAAGTCCGATTATTAATGCATTGTATTCAGCCACGTTATTAGAGCATGGTTCAGTCAGTGAATATGCTCTAGGCAAGACGTGCTTTTCCGGGGAAACTAAAACGACCCCCACTCCTGAGGAGATTTTAGAACATCCGGAAGAACTTGCCACGTTGGTTGCTCGGGAAGCCCCATCGAAGTACAATTGCCACACTTGTTGATGTGAGGTGGTATTAACTTCGTGAGTTTCATCTGGCAGATCGTCGTACAATTCGACTACATCCTTCGTAGGGTTTTCCGCCAGAAGATCGCAAATAGCTCGTCCTTTAACAGATTTCTGTTGCTTAAAATACAAGTCATATTGTGATAGGAGTAAGGCCCATCTGGCCAAACGCCAATTCATGGAAGCCGGTTGGGTCATGAACACTCGGACGGGATTTATGTTGGAAATGACATAAATCGTCTGTCCGACTAAATAATGTCGCATTTTCTGAATCGCGAATACCAAAGCGAGGCATTCCTTCTCAATCATCGGATAACGAGACTCAGCTTCTACCAATGTACGACTCAGATAATACACAGCTTGTTCGTGACCGTTATCGTCGTCTTGTGCAAGTAATGCACTTAACGAATGGCTCGTCGCTTTGACATAAATCAAAAACGGTCTGCCCGATTTCGGTGCAACGAGAATAGGTGGATTCGCCAGATATTTCTTAATATCTTCGAATGCCTTTTGGCATGCTTCATCCCAAACGAACGACACGCCTTTCTTCGCGAGTTTAGAGAACGGTTGACATTTTCTAGACAGATTTGATATAAACCGACGGATGTATGCCAATCGACCTTGCAACCCTCTGAGTTCTTTAAGATTTCTCGGGGGTTGCAGCTCGTGTATTGCCTTCACCTTATCAGGATCAATATGAATACCTTTTGTGGTGACGACGAATCCAAGAAATTTACCACTCGACATTCCAAGGAAGGATTTAGTCAGGTTCATTTTTAGCTGATGAGTTCTCATAAGCTCGAACATTGTCTTCGGATCGTTAATGTGGTCGTTTTTATCACGACTCTTAACGACCAGGTCATCAACGTAGCATTCGACAGTCTTCCGGAGGTGCTCTTGAAAGATCTTCGTCATTGCTCGCTGGTATGTAGCACCGGCATTCTTCAAGCCGAATGGCATAACAGTATAACAGAAGACACCCAGGGGTGTTCTGAATGCTGTATGCTTTTCATTATCCGGGTGCATCTTGATTTGATTGTACCCAGAAAATCCATCCATGAATGATATTCTTTCAAACCCGCATGTGTTGTCGATGATGACGTCCGTAATCGGTAGAGGAAAGTCATCTTTGGGGCAGGCCGTATTCAGATCTCTGAAGTCAATACAGATTCTGATTTTTCCGTTCTTTTTAAGGACTGGAACAATATTGGCTAACCATTCAGGGTGTTGTTCCTCTCTGACAAAACCCGAATCAATTAGCTTCTTAACTTCAGCTTCTATTGCCTCCATAATTTGCGGACGAAACCGTCTTTGTTGTTGCTTGACAGGTTTAGCATCCGATTTTATGTTAAGGCTGTGCATTGCTACGTTTGGGTCGAGTCCCGGCATATCTTCGTAGTTCCAAGCGAAAACGTTGATATACTCTTTAACGAGGGCGATTAGTTCCTCTTTCTCGTCCGGCGGAAGATCACCACTGATGAATATAGGTTTCGGATTATTTTCGTCGCCCATATTAACCTGATCTACTTTATCCTCAGTAGGAGGTTCTCTTTGCTCGAATCGATCACCGTATTGGATATTCATGTAATGTGTCCAAGGATCTTCCCAAGTGAGTAACTGATCGTCTTCTTCTATTGTAGAAGGATCAACTGTTGCCATGTTTGACATGAGACTTTTGAACTTTTCTCCAATGCTCACATCAGAATCCCAATTTGAAGTATCGGATGAATGTCCGCTCCTATCTATTAATTGGTTAATGATCTGTTGGCCATAATCGTCATCGGATGATGAAGCATAACCCAGACCCCTATTACGACTGTAATAATTATCTGGTTTTGCTTTTGGTACATAGGCAGGACGGGGTGGAACCCTAATACCTTGACCAAAATAAAGACCTTCACCGAGTGAGAATTCATAACCCCGGTTCGTCATATAATCATTCGCTTGCGAACTGTACCGAGAGAAATGTCGTCCGGGTTTTTCTTCGTCCGAATTACTGTCCAAGAAATGATCTGGAGTAGGGAATAATTCCCCTTTTCCAAAGACTATCTCTTTTTCACCCCCTGTCTTTGCAGGTAAGATCACCGTGGTTCCGTATGAATCTTGGAGATGTTTCATCATCGTACAGGACGAACGAAGTGGCATATGTAGACTAGGGTCGTCATACAATTTCTGCATTACATCATCAAGACAATGCGAGTACTCTAAATCATGATTTATTATTTCATCGGCAAGCTGCCAGTTACAACTTTCGTCCGACGATTCATCACCGTCAAGATCGATTACAAGAGGTTCAATGTCATTTAGTACAAGACCTTCACTATAATCGAGCCCGGCTTCGGTATCAGCTTCTTCTCCGCTGTCCGTGCCATGGGCCGATGGTTCAGTATCGGACTCAGCACCATAAAGAAGGGAGTCAGTAAAGTAATTTTCTAACCCCTTGAATGGTTGTTTATCCGCGACCACCGTCTTGAACTCCTCATTAGTGTCGACATACTTCAAACACTGATGGAGGGTGGAGGGAACTATAAGATTACCGTGGATCCATGGGCGACCCAACAGTAAGTTATAAGAAGTCTCCGCATCGATCACATAGCAGGTGACTTCAGACTTCAGATCTCCGAGTTGACACTTCACCCGGATTTTTCCCAACGGTCGTGACCCGCTTGTGTTGAAACCATAGATAACCGTTCCTGTGGAGGCTAACTTGCTGGCGGGAATTCCGAGGTGGTACATCAACCGAAGTGGCATGATGCTAACGGCAGAACCCGGATCGACTTGGATCCGGTTGACCATGCTCGAGCCAATATATCCGGTGAAATATAGAGGCCTATCATGCTTTGAATTCCTGACTTGCATATCTTCTTTGGTGAAAGCGATGCAAGGAAATTTGGTGGCTGCCAGATTATAATGCTGCACTGATGACTCTGGCTTGATTTGAGTTAGGAATACTTCAGAATCAGCCAGAGCTTCTTGTAAAGCTTCTCTGGTTTCTTTTGAGAGGCGCAGCAACTCGTACAATGTGATTCTTGCTGGGATATTAGCCAGCTGAGCCATAACGTCGAAACGATATGGTGCGTTCGAACTTTCCGGTTTATCTCGTCCAATCGGTCGGCTGAAACGAGACTGCTTCGGAATTTGAACCTCTTTGGGTTGAGGTTCCTTCTCCTTTTGCTTAGCCGGTTGTTGCGGCTTTTCAGCAGGTACTGGAGGAGTTGTAGCTATCCCCAACTCTTTCAAAGTTGTAGCGTTTGGGTTAGAAGTTTCCGGATATTTGTAATGGTATTCATTTCCACTTCGTGTAGCGAAAACTTCCTGCTCCTCATCAGAAAGGGATAAAGCTGCTATCCGTTCATCATTCTTCTCGGGGATTGCTGAGACTCCATAACAGGACTTCTCTTTTCCCTTGTTTTTTGACTTCTTCTTTGATTTGGATGTCGTCCACTGTTCATCTTCAAGCAAATCCGGATGAACCCAAAGGATTTCGCCGTTGGGGGCTGTGTGAGATACGAGCCCCTTCTGGCGCTGTCCATGAGGGTCATCGTTGATGGTTTGCATCTTGACCTTTGATACTGGCTCGGCTTGAAACCAGGACAAAGGAACCGATCCGAAGCTAATAGAGACCGCGTTTGCGCCTACCTTCTTCTCCTTTGGCTTCGGCGTCACAATACCAACATCAATTAATGTTTGTATTTTATCCTTTAAGACATAACATGTCTTAGTAGGATGGTGGACCCTTCTGTGGTATGCACAATATTTTGGGTCATTGATCTTCGTTGCTTCTTCTTGGTTTGTGACCGGTGGAAGCTTGATCTTGTTGTTCTCTAACAAGTATTTGAAGATGACCGGAACTTCATCATCTTTGAAAGAGTATTCCTTCGGGAATCTGGGCTCAGAATTCTTAAACTGTTTCTGAGGCTGTTGATTCTGGCTTGGCGCCAACTGGAAGGATGATTGTTGCGGTTGTTGCTGCGGTGGCTGTTGTGACGTTTGATGTGCATCGACAGCGGCCACCGACCCTCTTCCTCTGCCTCGAGGATTAAAGTTCTGCTTCTGATTCTGATTATTGGCTGGTGGCAAACCTCTCTCCAAATTCTTTCTCTTGAGAAAGCGCTCAGCCTGTTCACCCCTCATTTTCAATTCTTTCCAAGTCTTAGAGTGAACAACCCCTACCACTTCTAATACATCCAAGGACAGGTTATTATGACATGTTTGTAGAATAAATTCCTCAGTAAGTGGATCTCTGCAGTTCACTGCTTTGTCCCGGAATCGCTTGACAAAGACATCAACAGATTCCCCGTCCTTCTGCTTTTCGTCCAACAACGTGCCGATCGAGACTTCTGTGTCGTCGTCGAAGAAGTTGGTGAGGAATAGTTCTTCCATATCCTCCCAGCTAGTGATACTCCCGGGCTTAAGACGTCGGTACCAATCGAAGGCAGGCCCGCGAAGGGTCCCCACGAATGACCGAACCATCAGGGCTTCGTTCCCGGATATTGCGCCGAGATGCGACTTAAAATAAATCAAGTGCTGAGTTGGTGAACCCCTGCCATCAAAAGGAGTAAAGTTAATCAAATTAAATTTCTGGGGATAAGGAATCAGGTCCCACTCCCTCGGGTACGGGTATGGAATGCCCGTTTTCTTCACTTCTTGAGCCGTCATCAAAGCGTTGACTTTGCTCTCAAGATCGTGCATCTTCTTGTCCTCTTCCTCGCTTTTCTTCAAATAGATCTGTGGAGGTTGAGTGGCTGACTTGGTCGGATCGCTTCCGGAGTTGTCTTTATCTAGAGGATGATCTTCAAATATCGTCTCATCCTCTTCATTACGCCGACTGGATTCCGCTCTTTGGCTTGATTCCGGTTGGTGTTGCTGAACCTGCAAATCCCGCATTTGCTGCATAGTCAACTCCATCTCAGTCTTGAACTCAGCTCTGATTTCTTCGCGTTGTTTAGCCAATGCTTCTTGCAGCATGTGAGCCAATTGGTCTGGCGTAATTGCAAATGATTCTCTGGCTTGTCCAACACTGGATGCGGTATCGTCCGATGCAATGGCTGAACAAGTATCTGACATTTCTTCATCTGAAGATAGCCCCTCGTGCATTTTCCTGTAGTCTCGTCGTAGGTTGGCTCTTCTTTGTAACCGCGCCATCCTTTGAGAAAGACCCCGCTCAACTCTCCCCCCTGGAGAGAAATCAGGGTCGGGATTGACTGACTTTTGCTTCCCTTTGTTGGTCATATTAATAGTGACCTCAGGGAACTCATCTTGTCGGACTGCCGGTTTCTTCTTGTTGAAACGTCTCATCTTGGGTCTTGACGTTTCACTTGAAAGTCTTTGAAATACGGAGACTCTTGTTGAATTCGCTTTAGAGCATCCGCATTCTGTCAGCACTGCCTTGATGAGTCTCTCACAGGAGCAGTGAGACTCGTTTTCTTGTACAACTCTTTTTCTTGAGTTATTTTTCTGATAGTACAGCTCATCGTTGTTACGATTTGAGCAACCTATCTCTTTCTTCTGAACCTTGTTAACGTGCGCAGGACGACTTGTTGTCGCTTCTGAGCGATCCAAGGTTGGATTTTTAAATCCACCCCCTTGCGGGAATGGTGTCATCATCGGTCCTAGACGAGAATGAACTGGTATTCTCTCGTTCTGGACTTGTGCAGTTCTGACAGGAGGATGTTTACGACCCCCTGTATAAGAAACCACTAAGGGTTTACTTGCTGGGTTTGACTGCTCTTTGGTTGGGGCTTTGCCCTGATTATCAAATGCCAAACTAAGGAGATCTAATTCTGTGAGTTTGACTTTCAATATGTCCGGCTTGTCCTGAATCTTCACTGGTGACGCAGCAGACGGGCTTGGGACGGATGCTGAAGGAGTTGAAATGGGGTCTTCATTGACCTTCTCTTTGCCGCGGCAGCCATAACTGTCGCGGTTGTTTGATGGGCCGCGGCAGTATGGGCTGCCGCGGTTATATGATGAGCCGCGGCAGTACGTGCTGCCGCGGTTATATGATGAGCCGCGACAGTCTGTGCTGCCGCGGTTGAAGACTGACTTCCTCTGTATTCTTTGGGTGTTCTCGTTTTTGGGAACCCAAACTCTACAGTTCTTTTGTGGTTTTCCATCTACCACTTCCTTTTTGTTTTCCTGCACTTGTTGACGAAGGGCACGAGCGTGAGCAGCTTTTGCTTGACGCCTTTGTATACGCTCCTTCAGGGTAGAACGGGCTCTTTTGACCAGAGTCCATTCCTCTGTCGTAAGCTGTGCAGAGATGTGATTATTTTGCCTTTGGGGCAACTGAACCATCTTTTGATTCCTCGACTTTAGGTCCGTGTAATAATGGACCCCGTCGGTCTGTTGCATGGCCTTAGCCAATTGACGAGCGCGGCGTTGACGTTGTCTCTGACGAGCTCTCTTTGTCAATACCGGAGCATCTTGGTTTAAGGACCCTTGAACTGGTGAAGGGTCATTCGGAACAGAGATGTCGCAGGTTGATTCTTTTGCAATGACTTGGCAAGAATCTCTACCTGCGGTCTTCATTGGAACTGAAGACTCGGGAACTTTCTTGGGAGAAGAAATCTTCCTGCACTTGCGGGGTGAGGAGGATTTTGATGACGAGGATGACATATACTCCTCGTATTTTGCCTGATCGAATTCATATTCGATCTCTTCGGTGACGATGATCTTAATCGGCTGCGACACTGCGGCCTCGGCAGCGAGGCCGCTGGCTCCCACTGTGGTCGCCAGTTTGTTTTCAGCGAAAGTTGTTTCCATTGCAGATTCCATTAAAACTTCGATCGTTTACAAAGAATTACAATGAAAATAAAAGAAAATACAACTCTCGAGAAAATAACACAGAAATTGTTTATCAACTCCTGCTTTTGTGGGACTTTGCCTGTGCCGGGAATGCTTTAGTTCGTGGACCACCGATTCGTAGATCGAGAGGTTGTTTAAGGATCTCTCCTTCGTTTATCGAAGTAAAGATTTGAAAACGAATATCTTATCGATGTAAGATGTCCGTTCTTCCAAAGATCAAGTCTGAGCTTAGATCTCTAGGATTCACCAAATGATGCTTGTCAGAGGGTGAAAATTCTCTCTTTCTTTCTCAAAATCACCAAAGACTCAAGTATCTTCTGCTCCAAAAATGCTCTCTGTCCTTTAATTCGTGCCTAGGGAGGTATTTATAGGGCTCTCAGTGCACCACAGTTGAAACGGAGGCGAAATAACTGACTGGCCGTTTTCTCTTTGGCCGCTGCAGTCTACACTGCCGCGGCTATTGGCGCGGCAGTATAGGCTGCCGCGGCCAAAGAGACGGTTATGAGCACGTTCCATCGCGCTCAAAACTACTCTCCCACGAACTTTAACCACCTTTTTCGTGGTTTAACCGCTTTTCCACGTCAGCACACGTTCTATCTTTGATATGCTGCCACGTGGGCTTCAAAAAATCATCAAATAACTGTCTTATAACTGCCACGTCATCCTCTTATAACAACCGCGACACTATAGGCCGCCGCGCCTAAGCCGCGGCACCTTGGTCTGCCGCGCCATAGCCGCGGCGCCTTGGTCTGCCACGCTATAGCCGCGGCGCCTTGGTCTGCCGCGCCTTAGCCACGACGCTTTGGATTGCCGCGCCTAAGCCGCGACACCATTGGCTGCAGCGCCACAGTGCTGTCTGATGACGTGTATATCGTTCTTCTATGTTGTCTTGCATGGTGTTTGAATGTCTATAAGCATTTTTGACGCCTACAGATACCCCCTCCAAAGTATCTCAGACTCATCATTTCTTTTAGAGAGGAGTCTGGGACACTTTGGATATGATAGGCTTTCCCTGCAATTTCTCCAGTTCTTTGTTGAGGAAATTGCGTAGAATGGTCTGTGAATGGCTTCAATCCTTGACTTCTTTATCTCTTAGTCTACTCAATGCTTTGTAGAATAGCTAAGATTCCTCCGGTGCTGCGTTTATCGCGTGCCCGTCGTCGAAGTCTTGAATCAGAACTGTTGTTGAAGAATGGAGAAATAGTTTATACTCATATGCTCTATTGGAGTGTTCGGGAAACAGTTTAACCTCATGTACCCGTTGGGAGGTTCAAGGAGATGCAGTTTATACTCATATACTCATCGGAGTGTTCAGATGTGTATTCCAAATACAGCAAGAGATGTATGTGTTCAAACGTCGAAGAATTATCGTGCATGCACAGTATTTATACATGCCAGAGTGAACCATGGTGTGTTAGCTGCCGCGGCAGCTTACACTGTCGCGCTTTAGCGCGGCAACATAGACTGTCGCGCTCGAGCGCGACAGTGTCGAGTGCCGCGCAGCGCTTCGGCCAGTCAGATTATAACTCTGACGTTTGGGCTTCTTCGGGTCACCTTTCCCCGCCTCTTTGAGTTCGAAACCTCTTCCAAAACCCTATAAAAGGATTTTTTCTGGTTTTTCCCCTTTCCACCTCTTCATCTTTGCGTTTGCTCAAACAAAACCTAGGGTTTTAAGATCTAGGGTTTTGAGTTCTCTTTGATTTTGATCTTTTCCCTTGATCAAACTTGATTCTATTCTCCCCTGGTAAGAACCGAGCCTATCCCTTGTATTTCATGTTTATTTTGCTATTTAATTCGAGATTTCATCTCTAAACCCTAATTTTCTTTGATTCCAGGTTGATTTCACCATGTCTCCAAAGAAGACTCGTGGTTCGAAGGGAAAATCAGCGGCACCAGCACCTGAGGATGTCGAGGCTGCAGTTCCATCCTTTGGGGGTAAGTTTCTTCCACTTCTCTTCTCTGAAACTGTTGATTTTGTGCATATAACCTCGTTTGTCTCCGTTGAGAGGCATTCGGGAAGAGTTGACATCCCCCACCGAGGGGATTGACGCTTCAAAACACATACCTTGTTCAATCAAGGCATGTACCACAGTTAAGACACGGGTATTCGTCGAACTCGTGCCTTTTCAAAATCAAGAGTCGCTGTTCAGTTACCGCGGCAGCTCGTACTGCCGCGCCTGAGCGCGACAGTGTATACTGCCGCGGTAACGCGCGACAGCAACAACTGCCGCGGCTACTTAGTGAAGGTTTTCTCGTCTGTTAGCCTTTTTGGTCCAACTGTTTTCCAACCTTTCTTTGCAGTCCCCTTTCCTTCTGTGGCCTTCTCTGATAGAGAGGATCCAGGTCAAAGCGGTACTCTTCATGCCTCTTTCAACGGCGACTTTCTGGTTAGAGAGGCTCGCCAATTTAGCGAAAATCGTGATAATAGTATTCCAGAGTTGGTTCGTGAGGGAGGTCGTCGTACCCTGCGCGCTCTTTTGACTGATTCACCCCTAACTCCAATTCGAGATTCTACTGAACCGTTGAAGAAGACTGATTATCTGTTCGGAGATTCGGTAGAAGATCCAGACAAACTTTGCCGTGGCTCTGAAATTTGGTTGAATGAACATGAAGGTTCTTTTCTATTCCTTCCTCCATTTCCTCGACAGTACTCCCTTCTGCAATTGAGGAATTTGGCTGTTTCGAGGGAAATGACGTGGCACTTGACAGAAGACCATGAGCACGTTCATTGCGGCTATATTGGTAAAGATATTAGCGCTCCTGGCTCCGTCGGTAGGCCTGATGTTCGTGGTCTTCACCCTGGTATATTTGGACCAGATGGTGGGCCCCAAAACGAACTGATGATAAGGGCCAATACCGTAAAGAATAAGCTCGCTCGGGTTGGTCGAGAACTTCCCATTCCAAGATTCAGGTGTTATGGATGGGTTCACTCTCTTCCTGACAAATGGTGGGCTAGGATGACCAAATACGTACTCCATCGTTGGGATCAGGATTTTGTCAGAGGTTTAGTGTTAACGTGACATGATTTGTGTTGCGATTGGAGCAACTTTGTGGACTTATCATCCTATTGATGAGGATTGATAAGTGAATTTGTCAGAGGTATATTGTTAACGTGACAGGAATGTGTTGCGATTGGAGCAACTTTGTGGACTTATCATCCTATTGATGAGGATTGATAAGTGGGTTTTGTCAGAGGTTTAGTGTTAACGTGACAGGATTGTGTTGCGATGGGAGCAACTTTGTGGACTTATCATCCTATTGATGAGGATTGATAAGTGGGTTTTGTCAGAGGTTTAGTGTTAACGTGACAGGATTGTGTTGCGATGGGAGCAACTTTGTGGACTTATCATCCTATTGAAGAGGATTGATAAGTGAATTTGTCAGAGGTATGGTGTTAACGTGACAAGAGAATGTGTACTTGTGACTTGCACAAGATTTTAGGAATTAGCGTCTTGCTGGGGAAACTTGCTAGGTGAGTTTATCATCAGAATTGATGAATTTTGATGCTTGTGATTTGAACAAGATTTTGAAGACTTAGCGTCTTGCTGGGGAAGATTGCGATTTGAGCAATTTTGAGGACCTATCATCCTATTGAAGAGGATTGATAAGTTGATTGTCAGAGGTATATTGTTAACGTAACAAATTGGAGCGATGCCAGTTGAATGCATACTCTGTGGGGATGATGATCG
The DNA here is from genome assembly GCF_001876935.1 of Asparagus officinalis. Lineage (NCBI taxonomy): Eukaryota > Viridiplantae > Streptophyta > Magnoliopsida > Asparagales > Asparagaceae > Asparagus > Asparagus officinalis. The sequence goes on from NC_033797.1 coordinate 53,084,249, forward strand.
TCAGAAGTGTAATGTTAACTTGACGATGTGGAAGATTTGTTACTCTTAATCCTGTGGATTCCAAGTAACCAACCCCCAGTCTTGATTAAAACTTAGCAGGGGAATAAAAAGAGGTAGACAAGGCACATCACCTAGTGAGGCACTATCCATGAAGTCGGAATAGAGGCACATCACCTGGTAGGCCATTATCTGGTAAGTTTGACTATCAGAGGTAACTGTTAACGTGATAGTTTTGTGGACCCGCCATCCTACTTGAAGAGGATTGGTGGGGGAATTTGGAGGAAAAGGACTATCAGAGGTGATCATTAACGTGATAGTTTTGGTGGACCCGCCATCCTACTTGAAGAGGATTGGTGGGGGAATTTGGAGGAAAAGGACTATAAGAGGTGATCATTAACGTGATAGTTTTGGTGGACCCGCCATCCTACTTGAAGAGGATTTGTGGGGGAATTTGGAGGAACTAGACTATCAGAGGTAACTGTTAACGTGATAGTTTTGATGGACCCGCCATCCTATTGAGCAGGATTGGTGGGGAAATTTGGAGGAAAATGACTATCAGAGGTGACGGTTAACGTGATAGTTTTGGTAGATTTTGTGGTTGACAGAGGTATTTTGTTGAACATGACAACTCAGAAAATTTGCTACTCATAATTCAATGAACTACAAATAAACCAACCCCCAGTCTTGAGCAAGTGCAGAGGGAAAAAGGGTAGACATGACACATCGCCTAACGGGCCACTATCTAATGAGATTGACTATCAGAGGTAATTGTTAACGTGATAGTTGTTAGACCTACCATCCTACTGAAGAGGATTAGCTTCAATAGTCGTGGTATCTTCTTCTGACTGAGAAGATTGGGCTTGGTCTGATTGCTCAGGTGAAGGTTGGGCTTCGTCCGATTGCTCAGGTTGATCCTGCCTACTTTGTTCTTCAGCTTTGATCCTGGCAATAATCTTTTGAGCCTGTTCGCCTTGAGAGATTAGTTGTCTCCAAGAACGACATTCTGCAACTCCGATTCTGGCTAGGAGGTCGGTCTGCAAGTTGTGTCGACAGATCTCTACTAAAGTAGACCGTGTCATACCTGACGAACACCGGCGAGCCATGGTTCGAAACCTCTTGACGAAGGCTTTGACGGACTCCCTCTTCTTCTGCTTAGTGGCAAGAAGGGTATGGATGGAGACTTCTGTATTCTCTTCAAAGAATCTTGACAGGAAGAGTCTCTCTAGATCTGCCCACTTTTGGATACATCCGGCAGGCAATTTTCTGAACCATTCAAAGGCAACTCCCTTGAGGGTGCCAATGAATAATCGAGCCAGTATGGCGTCATTTGATATCACATTCCCAGTCTGTGACTTGAAGTGATAGATTGTCATCAACCATTTTTCCCTTCCCTTTGCTTGTGTGAGGTCGGGATGAAGATGCTTTTCCTCTCCGGGAAGATTCTTGCCTAAGCGGCGAATCTGTCTCTTGAGATTTAGCCTTGTCTGCGATGATTTGAGTCAACATGGCCATGAGTTCATTGATGGCCTCTTGTTGAGATTTGAGCATGGCCTCCTGCTCATCAAGTCTCTTTGAAAGGTCTTCAGAATGTTCTGCCATGTGGGCGAAGCTCTCATGCCCAACGAAAGAGCTTGATGATTGGGACTCCGCAATGGCTGAGTGTTCGTCATTGGAATTAGTTCCTCTGGCTAAACTCCGATAGTTGACAGGAGGAATGGCTCCTGTTCGCGTCCGAGTGCGTTGGTAGATTCCTTCAAACTCGTTAGCGATTTGTCTGATGGTCGGTGAACGACTTATCTCTGAGTCATCAGAATTAGGACCTGAGGCTTTCCCTCTGCTGATCACATTGATAGTGACCTTAGGATATTCAGTCTCTGGAGACTTCTTCCTGTGAGAACATCGTCGTTGGTTGGGCAAAGCAACGTTCGTAAATTGGTCGAACACCAACAGTTTGGCCGCATATGAGCAGCATTGACATCCCGAGAGGACCGTAGCAATCAGCCGTTCACATTGGAATGAACGAATGATTTGTTGCATCGGTCTTTCTCTCGATATGAACTCACTCAAATCTATTCTGAAGATTCGAGGAGAATCGCTCACTGATCGTGAGGTTTGAATTGGAACCCCCAGTCCACGATTGGACAGGACTGGCTCTTGGTGAACATGGATCTGGTTGAGATACTTTGAATCCATGGACTTTTTATATCCGCCCCTCAACCAAGTCGCGCTACGCAGAGTATTCGGGGGTCTCGCTCCACGGTATACACCAGGTTCTATATTAGGTTTTGTCGCGCTCCACGGTATACACCAGGTCGCGCTCCACGGTATACACCAGGTTCTATATTAGGTTTTGTCACCCGAACGCATGCCTGAGCTTCAGGTTTTGCTGATGAAACGCATATTTGAGAGTTGCGTTTATTTTGTGGAACGCGCCTCTGAGGGTTGCGCTTAGTCTTCTTCACACAGAGCATATGTTTGGGCTCATAGACGCAAGACTTGCATTCTGAAACAGAAACGCTGCATTCTGAAACAGAAACGCAGGGTATTGGGTCGCGTTTAGGCTCACAAACACGAAGCTCGTGTTGACTTAAAGATCGACATTCTCGGAGATGTGCTCGTCGTAGGGATCTCCTCCTGCGTCGAGCAGCATTCTTCTTAGCCCGCTTCAAGGCCTTTGTAGCGATGTCACCATCTGTGTTGATCAAGTTTGTCACCTCAATGAGCATCTTTCGACCGGATACCCATCGTCTTGGCACGGGTTTGGCTGAAGCTGAGCCCACTCCATCGGGGGAGGGGCTGTCCGAGCAGTCTTCCTTAGGCGGTTCGGCTGCAATTGGAGCAGTTGGAGCTTTAGTCTCTTTGGAGACTTTGTGGATCTTGCGCATAGCCTTGGGGCTAAGGGATCCAGAGGAGAGGGCCTCCTCAAACTTGGCTTGATCAAACTCTACCACGAGAGTTTTGACGGTTGTTCCAGTGAGATGAACGTCGGATTGCGCCACCACTTCTTCGTCAGAGAAGCTTTTCCCCAGCGGAGTCGCCATCTTTTGTTTGTGGAAAATTTGTAATGATGGGCAGCGATGGAGCTGCGTTCGAGCTGTGCTTGGCAGCGATTGGAGCTGCGTTCGAGCTGTGCTTGGCAGCGATTGGAGCTGCGTTCGAGCTGTGCTTGGCAGCGATTGGAGCTGCGTTCGAGCTGTGCTTGGCAGCGATTGGAGCTGCGTTCGAGCTGTGCTTGGCAGCGATTGGAGCTGCGTTCGAGCTGTGCTTGGCAGCGATTGGAGCTGCGTTCGAGCTGTGCTTGGCAGCGATTGGAGCTGCGTTCGAGCTGTGCTTGGCAGCGATTGGAGCTGCGTTCGAGCTGTGCTTGGCAGCGATTGGAGCTGCGTTCGAGCTGTGCTTGGCAGCGATTGGAGCTGCGTTCGAGCTGTGCTTGGCAGCGATTGGAGCTGCGTTCGAGCTGTGCTTGGCAGCGATTGGAGCTGCGTTCGAGCTGTGCTTGGCAGCGATTGGAGCTGCGTTCGAGCTGTGCTTGGCAGCGATTGGAGCTGCGTTCGAGCTGTGCTTGGCAGCGATTGGAGCTGCGTTCGAGCTGTGCTTGGCAGCGATTGGAGCTGCGTTCGAGCTGGTTTGGCAGCGATTGGAGCTGCGTTTTGAGCTGTGCTTGGCAGCGATTGGAGCTGCGTTTGAGCTGTGCTTGGCAGCGATTGGAGCTGCGTTTGAGCTGTGCTTGGCAGCGATTGGAGCTGCGTTTGAGCTGCGTTCTTAGCTATGAACGCGGCGCATATTGATGCTGGTGTGCGGGGAGGACTTCCGCAGCTTGATTTGAAGAGACCGTCGATTTGTAGTCTCTTTCTGTCGAAGCGTTGCAAAGATCGTCATTTTGTAATCTTTGCTTTAGCTCTCTGATATGTGAGAGTCGTCAAATTGTAACTCCCGATGTTGACTATGAAGGATGTTTGATTAGAGCTTCCATCAGTTGTCGTGAAGGTCGTCAGATTGTAACCTTTAGCGATCTACGTGAAAGTCTTTAAATTGTAACCTCCTGGAAGTCGTCAGAGTGTAACTTCCATCATCGGTGTTTTGATGGGGATCAGCTATCTATTATGATTTTTTGATAGCCTACAGAGTCCTCCTACTATCAGTCCTCCTACTATCAGTCCTCCTACCGAAGTTAATCCCGAATCCGGTGGCGACGAATCTGCACCAAGAGCTCCTAAACGGCCAAGATCCGATGTGTGGAATTTTTACGAGAAGATCGACGTCACCAAGGATGAACACGGTAAGATCTTCACCCAGAAGGCTAAGTGTGCTTTGTGCGGCAAGATTTTTCAAGCTCATCATAAGAGCGGCACCAACCACCTCAAACGCCATTTAGATAAACACAACAAAGGCCAGACTCCTCAAGGTGATATCCGACAATCCATGATTTCTCAATCCTCCTCTTCTGGTAGTCTCGGTAGTTGGAACTATGACGCTGCCAGAGCCAGGAAATGCGTAATCAGGTTTATCATTCTTAAAAACCTTCCTTTTAAATTAGTAGAAGATGATGAATTTGAAGATATGTTTAGAGATGGTTTTTATCCTGCATTTAAAAAATTTTCTCGTCAAACCTGTCAACGTGATATTTTAAAATATTATCAGCAAGAACAAAAAAAAATAATTTCTTATTTTAAAAATTTAAACTGTAAATTTTCTTTAACTTCTGATATTTGGACATCTAGAGCACAAACTGGATATTTATGTATCACAGCACACTGGATTGATGAAAATTGGCAAATGTTTAAAAGAGTTGTTTCTTTTATTGCAATAGAAGAGTCACATACTGGTGCTAGCTGCCGCGCCTTAGCCGCGGCACTATGTGCTGTCGCGCCTTAGCCGCGGCACTATGTGCTGTCGCGCCTTAGTCGCGATGCCATGGGCTGCCGCGCCACCTTGTGTTGCCTGATGACGTGTAAATTGTTCTCCCATATTGTTTTGAGTGGTATTTGGATGTCTGCAAGCATTTTTCGACGCCTACACTTATGTATGGCATATTTACATGTCATGGAAGCTTTGATCGATAGAATTAACACATGGCTAGATACGTCAGAAATTGCTCCAATGAGCCATAATTATGGGGTTGTATCAGTCTTTTTCTGCGTAAGTTGTTAATTTTCTGCTACTAAGCTAACCTTTAGCAGTTGTTTACTCCTGGCATAACATTATATTCTTGGAAATACAACACACCCTTTATGCAAACACTCCTGATTTCCCACATATCTATACTTCATTTATACAAAAGCATGTTGCTGCGAGGAAGAATATACTCCTTATCCCGCTTGTGCATCAGGACCATTGGCATGTTGCTGAAGTTAGGTTGGATGAGGACGTTATCAAGCATTACAGCTCAGCTACCCACGATACATGGCTCGAACCAGTGAATAAAGTAATTGATTTCATGGATCATATGATGTCTGGTTTTGATCCCGATAATGTTTGGAGGAAGTTCAGATATGAAGTTATCCCTTGCGAGCAACAGTCTGGAATGTTAGTAGACCACAAGATTATCTTTTTTACCACATCCAGCATCATATATCTAATAGAATTGTTATTTGTATCTCTGCATTACAGTTTTGATTGTGGATTTTCGTTCCCTTATACATGAAGGCTATAATCAATGGGGCTGATACGATTCAGGTAACTAATTCAGGAGACAATTCTGTCGTCATCCGTGCCAGGCTTGCAGCTGAACTTCTCGTGGAAGGATGGGAACAGAGACATCAACAGGAGATTGGAGAACAGGATGGGTGAAAGTATTATCATTATGTAGTAATTAAACAAGTTAACTATGATACCAAATGTAGTCTTGTATATGTTATTTTACAGCACAGGATGGGTGTAAATGCAGGAATTAAAACTGGTTGACGATGGGAACATAACATTGTGATTGTATATTAATTGAACAGTCGGAAATGGACTACAGTTTGAAACTTTTTGTTAAGGTATTTCTGCTGCCAACGGCTAAATGATATGCAAATATTGAAAGTTAACCTGTTTTAGCATAGGTTAACATATGTTACTGAAAGTTAACCAGTTTCAGCAGAAGTTAACCAGTCTCAGCTAAAGTTAATCAGACTCAGCAAAAGTTAACACGATGCACCAAAAGTTAACCAATTTGAGTAAAATTAACCAGGGCAACCTGAAAGCTAACCACTTTGGATTAGATCAAATAGCACTGAAAGTTAACCACTTTCAGTAAAAGTTTACAAGTCGATATTCAACAAACTTTCAAAAAACAAGCACAAATTTTCATACCATAGTGTAAATATTATGAACTGCACATGTTTCAGTTTATTTTCAACTTACATATCACAATGTTTAAGCAAATTAGCACCACACAGAAGCAACATAGAAAGAACGTACAAGTTTTCTATTTTTTAACTTCACGATTCGATTGCTTTAATGCTTTCTTCAACTTTTTTATTTTGGTTGCTACCTCATCTTCAACAGGTAATTCTTGGTGAACGGCCATGTTCTCCTTTATTGCATTAGCATTGTGAGCCCAAACAAAAAACTTACATTGCCTATTTGGGTACTTTGTACATCCCCAGAAGTATCTACCTTTGTTGATCCTATTTTTGCACTGCTTGAGGGGGGTTGGAATTTTGCAGAAACAACATACCTCTTCTAGTGCTTGAGAGCCCTTCTCAGTCTTCATCTCACAATCTCAAAATGAGTTTTCAAGGGATGGTAGGAGCAAGAGATAAGGTTTTACCTGGGCTTTGCATAACATTATATATTGCATATTAGAACTAATAACTAGTTGTTGGAATATGTCTGTTGGAACAGTTAATCAACTAGCCGTTGAACAGTCACCTAGATTTGAGAACGGGCAATCATTTAAACTCAAACTTTAGGGTTAAAGGGTATCCACTTCAGCTAAAACTAGTAGTAGTACAGATATAGTTATATGTTAACATGTTCAAGTACAAAATTCAAAACATCTTGCTGCCTTGCAGCAGATTATAACTGTCCCACGATATATAATGTAAACTTAAATACAACTTGTATTTCTCTAGCGCCATTCCTGTTATAAGAGGCATAACACACTAATCACCGATGGGCTGGTTGCAAGTTGCTCGGTTGTGCCCTTCAGCTTTGCATCGACCACATTTGAGTTGACGTTTCAAGATTGTTCTGTTGTTTATGCGTCTTGTTCTATTTCTTCCCCTCCTCTTCGTGGTAATTGGTGACAAAATCTAGATTTCATCCGTGGGCACACTCCGCTTCTCATAATCTGGTATGGGATATAATATTTCACCGTGGCTCTTCTTAAATGCTTCTACGGACATGAACCAGTCACAATATTGATATACCTCTTTTTTCATATAAATGATGACTGCACAAGCATGCACACAAGAATACGAGTTACGTCCCAAGCACGGCAAGTGCATGTCCTCTTCGCCAAATCAACGCGAGTGGTTCTATGTGATTGCACTTCGAATATATCACCTCTACATTGCTTAATCTCTAAAGTAGATCCCTTTTCCATATGTTCTCCAACAATCTCCTCAGCTTTAGGACAAAGATGTTAGGGTTCTAGTTTTTGAACCTATACTCTTGTTTTGTTTTGATGATTTTACAAACAATTTATAACTAATTTTGTTTTCTAGTGATTGTGGCTTATTACATGTTTATATCAGAGTTAAAGATCCAGATCTGCCATGTTTACAATCATTTAGGTATTATTGTATATATCATGTGTTATTCTCTAAGCTCAATATATATTTATACACACACTTAACATCATGCTTACACTGTATTGTTTTACAAAAGTTTTGCAATACACCTCTTAATCAAAATCAAATGTATATGTTTACATATTTACACATATATGTACACATTTGCTAAAACGATGATCTTTTACAAATGGAAAATGTAATTTCCAAAATTTCTTCACAAATATGTTTAATATCATAGTTATAAACTATTCCCAAAGTTTTATATTTTTTAGTATTTATTTGATATTTTTTAACAAGGTTCAAAGTTGAAATTTTCTGTGTACATGTTTATAAGTCGACTCATGAATAATATTGAGTCGTCTCACAAACTGCTACGTAGTTTACAATTTGTTTCTGATGAGTCGACTCACAAACATCATGAGTCGACCCATCAGGATGAGTCGACTCATGTCTGTCATAAGTCGACTCACAAACTGTGCTGGAAAATGAGTTTTGTTTCTGCTGAGTCGACTCATGATCTTATGAGTCGACCCATGGTTTATGAGTCGACTCATGAATTTTATGAGTCGACCCATAAGTTGGTTTTTAGTCTGTAACGGCTACTTATGAGTCGACTCATGAATAGTACTGAGTCTACTCATAACACTATAACAGTTACTTTTAGTTTTTGTCTTCTTCTGGCTTTTTGGCCTTTTTACTTGGGTTCTTGCTGATGTTTTGGGATGTTATAAATACCGCAGTGCATTTAACATTCTAAAAAACCAAGAGATTTGTTTAATTAAGTTTACAAGTGTTTAAGAGGTGTTTAAAGCCTTGTTTCAAGCTTTGTTTCAAAAGAAAAGTTTTACACAAAGAAGAAGCTTTCAATTTTAATTGAGGAATTCAACCTCATCATCATTTCTTCAGTTCTTTGTGTTTATAAAGAATTTTTTCTAAACTCTTTAATATAGCTTATTTATTGTCAATTTTATATTCATATCTTGCTATATTAAATTGAATTATAATTTCATTATTCTCATTTATCACACACACCCTTATTGAGCTTAGATTATTCCATACAATATATTAGTGGGTATTGGAGTGTAAATTAGTGAGAGTGAGCTTCATTGTGTTCTCATTCATTATAGAGAATAAAACATTGTATTTGAACTTATATTGTGAGTATCACTTGTAATACACTTGTACACCGAGAGTAGTGTGTGGTGAGAGACGGGGTCGAATCCAATAGGAGTGGTGTCGGTTAACGAACCTAGGGAGAGGTTGTATCCGAGCACTTGAGGAGGAGGATACGGGCTAGAGACCAACACTTAGTATGTATAGTGTGATTACATAGTGATTGTTTGTGAGAGTTTTCAGTGAGCTTAAAAACCGAGTGTGTAGAAGTTTCGACTTCCAAACCGAGTTGTGATAGTGGAGATCTCCTCAAGGTGAGGAGCAGGGACATAGGTCGTGGGGACCAAACCTCGTGAACATATTGTGTGTTTGTGTCTGCTTGACGTTCATCTTTATTTGTGCTCACATCATATATTGCTTTCATCTCTTTATTGTGTCACATTTAATTTACACGTGTATTTATATATCCTTACATATATTTCACCATATAGGATATATCTCTTTGTTCATATTGCATATTCTTGTTCATAACATATTGTATATCTATCTTGTAAGAATAATTAATTAATTAATTTTAATTGGCATAAAATCGGATTAGATTAACATAAGACCCTAATCACCCCCCGCCCTCTAGGGTCTAACAATTGGTATCAGAGCTTGGTGCTCTTTGATTTAAGGTCTAATCATCTTGAGTCAAAGATCTAAGTTATCTTTTGTGCTAATCCAATTTTTTGATTTTTTGCTTGCATATATACATTATGGATATGCACGGTGCATCTAGTTTAGGTTATGCCATTAATGTTGCTCCTCGTTTGGATATTTTTTCCTATGCTTAATGACGTGTTAGATTCAAACTTTTTGTTCAATCTAAACAATTCGATTTATGGGAAGTTATTGAAGATGCTTATATTGTACCCACTTCGAAAAAATCCAAGTAGAGTAAAAATGATCAAATAACGTTTAATATGAAAAAGTTGTTAGAATATTTTCTTAGTACTTTTCACTCATCCTTTTCTAACAAATTTGTTCATTTTGATAGTGCTTACCATTTATGAAAATTTATAGAAGCACATCAAGGAGACTTGGAGGCGATCCGACAAGCTTTGGAGGCTTCCTCTTCAAGTTCCATTAGAGGATCATGCACAGGATTACTAGGTGATAGCCCTAGTGAGGTATACGAGCTCGGCAACGATGATGATATTACTTTTGATGAGCTTGCGCATGAATTTAAAAAATTATACAATATTTATATTGATTTGAAAAGTAAGTATGATAATATGGAATCCTCTCATGAAACACTAATTACTAAGTTTGATCTCATTACAAATGAAAATATAAATCTTAAAGAATGCAATGAGAATTTGAAATTAGAAAATGCTAGATTGCTTAATAAAAATGTGATGTCATGTTAGAAGTAGAGATTAGTAAAAATAAATTAAACTCTATGGTAAATGATTATGTTTATCCTACTTCTAATAGCAATGCTTGTATGCACAATGATGAGTTGAATCAAATAAAAAAAATACATATTGACCTTAGATTCAACACTAAACACTTGTATTGCGAATAATAAAAAGTTTATGGACATGTGTGTAAAGTATCATGTTAATTCTTCTAAGAAACCTACACACTATGCACATATGTATGACAAAATTCACAAATGTTCTATTTGCGGTCTTAAAGGCCATATAGCCAAATTTTGTCATAATGCACAAAAGCTTGACAAGCCTATTCATGATTTTGCATCTCATCAAGCTTCTTCATCTCATACTCATGTACACACACATAATGTAAATCATAAACATGCTCATGTGTATAAATGTGATTTTTGCAGTCATTTGGGTCATTTGACCAAATTTTGTTTTGATTTGAAGAAGGTTTCTCGTTTGTAAAATAATTTCAAAGATAAACTTATTTTTGTAAATGATTTCCGTGCACCTTATGTTGGTCAACACATACCATTTAGACCCTTTCATTGCACTCATTGAAATCAAAAAAAGGTCATGAATACGAATTTTGTTTTGACCGTATCCGTGCACCATATACGCCCAAATGGGTTCATAACCCAAAGGCCTTGATCTTAAATGATAGGGGTCATGTCCCTAACCCTATTGGTACAAAAAATATTTGGGTACCAAAATATGCTTAATTTCCATTTCTTAAGAAATTTTTTTGTTTTTGATTGTTGTTCTTGTTTTTGACTTAAAATATTTCAATAAACATTTAAAGCTTATTTAAGATCTATGTGTAGGTTTTTATGACTCAAAATTCTTGTCAAAACATTTCATTGTTAAAACTTTTTCAAGTGTAAAAGTATTATTTTAGAATTTCTGTAAAATCTTGAGATTTAAACTTAAGTCGACTTAGGGTCGACTCACATCCCTTAGTCAATTGCAAGTCGACCTTCGAGTGACTGTTTTTAGGGTTTCTGATTCTTTTTGTTTTTGGATTTGAGATGTTTTAGACCCGACCCGTTTGCCTACCTTAATCCTAACCCTACACTTATCCTTTGACCAAATCTGGACCGTTGATCTCATTTTAAAGCCCTAGCTTATCTTCCTTTTCCTCTTTCTTTTATTTTTCCTCCAGCCGATCTTTCATTCCCAGCCGACCTTCATCTCCAGCCGACTCATCATCGCCAGTCGACTCTTCCTCTCCAGCAATCGTCGTCTTCCTCGATCTCCTCTGTTTGGTATAACCCCTTTCCCTTCTCATTTTCTTTTTTAGGGTTTCATATCTATCTATGACCAGTACTTCAACCAAACGTCCTAGAACTTCCAAAGGTAAAGCTCCTCTTTCTCGTGATCGTGCATCTTCACCTCCAGAGCGTAGCAATGCACATTACGAACAATATCTAAATAATACTATCTTAATTGAAAAGTATCACGCTCTTTGTCAGTTAAAATTGTTCCATGGTAGATATGTTAAATTTGATGACTTTAGTCATTTTTCTCTGGAATAATTTTTCTCTGTTGCTAAACTCACTGATTTAGTCTCTAGTTAGTACTCTGAAAAACTTTACCCTCATCTTGTGCGTGTGTTTTACGCAAATTTTGTACCATTTGCTCCTGAGAATAGACCCCAATTTATCACTTCCTGTGTCAAAAATTGTCATATTCGTTTCACATCTGACCATCTATCTGAGATCATTGGCATCCCTCTAGGTGACATCTTTCTTGATGATGTTTCGTATGATAATCCCGGTGTTGAAACCCTTATGACTCTTCCTGGCGAAAGCCTTCCATTAGACGCTAAAAATGTGTCTGACTTGGCTACCATTGTTGGACGTATCATTTCTTATAATTTGATTCCAAAATTTGGGGGATATAGTCATTATTCTCAAGATCTCACTAGGGGTATCTATGCCATTCTAGGTAATGTTGATATTAAATGGGGATATGTTATGTTTGATATTATTGTTTCTGGTCCATCCACTTTCATTCCTTTTGATGGTCTTCTTACAAAAATTTTTAAATACTTCAATGTTGACCTATCTGATGAGACTCCTTTTGATATCCGACCTCTCGGATGAAAATTCTTACCACATTAATGGCAATGAAGGATCATTCTGCTCGTAGGCCCTCTCCTGAATCTCCTGTACATGAACCTCCTTATGAGCATTATCATCCCTCCTCAGATTCATCTGTACCAAGCCATATAGAAGATCTTTCCACTCAGATGACTGGATATTATTATAGTGACCAAGTGAGATTTCAGAGGATTGAAGACAATGAACTCGATCTTAGCATGAGACTTGGAGAGGTTGAAAAGGCCCAGGTGGAATTAAGGAAAGAGATAGCCTCCTTGAGGAGTGAAAGAGAAGTAGACATGGCCTTCATTCACAGTAGATTTGATGAGATCGTAAACCTTTTGCAACAACCCCATCCTTCCTCGAGTCCAGGATCATCGAATGCTTGAAGCTCTTTTTTAATTTATGTTGAACAATATGATATTTTGGTTTATGTTATGTTGGCAAACTTTTATTTACATTGGCATGTAATATTTTAACTTGCACTTGATTTGCTTCATGTTGGACATGGTTTGAAAACATGTGTTGAACTTGGTATGTAATAGCCTAGTAAATCTGTTTCTTTTGAATTTATGTGTGTTTTCACACTTGATGGTGAGCTTATATCTTATATGATGATCATATGCTCTATCATGTTTGTGTTCCATACTTGATGGTGAGCTTATATCTTATATGATGATCATATGCTCTATCATGTTTGTGTTCCATATGTATATCTTCACTCATGTTTCTTTTCTGACAGGGGAGCGTAGCTCCTATTTCTGACAGGTTTATATCAGAGTTAAAGATCCAGATCTGCCATGTTTACAATCATTTAGGTGTTATTGTATATATCGTGTGTTATTCTCTAAGCTCAATATATATTTATACACACACTTAACATCATGCTTACATTGTATTGTTTTACAAAAGTTTTGCAATACACCTCTTTATCAAAATCAAATGTATATGTTTACATATTTACACATATATGTACACATTTTCTAAAATGATGATATTTTACAAATGGAAAATGTAATTTCAAAATTTTCTTCACAAATATGTTTAATATCATAGTTATAAACTATTCCCAAAGTTTTACATTTTTTAGTATTTATTTGATATTTTTTAACAAGGTTCAAAGTTGAAATTTTCTGTGTACATGTTTATAAGTCGACTCATGAACAGTATTGAGTCGACTCACAAACTGCTGCGTAGTTTATAATTTGTTTCTGATGAGTCGACTCACAAACATCATGAGTCGACCCATCAGGTCGAGTCGACTCATGCCTATCATAAGTCGACATACAATCTATGCTGAAAAATGAGTTTTGTTTCTGCTGAGTCGACTCATGATCTTATGAGTCAACTCATGAATTTTATGAGTCGACCCATAAGTTGGTTTTTAACCTGTAACGGCTACTTATGAGTCGACTCATGAATAGTACTGAGTCGACTCATAACACTGTAACGGCTACTTTCAGTTTTTGTCTTCTTCTGGCTTTTTGGTCTTTTGACTTGGGTTCTTGCTGATGTTTTGGGATGTTATAAATACTCCAGTGCATTTAACATTCTAAAAAAAACCAAAAGATTTGTTTAATTAAGTTTACAAGTGTTTAAGAGGTGTTTAAATGCTTGTTTCAAGCTTTGTTTCAAAAGAGAAGTTTTACACAAAGAAGAAGCTTTCAATTTCAATTGAGGAATTCATCCTCATCATCATTTCTTCAGTTCTTTGTGTTTATAGAGAAGTTTTTCTAAACTCTTTTATATAGCTTATTTATTATCAATTTCATATTCATATCTTGCTATATTAAATTGAATTAGAATTTTATTGTTCTCATTTATCACACACACCCTTATTGAGCTTAGATTGTTTCATACAATATATTAGTGGGTATTGGAGTGTAAATTAGTGATAGTGAGCTTCATTGTGTTCTCATTCATTATAGAGAACAAAACATTATATTTGAACTTATATTGTGAGTACATTATAGAGAACAAAACATTATATTTGAACTTATATTGTGAGTATCACTTGTAATACACTTGTACACCGAGAGTAGTGTGTGGTGAGAGAATCACTTGTAATACACTTGTACACCGAGAGTAGTGTGTGGTGAGAGACGGGGTCGAATCCAATAGGAGTGACGTCGGTTGATGAACCTAGGGAGAGGTTGTATCCGAGCACTTGAGGAGGAGGACAAGAGCTAGAGACCAACACTTAGTGTGTATAGTGTGATTGCATAGTGATTGTTTGTGAGAGTTTTCAGTAAGCTTGAAAACCGAGTGCGTAGAAGTTCCGGCTTCCAAACCGGATTGTGATAGTGGAGATCTCCTCGAGGTGAGGAGCTGGGACGTAGGTCGTGGGGACCGAACCTCGTGAACATATTGTTTGTTTGTGTTTGCTTGGCGTTCATCTTTATTTGTGCTAACATCATATATTACTTTCATCTCTTTATTGTGTCACATTTAATTTACACGTGTATTTATATATCCTTGCATATATTTCACCATATAGGATATATCTCTTTGTTCATATTGCATATTCTTGCTCATAACATATTGTATATCCATCTTGTAAAAATAATTAATTAATTAATTTTAATAGCATAAGACCCTAATCCCCCCCCCTCCCTTAGGGTTTAACAAAAGATAGCTTGTCCACTTGTCAGCCATTATGCGTCTGTTGTTCATGCGAGTCTTAATTTGTCTGCGGATATGCTCCACCATTTGCAAGATACGAGACAATCGAGCATCACGTATCCAGCTGTTAAAGGATTCTGCAACATTAGAGGTTACATGACCATATCTATAAACATCAAGATAATAAAAAGTATGGTCACCACCAAATATATAACAAGATTAACACGTAGCCATAAAACTTAATCTTTAGTAGGGAAAATTAACATAACCACATGAAAGTTAACATATATTGGTAAATGCTAACATATATCAGCGATAGTTAACCTACAGAAGGAAATATTCACATACAAACGAGATAGTTAACATATATCAGCGATAGTTAACCTACAGAAGGGAAAAGTCACTCAGAATGATTGAGTGCAGTACCTAATGCCATGGAAGAATGCATTTGCCTAATGCTCTGGTGAGTAGTTAATTGTAATCTCATATGCAGCTGGAGACATCTCATATATATCCTTCATGTAGTCGTTCCATTCCGCAACAGTGTATTTATAGCAAACTGATTGGAGCAAATTCTCCAAAACTTGTGTGTCCTTTGCCTTCATCCCTAAAGCCTTTAGTTTTGATCTAAAATTTTCAACGAGGTGCAGAACACATCTTGAGTGAATTGCTTCAGGGAAATATTCTCTCACCGCTTCTCAGATCCCCTTGTCGGCATCAGAAATAATAACCAATTGATGTGGAGGATTGTATGGGTCTGACCTTTCATACAGTATGGACTACAGGCCTTGAAGGAACCATCTCCAATTATCAACATTCTCATGGTCACATATGCAATACGCAAGTGGAAATATCCCTTGGTCTTCGTCATATGCTATGGCGCTCAAGAGCATGCATTTGTACCTGTCTTTCAAAAAGGTCACATCCAAAAATAATAGAGGTCTACACCCATTTAAGAAACCAACGATGTAAGCAACATAATATATAAACAGTCTTCTGAACCTTCCTTCATTCTGGTCAATGCAAATGTAGCTTCCTGGATTCGTTTCCTTATATAAACAGTCTTCTGAACCTTCCTTCATTCTGGTCAATGCAAATGTAGCTTCCTGGATTCGTTTCCTTCACCTTTTGCTCATACGAACCTTCCTTCATTCTGGTCAATGCAAATGTAGCTTCCTGGATTCGTTTCCTTCACCTTTTGCTCATACATGTATCACAATGAGACCACATTTCAAATTCATATAATACAATGGAACATAAGGGTAATATATATTAACATTATAGCTCACAATTTTTCATGAAACATAACAGTCCACGGTGATAGCTGAAATATATATTAATGAAAATTAACATGAAGCATCCAAGGGAAATATATTGCACGATAAATTAACTACTAATATTATGGGTGGAGCGACCACGATCAAAATTTGTACATTTAAACAGATAACTATAAAATTTACCATCTTAATTGATCGTAAAACTCATAACTATCACCGTACATAGCCTCTTGCGCTCTTTCTTTGCCCTACCATACCTTACTGTATTCAAGTCTCAATCCATATCGAGTGAGTAAGTCCTTTTGCACATCTTTTGGGTGAATTTCAGTTTGAACCTTTAAGACAGGTCATAATTGGGCTGCTATGAATCTACGAGATGCCCGTGATTGGCCTGACAAGTTAGTATGTTGCCCGTAACTGTGTTCATTCACAAACCTTTTGATTTTAATTCTTTTTTCATTTTTAACAGGAGATGCAAACAACATCCAAGAGCATCCATATGTCTCCTTATATCGACAAATAACCCGGATATGTTTAGTTCATTCTTTACAAATTCATAGTCAAACTTTTTCATCATAGAATAGTATTGCAAAGCTAGTCTCAAATTATTTATAATTTTCAATTGTTGGCCCTTTTTAGTTAATGATGTGTGCCACCATTGAGGATAGCTCAAAGTGTTATTAAGAATATCATCAGCTCTCATTACAATCTTACCAGACGGGCAATCATTTTGGATTCTCTCTGAATTGGAAGCAGTTCCTCGAGGAGGAGGATGACAATATTCTTCATTCAAAGAGGCATCAATGCTGCACAAATTAATCAACCAGTGAGATATCATGTACACTATAATATAACATTATCTTCTGATATTTTTAAATTAACCATTTTCGATATAAATTAAAAAAGAGCAGTGGAAATTAACAGACAATGTATAGCTAACTCGTTACGATGAAAGTTAACATGATCACACGAAAGTTAACATGTTCATGTGAAGGATAACATATCTCGTCGAAACTTAACATGAAAGATGAAGAGTTAACTATAACCATCAAAGATGACAACTATGTTTTTCGACTGCGCATCGAAACCTGAAATAACATTTTTTACATCACACAACCCTAGTTTTTACCAGAGTTCATTGTTTATATATAAATCAGTAATAACTTTGTGCTTTCTTTAAGAAGTAGGACACTCCATATTATCAAAAACTTGCATTTGAATCTCCGTACAACAAGTGTAAATATTGTGATCCTACATGCACTTCAAAGAGGAAGAATATAGCATTAGCGCCCAAGGACATCGTGCATATTAAGTATTTGGCGACCGTTGGGGGTTGTTGACAGTTATGCGGATAATTATAAGATGAAATTGATGGGATTTAAAGCGCATAAGGGGTTTGGAAAGATGAAGGGAAAAAATACTTAAATTGTTAAAACAAAACCTTAAAATCTGAAATGGCTGTGCTAACATCACACAAAGCCTAATGTTATAAAGAGTTCATTAATTACTTACATTTCACTAATATCTTTCTATTTTTTTAGAACTGGAACACTCTATGTTAACAGCAGTATTAACAGCAGCTTACATGTGAATCTCCGTACAACCAACATTTCGATTGTACTTCAACATGCACTTCAAGTCATCTTCATTATCAACTGAAAAACTCAGGTTGGGGTGCCTCTCAGATTTATATATCAAGGATAAAGCTTCTTCAGGTACATTCAGTCTTTCAGCCACATTAAATTTCAGTTCATAAAACCTTGTTATCGATTATAACTTCAAGAATATGGCCTTCTCGTCTAAAGACACCATACAAATCAAGTCGTTGGTGGCCATTAGGGATGGTTGAGAGTTACGGAGACAGTTATGAGGAGTAATTGAGGGGATTTAAAGCTCATAAGGATTGTTGAAAGTTGAAGGAAAAAAAACCTTAACTTCATAAATGGGAGAGTGAGGGTTAAAATTAGACAATTTAGTACCCCTAATGGAGAAGTGGAGCAGTAATGGAGGGAACCCGCCTTTTTCCCCGCCGCTTTTCACCGTCTCCTCGCCTTAACTGTGATGGGAGAGATCAGTGATCATTTAATGCCTTGTAGCCAGTTTCCTGTGAGAGAGAAGAGGTATTTACGGGAGTTTTGTCAAAATACGCAGGGTGTATGTATAAAGGAGGGCTAAAGGGGCTGGGCCACACAACAAACACCATTTTTGGGCTTAAGCCCAAGGAGATTAGTTGGTGGGGCTGTGCCACTTCAAGGTCTCCATTTTGGGGCCTAGACACAATTTTCCCTTTATATTATTAAATATTTATGTTTTGTATACAATATCCTTTAAATAATGACAATAACTTTAATATTATATGACTTTATGTTGTAAAAAATATTATCTTCTTCGATAATTAATATCATCTCAGTAATAAAAAATTGAAGAGTATAAATTAAAAATATTATCATTTAGGAAAATATTTTATATAAAAATATTGGATCCTTTAAATCTATGAGACATTTACTTTCTAACAAAAAGTGTATGTCTCATAAATTTTAAGGATCAAATATTTTTATATAAAATAATTTCCATAAACAAAAGTATTTTTAATTTATAACGTCTAATTTTTATTACTAATATGGTATTATAATGTCAAAAGGGTAATATTCGTTATAATATAAAGAATCAACCACTATTTATACTGTTATTAATAATTATAATTATGAATAATAATTTATTAAATAAATAATTTTACTATTTTTATGACCAATAATTCTTTATAATGAATTATAGTATATTTATTAATTTTATTATCGTTATAAATTATTAATATATTCTAGGTGAATTATCTAATATTTTGGGAAAAAGAAGAGAAAAGTATATGTCTCAAAAGTTTCAAAGATCCAAATATTTTATATAAATTAATTTTCCAAAATAAAAAATATTTTTTATTTGTAACATCCAAATTTTTATTACTAAGACGATATTAATTATCGAACAAGGTAATATTATTTACAACATAAAAAAACTTACTATTTTATATAATTAATAATTCTTTATAATAAATTATCATATATTTATGAATTTTTTTATCATTATAAATTATTAATATATTTTAGTAAATGACCAAATAATTTGAGAAAATGAAGAGGTGCGTAGTTAATGAGAGGTTATGAATCATTAGCTTTATAAATAATGGTATAATTGTGAGTTATAAAAAAGTTGAGAGATTAAAAAAGAAAATCAAAAGTTTTGACATGTGTATTCTCTTTTATAAGAAGTATAGACAGATATAGATATAGATATACATATAGATATAAACATAAGGTTTTTCAAATGGGTGCTCATAAGTGCTACTTAAGGCATGAGAGAGATAAATCTAATATCACTTTTCTTAAGGGGATGTTTGCTTACCTAAAAGTAAAAAATGAAAGTGTGAAAGTCGCTCACTTTTATTATTTTCGATGTTTGTTTTATTGAAGTATACTTAAAAGTAAAATATAAAAAACTTACACCATTAGATTTAATATAAATTCAACTTCCCCAAAAAAGTGCTAATGTCACTTGAAAATGGAAAAGTAAAAACGAGTTTCAACTGAAAATAATAAATTTTAAAAATGAAAAAGTAAAGACCACTTTTAACTAAAAATAATAAAAAAATTTTGTTCTTTCATCCCCCCATCTCCCACCCCTACCCCTGGCTAAGCATTTTTTTATATTCGACGCTGATGATACTGTTCACAACATTTTAAGTTTGAAATATCATATTTTATAGAGTTTTGCGTGTTACTCCCTTATACTTTACTATTTTTAAAGTACCCCCTCAAAATTTTAAAATTCTATCAAGTTTTTGTGCTTACGAATTGTTGCAAAATTTTGCCCCTTAATCAATAAAAGTGTTATTATGCCCTGGAATTCTTATAAATTGTTTTAAATCAATCTCCTTAGCCAAGGGTGGTAACTAAGTAACAAAATATAATAATTAAGGGACCAAATACCAATTTCAATGATTTGGGGGACCAGCTTGAAAACATGAACGAGGTAATGAAGTATTATATAAAAAAAACATAGTATTTTTTTTGCCGGTGATGTAATCGCTTGTTCTTAGGACTTTGCCCCCATTCTTTTTTTTTTTAAATTGTTATGCTATATATTAAATATTGCATTTTTGCTCTAACCTTGCTAGTTGTGTATTGTAATATGTTCCGTGAATACCTTCAAGTGTAGTTTAAAAAAATTATTTAAATGTGATATGATTTTAAATAAATAAATAAATGAAATGAATTGCTATATTATCTTCACTTTTCTTCTTTCTAACAATAATTCACTTTTGTAAATAAACATTGTAATTCACTTGCATGCTGACATGAATACATTTCCTCAGTTGTAAAAAAGTGACTTTCACAGTTTCAACTCACTTTTATTTGCCAAACACCCTCTAAATTAAAAAAATTAAATATTTGGCTAATTCACACTTAAAAACCTTATAGTTTCTCTACTTTGTTAGACCCTAGAGGGGGGAGGGGGAGGGGGAGGGGGTGATTAGGGTATTATGCTAATCTAATCCGATTTTATGCCAATTAAAATTAATTAACACATTATTCTTGCAAGAGAGAGATACAATATGTTACAAGCAAGAATTAGCAATATGAACAAAGGTAAATATCCTAGCAATGAGATATACTATGAGATATATGCAAAAATATATAATTAACAGAAGGATAAACAATCTAAACTAGATAGTGGACAATATAATCAACAAGCAATAAACAAAGGCGATATAAGATATAAACATAAAAATAAGTGCGCCAATACAATCACAAACAAACGATATGATTACGGAGTTCGGTCCCCACGACCTACGTCTCCGTTCCTCACCTCGAGGAGATCTTCACTATCACAACCGGGTTTTCTACGTTCACCCGAATAACGTTTACACCAACCTCGAGGAGATCTTCACTATCACAACCGGGTTTTCTACGTTCACCCGAATAACGTTTACACCTCACAATACAGTTTTCTAGTTTACCGAAAACTCTACAACTTACACACTCTTGCAATCCCACTCTACACCCTCTCAAGTGTTAACTAGACATGTCTCCCTCAAGTGCTCGGATACAACCTCTCCCTAGGTTCGTCAACCGACGCCACTCCTCTTGGGACGATCCCCGACTCTCGCCACACACTTCTCTCGGTGTACAAGTGTATTACAAAGTGATCTCACAATTAAGCACAATACAAAGAATGATTGTTCTCTAATATGGATGAGAACACAATAAAATCTTACACTCAATTGTTACAGCTCTCACCAACCCAAATATACTATGTATGAAAATACAGTAAGCTCAAGTGGGTGTGTGTGTAAACAATGAGTAAAATCAAATCTAACTCAAATAGCAAACTCGCAATAATAAGAATATGAAAATCAATGATAATATTGCTAGAGAAAAGAGTTAGAAAACTTCTCTATAAACACAAAGAGAGGATGAGAAGATATTAAAGATGAACTCCTCAACAGATGATGCAAGCTCCTCTTTGTAAAAGCAAACCCCAGAAAACAAAACAAACTGTAAAACCCTCTTAAACTTGTTTAAAACTTTCTCCAATACTTATTGGTAGAAGAGGGGTTGAGGGGTTTTTATAGGAAGAGAAACCAACAGCCAACACCCAAAATAAAACAACAAAAATCCCAGAAAATTAGGAATATGAATCTGTATAAAAAGAGCCGTTGGGGTGAACGGCGATCGACCGCGACATTCTCGCGGTCGACCGCGAGCCACTTTCGAAACTCAGAAAATTTCCAGAAACTTTAACGGTCGACCGTGCGGTCAACCGTGAGAATTTTTAAAGTGACGGTTGGCTCTGCAAGAAAAATCAAAGGCGCGGTCGATCGTGGCGGTCGACCGTAAACTGATATAAAATATTTTAGGTTTGAAAGTAAAATGCTGATTTTAAAACCCTGTTTAAAAATATAAAATAAATTCAGAAAAATGTAAAACTTTGGGAAATGATTGTAAACATGATAATACACATGCTACAAAAACTGGTTTACAAAAAAAACCACCCAAATGAGAAATATCATCATTTTGTAAAATAGTCCAAAACATGAAAATGTGAACACATGAGTTTAGACATTTTAGCTTAACCATGTTTTGAAATATTATAAAATGATTTTATAGACTTAAAGAAAGATATAAACTATTGTTATGAAGTCTATAAACAATGAATACAATATTTTCACAAATACAATAGAATATGAAACATATGAGTATGTATATGAATGTAAATTTGTTTCATATCTATATAACTAAACCAAAACACAATAATAAATATGAAATATGTAATCTCATATTTATAAACATGAAAACTCAACTATGTATGTATATATATATATAACTATATGAAAACCAAACATATGTGTATATATGAAACTATATATACATGGAAACCAATATAATGTGTGTGTATAATATTGAGCTTAAAGTACTAACACACATAATATAAAACCTAAACTAAATTACCCAAGCTTGATATTGATCTTCTGTCACGCCCCGCTTCCCAAAATACCCGAGAATCGGAACGTGAACAAGCCCGCGACGTATTAGATTGAGAAGAAATATACACTACTATTTTTTTTCTTTCTTTTCTTCTCAATCCAATACGCTAAGCGTATGGAAATAAATACAATGCGAAGTCACAGGTCCCCGATCACAATCAGCAAAAATATAGTAGACAAACTCAGAATAAAGAAATACCATATCACAAATAGGATAACATCCGAGACATAAAATACGGGTCAAACATGCCCTTATACAAACTATCTGAATGAAATACTGGAGAATATAAAATACAATGATCAAGCGGGAAAGGAATTGCTACAAAAACAAACTCTGCTCCGTCTGCAGGACGCTCCTGCTGAGAATCCTCTGGCTCCTGATGAACTCCAAGCTGAACCTGTTCTTCTTCTAAGTCTGACGTACACCAGAGAAAACAGGTGTACGTCAGGGTGCATGGCACACGGCAAGACCCCACAAAAGAAAAGAACGAACGAAAACCCAAGCGGAAAACGATACAATAACATAAATGACAATGAAACGTGCAACTGGGAATCCAACAAAATCAACATACAAATTCACTACTAAAACACGATAGACATAAAGCATCCAAAATCGATCAGGTAACGAGATCATGCAGCTAACGATCAGACTAATCATCCAAGTCACAAGGTCATACACTAGATGAATTTAATACTTAAAAATCTACAACTCGAGACGTAGTACGTCGAGCGAAATAATCCAAACAAGAAAACCCTCATGTATATACCATATGTCTCAAAGTAGATAATCAAATATTAACCCCGATCTATGTATGAAAAGAAACACAACTGACCTACATCTCATAAGAATCATACTTAGCTAAGAATCGAGGTCATGTAACTAGCCATACTATCTCAACTCACTGGTCCACATCTCACATAGAGTCAACACTCATATCATCGGATAACTGACTGTTCACAAATCCTCTACGTGCACCCAATACGCCGCTACACTGGATCGGTCAGAGGGCTACACGCAATCCGATTCCGGCCTTGTTCGAACTCAAGCAAGAATCAGGTGAATATCAAGCTCACGGACCAAAGTGGCTACACCGGCTCCACTTTGACCCAACAAACCAACCCCAAGCTACACTGGATCATGGGGAGGCCTGGAAGATATATCAACAGTTATATCCGATCACATGAACATGGACTTCCCCATCCTAACTCTTCTTGTTTGTCTAAATCAACAATCATAATTTCTATTAACTCGGGTTCACCACCTAAACTCAGTCAACACACTCACACATGTCACTAAGTCTGTTCATGACGCACGAGGTCACTAAGTCATGAACTGCTAGGGGTTCTCAAACACAATAGGAAACAATAAGTACAACCAATCATGCACACCGATATCATGGTATATCACATAATTAAAATGAGAATCACACATTCAAAAATAATCCTTTAAATTAATAAATTTATTTACTTCAAAGTGATTTCCTTATCCAAAATAAATCCTTTATTTCTTGTTATAATTATCCAAAAATAATTCTATTTTCCAAAATAACTCCTTTTAAATAATTATAAAAACATTCTTTAAATATTCTTTTTAATATTTCCTCTTACAAAATAATTTCCCTTCTAATTATAATTAATCTAAAATAATTCCCTTTCCAAAATAAATTCCTTTAATTTATTTATAATTATTCTAAAAAGATTCTTTTTCCAAGATAATTCCTTTTTAAATTATTATAATTATCTAAAAGGTTTCCGTTCTCAAAATAAATTCCTTTAAAATTAATATAATTATCTAGAAATGATTCCGTTGCCGAAATAAATTCTTTTAATTTATCTTAATTATTCTGAAAATACTATTTATCACATAATTACGATTTATCTAATATTATTCATCAAACAATCCCATGCAGATAAATATATCAGATCTAAAATTACAGATAATTCATAATAAATACAAAATTTAAATCTGAGCAAGTGGGATCTTGCCTACGAGGTCGATGGCCTGACGACGAGCGGCGATGTTTGGGGACGGCGACAATGACGACGGTTGTCATCACTGAGGGCTCAACGGGGTGCGACGGGGCTGTTGACATATCGTCGAACATGTGGCGTGCGATGGAGTCGTTTGTTGGCGACGAGATCGGGAGTGATCGAGGGAGCTTGGAAGCTGTCGTCGGGGCTGGTTCAGGGGGTGATGGAGGAGATGGGGTCGTGGTCAGGTTGCTGAGGGAGGCGCGGCTGCAGGAGGAAGAGAGGAGGTAGCGGCGGTCGACGGCGATGAGCTCAGGTCGGACTTGGAGGAGGGCGCAGTTGTAGGGGACGCTGGAGTGGAGCTCGGAGGGGGAGAGAGCTGGAGCTCGGGCGGCGGCCAAGGGCAGCAGGAGGGGGTCTGGCGGTGCAGTGGGGGCGAGCACGGTGGTTCTCAGGGCGGTGAGCGGCGGTGCGGGTTCAGGGACGGAGAGGCGGTGTCTGGCGCACGACCGAGACGGTTAGCGCGGATAACTTGGAGCTTGGAGTCTTTTGGGTTCGAACGTGCTACTCTCTGCTGAGGGCCCGTGGCTCGGAGTTCAAAGGAGCCGAGCATTGGTGGGCCTGTCCGGTCGAGGAGGAGCCCTCGCACCGAGCCAGCAACCGGCCGACTGGGCGGCGCGAGCTCGGGTCGGCCTGCCTGCAGGTCCGCGGTTCCGCGAGCGAGCGAGGTCGGCCGCGTCGTTTGGTGACCGGCACTTTTCGGGCGCAGCCGGCTCGGCGGAGCTGCGGGTGGGTCGCGGCTGGTCCCGGCGCCGTGAGTGGGTGTCGGCGGACGACGCGACAGCCCGGCGATGGTGGAGCAGGGCCTGCTGCCTCCAGCTGCCTACCGTGCGACCTGTGCGGGGCAGCGGCACGGGTGATCGACGGCGCTGATGGAGTTTGGAGCGCGTGATGATGCACAGAGAGAAAACAGAATCTGCGAAAGGGAGAGACCTGGGTGTATAATGGATCGAGGGGGGTAGTGCCAGCATAGATGTTGTGAGCAGACTCAGCACGAGATGCCTCGCTCTGAGAGGCTGAGAGCACGAGAGAGTTACATGGGGGATTTTTGAGGAGGAAAAAGAGAGTGGGGGAGACACGAGGTAGGTGGGAGTGCGGGACTTACGGAGTGATTTGGGGAGGTGGGGGTAGGGGAGAGAGAGTGTGAGGAAATAATAGAGGAGAGAGAGGAACAGATTGAAATACCGGTGAGAGGGAAAACGTAGGAAAAATACCCCTTTAAAAATAATTTAATATTTGAAATACTAGAAAATTTATTCAAATCAATATTAAAAATTTATGGTTAAAATAATAACAATAACAATAATGAATCATTAAATATTAATTAGTTTAAAAAGTTTTACCGAAACAATTAAATTTATAATTAGCAAAACCTTTAAAATAAATATAAAACCGGGTTTTTAAATCATAGACAATTCAAAAAAATAAAAACAATACGAATACTCTTTTAAAAATAAATTTTAATATTTAAATACCAGAAAAATTATTTAAACCCGTATTAAAAATTTACGGTCATTATATCTTCAATAGCTTGACTTGGTACACTTTGCGGAAGAAGCTTGAACTTGAATCTTTAACTTGAATTGTATGGCTTCACTCCACAATTCCGCCAACTTCCATTGGATATGATCGTGGATGCGCAATTCCATCCATCCTCCAACATGTTGTTTGTCTACAATAAATAGAATTATACAAACACTAGACAAACAACATTAGAAGTAAATTGTTTGTTAAACATCATCAAAACAAGAAGGCCAACATACTTTGCACTTGCATAACTCCACTTGTCTTTGGAAGGAATTATATTCTTTATAGTTTTTAAATTTATCCTTTAGTATCTTCAACTATGGAAATATGAGGGTATTTCACCAAAAATTCTAAATATCTCATGTTTCACATGCTAATTGTAGAACCTTTAACTCTTATTTTTTTGTTAAGTCTAACGTTGAAGATATTACAATTATATTTTAGAATAAAATTTAAAAAATTAAAGTAGATTTAATAATAAATTTAATAAAAATTTAATGTTTTAGAAGTTCTAAAATTAGCATATGAACATCATGTAGATTTTTTTTCCGGCATATGATAAGGGTATTTTTGAGAGAATATTTTTTGAGAGAATTTCTCACAATTGCGTAAAAAAAATATATCAAAGTGGTAATTCTAAAAACTTCTGGTTTAGAATTTGCCAAAAACTGCGATATTAAGGGGCTGTTTGGTTCGCTATTATAAGGGGTGGAAAACTCAGAAAACCCCTCCACGTCAGATTTTTAGCCCTCCACGTCAGCTTTTTTGTTTCCGTCCATTTCTTTGTGCCGCTTTGGTTCGCTCGAATGGAAGAGGGAAAACTCTGCTGAAATCGCCGCCAACTAAGATTTTTTCCCCTCTCCGATTTCCTTCCCCAACCAAGTGAAATTGATGAAAACTCTGCCACGTCAGATTTTTTTCCTTCTCTGCTTTGTTTACAAAAGTTTTCCTTTTTTTTCTATGCGAACCAAACACAAGAAAAGTAAATACATTGGTTTCCCACCATTTTTTATGTGCGAACCAAAGCAAAACAATCTATTTCTTAGAAAAGTTTAAAAAACTCAAAACTTGTGTTTCTTTACATGGAATTACATTTCTCTATATCAAGGAAACGAACCAAACAGCCCCTAAAAAAAAGAAAAAAAGAAAAAAAGAAAAAGGATTTTGCCAAAAACTAAGTGGGAGTATGTAAGCGCAAAGTGGGAAAAACTAAGTTCTAGTTAGCGTTAATATTTCATGGGCTTTACAGAAATTAAACAAAATGTGGGCTAAAGTCTTAAGCCCATGTACGAGATGAGAAAAGACACCGGTCTCTCGTCTTCGAGCCTTCCATTTTCTCCTCCTTTGTTTATAACAACAGGAGCGGCACAAAAATAGCAAGAGAGCTGCTGATCTGTGATCATGGCTGCTCCCCAAATTAAAGGCGACATCACCGATACTGACCAGGTATCAAATCTTATACACTTTTTTTTTTCTTTTTTTCTCTCCATTTTTTTTGGGATCATGAGCCGCAGACACAAATCCCACAATAATATGCAAAACCTAATTCTACACTTCACTCTTTGCAGGCATAAAACCCAATTATTTTCCATTTATTTGATCAGAAAGCAGATTAAGTTCCTTCTAATGTTTGCATTCTTTGTGTTTTACTTAGGTTTTGGTAGAGGAGAAAGGAACTGCAAGGATACTGACACTGAACAGACCAAGGCAATTGAATGCCCTCACTTCTGAAATGGTAATCTTTGTGAAGTTATTGTGTATAGTTTGAGGAAATTAGGAAAATATAACTATAGATTCATGAACTTAAAAAGTAGATAGACAAAGAGCTTTTCTTTAATCACTTGTCTTCATCGAATCAATTCCGTCTCTTTCTTTGTAAAGTTAGTGATTCACATTCTTATGTTTGTGAGGAGCTTTCCAGATTCTGAAACTCCTGAAGCTTTTCATTGCTTATGAAGAGGATCCTAAAGTCAAGCTACTAATCGTGAAGGTACTGTTTCTCTACTTTACGATTGTTTGTATTTGATTCTTATTCTATAGATGATAAGATGCAAACATCATCATTGTAATGGACAGTTATGTGGATGACACGATAAGTGTTATGTTTTATGATGAACATGCTGTATCAAACATTACCGACTCCTTACTTTTTGTATGTGTAGACCCACTATATTTCATTATGTGGTTGGATATAATAAGACCTTGCGTAGACAAACATCAAAGGAACAAATGAGTAATGTTATAGTTTTTGTCAATAAAGGACATAATTTTATATTTATGCATAGCTTTCAGCTTGTTTTGCTTCTACAAGCTTTCATGTTTCTGTTTCTTGGTTTAATAGCCTAATGTTTTTTATTTTCTTTTCTATTTCTTGGTTTAATTGCCTAATGATTTTTATTCTTTGTGCTTTGTAAAATATGTCCATATCTCCGGAGTTCGACTTTGCGATAAGTTTCATTACAATTTAAGGAGCTTTAAATTGGGTTCATTTTGCTGAAATTACCTCTTAGATAAAGGGCTTAGATAACCTGGGTTGACAAATTAGGCATGTTAGGGCGGGATAAAATGGTACGTACTTACCTACACCTCTGCCTACACCTACACTTACACATATACCTACACACACCTACACACACACACTCATATACATGTCATGAGGAAGCTTATATCCGGTATACACTCAGGGACATGAGCTGGCAGCTTATTTAGCATAAAGAAGTGACTTGTAGTCACCAAGAAAATCATAAAGCAATCTATTGATTGGTAAAATTTAAGAACAATCCTCTCACGTGGATATTGCCTTTCATGTATCTTTTATTTTTTATTACTTCTGGATTATCTGATGCATGTATTTTGATAATTATTAGGTTAATATTAAAATTTTATTGGTAACTTTACATGAACGTGTATGTATATATATTTCAAAAGTATAACTTCATTTTATTGTCTAACTCATCTTATATAGTAGTTATACGTAGTTTGAGGAAACTTAAAAATTGATAAAGAAAGAATTAAGTTATTTAGCTATATTTTCTTCATGATTTGCAAATGGTTGTAACTTTTATAATAAATATTTTATTGAAAAGCAGAGAACTCATTTAACCCTTCCTATCTTGCAATATGTAAAATTAGAACAACTGTCTCAAACACCTTATTTAAATGCTTAATAATGCATAGATTAAATTATGCAATGTGACTCATACCTGCTCTTTACTAATCTGGCTTCTCTTTCTTTCCTTATAGATTGCTGCATAGCACTATTGTGTTTTTTTTTTTTTTTTTTTTTTTTTCTGGGGGGGGGGGTTGTTGTGGTTTGGTGGGTTAGTCTTTATTTTAGCTATTAATTTATACACATACATACCAACACATAGATGAGTGGAGCCAGAGTTTTGGGCGGGCAGTGCACTAAAAGAGCAAAACTTTTTTCCTCAAAGTCAAACAATTTAATTTTAAATTATTTATTTATTTGTAGTAATCAATTTTTAAAATTACACTACTTTTATTTTCTAACCAAAAGCTTTCTTCTTTAATTAGTAGTTGTTGAAGTTAATATGATAAGAGTTATAACTTATTGTGCTAAGTTTATGTGTCAAAGATAAAAATTATCCTTTGTATTAATATTTATAATAGTTGTTTAAGCACGTTGCTTGCAACTCAATATCGATTATTACACATCAACCGACGATCTATGCAGAAGCATAGCCCGCGGAAGCATTACTGAACCACATGATTAGATCTCCTTTTTCTTCGTAGACCAATCGATCATCAGGCCATGAGGAAACTTTGAGAAACAACTAGTTCGAACAAAAGAGAAAGCTATAAATTACAGAAAATAAACAGGAGCAAAAACATGGGATTTTCGTGGTTCAGACTTCAGACAATCTCCTATGTCCACAGGGAGAGATTTGAGTTTTATTTTATTTAGAGATTAACAAGATGCAATCTATTCTCATGATCTCTAAATATTTCGTGAGATACCCTTTCTCAATCTCACCAAAAGATCTCTCAAAACCCTAAATTTCTCTCCTTAGTTCTCTCTACTTCTCCGTACAATATGCAACTCTCCTTACCTTTCACATTGCTTAATTTACAATAAACCTCTCATTGGGTATATAAAGAGGTTTTTCCTCTCTTGAATTCATGTAGGACTCCTTTGACTTGGATTATCAATCCTAATTCTCTTCCAATTAAAACTTAATTTCAAGTGTAATTGATTCTTTCCAATTAAATTCAATCCGACTCCAAGTCCAACTAGGATTATTTGAAATACAAGGCTAGTTCCCAACAATCTCCACCTTAGGCTTGTATGAAGCGTCCTTCGGAAATGCTGATCCTTCATTGTAACCTTATGTTGCAATCATTGTAAAACTGTAGAGAATGAACACCTTTGAGAAATTACCTTAAGCCCCCTCTCCCAAAGGGCATTAGAGTGATCATCGCTCGTGTATTGATGTCAAGCCTTTTGATGACTTGACACAACCTCTATTGTTGCACTCTCCAAGCCCGATCGTTGACTTGTTACATACTTGGTCTTAATTCCTTCACCTGCAGTTGAACTCTCATTTCGGATCTCCCTTGGAATCCAAGTTCATTGCCAACTTCTCTTCCTCGTGGTCGCACAACCTCCTTGAAGACGAAGCTCCTCCTTGAACACCAATTCTCTCAGACACCTGACATGCCATCTATACATTTCTTCCCAACTATGACGGGATTCCTAGCGTGGTATACCGTGATAACTTCTTCACGCACTTGGATTCGGTGCCCCATAGAGCCAAGCACTCCAATAAATATCAGATTCTCCCTCGCATTCGGGATTAACAAAACATTCTTAAAGGCGACCATACTCCCCATTCATTCTAGAACTGTGACTGTTCCTATACAAGCGACGTCGCACCATGTGCCATTCACCGTGTGGACAGTCTCGTTAACTCCTTACACTAGAGAGTCAAACATGCTTATTTGGGAACATATATGAGACAATGTTTTAGAATCCAATATCTAATCTTCACAAGAAGTGTTCCCGAAAACTATCTAAGTGACTTGTTGACTTTCGTCCTCAAAAACTGCTAACAAGTCCGCTTGTTGATTTTTCTCTATACCCGATGCATATGAAAATTGGGCCACCCGATCCCCATCTTTCCCCCTCAACTACTCTTGCTGTTTGTAGCAGTCTTTTTTGACATGATTCTTTTGTTGGTAGAAGAAGCACCGCTTAACCTGCCAACTTGTCCCGTTTGAAGATCTCTACTCTTGCATATTTACTACTAACCCAGCAAACCCGAATTATCACCAACACCCTGTCACTGCTAAAAATCATCTGTGAGGAGCACCGCTTTGATCTCGTCCATAGTTGTTGTCTCTTTGCCTATGGTTAGGATGTCCTTAGATATTGATAACTTGCTAGAAGAGAACTCAACAAAATTATTGCTTTGTCGTCATTAATCTTTAACCTTTTCGCCGTTGACTCGTTCACTCTATGTTGAAGTTGCTCAGATGCTTTAATATTGTTGTACCTTTCTTCATCCGCTGTCCATATAACTGCTACGTAGTACAAGTTTGTGGACGCATTTTTGGCCATGTACAATTCCTCGAGTTTCTTCTATATACAAAGTGCAGTCTTCTTATAGATTACGTGGTATCCTACTTCATACAAAAGAGACAGTAGAATCGAACTCAGCGCCTTCCAATCCATCATGTTCCACTCATCACTCGTCATCTTCTTTGGCTTCTTGTCCACTCTTAGCGAGGCTTGATGTAGGTCGTATTGAATCATCCTTTTCCGCCAAAGCCCAAAGTCCCTCTTATCATCAAACTTTTCAGTCACGGTTTTCACCATTAGAGAACTTTCTGATTCCATATTGCAAGATCAAACATTTCCTTATAGACAGATCTGATCTAATCTAAATCTGGCTCTAATATCAGTTGTGATATCACTTATGTAGTATCACTTGACACTCTGATAGCAATTGTTTGCGCATGCCACCCGCAACCCGACATCAATCGTTGTGCACCAACTGACGATCTATGCGAAAGCGTCGCTGAACCACCTGATTAGATCTCCTCTTTATTCATAGACTAATCGATCACCGGGCTAGGGGAAACTCCAAGAAATAACTAGTTCGAACAAAAGAGAAATCTATAAGCCACAGAAAATAGATCAAGAGCACAGACACGAGATTTACATGGTTCGGCAATCGCTTACGTCCACGGAGAGAAATTTGAGTCTTCTTTTATTCTAGAGATTTACAAGATACAATCTATTTTTGTGATCACTATAAATTCTACAAGCGCCTTCTATCAATCTCACCATAAGATCTCTCTCTCCTTAGTTCTCTATACTTCTCTCTTATAATATGCAACTCTCATTGTCTTTCCTATGGTTTAAATTTATGATAAACCACTCAAGGATATTTAAAGAGTTTTCCCCTCTCTTAAATTCATGTAGGTCTCTTTTGATTTGGATTACCAATTTTAATTCTCTTCCAACTAAAATTTAATTCCAATTGTAATTGATTCTTTCCAATTAAATTCAATCGCCAATCCAAGTCCAAGTAGCATTTCCTGAAATACGAGGCTATTTCCCAACATGGTTATATTAAACGAAAATGAATTATAACTTTTACTTTTTTAAAGAATATGAAAAGCCATGTACATTTATAGGCTAAAATAGGCACCAAAGGTCTTCAGATTTCAGGTTGTCAAACTTGAAGTGCCTTTGGCTCCGCCCCTGCCACACACAGTCATACATGTGCCTGACTCTGAGTCCAAACGTGCTTTCCGAGCTTTTGCTATCTGATCCTGTCTGAGATGTGTTACATCCGTGTCTTTGTCATATTTGTGTCGTGTCCTTAGTCATGCTTACTAGCTTATGCGGTTAATAATTATCTGTTGATTTTGCATGTTAAGTCTTCGTTCTGGGCTTTGGTTTTAGGGACAAGGAAGAGCATTTTGTGCTGGAGGAGATGTAGCAGCAGTTGCTCGTTCTGTTACTGAAGGTATTATTTTTTATACCTATTTAGCATCCATCCAATCTTGAGTGAAGTTCTTTAGTGGCAACTAATGCAAATATAGTACCGTGATCACAAAAAACTTGTTTATATACAAAATGTACATGCTAGTTTATTCATTTCTGGAATTGGAATGTAATGTCCTTAATGTTGTGATACAAAGAATTTTGGCTAGCTTTCTCACTGTATGAAATGCCTCCACCAACTATAATTGTACATCGAATAGTTTTAGTTTCTGATGTACTGATATGGTTTATTGAACAGTTCAATTTTGAGCTTGATTCTTGTGGTATTAAGTATTACTTACTTATGTGACAGGTTATTGGACTAATGGTGCAAACTTTTTCTGGAATGAGTTTATCTTGAACTATATAATTGCAACTTATAGAAAACCTCAGGTGATTCATATGACTACTTCTTTTCTAAATACTTCAGTATGACTGTCTATATATGTAATTATGTGTTTGATTTGATTACTGAAGGTTTCTATTCTTAATGGAATTGTAATGGGAGGCGGGGCAGGTGTTTCAATTCATGGGAAGTTTCGAGTCGCTACAGAGAAATCGGTACAGTATCAATGACTTGTTGATTTTTTTTTCCATCAGTTAACTCATGATATGATTGAAGCTTTGTCTCTCGAGTCTTGAGTTTGTTGCTTTATTTGAAGTTAATGGAAGAACAGGATTCATGTAGCCGATTCTAAAGCCTGTGTGGTAACAAAGCCAACCACTTATGAACACTAGGACAATTGTGTTTCATGCTATTATATTCGTGTCTAAAATATGTGAACCTATTATTCGGGTTAAAATAGATAAAACGGCATGCCTCTAACTCAGTTGGATTAATATCATGTTTTCGGGTTAGGTGGGCCGACTAAATTTTGATGTTTGTTATCTAGGTCTGACCTTAATATTAGAAGTCGGGTCTGGGTGAACCTGTCGCGTCAGTGGGAGAGAAAAATATGTTATGATGTCCATATGCTTATGTTACAACACATACGAGTAGAGTATGACATAGTGAGCATGCAATATGATTATATAAATAAAGAAGTTATACGTTCTGTTATTTCTAATTTAAAACTTATGAGTTCATATGAATATAGAATATCAATGACATTGTCATTTTCCTGGACTTTCATGATTTTATACATGATGTTTGCTGGAAAACGATTTAGATTCGTGATTAATGGGTTAATATCAATTATCATATTCTCTATAAGTGACAAGTTCAAGGCATCTTAAGATGTAATGTTCAAGCAACTTTTACATGTAATCATGTACTTTTCTGCATTGTAAGAGGGATTTCCCACTTGTGGTTAACAGAGGTTTGAGTTTTTAACCCTTTATTATCCATCCAAGCTTCACTGGAAGCATGTTACAAATTTCTTTCTAGTACTTCTCATAATTGAAACCAAAACCACTGAAGAGATTCATAGTTAGTATTCTCATATCTCTGAGTCACAATTCTACATAAAAGTAACTCTATATTGATCTAATCAAATAATATGTTTAGATATTCTCGTGTTATGAAATTATTTTGATGTTCGTTTCTCACTTCTTATTAGTCAATAGGAGAATTTTTTGATGTGTATGTTGTGTGGAAGTATATGAAGAATAAAATCACATTGCCCTAATAGACGGCATGTGTTACCCGCACTGGAATAAGTTTCAAAATTTTCCTCTGCTTTTTTCCTATAAGGAGGCTCATTTGCGAGGTTAACTCTATATCTTCTAACCATTTGCAGGTGTTTGCTATGCCTGAAACAGCATTAGGTTTGTTCCCGGATATAGGCGCTTCATATTTTCTCTCAAGGCTTCCTGGATACTTTGGTAATCTCAACATCTCTGTAACACCTTCGATATTTCTTGAACTCTTTTTTATGCATATGTATCTTATCTTAATGTCAGTTAAAAAGAAAAACTCCTCTTCACCATCAGAAAATTATAAGCCAACTAAAGATCACTTTGTTCTGTACTAGTCAGTGGAAAAAATCAACATCTGTTCTTTCTTATATATTGTAAACCAAAGAAAAGAAGAGGAGCAAAAAATAGAAAAGAAATTGAAGGTAAATAGAGAAAAAGTGATCACGAGGATAAGCTTTAAACTAAAATTCAAGTTTTTTTGATTGAATCATAACTCCAAATAGTTTTTGATTCTAGCCTAAATTTTTGCTTGGTCAGTGTTAAGACCAAATAAGATGTTTCTTTTCCCCTTGTGTTACCATTTAAAGATCACCTAATATATTTTAACTGCTAATCATACACTCAACCTGATGTAAACCAAAATATATCTGGCTCCTTGGCTATTGGAAGAAGCAGTAAGTTATTAAATTCCCATCCTAACTTCTGAACTATTGAAGGACTGAACTACATAAAAGAGTACTATGGATTAGTTTCTCCAAGTAGAACATTTATCGAGTCGCAAAGAGCAGAGTTCTAGATGACCGATATCAGATACGTGGCTGCAGGAGAGTTTTATGTCAGATAAGCAATATGTAGATATATATAGTAAATAGCGGACAAAGTGAATGAAAAATATACATATCTCACATCTGTAAACATTGCAATACTTAATGCAGATTAATTCTCATATATCTAATTAAATAGTAAAATCTAACAGACATCTGTTCAATCCATACAAAAAGCTAAGGTATAGGGTTAAAAATAAAAATAAACAAGCAGGATACTTAGATTTAATATGTGAAGTACTATATGGGGACATATTCATCAATATCTACCTTCATGTTGTATTGTTATTGTTAAATGCTAAAAGATGACATGTTGGCCCATATGTTGGGAATACTCAGGGCATACAAAAGATCATGCATAAAATCTATCGAAACTCGCTGATAATTTGAACATCTGCAAAATTCAATCGTATAACCGCTTTACTGCAATAGCCTATGTTAGAATTGGTAATTTTTTATAATTATACTCTTTATGTATAATCCTATCAACTATCTATTTCTTCTTAACACTGGTTGGATGGTTCCTCAAATTTCAAATCTTTTCTGACGTGCTACATGCTTTGTCGTCTTTTTTATATATGTTGGGATACTCAAGTGTTAAACCTCCTTAGGCTTAAATGTAAAATGTGAAACTATATACAAATATTTTTATGTTTTTATGTACAACTATGTAAATTGAAGATCGACCCAAAAAGGGGAAAAATGAAGAAGAAAAAAAAAAGAAAAGAAAACTATGCAAGTAAAATCGTTAGGCAAGTCACCTTACGAATATTTCACCTAGAGTCAGTTGCTTCTTTCGACCATAGAAGAAAGTTCATTTTCACCATTTATTAGATGCTCGCTACCACCATTCATGTTGATCTTGATAAACTAAACAAGGATACAAAAAAAAATTACTATTTGATCTTTCCTCTAATGGTTGCAATTTAATGTTTTTACTAAATTAGAACAATTTCCGCCTCTATTCGAAAGAGACTGGAAGTCAAGTGATATTGGTGTATCTATGTATTGGTCAACGTATATAAAGATGAATGGTATTAATTATGCAGTCAAGGGATGGAAAATTGACACTTTAGACCTTCATAAGAGAAAATTTAATTAGAATATCATAATTATAAGTCTGAATAGAAGTTAGATAATACACATGTTACTTCCATTTCAAATGTCAATTAACATAGAATGTAGGTTTTTTTAATAGAAGCAACCCAGTTCTAAATTTATCTATTCAGGTTTATAAGATTTTTGTTACCAGTCATTATGTTACACCCAAATTGATATTGAGTAGTCCCAAGTCCGGGTTTATCATTCCTTTCAGATGCCTTTTCTCAGATAGGGGTTTACACAAGAAGCAAGTCTCTTTGTGGAACCATTCCCTACTAATGGTGCAAGGAGGGTGCCAAGGTGGTCTTCAGGGTAGATAACGGGAAGAAGATGCCACTAAAACAAGTTATAATCCAAAGTTTATGAACCTAAGAGTTAATCAGAGCTAGCAATTTAAGAGACAAATAGTTGAACAAAACTCTATAATTAAGCAGACTCAAGGGAGTACCCTGGACGGTTGACATTCTGAGAAGTTCTTCACTCAGGGTGTCACACATTCATGCTTGCTGCATCTCTGATTTGACTTGTATAGGTATGATATCTACACAGATGTATACATGTATACATGTATGCTTGCATGCCTGTCCATGTGACAACATTTAGACTGAATTTTTTCCCCCTACATTACAAGTGCACTGAATTTTGATAGGTCATGCCTCATGGATCAAGTCTTATGTTCCCTATTTTCTACAAATGGATTTGAGTGGCTTGCACCTTTATGTGAAATTATGTGAATCACAAAAACACAATGTGCTATCAGTCAAAACTGATAAATGTTATTTGATATTTCTTCTGGAAATTTCTTTCATATTTATTTATAGTGTAAATGCTTCTATTACAGGAGAGTATGTCGGTCTCACGGGTGCAAGGTTAGATGGGGCTGAATTGCTTGCTTGTGGACTTGCAACTCACTTTGTTCCCTCAGCGGTATAGTTTCCTTTGCACACATAACTACTTAATTATGAATCATGAGTGGCTTCCTATTAATTTTTCATTTTGTTTTGGGAACTCGTCTGAAATACCTCTATTGATCTGTCTTTACAAGCTGTTTTAATGTGTTTTTTTTTTTGGCTCTTTCAAATATCTTTATGTCCAACAGGTCAGATGTCTGCTACAATTCACGGTTTTTGTTTAGGGCTGTGTTTGTTCAACATTTTCTTACGTTATATTTAAGTCAGTATCTCCTTTCTAAGTAGGTTGGATTCACATTTGGAGATGAGATGCGATTCTTATTTGTTCTTTTGTCACTTATCAGAGATTAGTTTTGCTGGAGGAATCCCTTATTGGTGTGAACAGCTCTGATGCTTTTACTGTTTGTGGAATCATTGATCAGTTTTCACAACAGATGCCTGTGAAAGAAAGCAGTGCCTATAATAGGTAAGTTTATTCGAAACTGTTGTATTGTTCTCAACACTTCCATTACCTTATGAATGCATCTTTTGTTTGTGGAGTACATTCTTTAAAACCAACACATAATATCTCTCCTTTGAAGGAAGTTGTGCTATTATTATGAACTGGTTGATCCCTATAACTAGTGGAGTTGAATATGTTGAATTTCAATTTAGGATTTTGATCCTATTGTCTATTGCATTTTAATTTTGATTTTTAGGTACTAAGAATAAAATATTTCAATGTAATAATTGATAGCAGAGTTGGTTATGAAGTAGACAAGATTGACAGTGGGGATAGCAACTATGGTGTGTCTGGTTTGATTGAATTTGTGGGACCTGTTGGAACTGAATAAAAAGTTTCAATGTATAGTTTGCCAATAGAGTTGGCTAATGTTATGAGAGGACTTAGTTTTAGTATGTTGAGGACTTAGTTTTAGTAAGTTGTTATGTTTAAAAGTTATTTAATTTGTTCAGTAATTAGGGTTTGTATTAGTTTCCTATTATAAATAAAGGTAGAGAGGAGAAATAAATCATCTCTAATTTCCACTTCTAATATGGTATCAGAGTCCATCAACGTTCTCTCTAAACCCTAATTCTAATCCCTCCCCAGCCCTAACCCATGTTTCCGACAGCCTTCTTCAGCCGCTATTATCACTGCAGCCATCATCTGTGCATCCACCATCTCAAGTCGATCATCCCCGCAGCCATCATCTTCATCTTCCCCGTGGCAATCATCTTCCCCAGCTACCATTATCAACGCCACAGCCACCCCCATCAGCCATCCCCATCAAGTCCGATCATCCTTGTCAGTCCTAACCCTTGCACCAGAGCCCCCCTAAAGCCCATACCCCGGAGCTGCAGCCAGAATGTCCTATGAGTTTATACAGTGATAATAAGACGTCTGTTCACATTGCTGACCTATCAAACTGGAAGTCAGTATGTTTTAGTTGCCAGCACCATGCCTCACTTTTATGGTATATTTGTCTTCTATCTTTTCAGTCTGATGTCTTCCTGTTTACTTGCAGGTTGGATACGATTGACCGATGCTTCTCTAAAAGAACTGTTGAAGAAATTTTATCTGCTCTTGTAAGTTGACGCTTTTTGCAAGAGCAAAATTTAGACTATCTTTGTCCCTTTTTCCCTATGGTGTATCATCTAATGTAGCAATATTCTTCTTTTTATTCATTTTCACAATAACAATTACCT
Organism: Asparagus officinalis; assembly: GCF_001876935.1. Lineage (NCBI taxonomy): Eukaryota > Viridiplantae > Streptophyta > Magnoliopsida > Asparagales > Asparagaceae > Asparagus > Asparagus officinalis. Next base: position 53,123,779 of record NC_033797.1, read on the forward strand.
TTTTCTTCTATTACAGGAGCTGGAGGCAGTTCATGTTCGCGAGGAGTGGATTTCTGCTGCAATTGATTCATTGAAGAAGGCATCACCTACCAGTCTTAAAATTTCTCTCAGATTGGTATGCATAGCTTGCGATCTTTACATATGTTTCTCCACGTCCCTAGGAATATGCTTATCTTTAGTAATCACTCTCGCTAAATAATTATGTGCATATACATAACACGACAGTATGATGCTTAGCACTATGGATACTTCTTGTTGTACAAACCGGGGACTGCTATTATAGTTTTATCTATTATGCTCCTTTGTTCAAATTTAAACTTCCCAAACACCATACTTTTGTGCCCATAGTTACCTTGAGAGTGTCGGCGTCAAGTTACCAAGTTACAGTCTACACTTTGTTGGAGATTTCTCGATTCTAAGTGTTGCTTAAAGCCAACATCATTTTTTTTGGCTTAAGTTTTTTTTTCTGCTTATTGGCAAAAGCGAAAGGCTTACCTGATGATGATATGATGACAAATTAGGACACTGTTTCATGGCTTTGAGCAACATTATCATTATATCTATTTCCAATCATAAACTCCTGCATATTCATTTATAAATTTTATACATATGAAGGCTATTTCAAACCTAAAATAGTACTCATAAGACTTGGCTATTTAAATTTTATACATACGAAGCAACTCATTATTTAGGCCGTCCGTTTTCTACCTACTTATTTCAAACCTAATATAGTACACATAAGACTTGGCTATTGAAATTCAAAGTTGAATCCTTTCCATTCATATTGAACAGTTAGATCAAATGGAAGATTGCGTTACATTTATTCTACACTATGTATATTAAAAATAAAGAAGTAAATGGTTCTCAATTTGCCTTCCCATGTCTAAATTAGGCACAATGAATTTAGAATTTTACTAGTCCATTAGATACTTTTAGCGTATAAAATTAAGTGAAAACATTATTTCATGATCTAAACACTTCAAGCTCCATGTACACACACCACTGTTGTTAGGCTTTAAACATTCCAGGCCATAAAACTAAGCGGCTCGCCATTTAGGCTGTTCAATGAAAGAGCAAGAAAAATTTAAAAGAAAAAACTCAAAATTTGATTTTAACACTAAATTTTTTATGTCTACTTTGTTAGAAGATAATTTGTAATTCTAGAACACTCTACAATAACCTTGTAATATGGAAAGCTTCTAGAGATAACTAGGACTAGAAATATGACAAAAATAAGATATATCTAGAATATAGGAATATTATAATATACTCTAGAATGTTTCATGTAAAATATCTATGCTCTAGATAGTTCTATATGTGCCTATAAATAGGCAATGAATGTAAGCATTGGGAACAAGCTTTGAAGCAATTAAAACAAAGTTTCTTCAAGCTAGCCTCTTCCCTTCCAATTTTTCATTTCCTTTCTACTTCCTCTATTCTCAATCCTCTAAAACTAAAATCAATTACTCATCTAGCTTCCGCAACTCCAACAAACTTTAACGGAGTGGACTTATAATGTCAATATTGTATAATTAAATTTGCAAGGGAAGGATTCAACTGAGTCCTTTTGAAAGTAGCCAAGTTCATCTTATTTATTAGAGCCTTCATAACAACCTGTCTCTGGGGCAGCACTAAACTGCTTCTCTTCTGTGCTTAGTTTACTGTAGGCCATATCTACAGAACAAATTATCCTGCGTCTTATCTATTTATCTTGCTTTACCCCGAGTCACATTAACTCAACATCTGTTGCAGGTAGTCCATGATTTGTGCTAAGAGAATACTGATAAAAGCTTCAAATTTGTGTCAAATTATGAGAATTCAGCTGCCTCTTTGGATCAAATTTGTGTCATTATGAGAATTCAGCTGCCTCTTTGGAACACAGCGAGAGCGATTCTTTATCCCGTAAAATACTTTTGAATACACAAGTTAAATAATAAAGTGCCAAATGACAATGATTAAAGATATTGCAATGTTATTGTCCACCATCTCCATTTGCATCGGGCACGAACTGATTTATCATTTTTCAGCTCAGAAGCACATACCCATTTCTTCTTCCTAGATCAGATTTTATTTATATGCATTAATTTCGTTGTTAATGTTTTTCTTGTCTAACAAAATCTATGACACAAAACTAATCATGAATTGGACCTGCCTTGCAACTTAATTTTGTGGGCTTCATTCCATGACCAAAACCACGACTGATTTACTCCGCTTGATTATCTCTCAAATTTTCTATTAATTATGCAATAACACAACAATTTTAACATCAGGCAAATGTTCTACATTCATTGCTGATTAAGAAATTTAGTATGTGCTGCTCGAGTTATCAGCGCTTGCCTTGTTCTGATTAATTGACGACTGCAATCCTCCACTTTTGAGATTTAAGCTGAGTTGGTTATGTTTAAGTGATTTATTTAATACTAGTATATGAAGATTTAACTAGATTGATAAGATGCATATGAATCCTTCAACTACTTGCGGTGAGACTCCAGATCAGAGAAGGTAGGACGCAGCGAATTGGCCAATGCCTTATCAAAGATTACAGGACGTGTTGCCATGTTCTACGAAGAGAACTCAGCAAGGATTTCATCGAGGTATTTCTAGATCATTAAAAGTTAAAATAGATAATTTTTAAGCTAATAAGCCAGCTTTTATTTGCAGGGGTGTAGGGCTATTTTAGTGGATAAAGACAGAAACCCAAAGGTTAGATTTTATACTAATCCCTCTACCTGCTTGAAATGACTTACTTTTAAGGGAAGAGAAATATGATAAAATGAATTATCAATGATAGTCACCCATTGCATTAATCGCTTTGCAGTGGAATCCGGCTAGACTTGACATGCTAGATGATGATATGGTGGATCGATATTTTGCCAAGGTTGACGAAGCTTTGTGGGAAGATTTGAAACTTCCTGAGAGAAGCAACTCTAAAACCCCATCTATATCAAAGCTCTGAACGCAGTTCAGTTTACACAACCTGTATGGAAAAGAGTTGAGCGGACAAGGTGTCTCCTTGGGGCATATAATCAATATTACTACTTTGATGTAACTCCAAATAAGCTGAAAGCTCCCGGGTTCTAATTTGTAAGTTGCTCTTAGAGTGGTACAATCAATGTTCTTGATAATAAAAGCAAATAAAATTATATGTTTATACTTTTTATGTGAAGATTTGTCTTCCTCACATTTGTGTATTAGAATATCTCTGCATAATGGAATGTACCTGCAGGAAGAATTGTTTTCCAGCGCTAAGTGCTTGTTTTTTGAAATTAATAACACATCTTCTATGGATCTGAATATTCTCCTGTAGGTAATGGTTTAAAAGATAGCTCGTGGTTACAGTGAGTTTTACCATCACCTCATTATAAGTCATGTTTAACTTTGAGGAAAGTGATTTCACGCATTGGTTTGTAATATAGCATTTGAACCTGCTCACCAATAATCTTTGCAAGAACATGTCCCGTTCCTAAAGTGATGGAACCTGCTTCTGTCCCTGACAGTAATCTTTCTCTGAAAGAGCTTGGATATCATTTTGAACGCAGAGTGACAATCTCTGCACACCCTTAGATTCTTCAATATAAGAATCTCATCACCCGGCCTCGTCTTTATCAGCCCAAATGACAGAGCCAACTTCTCGCTGTGCTGAGAAAGTGAGTCTTCTTTCTCTTCTTCATCGATATTCAGCAGCACCTCTGATGTTTCTGCCTTATAACCTGCAGCTCTCAACCTGTCACTGACTACATTCAGCATTGAATATATCTTCTCTGATTCAGGATGAGCTCTGTCTCCTACAGTGAACTCATGGCTACCTCCATCCATCACAATTGAGCTGCAACCTGGTACTTTTCTGATGCCTCTTAAATGCATAAGAAGCCTCACGCCCCTCACTTCTTCCCATTGTTTCTTTCTTGCATAAATGTTCGATAAAAGAACATAATTGCCATCATTGTTTGGTTCAATTTCAAGAAGATGCTTGGCTGCCTCCTCTCCTAGCTCTACGTTGTTATAGACTCTGCATCCACTGAGTAAGGCTCCCCAGACCGCCCCATTTGGCTCAATTGGCATCTCTCTGACAAGCTTTTGAGCTTCTTCTAGCATTCCAGCTCTACTGAGCAAATCAACCATGCATCCATAGTGCTCCAATTTCGGCTCAATCCTATACGTTTCCTTCATGTTTTGAAAATGAAACAACCCTTCTTTCAATAAGCCTGTATGACTGCAAGCTGATAAAACACCAATAAATGTAATGTCATCTGGCACTGTTCTTGCTTTTTGCATCAGATCAAACTGAGTCAAGGCTCGATCACCAAACCCATGTAGCGCTAGCCCATTTATAATCACATTCCACGAAATAATATCCTTTTTCGGCATCTCACTGAATATCTCAAAGGCTAGCTCTATCTTCCCACACTTTGAATACATATCGACAAGGGAATTCATCAAGCCAGTTGAATGATCAAGGTGCGCTTTATCGATATAAGCATGAATCCACTTCCCTAGATTCAAGTCACCAGTCTGACCACAGGCTGAGAGTGCTGCCATCATTGTGATCTCATTTGGCTTGTGACCAGAATTAGAAACCATCTCCTTGAACAATCTTAAAGCCTCATTTCCCTGATTATTCTGAGAATATCCAGATATCATAGCAGACCAAGAAACCACATTCTTATCATCATCATGAATCATGTCGAAAATTTCTCTTGCCAAATCCAATTCCCCACATTTTGAGTACATATCAACAAGAGCAGTCCCAAGAACCACGCAGATTCTCATTCCTGATTTCTTGATTTCATAATGAAGCCTCTTGCCATAGTTCAAATCTCTCAGTTCTCCGCAAGCTGAAACTGCAGAGGCCATAGTGACTTCATCGATGACTAAACCTTGTTCTTGTTTCATCAAGAAGAAAAGCTGCAATGCCTCTCTTGGAGATCCATTCCTTGCATACCCATTGATCATGGAAGTCCAAGCAATCTCATTCTTCTTCTGTTCCATCCTATCAAACACTTTTCTTGAGGAGGAAGAATCTCGATAAGCTGAGTACATTGCAATAAGTGCAGTTTGAGTGTAGAGGTCAGTTTCAAGGCCAAGTTTCAGAATTTGGGAATGAAGGGATCTTCCGTTAGTCAAGACTGGATCTTGAGTACAAGCTTTGAGTAATGAAGGGAAGGTGAATCTATCAGGAGAAATATCATAGTCTTGGATCATTTCTGTGTAGGTTTTGATGGCTAGTTCGGGGAAATTGTGGTTCACAAATCCTCGTAAAATTGTGTTCAAGAGGATAATGTCGGCTTTATGTGGGGTGTTGTTGAAGAGCATTGAGGCATATGCTAAGCTTGAAGATTGAGAGAGGGAGAGGAGTTTGGTGAGTGATGGAGAGTGGTGAATGAAGCCAGTTGTGATGAGTTGGGCATGGATTTGTTTGAGTCGGTTCAAGTTTGAGCATTTCTGTTCAAGGAGAGGGTGGATTGCGTTGTGGAAATGGGTCGAGTGAGTCATGGATTGATGGGGAACTCTGAAAATGTTTCCTCCAAATTTGATCAGGTAATTTATATAAAATTTGATCAGGTAATTTAAAGAGTGTTATTGGACTTATCTATTAAAAAAAAATTTGTGGCGTGTGGCTTTCTTTAATTAGAGCCTTATCTGCTCAGACTGTGGGCAGGGTTCCTGTTTCTATTTTCAATATTTCCAGAAAATATTTTCTTTAGAGCCTCATAAATATACCATCAGAATGATTTTTTTCTCTGAAACTTTTTTCTGTCATCCTTTTTTTATATGTTCTCCTTCTCGCAAGTTAATTCATTTTAAATGGCTTCCTTTCTAAACCAGCTATGTTTAAATATTACCATGAAAAGCATGTTCTTTAGACATAGAAAATATTTAGAACACAACATTTATGTCAGAGCAAAGAAAGAAAATTAACACCAAGTCTTCTCGAATATAAATTCGTCAGAAAATTCATCTTAAGATAAAATCACAAAAAAGAAAAAAAGGACCATTACCTCTCATTACGTCAATCCTCCATGAAATAACAACATTATAGACACAGAAGGTTAATACTTAATGTAGGTTAATACTTAATGTAGACAAATTCATCAAGACGATGAATCCAACTAAAAACAAAATGCTTCGACCATCCAACTTAAACATCATTTATTTCAAACTATCCTCACACCACTAACACTTAAACTCCTTATTTTGGATGCCAAAAAGGAAAAAAGAGGAAGGGAGGGAGGGAGGGAGAGGAGAATGATTATCCAGAGTAGTAACAAGAACTCTATAGTCAATACATAGAATTCATATGCCGCAAGAGATATCAGATGAAGTAATCTTCAACTTAGAAACAATTTCTTCCATGGCTATTACAAATCGGTTTGATAGATTTCACTGCTTTTTAACTTTCAGCTGCGAGGCTTCTGTTCAGTGTTTGGTGCAAGCTGCAAATATTGGAAAAATAACCCTAAGCTTGAGAGTTATTTTTCTTTCTCCAATGCCAAATTATGTCAAAAATAGGACATCTCTCCAATGCCAAATTTTGCGAGGTAAGAAGCTAAAACGGAACTAACAAATAAACAAGTACATGTCAAAACAACCAACATTTCAAGGAAACAAACATGAACTGATATCACAAAATTGCAAACCGCGCATTTCAGTGATCTTGCCCCATATTGATACATCAACAACATTTGACAATTCCCACCGTTTACATGGGCAACTTGGTTTGCTGCCAGAAAAAGTTTGGATCCATCGATACTCACCACTGCAGTTTATTATTTTCTTCTAGTACTGAAAAATATTTTGGAACTGAAGAAGCTGAATTAGGATTTTTCAGGACTATGCATCTTTAATGTTACTGAGGTGTTTTTTTTTTATAATTTTTTGTATCCTTGGTGCTCCGTATCCTGATCAAGTTAACCCGTATAATAGTGTCCTGTTCATATGTTTTCTCCCAGCCATAATCCAGTTACTTTCTAACAACGTGGTGTCTTTTTAGTCTATCACTAAACATCTAGTAATTCCTGGACAAGTATTCTTTATTTAAAGAAGATAGTTATCTCACCTTCCAAAGCCAGATTGACAGTGTGACAACAGGAACGTTGTATGCTCGTAGCTCCACGTATTGCATCAACAAAGTGTGTCAACCTCCGCAAACTAGCTGAGTCATTTCTGTTCCTATAAAAATCTCAATAATGCAATTTAATTCAGAAAGTAATTGTTTTCTTATTATCAAAATGCACTTTTGAAAGGGTGAAAAAGAGACGTCTATATGCATTATAGATTAAATTTTCCTTAACTAATAGCTGGCTTTCATCATTTACATGGCTGGTTCAACTGAAAATGATAGAATGAAAAATAATAACAAATTGTTGCAAGAACAAAAAAGAAGTAATTAACCTGAGAAATGAAAAATTAATTTATGTTGTTGTTATTATAGGACTATTTTCTTTCACACGACACTTTGGCCAAAAGAGTTTTGAAGTTTACGGGGAGGAGGAACAGTTGTCACTGCATTGCAAACCGCACAACGCACAGACGATGCACCAAGCGGATACAGAAGCAGATTTCGACATCCAGAACACACAAGCTGGCTCTGTGAACCTAACAAATAAGGGAAAATTTTCATTTAGTTATGAAGAAAATAGTTCTTTTATTTTTTTCCATATATAAGTTACAAACTCAGTGAAAGTGAAACCATTGGGTACACATAATATGATAGTCGAGATTTTTTTTTGAGCGAGGCGTGGTTATTCACTTTTTTTGCATCAGATATTTATGGAATTGCCATTAGGAGGTGCTGGATATGGAGCAAGTGTTGTGCGCGGAAGCCACTTGTTGTGCGTCGAGGGACCAAACCAAACACCGAGAGAGAAGACAACTCAAATCAAACAATAATGGCACAAACTCAAACACAATGTTTAACGTGGTTCGGCAAATTGCCTACGTCCACGGGGAAAAAATGGGAGGTGTTTTCACTATAGAGAATGAGAGTACAAAATAAAGATTATAAGATCACTCAAACTAACCTCTCAAACAGAACCCTCAAATCTCTCACAAAACCCACAAACAATTTGCTCAGAAAAGAACTCTCTTTTCTGTGCTCAAAACTCTCCTTCAAGCTACCCCAAAAGTGATCAATATGATCCAATAAACCCTAAACAAATCGTGTTCCTATTTATATAAAACAGGAAACCCAAACAGTGTAGGAAACCGAAGCAGGCCCGGACCCGACTCGCGGTCGACCGCCCAACCATCGCGGTCGACCGGATCCAACGATCGAACCAAAAAACACTACAAGGTTTTGCCGGTCGATCGCCGCGCCACTTGCGGTCGACCGCGAAATGTCCAGAGACTTTCCTTGTGCTGTGCACGTTCGCGGTCGACCGCAGCGCCACTCGCGGTCGACCGTGCAACATCCAACATGTTCCCTACTTCAAAAAATCCGAACTTCGTCGCTGTGTCGCCAATTCTACAATTCTCCACCTCGGTGAAGTCTTTCCAAAACTGAGTCGACATCAACCAAACCAAATGTCCCACTTGTTGTGTCCAGTACGAAGTGAAACGAAATCACAACAATGGACTCAATTCACAACAAGTCGAGACCCAAATGAGAATGTGAACACTCTCCAAACGTCAGTATCTACCCATCAAATCGGCTGCATCATAAATGACTGTCTACGTATCCTCTTGCCAAAGGAATCAAGTCTTCAAGTAGTTCACCAAATTGCCTCTAAAGACTCTCAATCCAATAGAAGAGTTCTCAACTCTTCACCAACAAATTTGCGGCTGATAGCTCTCCCAATGACCCCAAAATGAAACAAACCAAACACTTCCACCTGAGGTGAATCAACGGCCATATCCAAATCCAAATTATGTCCACCAGCTGCAACGAATCAACCAACTCATCATCTGCATCCAAATCCAAACGATCCCTAAACCGTGTCACCTCAGCTGGAATCTAAATGATACAATATGATCTAGAGTATGTGGAGCAATCTCCACCCAACATGGAGTAACATCGTCCTCCACCTGCTACGATATCCCAATAATCTGATCAACACTCTCTACCTGTCGAGAGTCAAATGTGACATACCTGCTTAGAAAAAAATCAGAGTCTCCCCACTGATAACCAAACGAGCCTTTGAATCTCAAATGTACAATCAGATCAAATATCACATCCTTGATGTGACCAAATACTGGGTAACCAAACATCCGACACAACCCAAAATCTGAAGCAGCTTCACCAGATCTAATAACTTCAAACGCAACAATCGACAACCTATGACTAAGATGACCCAAATATATCGAAGTTCCAAAACTCCTCTGCAATAAAATGCTCGACAACAAATGTCGATCCTCCTCCAGTAAGGAATAATCCATCAAAACTGTCATATCATCTCGTCGCCCTAATGTCTCCTCTCCAATGAAGTGTTTCAAACTGCCGTGAGCTCGACATAAATACAAGAAAGAACTGCTACCAAAAATAAAATGACGGGTTACCTTTCTGCTAACACACTTCCTTCATCTGTTGTTGACTTCAAACCAACGGAACTTGGAACAGTCCCCAACTGCGGAAATCAAATACCTATTACCTCCTAACGATGCCTCCTTGGAAGGCCCCCAAATACCTGAATGAACACCACCTAAAAGACCTATCGATCGATGGATAGAAGTGCCAAACTCCACCTTAATCTTCTTGCTCATACCAATGTGCTCAAAGGACTTCAATCTACAGGTTAAAACACTCCTCAATAATCCAATATCTCAGCCTCAACTCCTTCTTTCTCGGCCATCTATCTCAAAGCACCAACAAACCAATGCAGAATAAACAAAGAATAAATCCAAACTGATAAAGGAGAGATTTTAACCTCTAATTATAACCATAACAAGAGCCTCCGAAAGATCTCACTCCGCATGATGGAAACGAGATTCACAAATAGGAAAAATCTCACATTTATCACCAACTAAAGCCCTAAACGAACTTCCAAAGCGATCTCTCCTCCAATTAGCCCAAGCGTAGCCTGAGCTCTGATACCACTTGTTGTGCGCGGAAGCCCTTTGTTGTGCGCCGAGGGTCCAAACCAAACACCGAGAGAGAAGATAACTCAAATCAAACAATAATGGCACAAATTCAAATACAAAGTTTAACGTGGTTCGGGAAATTGCCTACGTCCATGGGGCAAGAAGGAGATGAGTTTTCACTATACAGAAAGAGAGTACAAAATAGAGATTACAAGATCACTCAAACTAACTTCTCAAACAAAACTTTCAAATCTCTCACAAAACCCTCAAACAATTTGCTCAGAAAAGAACTCTCTTTTCTGTGTTCAAAACTCTCCTTCAAGCTACCCCAAAAGTGATCAATATGATCCAATAAACCCTAAACAAATCGTGCATGAAACTGAAGCAGGCTTAGACCCGACTCGCGGTCGACCGTCGAACCCATCGCGGTCGACTGGATTCAACGATCGAAACCAAAAAACACAACAGGGTTTTGCCGGTCGATCGCCGCGCCACTTGCGGTCGACCGCGAAAAATCCAGAGACTTTCCCTATGCTGTGCATGTTCGCGGTTGACCGCAGCGCCAAGCGCCACTCGCGGTCGACCGTGCAACATCCAAAATATTCTCTGCTTTAAAAAATCCGAACTTCGTCACTGTGTCGCCAATTCTACGGCAAGAGCAACGTGGCATTGCTTTATTCGCAAAATTTATACTACTACTTCATCATCAAGCAGAGTAAAAGAATGCTTCCTCCCAATATCGCCAAAACCATAATATAGCATAAGAAAGGGAGAGGGGAAGGCAATATAATATTATTATTGAATTGCTAGTGTTTCGTTTCTTTTTCCGTTAGTTGAGGCTATGAGGAGATAGATTAAATCTCTCTTGAACCTTAATCCAATCTGAAACCAACTCAAAATGATATCTCCAAATCAAATGAACAGCAAATACAAAGCACAAATATAGGAGGAAAGAAAAAGTCGTTATCAGGAGGTGATTTGCAAACTGACCATAAAACACTAAAATGCACATGTATATTGAAATTACGGTTTTCTCTCTTTTAATCAAAAAATTTACCCCTACTTATGTAAAAACTCACCCACTTTTCCAAACACCAATACACTTAATATACCTCCTCCCACTTATTTTTAAACCCAATATGTCTAAAACCCTCATTCTTTATTCTGTATTTACCCAATAAATTAAAAATTCCTAAACTACCCTTCATTCCCAAATATAACCGGCCTCTTCCTCTCTCTCTCCTCCATTTCACTTTCCCAAATAGAGGGATCCTCGTAGAGCCCTAAGAGCGATTATCAAACCTCAAAACCCGAAAATCGATCTCAAAATTCTTGAAAATAATTATCCTTAATCTCTCAAGTTTGCATAAACACACCCTCTCGCTCTTAATTTGGCATCACACGCATCTCTCGCTCTTATTTTGGTGCATCACGACAAGGTAATTTCAACTTTCTGGCGAAGGATAAAAAACCACTGTTGTGTTGGTCTCTTTGTTTTGATGATGTTTAACAAACAATTTACCACTTATGTTGTTTGTCTAGTGTTTGTGTATTTCTATTTATTGTAGACAAACAACGTGTTGGAGGATGATAGAATTGCGCTTTAACGATCATATCCAATGGAGGTTAGCGGAATAGTGGGTGAAACCTATGCAATTCAAGTTGAAGATCCAAGTTCTAGCTTCATCCGCAAAGTTTACCAAGTTAAGCTACAATGAAGATCAAGATCAAGCTTGGGTAACATTAGTTTAGGTTTATATTATGTGTGTTAGTATTTTAAGCTCAATCATATACACACACATTATATTGGTTTCCTTGTATATATATAGTTATATATATATATATATACAACACAAGGTTTGAGTTTTCATGTTCATAAATATAAAATCACATATTTCATATTTATTATTGTGTTTTAGAAAATATTGCATAGAATATACATATTTGTGAAAATATTGTGTTTCTAGTTTATAGACTTCATAACAATAATTTACATCTTTCTTTAAGTCTATAAAATCATTTGTAGAGTTTCAAAAGTTTGTTTAAGTCAAATGTCAAAAGCATGTATGTTTAGTTTTTATGTTTTTGGACTATTTTAAAAAATAATAATATTTTATATTTAGGAAGTTCTTTTTGAAAACCAGTTTTTGTAACATGTTTATTATCATGTTTACAATCATTTTCTAAAGTTTTATATTTTATAGAATTTATTTGATATTTTTAAACCCAGTTTAAAGTTTAGTTTTTCTGTGCACTTCAGGTCTGTGCATGTTTAGTCGACTCATTAGTCGACTCTTAAGTCGACTCACGTAGTGCAGCACAGTTATGATTTTTCTTCTGCTGAGTTGACTCATATAAGTCGACTCATAAGTCAACTTATGAAAGAGCCGTTGCACAGTAACGACTAGTTTCCAACAGTGTTTTCTGATGGCTTTTTTGTCTTTTCAGTTGGGTTTTGGCTGATGTCTTAGGTTGTTATAAATACCCCATTGCCTTCAGCTCTTTAATAATCCAAGAGAATGTTTTAAACAAGTTTAACAAGAGTTTAAAGTTTGTTTTAGTTTGTTTAAAAGAGTGTTTAAGAGTTTTGTTTGTGAAGAGAATTTCACAAGAACAAGTGGAGATCATCATTGGTGTTTAAGCATTCACTCTTCTCCCTCTCTCTTGTTATCTATAGAGAAGTTTTCCTAAACTCAATCTAGATTTACATTTATATTGTTTAATTACCATTTTATTAAGCTATTGTTTATATTGAGTTTAGTTGATTTTATTTACTCTTTGTTTACACACACTAGTAAAAAATAGCCCAGCCCCAACGGGTGGATAGAACCGTTGGGACTGGTGAAAACCAGCCCCAACGGTTCAAACCGTTGGGACAAATTAATGAACAGTTGGGACAAATTGATTTTAGCCAGAGGGAAATCTCCCCCCATTTATTTTCGTGAAAAAGTTAAAAAACCAAAAACCCCCCTCCCGAGACCCCCGCAAAAAACCCTAGTTCTTCCTCCCCAAATCGGACCTCGCCACCTCTCCAACTCGCAGGACGCCTTGACTACTTGCAATCTTCAGTTTTTCCCTTCCCTGTTTGTTTCTCCTTTTCTCTTCTACCGGTGAAAGAGGGGGGAGGGAGAATCCATGCGAAATCTGTGATCACTATCATAAGCAAGAAGAAACCTGCGGAGTTTGTGGTCATCGCGTGCCTGTTTCTATTTCAGTCGACAAAGAAAGTGCCTTTCCTTTTGAGATTCTCAAGGATTTTCTCTACTTGGGTAGTTACGACCATGCATCATGGATTCAAGTTCTCAAGACTTTTGGGATTTCTCATATTCTCAATGTGAGTATAAAAAAACTAGAATTTTGATCAGAAAGTTGTGATTTTGATTGGGTTTTCATTGACGTCGACGCAAAAGCACGTAGAAAAACCTAGCTTTTAATTTCATCTTATTATGACTTTGTAATCGAAATTAAGATTTTGGTATTGATATTGACGCTTGGATAATATACGATATTGACTTTAGAACGCCACTTTGTACATTTTTCTACACTGTCTTTCCATTGAATCTTTGATGCTATTAATGTCCATTGAATCCTTGCTTAATCTAAGTGATTAGCTGCACTTTTTATTGATTTTTTTTGCAATATAGAATATTCACTCAAGAGAAGAAAATGAATAATAAGTCATAAAAACAAATTTGAAATTTCCGCACTTGAAATTCTATTATCACAATCATAAGAAATTTCAGAACTCCTTAGCATATCCAGACTCTCTGCTTCAAAATCATCAAATTTTTCCCTATTCTTTTCTTTCCACATCCCAATTTCTTCTAAAATAGTGGTATAGTGCAACAATTGAAATATATCAAACCATCGACAATTGTCAATCTCTTTATACAGGTGACTTAATTTTTGTTGGTTTTTTTTTTGTAATGCAGGTGGTACATGCTTCTAGAAATCTTTACAACAGTACTTTCATTTATCACCACCTTCAAGATGACGAAAGTTCATTTGATGATGAAATTCAATTTATAGGTATGCCCTTTTTCTCCCCAAGAAAAAGGTTTGTTCCTTTTCATTTTTAAGTAGATTGATAGAGGAAATTGTCTGAATAAAACATGTTCCACATTAGAATTTTATGCTTATGTTGTTTGCTATGATAGAATGATACAATTGAAATATAAAACATGTTTGCCATGATAGCAAAGAACTCTCAATTTTAGTGGATTAGTCTGTGGGGGTTCCAGCACTGTGGACGGGCAGGTAGAATCGATGCTACACTAGTATATTATACTTCCAGTGTTTGCGCAAAATTTAGTTTTAGTTTTGATCTGTATACATATAGTTTTTTCCACCGATTTTATTGGAGGATGCTTCATGAAGATGGTTTTGGTCTTGATGAGGTGCTTAATGAAACAGTCTGCAAATGAAACAGTCTATGCTTAATGAAACTATCGTCCTATGTGAATTATTTGTTACTGCTTATGTCACTCTAGTATTTTAGGAAAGTAATTCTATACTCACTTTAAAGTAAGTAACTCCACAGTCCTACTATCAAAGTAAGTTTACTGACTCTGATAAGGTTAAGGCCACTCTCAGGAGATCTATGAAGATGAGGCTACAAATTCATAGCCAATTTTATTCCATATTAGCCAAATGCATAACTTCATCAATGGTGTTATGAAAATTTTCTTGCAATCTGCGGACTATAGCTGGCCTGAATTTAATCTATTCAACTTGTATCTAGTTAGTGAAAATTGCTTGGTACCATAATGTCAGTAATGTTGAAGCATCAAGTAGTCCATACACATAGTTATATGATCAATAATGTAATTCATATAACTGCAGCTTTTTACACTGCATCTTAGCTTTGAATCTTCTTTTGATATTGTTTTTAATATTTTTGCAGGCTGGTAATCAAGGCCGTTTGCCTGTCTTGATCGTAAGTGCTCCACGGAGACAGCCAACTATTGTATTTTTGCATAGTTCTTACAATTGCAAGGAATGATTACATCCATTACTTGAGGTGAAATAGACTTAGTAGTTCTATCCGCTTCTCGTATTTCTCATAGTAACATAGGAAATTATTTGCAGAAGGATTGTTTCTTGCTCAAGGAGTTTCTTTATACAGGCATATGCTTCAAGGGGATATATTGCAGTGGCAATTGATTCTCGCTACCATGGAGAAAGAGCTAGCAACAGGACCACTTACCTAGATGTAAGCAAATGTTCCTTCTCTCTCACCCCTCAAAACAAGTCAGAAAGAATCCTAGTTCTAAGTTACACATGATATTCTCTGTTTACTGTTACTTTGGTTTGGCTTACTTATTCTTCTCATGAATAGGCTCTGGTCTCATCTTGGAGAAATGGTGACACAATGCCTTTCATATTTGACATGGTAATAGTTGCTTTAATGGTTTGATCCATCTTGAACTTTGAACTGGCTGGACATGTTTCAGCTTGGTCTTCAGGTGAAATAACTGGTGTAGTGGCAGGTTTGGGATTTGATATTTTCTCATGCATATTTTCTCATCTTATTGTGTAGATGTCCATGTACCTTAATGTAAGGCATTTGCCTTTCTTTCTTTATTCTGCATAGTTACGTTCTGTAATGGAAGGATATACTTTTGTACCTAGAAATTTCGCTAAGCAGCTCAGATGGCCAAAATGGAGAGAACATTTAATTAAGAAACAAGGACATGTGAGTATTGGCTAAAAATATAGGCTCTATTTATAGTCCAGCTAAAGTTTATACCCATTTTTACAAAATTCAATAGTGAAATCTTCAAGTTCCAAACATCTTGATAGTAAATGAAAATGTTCCTCAACACAGCTGCATGAAACAAAATAATTCCTTAGCTGACCACGAAACTTGAGATAAAACTTCATTGTAACTGGTAGTCGGTGTTAGATTTTTGCTATATTCTTTTACTGCTTGAAATGTAACTGGTAAGGATATATTATGTGAAAATATATTCATGCCTTGTGCTTCAGTCCAAACAGGTACTGGCTCTGTGCTGCCACTCAAGAGAGTGAAGATATGGGATCTGGAGAGCAAGTCTATTGTTCAGGATCTGAAGCCAACTGATGCCCCTTAGCCAACTTCATCCAAAAAACAGGTATATTCATTCACCAACCTCATTTTCTTAGTTTATATAACTGCTTATTTATACCCTGCAATTCTTAAATAATCTCATTATGCCTGATATTCACCAAAAAACAGGTATATTCATCCAAAATATTTTATCTTTTGTTAAGTAGGTGCACGAATTGGAGCTATGGGTTGTCGTGTTGGAGTTGATAACTTCAAATAAAGTAGCCGATAGAGAAGGGCAAATACATTGTTCGTGAGTTGAGAATGACAATGGATAGTGAAGATTCAAGCTAGTCTTTTGGAGAGAAGACATTCCTCTCAAACTCGTATGGAAGAAAACTCAACATGATGTTATAATCTGATACTCTTGGCAAGAATCACGAAGAATGGTTAGAATTAGATAATCGATAGATTTTTCAATTTCGATTTCTCTATGTTTCTGGTGTGTAATCTGTTGCATGATGATCATCTCCAGTATTTGTGCATAATATTTTTGGTTGATTTTCTTTTTTTTTAATTTATTTAACTGCCCCAACGGTTGGAACCGTTGGGGCATGTATTAGCCCCAACGGTTGTAACCGTTGGGGCTAATATATGCACCAACGGTTCCAACCGTTGGGGCAAACAGTTTGCCCCAACGGGTGGAACCGTTGGGGCAAGTTCGGCAACCGTTGGGGCTGACTTAGCCCCTACGCGACTTGCCGTAACGGTCGTTTTATTAGCCCCAACGGTTATAACCGTTTGGGTCATGATTTGCCCCAACGGTTACAACCGTTGGGGCTGAGCCACTTTGTACTAGTGACACACAACCATTGAGCTTATTGTATTTGCATACATTGTATAATTGGGTTGTGGGATTATGTGACTTAGCACAACCATTGAGCTTATTGTATTTGCATACATTGTATAATTGGGTTGTGGGATTATGTGACTTAGAGTATGAGCTTACATTGTGTTCTCATTCATTGTAGAGAATAAATATATTTGTATTGCGTGCTTATCGTGAGATCACTTGTAATACACTTGTACACCGAGAGGAGTGTGTGGTGAGGACGGAGTCGATACCGAGAGGAGTGGCGTCGGTGGCCTAGTGAGAGGTGATAATTCCGAGCACTTGAGGGAGTCGATACGTGAGGACCAACACTTGAGGTTGTAGCTTGTGTATGTATTTTGTGAGGATTTGTGAGAGTTGTCGGTTGACTTGATAACCGAGTGTGTAGAGTTTTCGGTTAGCTAGAAAACCTAGTGTGTATAGAAGTTCCACCTTCCAAACCAGGTTGTGTAGTAGATTCTCCCCGTGAGTGGGGAGCAGAGACGTAGGACGGAAGGTCCGAGCTCCGTGATCATTTCCTTGTATTTGGGTTTGGTATTGGTGCATTTATTCATGCATATTGTTATATCGCCATTGTTGCATGATCATATTGTTTACCCTTGTTTATATTGTATATCCTTGCACATATCTTGTAGCATATCATACTTGCTAGGATATATTTGTTAATTAGTTTTAATTGGTATAAAATCAGATTAGATTAGCATAAGACCATATTTACCCCCCTCTAGGGTTCTTTCATAGCGACCTTAGGGTCTAACATTAGTATCAGAGCTTGGTGTTCTTTGATTTAAGGTCTAATCGCATTGAGTTAAAGATCCAAGTTATCTTTTTTGTGCTAATCCAATTTTTGATTTCATTTGTATCTTGCTTGCACAAATATATATATTATGGATATGTACGGTGTACTTTGTTTAGGTTATGCCATCAATATTGTTCCTAGATTAGATAATTTTCCTTATGCCCAATGGTGTGTTAGATTTAAACTTTTTGTTCGATCTAGACACTTCGATTTATGGAAAATTATAGATGATGCTTACATTGTGTCCACTTCGGAGAAATCCAAGTGGAACAAACATGATCATAAAATGTTTACAATGAACAAGTTTTTGTTAGAATTTTTGCTTAATGCTTTTGACTCATCCTTTTCTAACAAATTTGTTCATTTTGATAGTGCTTACAAACTTTGGAAATTTATTGAAGCACATCAAGGGGACTTGGAGGTAATCCGACAAGCTTTGGAGGATTCTTCTTTAAGTTCATGTGGAGCATCATGCACACGATCACAAGAGGATGACTCTTGTGTAGTAAGCGATTCAGATTCAGATAATGATTTATCTTTTGATAAACTCGCCTGTGCTAGTGAAAATTTATTGCATGCCTATAACAAATTGCATAAAAATTTTATTGATTTACAAAACAAGCATAAAGGTTTAAAATCCGATCATGAGAAGTTAGCTTCCAAATTTGATATCATTACTCAAGAAAATGATGCTCTTAAGGTAAACAATGATATGTTAAATTTGGAAAATAAAAATTTGAAATTAGATATTGCTAACTTGATTCATGACAAAAATAATGCCATGTTAGAAGTTGAGAACATAAAAAATAATACTGCTTCTTTTATAAATGACTATTTATGTTTTACTTCTAATAAAAGTGCATATGTGCCTAATAATGAAGATTTGAATAATAAACGCATTTCATCTTTAGATTCAACTTTGAAAATATGCATTAATAATCATAAGAAGCTTATGGATATGTGTGCTAAGTCTCATGCTACTACATCTAGACATCCCATACACCATGCACACATATATGGATATGTGTGCTAAGTCTCATGCTACTACATCTAGACATCCCATACACCATGCACACATATATAGCAAAATTTACAAATGTTTCACTTGTGGCCGAAAAGGCCATCTAGCTAAATTTTGCTATGATGCACAAAAATCTAAAAATACTAATATCAATGCTTCTTGTGCATCTCATAAGGCTTCTTCATCACATACACATGCACATACTCATCATGTTCATCATAAGCATGCTCATGTGTTTAAATGTGATTATTGTGATCGTTCTGACCATTTGACAAAGTTTTGCTTTGATTTGAAAAAGAATTCTAATTTGCCAAATGTTTCTAGTAAATCACATATTTTTAAATGTGATCTTTGTGGTAGATTTGGCCATTTGGTAAAATTTTGTTATGATTTGAAAAAATATTCAAACTTGCCAAATTTCTCAAGTAAACCACATTTGTTTAATGATGTTTCTCATTTGTGAAATAATTTAAAAAAAAATCTTTATTTGCAAATCGAGTGGTTCTTCCCAATCAAAGACTAAAGCTACAAAGTAAGTAAATTTTATTTCTCTAAAATTATTGTCATCTCATGAATTTTATTAATTTCTTTGAATGCTTGGTTCCCTTGTGAAAGATTGACTTGTTGTATTGAATTGGAAGACTCGTTGTCATTTATTTATTGTGTTTTTAGGTAATCATGTTGCCGTTGCCGTATACTATTATATACAATATTTTAGATTTGTTAATATTAGAATGATTTTCTTACATTTCAAAACAGAGCATATTATATACTTGTCAAAAAAGACTATATTTAGGCAAGAAGTAGTTATGAAACAACGGTGATTAGATTCACAGAAAAACTGTTAAAGAAAGAATGACAATTATGTAAAAAGAATATGTAGAGCTAGAACAGAGGTCTATATGGAATAGAAAAAAATTATTCTAAGACATGCATCAAATATTACAAATAAGTGTACATAAACTTTCTGTAGTGTTTTAGTTTCTTTTGTATTTGGTTAACATTTATACCGTGTAAAGTATAATATATTGGTAATATAACTAGTTTTTCTTTCGAGATATAAAGCTCAAACAATGTGTAAATAAATACACAAGTTTACTGATAATTTTTGGAACGGATGTAATTAAGCATTTTGAGTTGTTGTTATCCCTTTCTTTATGTTGTACTCTTCATTTAGTTTTTTTAAAAGACAATTATACGCATATAATTATATGTACATTATGAACATAATTGCTGTTGGTTAGTGGGAACGTGCAGAGGTGTATATATTATGAACAATTTCCCTGCTTGCATTAATGATGAATGAAAAATAGGAAATATGGATGGTATAGTATAGAAACCCAACAAGTTCCTCAACAGGATGGGTATGACCATAACTTAAAATGTATTAGTGTAGTTTTTTTGAAATATCATTATTTTATTATGTAATCATTGATTGTGGTATTTGTTTGTGCATGAGCTTAGATTGTGACATTGTCATGATGAGATACATATAATCCATCATCAATGGCACAACTCTATTCATTCATCAGAACGATTATGAACTTCTAAGAGCAAAGATCGCTATTGCATTTATCTCGAATGAATTAAAAAATCTACTAGAAAATGCTTTTACCGAGGAAGTAGACTCCGAATATATGTCTAGGATGCCCTTATTGTTGAAGTTGTGTAGGAGTTTAGATATGTGTACTTGACTATTTTATTTTGTGTTGATTTTGTAGCGGCGGTTTTGGGAAGTGGTGATTTTGGACAATAAATATAAAATGTCCAGTTAACTTTGTTATTTGAAGTTGTATGTTGTGTTGCATAGTGTGTTAATTTTTGTAGTGGTGATGTGTAATTATTGTTTCGTGCTGTAATTGTGTTCTTATTGTTGAAATTGCATTGTTTCAGAACTGTGTACTTGATGTTTCATGTTGTGTTGATTTTGTAGTGGTGATTTTGATTTATTTTCATTCAACCTCCTTGATGCAATTATCTATTGATCTTGGAATTGTTGTACACCAGTTTAATGCTATGTACTTGATTGTTTAATGGTTGATAGATATGAATGATGCTCTAAAGGTTCTATAATTCATTGACCACTTCTTGGTTAAATCGCAGCTTTGTTCAAATCCCAGCTTTGTTCAAAGCTATGTGCTTAATTTATTTTCTAGTTTTTAGAAAAGTATACTTCATTATAGTAAAATGTAGCACCTTATCATGAAAGTATAGCCCTATATATCAAAGTATAGCTCTTTATGACCGTAGTATAACTCTTCATTGATAAAGTATAACTCTTTATGGTCTTTGAAAATTCTGAAACTTTGTTGAGTATATCAAATCAGTTTTTTCTGAGCAATGTAAACATATGATGATATATACAATGTGTTATTTGATCAATTATTCATGTCAATGAGAGGTCCACTCTTAGTTTTCTAGTTTTTGGAAAAGTATAGCTCTTTACAGTAAAGTGTGACACCTTATCATGAAAGTATAGCTTTTTATGTCAAAGTATAGTTTTTTATGACCGTAGTATAGTTCTTTATTGATAAAGTATAGCTCTTTATGGTCTCTAAAAATTCTAAAACTTTATGGAATATATCAAATCAGTTTTTTCTGAGCAATGTAAATGCGTGATGATGTATACAATGTGTTTTTTGATCAATTATTCATATCGACGAGACGTCCACTCTTAATTTTTTATCTTTTAGAAAAATATAGCTCTTTACAATAAAGTGTAGCACCTTATCATGAAAGTATAACTCGTTATGCCAAAGTACAACTCGTTATGACCGTAGTATAGCTCTTTATTGATTAAGTATAACTCTTTATGGTCTTTGAAAATTCTGAAACTTTATGAAATATATCAAATTATTTTTTTCTCAGCAATGTAAACATGTGATGATGTATATAATGTGTTGTTTGATCAATTATTCATGTGGACAAGAGGTCCACTCTTAATTTTTTTAGTTTTTAAAAAAACATAGCTCTTTATAGTAAAGTGTGGCACATTATCATGAAAGTATAGTTTTTTATGCAAAAGTATAGCTCTCTATGACTATGGTATAGCTCTTTATTAATAAAGTATAGCTCTTTATGGTCTATGAAAATTATAAAACTTTGTGAAATATATCAAATCAGTTTTTTTCTAAGCAATGTAAATGTGTGATGATGTATACTATGTGTTATTTGATCAATGATTCATGTCGACGAGAGGTCCACTCTTAATTTTTTAGTTTTCAAAAAAGTATAGCTCTTTACAGCAAAGTGTGACACCTTATTATGAAAGTATAGCTCTTTATGCCAAAGTATAGCTCTCTATAACCGTAGTATAGCTCTTTATTGATAAAGTATAGTTCTTTATGGTCTCTAAAAATTCTAAAACTTAGTGGTAAATATCAAATCAATTTTTTTCTGAGCAATGTAAACACGTGATGTTGTATACAATGTTCCCAAAATCAACCAAACTTTTACAAAATATTAGCAACAACAATTGCTTTGCGCCGCAAGTAGCAAATATTGCATTAAGAAAGTAATAATAGAACTCTAACAAAATCACCACAATTATCAACATCTATCTAGAGCACCAAGCATTGAACCAAAAGGTTCCCAAGTCCATCTTGTGAACAACATGAAAGTATATAACATTTACAAATATTCTCAAATTTCCTTTCATTGACAAAAAAATTACAAAAAAGAAAATAGAAAAATTACAAAAAATTACCTCAAAATTATTTTCCATCAATGTTTAAGAACTCATGGCTGAGGAATTAGTAGTCGTGGTTTCATGAACATGCTTCTGTTGACGAGGATTGAGGGACGAAGGGGATCAGAGTCTCTAAGAGTTTTTAGAGGCACGTTCGAAGTTTGCTAGGCACCGATGGAACTCACTGGTTTTCGGCAAAGGAGACAAGAGGCGATCAACTAGAGCAATATGCGTATAGAGTTTCTAGAGCATGTGAGGGTCACTGGATGCGATAATCTTAAATTCCACGAATGAGGTTCGCTTGTCATCGGCGAACTCAGAGGCCATCGTTGAGGGATTTGGATGTGATTGATGAAATTTGGTTAGGGGGTTTTAAAGAATGAGATCACTAATGACTTCCTGTGTGAAAGAGGGATTATAATTTAAAAAAGGGTATCTTGAAATTATTTTTATTTTTCTCAAATACAGTGTACAGGAAGGTAGTATTTGGGAAAATGAGTTTAAAAATAAGAGATAAGATTACTTTTGGATGTATGGATGCTTATAAAAGTGAGTGAGTTTTTAAATAAGTGGGAGTAAAACTTTTGGTTTAAAGAGAGAAACCCCTTGAAATTATTCAGAGAAGGGAGAGAGGAAGGGAGGAAGGGGGGGGGGGGGGGGGATGTAGTTACTAGAGTTTTACTTAGAGAAATGCTCACAAAATATCAGATCAGTGTTGAAAGTAAACTTGATTAATTACCTTGAGAATTAAGAAGATCATTTAGTTATTTGAGGAGTCAAATGCATGAATGTTGTTAGGAAATTCAAGAGTTTTTATTAGGAGATCTAAGAGTCATTGTAGTAGTATATATATATCTGGTTTGTAAGTTGAAAAGAAGTCCAACAAAGAAGAATGAAAAACCAATAGAATAATTTTATCCTCCTCCAAATTATTTATCCTGGGCAAAATATTATTATCAAATTAGTTACAGAGCTAAGATGAGTTCCAATGAAATGATCCCATTTGTTGCTCCTAAATTCACCAAAGAAAATTATGAAAATTGGTGTATTCAAATGAAGGCTCTATTAGGATTAATAGATTGTTGGGATGTTGTGGTGAAAGGCTTTGAAAAGCTTCAAGCTGAATGTATGCTATCAGCAGCACAGAGAGACTCGCTTAAAGAGTCTAGTAAGAAAGATAGTAGAACCCTCTAATTTATTTACCAAGGAGTAGATGAATCAACATTCGAGAAGATCTCAGTTGCGACGACCTCAAAACAAGCATGAGAGCTACTTCAAAACTCCTATAAGGGATTGGAGAAGGTGAAAAATGTTTGACTCCAAACACTTTGAAAGGAGTTCGAAGATTTAGAGATGGAGGAAAATAAACTAGTTTCTGACTATTTCACTCGAGTCTTAGCCGTGGTGAATCAACTTCGTAGAAATGACGAGAAGATTGAAAATGTTCGTGTGGTGGAGAAAATTCTTCGATCACTTCCTCAAAAATTTGACTATATTGTTTTGTGTCATTGAAGAGTCAAAAGACTTGGAGAAGATGATGGTTGATGAACTCTTAGGTTCCTTAAATGTCCACAAGAAAAGATTTAGTGAGAGAAATGAACAGATGGAGAAGACTCTTCAAACTAAGCTTTCTATGAAGGATTGCCAAAAAGATTCAAAAGAAGGAAGTAACAAAGGTTGTGGCTGTGGAAGATTTCGAGTAAGATTTTGAGGCCGAGGACATGGTTTCTATGGTAGAGGAAATCACAACAACTTTGAAGAAAGAGTTCAAAATCAAAGATCTTTTAGAGGCCGTGAACATGGTAGATCTAGTGGAGACCGATGGAAAACACAAGTTCAATATTTTGAATGTAAGAAATATGACTATTACTCTTCTGATTATTGTTACAATCAAGGTGAAGAGAAGGTGAATTATGTTCAGAAATGAGATGGTGATAATATTCTTCTATTAGTATTCGGAGGAGATGGTGACAAGGAGGATGTTTGGTATCTTAATACTGGTGTTAGCAACCATATGTTAGGAAAGAGAAGTATGTTCATCGACATAGACAAATCTGTGAATGGCAAAGGTGGCTTTGGAGATTTTTTAAAAGATTCTAGTGAAAGGCCGGGGGAAAATTCTTATTCAACTAAAAAATGAAGAAGAAAAAATTATCACTGATGTCTATTATGTGCACAATATGAAAAGCAATATATTAAGTTGTGTGACAGCTCTTATAAAAGGGCTATGATTTTCATATGAAAGATCATAGTCTTTTTCTTCGAGATCAAAATGAAGATTAATTGCAAAAGTACAAATATTAAAGAATCGATTGTTCATACTAAACCTCAAAGGTGGAGATGAGAAATGTTTGAAGGCTTGTACCAACGATCTTGCTTAGCTATGACACTTAAGATTTGGACATCTCAATATTGGCAGTCCGAAGACATTGGTTGATAGAAGTATGGTGAGAGGGTTGCTAATAATCGATCATCTCAAGCAATTTTGTGAAGGATGTCTAGCGGGGAAGCATCATCGGGCTACTTTCCCAAAGGAGGCTTCATTCATGTGTCACAACCACTATAATTTGGACATACTGATGTGTGTGCGTCGGTCACTCTGACCTCAATTGGTGAGAATAGGTATTTTCTCACATTCACCAATGATTTTTCTCGAAAGATTTGGGTATACTTCTTGAAGAACAAATATGAAGTGTTTTCTATGTTTAAAAAGTTTAAAATTAATGTGGAAAAAGAGAGTTCACTTCAAAGGAGTTTATCTTAAAGCTATCAGATCAGATCAAGATGGAGAGTTCACTTCAAAGAGTTTGAAGCACACTGTGAAGAACATGGAGTTTGACATTTTCAGAGCACTCCTTACACTCCACAACAAAATGACATTGCTGAGAGGAAGAATCACATTATTTTGAATATGGTAAGAAGTACATTAAGTAGTAAGAAGGTGCCAAAAACCTTTTGGGCTGAAGCCATTTCTTGCATCGTCTACATTCTCAACCGATGTCCAACTCAAATGCTCAAAAATATTACTCCACAAGAAACCTGAATAGGTTACAAACTATATGTGAGCCACTTCAAGGTGTTCAGCAGTATTGGCTATACTCATGTTCTAGAGCAGAAGAGAAATAAGCTCGATATGAGGAGTATTACATATGTATGCATCAACAATGATTCAAGAACCAAGGGTTATAAGATGTATGATTCTTGTAGTAAGAAGTTTATTGTTAGTTAAGATGTTCAATTCGATGAAGAGAAATCATGGAACTGGAGCCAAGGAGAAATTTGCAGCCAGATTACTTTCATTAGTGAAGAGACTAAGATCAGGAAAGATGCTCCAACACATACTCCATCAACATCCACTCTATCATCACCAACAACATAATCGCTAACCACACCTCAGTCGCCCCAATTGATGACATCTTTAGCATTACCCTCATCATCATCGAGCCCACAACCTAAAAAATTTAGGAGTTTGAGGGAGTTGTATAAGGTAACTAAAAACCAAGATGATTTAATATTATTTTGCTTATTTGCTGGTTGTGAGTCTTTAGACTTTGAAGAAGCAATTCACAATTTAAAGTGGAGTTCCGCTATGGGTGAAGAGATCAAGGCTGTCGAGAAGAATGGTACATGGGAGCTTGCAACACTCCCAGAAGGCAATAAAGCAATTAAAGTCAAATGGGGTTTTAAAGAGAAGAAGAATGCCAAAGTAGAAGTCGAGAGGCATAAGGTGAGGTTAGTTGCCAAAGGCTACAAGCAGAAAGCTTGAATTGACTATGACAATATATTCTCTCCAGTAGCTCGTCTTGAAACTATAAGGCTGATTATTCCTTAGCAGCTCAGAATAAATGGCCAATCTATCAACTTGATGTGAAGTTAATATTTTTGAATGATGTTCTTGAAGAGGAGGTCTATGTGGATCAATTTCTTGGTTATATCAAGAAAAGAGAAGAATCGAAGGTATTGAAGTTGAAGAAAACTCTTTATGGCTTGAAACAAGCACCAAGAGCTTGGAATATCAGAATTGATAAATATTTTTAAGCTCACAATTTTTCTAAATGTCCTTATGAGCATGCCTTATATACCAAGGTAAATATACTTGGAGATATTCTTATTCTATGATTGTATGTGGATGATTTAATCTTTACAGGAAATAATCCACACATGATTTGAGGAGTTCAAAAGCTCCATAGTTAGTGAGTTCAAGATGACATACATTAAACTCATGTATTATTATCTTAGCATCAAGGTGAAGCAAGGCTGAGATGGAATTTTTATCTCTCAGGAGGGATATGAAAAGACAATTTTTAATAAGTTTGATATGAAGGATAGCAATCATGTGAGTACTCCTACTGAATGTGGAGTCAATTTGTCCAAGAAAGATAATGGAAGCAAAGTTGATGCAACTTATTTCAAAATCTTGGTTGGTAGTCTTCGCTACCTAACTTGCACAAGGTTCAATATTCTTTATGGTGTTGGGCTCGTGAGCAGATACATGAAAGATCTAAAGTCTTCATACTTGTTGGTAGCAAAGAGGATTCTCCGGTGCATCAAAGGTACAAAAAATTTTGGTTTTTTATTCAAGTTCTAACAACTTTGAACTTGTTGCATACACTGATAGCGACTGGGCCGGAGATGTTGATGATTGAAAGAGTATAACTGGTTACACTTTCTTTATTGGCGAAACTGCTTTTATTTGGTCTTCAAAGAAGTAGCCGATAGTCACTCTTTCAACTTGTGAAGCCGTTGGGTGTCACTCATGCACTTTGGTTAAGAAATTTGTTCAAAGATCTTCATTTCAGACAAGAAGAGCCAACCAAAATTTGTGTTGATTACAAGTTGACTATTGGACTTTTGAAAATCTAGTGTTTCATGAAAGGAGCAAACATATCTATACTCGATATTATTTTATCGGTGATCAAGTAATGAATAAGGAAGTTGAGCTTGAGTTTGTGAAATTGCAAGATTAGGTGGCAGATATATTTACTAAGCCATTGAAATATGATGTGTTTTCTTTATTGGAAGGCAAGCTTGACAGGATTGAAGGATCAAGTTTAAGGGAGAATGTTGAAAGTAAACTTGATTAATTACCTTGAGAATTGAGAAGATCATCTAGTTGTTTGAAGAGTCAAATACATGAATATATTAGATGAATGAATGTTGTTGGGAAATTCAAGAGTTTTTGTTAGGAGATCTAAGAGTCATTGTAGTAGTATATATATGTGTGGTTTCTAAGTCGAAAAGAAGTCAAGCAAAGAAGAAAGAAAAATCAACAGAATAATTTTATCATCCTCCAAATTATTTACCATGGGCAAAATATTGTTATCAATCAAATCTTTCATAAATTGAGTATGGTAGATTAAGTACCTTTTATCATATATATTTTCAGTTTGCCTCCTTTTCCTCCCTCTCCTAATACTTCAATAACTATTTTTGAGAACACACATTATGATACTACATTACTCTCAATAAGTTGAGTGCTATTAGAGTGAGATCTCACTCTCTTGCTATCCCTTATATAAAATTGTAAGTAGAGCTGCTCTTGAGATTTTGATCTTTTTAATACATTTCTCTCACTTGCAGAGTTATAGAGGAAGTATCTTGAGATCATATTTACTCGACATGTGATATGTTAGAATAACATAAAATTATAATACTCTTTTCTTATTAGAACTTCATGATTTTCAAGTTCTGTTTGACCATTGGTTTAGAAAAAAGGAGCAGATATATAGTGATAAATATATGGAGAATTTTTTGAAAGGGACCGATTTTAAAAAATAATTAGCACAACGATGTTTTTGCTAAATAATTAGCAAAATTGACATCTTTTTACCATGTCATTAACGCTGGCAAAGAAGAGGCTAGTTTTGTAAAATATTTTCTTTAGAATACATGGCACTACTAATCCCGTGTAAGTAGCGAATGCTAATTAGGAGATTAAACTACTCTTCAAAATGCATTGGACTAGTAATCCTATATAAATAATAGAGACTTCAATTCGCCCTAATTAGGAGATTAAACTACTCAGTAATCCCGTTTAAGTAGCGAATGCGAATTAGAAGATTAAATTACTCTTTAAAATGTATTGGACTAGTAATCCCATGTAATACAAGGGGCTATCAGCCTCATGTTTTCGATAGAGAGAAATGGCAGACTTAATAAATGCACGAGACTAGTAGTCTCGTGTATTTGTCAGGGTATAAAATCTAGTCGTGCCAAAAATTAAGGCACAACCGCTTTCTCTCTCTTGATCTCAACTCTCCTCTCTCTCTCTCTCTCTCTCTCTCTCTCTCTCTCTCTCATTCTCTCTAACCCCGCTCATTCCTAAAATCTCATCCTGTCCCACCTTAGCTTCTCCTCCTCCTACAATTTTCTCTCTCTTCTTCTCTCCAGCCCAAACTGACGCTTCTTCCCTAAGTTTTAATGGCATATTTGCACCCAGGCTATGCCAATTCAAGTAGTAGATGCCAAGACATTTTACTGGTTGAGTGCATTCTTCAACAACTGATATAGTGAGGGTGCAAGTTAAACAATGAGGTATACCCTAAAAAATAGTCAAGAGGTGATGGTGGAGAGAGGATCCCTTAAATGTAGGTCGACCAAATTGATAGAGGCGAGAAAGATCTTGCAGGAATGACGATGAAGCTGGATCATCACAACCACACATGTAACCGGACAGCGAGCTCGTGCAAGCCCACATCCATGGAGAACGAGGTTGATCTGAATATGTAATAAGTGGGAGACAAAGGGGAAGGGGTGGACTTCTAGGTATTATGTGATCGCTTTATAGATTTTCTATATTGACTCCATTCAAGTTATCAACATAAGTTATTTGTAAACCAGTACACTTGATATATCTAATTTTGTTGCGATGTTTTGGTGTATAGAGATAATATGTGTTGTCATGATAGGTTTATTTATGCGTGTTATTGCGATGTTTTGGATTGTTTAAAAGTGTATTAAATTATGTACATAATTTTATGAAAATCATATATCTATATAGATTATAATGTTTGGATATGTACATAAGGTGAATTTGAAGTTTTTTATGCACAAGTGATATTGTATGTGTATAGGAGATAATCCACAAACATGTGTGCATGATTTGCGTATAGAGCTAGAAAATCAATTGATAATTAGTGAAGATGCATTAATAAGTTCACCAATTGACTTACAACATTATTAGAATACCATATAGATACATAATTTTGTCAGCATTTCAAACAAGAGAATATATTACTTAGCGGTCTGCTTAATGATTTCCATTGGGTTTTTGATACGCGTTGCCGTGCAAGCACCCTTTGGTCGTAGAATTACCAAAAGGTGGGTTGAGAAGAAGATAACTAAAAAACAAGAACAATTCAGTATGGTGAAGAAAAATACCTTCTCTAGATTATGAAGAACAAAAGATTATAATCTCTCCCTCACAATCTCACTAGAATCGAGAACAACCTCTCAATCCTCACTAAACCCTAATACAAAGATTAGAATCTCTCTTTGAATCTATCTGATTCTATGATCTCATAGATCCTCACAATCTAAACCCTAATCCTTTTGATTAGGATCTCACTTAGACCTAAAACCTTTAGATCTACATCTTGACCTCTCTCTTCCCTAAATCCTTTTGATTAGGATCTCACTTAGACCTAAAACCTTTAGATCTACATCTTGACCTCTCTCTTCCCTAATTAGAACCCTCAACAGTCCCTATTTATAGGATTTACAACGTGGTGGCAATCTGATAAATAACCAAAACCAAACCAAACTAGAATTCCTTCAAAACAGAAACCAAGTCTGCCTAGGAAACCTCGATGAGTCGACTCATGGCTGCATATGAGTCGACTCATGACTGATGAGTCGACCGAGCAGAAGCTTTTGACAAAATGGCTGGGTTTCGTGAGTCGACTCATGATAGGCATGAGTCGACTCAACCTGATAAGTCGACTCATGTACATGTATGAGTCAACTCACGAGCTGAAATCTAGATTCTTCGAATCTGCTGCTCGCCGTCTTGTTCCATGCTTCCACCTATGCTCCGCCGTGTCGCTTCACACCACTATTCTCAAGATATCATGAGAATCACCTATCCTCAAGCTCCCATGAGGATCACTAAGCTCCCAAAGTAGAGAAGAAGTAACACACATATCATGGCTCCCCTCTTTAAGAACTTGAAGTCCCTTTCAAGTTTAGAACTTCTGCTAAGGGAACTCTTAGGCCTCTCCATCTTTGTGGTCTTCAATCATCTTCTTCTTCCTTAATCTCTGAACTCCTTCCAAAGAAAAGGATCTCGTTAAGCTTCTTATATTGCGATCGAGCAGGGACCACACACAGGATGCCCTTCCACCGGATCTGATGCTCTGATACCAACTTGATACGAGTCACCGTGCGAGCATCCTTTAGTCACGGAATTACCAAAAGGTGGGTTGAGAAGAAGACAACTAAAACACAAGAATAATTTAGTATGGTGAAGGAAAATACCTTCTCTAGATGATGAAGAACAAAAGATTATAATCTCCCCCTCACAATCTCACTAGAATCGAGAACAACCTCTCAATCCTCTCTAAACCCTAATACAAAGATTAGAATCTCTCTTTGAATCTAACTGATTTTAAGATCTCATAGATCCTCACAATCTAAACCCTAATCCTTTTGATTAGGATCTCACTTAGACCTAAAACCTTTAGATCTACATCTTGACCTCTCTCTTCCCTATTTAGAACCCTCAACAGTCCCAATTTATAGGGTTTACAACGTGGTGGCAATCTGATAAATAACCAAAACCAAACCAAACTAGAATTCCTTCAAAACAGAAACCAAGTCTGCCCAGGAAAACTTGATGAGTCGACTCATGACTGCATATGAGTCGACTCATGATTGATGAGTCGACCGAGCAGAAGCTTTTGACAAAACGGCTAGGTTTCGTGAGTCGACTCATGACAGGCATGAGTCGACTCAACCTGATGAGTCGACTCATGTACATGTATGAGTCGACTCACGAGCTAAAATCTGAATTCTTCAAATCTGCTGCTCGCCGTCTCGTTTCACGCTTCCACCTGTGCTCTGCCGTGTCGCTTCACACCACTATTCTCAAGATATCATAAGAATCACCTATCCTCAAGCTCCCATGAGGATCACTAAGCTCCCGAAGCAGAGAAGAAGATACACACGTATCAGTTTTAGACTCAATTTGCTAAATATGGAAAGTACAAAACTCTGTTGAGAGTTTTTTTAACTTTAACTACACAAATTATAATTCGTAAATGTACATAGTTAAACAATTAGATGCTTGTTACTTACAGCTAATCAACATTTATTTTACTTTCATAAATTTCCTAAAAATATGAAGTTTTATATATAATTTAATATTTGGCTCTATTCACCAAAAAAACTAGACAAAAAAGTAGGACAAAGATAAGGAAATGAAGAGAACATGAGCAAGTAGTACATAAAAGCTATCATTATTAGTATAGAAAGAAAGGAAATGATATTTCACATTTTTTGGAAGAAGATATATGTGATTATTTTGTTTTTCTCTTCTACAGGTGTTTTTCCTGTGCTCATACATGTTGGTCTGATTTTTTTGGTTTGTATATCTTTTCTTTCTATGTGTATTGTTAAGATAGTTTATACCTATGTATGTAGAAGCCTAATATTGGCTGACTTAGGCCCATGTCTTGTCTTGGAGGGTAAGTTCTATTATAACTAGAAGTCATGTATTGTATATATATTTTGTATCATATTCTCATATCATTAAAAGAACATAGATTATATTTTCCTGATTATCATGCTATCAGAGCCATAAGATTAATTAATCCTAACCATCTAGCTGATCACAATCCTAGCCCTAACTACTATCATCCTCACATTTGCCATCCGCACAATGCTAACAACACCACCCGCCATTCATATTTTTGCAAATCTCCCTATTGATTATGGATCACGTATGTCTTCGTCCCTCAATCGAATACCTCGTCTATCATTGTCGTCCATATTAACGAACTGCAAATAGACTCAATAAGCGCCATCGACTTTAGCCTCAAAAGCCAAAATAGATTTCTCCCTATGGACGATCACACAGATCATCTCGCCTACCTGGTTGCCACCACCATAGTGGTCAAGGAAACTCGGCCCATCATCAGCCACCTAAACCTCATTGTCTTTGCAGATCTAGCTATTGATACTCAACTCACTGGAATTGAGAACTACATAACATGAGCATTAACCATTCAGTATAATCTTTGTGCATTTGCATTATGGGGATATATTGATAGTTCTCTTCCATGTCCTCCTCAAACTTCTCTGTTTGTTGTGTTATCTGAATCGAGCTTCACATCTGATGCTTTAGTTGCTACTGTAGGCAATAAAAATTGTCTTTATCCCTACACAACAACTTAGAACAAGCAAAAGAACTCAATGGTCCATCCGAGTGAAGTCAGGCCCACCCGAGCAAAGTCAGACCCACCTGAAAGTCAAGTTCGCCTGAATGCTTAACTTCACAAAATAGACAAAAACATTGATATCTCACAAACCAAAGAGAATTTAGCTAAACGGATGGAGAAAAGTGAACTTTGATCAGTTTGGTCACCCCGTCTCATTGAGATAGTCGATTTTTATATATAATTCGTCCAATTATGACTTACGGTTTAAAAGTTATGACAAGTTCTTCGTAGCATGTTCTGGAGCTCGCCTGAAGAGCAAGCTCGCCTGCAAAGGAGTTTAGCTCACCTGAAGAGCAAGCTCGCCTATAGGCTTGAATATTTAAGCTTGCCTAAATGAGGCTGGCTCGCCTGTACAGCCTCATCTACCAAGCTCATCTGACAGCTAGAAGCTTGCTTGCATAAGCCAAGCTCGCCTGACAGCTTGAAGCTTGCCTGCATAAGACTAGCTCGCCTGACAGCTTGAAGCTTGCCTGCATGAGCCAAGCTCGCCTGACAGCTTGAAGTTCACCTGCATAATCTAGGCTCACCTAAAGGCCAAGCTCGCCTGTCAGCTTGAAGCTTGCCTGCATGAGCCAAGCTCGCCTGTATGACCCAAGCTTGCCTGCACGCTTGAAGCTCGCATGTACAAGGCAAGCTCACCCGCAAGCTTGCCAAGCCCACCCACTTGACGCATGGGAGAAGTCACTACCCACGATTTAAGAGAATGACTATGATTCTACTCATGGTCATGCCCATTATGGGAATGGTCACTTCTCACGATTTAAGGGATTGGTCATGATTCTCCTCATAGCCATACCCAGTATGAGAATGGTCACTTCCTATAATTTAAGGAGTGGTTACACCCTCCTTTTTGTCTATAAAAGGCCATGAGCAGCCATAGAGAAAAGGTCTTAGGACCTAACCTCTTTGAGGGTGAATTTGAGAGATATCAAGACCATCTTGGACTTAAGATCCGTCTTGTTCCTGGCACGCCATTGGTGGAGCCTTATTCTTTGGAGATCGGACTTCTTGTCATTCAAGAAGACCAAATTTGTGGCATCTTCGACTCACAAACACAAACACTTGTTTGGCCTCGGTTGATCAAACTCATCCAATCAAGCGTCTATTGCATACTGAAGCTTGCCCACAACCTCGTTCGGATCATCCAAGGGAAGCAAACTCGACACAAGTATTCGAGGGGGCGTCCTATCGCTACCGAAGAACCTACGTTAAATAAGAAGATCATTCTCTTCACTTCTGTTGTAATTTTTGGATTCTTGATTTGTAACAAGTAATTCTTATCAATACAAATCTCCATTGAAGACCAAAATTTTTATGCCGAACAGATGATGGTGACCACAGTGGGAGAATCCATCTTTTCAAACAAGATGGTGGTGGCGTAGTTCGACGAGGTTGTTGCGGGGACTATCGTTGAGTCCCTCTTCATCAAGTTTGATCAAGCAAAGTACGAAGAATAATTGTCTTCGGCTTACTCTTGCGGCAAGACGTCATGCAAGCACTGAAAGTTTGTGTGTGTGAGTTAGCCCAAGCAAATAGATAGCTCTGACCGAGCAAGCACTGGGGGTTCTATTCCCCCCAAGGCTGTTGAGACCAACCAAGATACCAAGAACGAATGCCAAGTTCCTAATTCTGGCAAACTGCGTCAATTAGGCAAGCCCACCTACTCAGGCAGGCTTCGCTCCATTGGCAAAGTTCCCAAATCTGGTGAACTCAATGTCCAAAGGAGCCTGACAATTTAGGGGAG